>NC_053026.1:466740649-467340649 GCF_003073215.2 Triticum urartu | reverse complement strand
CGATAATGGTAAAGAGTTTGATCCAAAGGTATACCGCTCCATAATTGGTTCTTTACTCTATTTATGTGCATCTAGGACAGATATAATGCTTAGCGTTTGCATGTGTGCCCGGTTCCAAGCGGCACCAAAGGAATCGCGTCACTTATCTGTGAAGCAAATTCTCCGATATTTGGCTTACACCCCAACACTAGGATTATGGTATCCAAAGGGCTTAGAGTTTGATCTAGTTGGATTTTCAAATGTTGATTATGCTGGTGACAAGGTTGATCGAAAGTCCACATCAGGCACATGTCACTTTCTTGGATGATCTCTTGTTTTTTGGTCTTTAAAGAAGCAGAACTGTGTATCTCTCTCCACTACTGAATTTGAATACATCGCTGCTGGATCTTGCTGTGCTCAGCTTCTATGGATGAAGCAAACTCTCAAGGACTATGGCATCCACCTGAAGCAAGTGCCACTCTACTACGACAATGAAAGCGCCATCAAGATTTCCAACAACCCAGTTCAGCACTCGAAGACAAAGCACATTCAGATCCGTCATCACTTGCTCAGACGTCATCTCATGAAGGAGGATATTGATATCATTCACGTCAACACTAAAGAGCAATTGGGAGATATCTTCACAATCCTTGGATGAGAAAAGATTTTGCAAGTTCTGGTGTGAGCTAAATATCTTAGAATCCTCAAATGTCCTATAATTGGAGACACATCCTAACGCATATGCACGTTGATGACTTAGATGTGCAACACACAAAGTAACGTATATTTTCAATCAATGAAGACATACACTCTAAGTGTGAATACATTAACGCGGAATTTGACTTCGGAGCGCCACGGTAATTATGCGCCGTGTCTGGGTCTAATACTTCCTATACGGTGGGTAATGCCTCCACCAAAAGTCTTTTGGAAGTGTTTCATTTGGTGTCATAACTGCATAGTCTTCGCGTTTGGTTTGTATTCAACATTGATTTGACTTCTAGGTTTATCTTCGCAATGTTGAGTTGGTCTTATACTGATATATATATGGTGTTCTGTCCTCTACAACATTCACTTATCGGTGTGTCTTCACACTTGAATTTTTTACTGATCTAAGTGAATCTGATTGGATCCTATCCAAGTCATATGCGTTCTGTTGAAACCTGTCGAATGTCTTCACTGATTCCTTTTCAGCTGAAGACATAGAGACACACATTTAAAATATGTTTTAATACTATATCCCTTTTGCTGGAATACTAGAGAAGCCGGAACGACCACCCGACAATCCAAGCGTGCGTGGGAGCATGGAACAACTTCCAATAAGTTGCATTCAAGCCACGTGTCCTTCAGATGTAAACCGTCAGGGGCACCTATGTAATTACGCTGTGTTGCCCCTTTCCTTATAAATACACACCCCTCACGGTCATTATTTCTTCTCCCACCTCGCTCAAACCGTAGCGCCTCTGCTAACTCGCGTCGACGCCGGAGACGACGCGCTTAGCTGCCGTGACTTCTTCGACACCATCCTCACGCCGGCCGCGGACCTCGTCCTCTCCGCCGCAGCCGTAGCTGTCTACTGCCGCCAAGTTAGGGCATGGGAGATTGAACTACTCGGCTTCAAAACTCTACCTCGCCTAGCAGTTCGTCAGCGGTAAATAAACCTCTATTTTTACTGTCTTTTGATCCGTCAAATCCATCCACTTCGACCAAAAGTGGTTTCTACACTTCCAAATCTGGATCTGTCTTTACTTGCATCTCATATTATGCTAAGGGTATTCACTTATGCTTCATAACTAGTTAGATTCCTCACTTGTACTTATTCATGGATTCGTACAGATCTGGAACCAACTCTCTCCAAATAATTGAATATCTTCGCTCTATGAGGTCAATGTATTCAAACCGATTTATCTTCAAAATCTTCTGAGATTGTATATGACCTCTTCCCCTTCCCTCGCACCTTTAATGCTATCACAGGTACATGTCCGTGGGAGAATCCCTTGGTTCTCATAGTCTGCATTTATTTGCAGAGTTCTTACAGCATCATATTCACTCCCCTAAAGCCAGTTCTTGTCTAACCAGTAGACAAACGCCTTTCAGTATTTTGAAGCCAATCAGTCTGAATATAATGGCAATAGAGAAATCAGCAAGGAAAGGTTGCAGGCAGCGCAGAGGCAACACAGCTCTAGATCTGCCTCCGGATCTGTATGAATTGTACAAGTCAGATCCCGAGGAAAGTAACGGCCAACGCAAGACCCGAATCCAATGGATTCGAAGATATTGGGCTGAATAGTGGTTCAAGTATAACTTTGTAACCCCTGAATATGCAGAGAAGAATGCAATCAAGCGCCCATGGGGAGATATTCTGTATAGGATTCTACAGCCTAAGTCGAAGCCTGAAGCAATTGCTCAAGGCTTCTACCCATGCATGGTCCATGGACCAAAGCCTGAGAATGCCGACCCATCATCATTATTATGGTGTCGTGAAGACAATCTCTTCAAGCGCAACTATCAGTTTGCCAAAAAGTCAGCTACAAAGAACAAGAAGGAACTAGGACTCAACTTCAACCCCGGTCCATCTGCACCTAGGCAAGATGGCACTCGCGATGCCAATCCCAATGTCATCGGCCCCTTCAACAGCTTCGATGGGCTACTCTCTCACATTGCTGCTCAGAGGGCCACTGTGGAGCAATCAGCTGATGATGCAGACTCCGAAGATGCGCATGCTCCTCCGAAGCAAAAGAAAAAGAAGTCAAAAGCTTCAAAGCCCTCTGCCACACCAAAAGCTTCGACTGTGAAGCCGTTGACCATTGCACCTCCTGAAACCAGTGTGCAGTTTGAAGATTTGTCTTGTGTCTCCAAGAAGGCCGAGAAGTCCAAGAAAACCATGAAGCCTAAGAAGAGTTCTGGGCATGAACTGACGCCTGCTGCCATTCTATGCAACGGGGAAGACACCATTGATCTATCCCGTGATGAAGATCTTGGTGATGACACATTAGAGCAGCTGATCAAGAGAAAGCAAGAGGCGGAGATCTTCAACGATCTGCCCCTCTTTGATTTTGACATTCTGAACAACTTCATCGATGAGTGGTTCAATGACTAAAGCATCAATATTGATGATCTTTAGCTGCATGTGGACATAAGCGTCACGTTTCGCGGAGCCATTTCTAATGAGTTGGCCTTGGCTCAGAAAATTGTTGAACTCAGGAACACGATTGATTATGAGAAGGCTCATTTCAAGAAGAATATGGCCAAGCTAAGTGTGGCTGATGTGCAGATCTTCAAGAAGATGTTGCATGACCTCAAGGCCGAGTTTCACAAGAAGAGGTAAGAAGCGAAAGGCTCTCATGAGCGCATGAAATACTACGCGCAGAAGTGTGTTCAAGCACACAATGAAGCTGAAAAGCGCAAAGCTCTTGGGCTCCCTGGCATCGACCCCAGAATGGCTGCTAAGAAGAAGCCTGTTGCGGCCCAAACTGAAGCACCAAGGCAGGAAGAACCTCGCATTGTCTTCCATGCCAGTATGACAGGCTCGAAGCCTAAGGCCACCTCAGCCGCTTCAGATATGAAGAAAACAAGGGTAGCCGAAGCTGATGCCAGGAAATGCAAGCACAAGAACACTTCTGATGAAGCTCCATCTAAGAATAAATTGAAGACGAAGTCTTCAAAGAAAGAGCATGTTGCGGTCACTGAGCCCCTTAATGTTGAACCCATTTCTGTTGCTCCTCCTGCCTCAATTAATCAAGAGCGTCGTCTTGTGATCCATGAGCCTGCTTCCATAGAGGCTCATGCAAGTGAAGAAGTACCAAATGTTGACCCCAACGCAGATGAAGACATTGGTCGTGAAGATAATGATGATGATGATGTAGTCCTTCATTAGCCCCAGACAGTATCATTGCCCGTTCTTACGAATAGTGAACTTATCAGCATTAGTCGTCCTTTGACACCAATTGCTTAGGATGACTCATGGGCCGAGCGCCCTCAGCAAGACACCCCCGTCCATGATCAGACACCCAGAACTGCACCACCTTAAGTCACCACTCCGGTGCTTGATGACGACAACTACATGGTGCAGACCACTCCCTCACCAAAGGCATCGCCCGCATTTCGCAGGCTTCGCAAAGGCCCTAGGCCATAGGTAACCATGTCGAGTATTCTAGAAGGGGAAGTGCACCAAAGCTCAGTTGCACATCAAGTGTTCCCTGAAGCCACCCTTCTGCAAATGTCTCTGAGTCTGAAGCTAATGTCACTGAAGACATTCCGGCTGCATCAGCCGATGAAGATAATGAAGAAGCAAGAGAAGAAGAAAGACTTGCCACACCCCCTACTACTGATCAAGCCATTCTCGAGGAGAATGTGATTGTGCCCGACCCTCCTATTATTGCACAAACGGAGGTTGAAAACACTGAGGCCGCCACAACCAATGCCACTAAAGCCAATGACTCAGTCATGGCTGAAGACAATGTGGAGCCTGGAGCCAATGAGGATGCTGAAGCCACTGTTCCATCTCCATGGCCTCACACCATTGAATAGACCTTTGATCATGGACAACTGTTCACTGTAAAATGGCCTATTATGGTTCCTCCCACTGCTCCAGGCCCACAGTATGACTATTATGTGGAGCAGAGGCCTCAAGTTCAGAAGCCCAAGCCACGGCTGCCAAGGCTTCCAGGTGCTACAACTACAACGGGTTCTTTCAACGTGCATAGCTTCAGAGCTCACAACACCTTCTTTGACAATGCCAAAAATCCCTACACGAAGCCAAAGATCTCATCCGATCATTTTTGGAGCCATCAGTAGCGAAGCTACTACTCCTACATTATGTACAATCAAGAGCGAATCTTTCCCCACATGCGTCTGCATAGTGAAGCTATTGCTGGGCTGCCCTGTCTTGAAGAAGCGCTTCACTGCTTCAGGGATGTTGGTCTTCTGCCTTTTGTAACAGACAAAGAGCACTAGAATGAAGAGCTTCTGCTGCAGTTCTATGCCATACTTCATATTTGCGGCTACAACAGGGATCCGAAGACATGGATCCTTGAGTGGATGTCAGGTGATGTACATCACGAAGCCAAAGCTCAAGACATTATCGAGCTTACTTCCCTGCCCACTCCAAGTGAGTTCTACAAACCTAGTTGTCAGCATCATCGAGATGAACTGCAGAGTATCTTTCAGAGGCCCGAACCCAATATGAGTCAGATGCAAAGCATGATGAAGCCATTACCTCAAGATGTTGAATACCCAAAGGAATTGTTCGTCCAAGACCTCGAGGCGTACTCTCTGGCCAAGTAAGGGACATTCTTCTGAAGCCAAACTTGAAGGAAGCATGAAGACTTTGGTATTTTATATCATCAATGGCATCAGATTCAATACCCAGGATTTCTTCATCAGACAATTAGCTGCTTCTAGGATTGATCTATTTGGCCTGAAGTTCTATGCTCCATGGGTGATGCGACTGATAGAGATCCATTCTTCTGTTGACTATCAGCCCTCAGCACACAACCATCTTGTTTTTTCTGCCTGAGGTTTATTTGTCCATTGAAGCCATCTACCCTGAGCCTACCAAGAAGCCTCTACATCTTCAGAATGCTGAACACCAAAGCTTCTCACAACCAATGGAGGGAATTCTTGTCCCCAATGCTGCAACCCCTACTTATCCTCTGGAGTGGAATATGAGAGTGCCATATCGTGCTAACACCGAAGCCACTTCAAGTACGACTACACAAAGGCCTCGGAAGCGTTCTCGTGTACTCAATGACTGAGAGCTTCTTGTGGCCTTGCATCAGAAACATGATAAGCATCACGACTGGCTAAAGCGTCAGATGCAGAGTATCTTGGTGGATGTCAATCGCATTCGAAATTTGGCCACCAAGAACTCGTTTGTTGCCTATGACACCTGTCGGCGGTCCTGGAAGAGTCTCACACTGCTCTGTTCTGAAGACAATCTTCGCGAAGATGGCTTCACTAAGAACTTCAAGTTTGATTCCAGGCCTCCACAAAATGCAAGCTGGCGTCGCACGCCGTCTATTGAAGACTCTGAACATTCGTCTTCGGCTGCAACAGTTGTTGCAAGAGTCGTCGATGAAGAAGAAGACACCTCTTCACCAACCATGGCCGCACTGCATCTTGACACTACATCAGGCCCGTCTGCACTAACGAACTCCAACGTCGACCCTGCTCCATCGTCCACTCCTGATGGGAACGAGTAGTTACTCTATGTCTTCAAACCTTTTTGGTCCTTACTGACAAAAGGGGCAGAAGCTTATGAGTTGATAGTCTTCAAGCGGGTCCTAATGGGTGGTTGCATTATTTTTTGCTAAGTCTTTACAACTCTCATCTTTTGAAACATTTGGTTCTTTGAGTTGTAACACTTAAACTCGATGGTCGTCTGCTACTTTTTCTGCTACCTTGTGATGCGATATAAATTCCGCATGAAGCCATTCCGCGGACGCCCATTTTTCATTATGCATCTCATTATCTTCGTTATCTCCTTATATGCATGATGAATTGTCTTCATAAGTTGAAGAGGATCTCCATAAAGTAAAACCTGCCATGTGCATTTGCATTCAAAAGCAAACTAATTATACGCACATCTTCAGGAGGAGTCCTTTACCACTTATGAAGACAATCCCTTAATCCTTAACTTTCACATACTTTTATCCCCGTTGAAAACTTCAATCGGTTTGTCATCAATCACCAAAAAGGGGGATATCGTAAGTGCATCTAGTGCCACCCTTAGTTGCTTTTGGAGTATTGACGACAAACTTGGTTGAGGGACTAATGTGTTTGTGAGAATTGCATGATAACATAGGTAGTAGTCCCATATTGATTCAGTTTACCTACCAGAGATGACCCCTAAAAATATGTGAAGACATTGAAGACAATGGTGGTCTTTGAAGATATTCATAGTGAAGATTATGACATGAGAAGACATTCACATGAAGAGTATGGAGTGCGAAGACATAGTTATTTCGTAGTTTCTATTTCTTTTTTGTTGAGTCATAGGAACCACCGTATTGTTAAGTGGGGTCCAAGTTAACAAAGTCAGAGTGACTGATGTGATGCTTAACCAAATCCAATGTCTTCGAGCGAAGACAATGAGAGCAAATATTATCCAGAGCTGGATGAGTCAGCTTTACTTGTAGCCCAAGTCAAGCTGCCGCGTGTGTTTGAAATCTCACCGCTGGACACATGTCGGTTCCTTAGTGACCCATGGTCATTTTGGAAAAATCTGGTCGGGTTGCCTCCTGGCTATAAATAGCCCACCCCTACACCATGAATTGGTGGCTGCTCAGAGTTAGTGCATGGCTTATGTTGTTTCAGAGCAACCCACCTCCGAAGCATTTGAGACAGAGATCCTTGTGCGGACAAAGCCCAAAACACCAGAGCCAAAGAGTGTTAGGCATCACTGAAGTCTTTCTGTCTACGTGACCTGAAGACTTGTTATACTTGAGGACTGTGAATCCTCCAGCCGGTTAGGCGTCCCATTCTAAGCATCCAAGAGTCATCGTGGATTACCGGTGAACGAAGTCTGTGAAGGTTTGGAAGTCTACCTTGAAGACTTACCAGAGTGATTGGGCGAGGACTGGGTGTCCTTAGCTCAAGGGGGATAAGGTGAAGACACGGTCTTCTGAGTTGAATCTCAGCCTTCCTAACCAGACGTACAGTTGTCACAGCAACTGGAACTGGTATACCAAATCCTTGTCTTCACCAAGCAACTGGTTCTATCCTTCACTTTCCTTTATGTTACGGTTTGTCTTCATGAAGTCATTGTTTGCCTGTATGATTTGATTGACTTCACTGAGTGAAGACTATTTACTGTTTAGCTTCAAACTATCTTCCATCCGGATCCATACTACCTAGCTGCTGATAGTCTTCGTACTTTCACTTTATTGCTTACTTGACTAAGCCAGAGCCCATATTGGCTTGTGGCTGCACACGTAAGCTTCTAGACATGAGAATATGAGTGATCTCTTTGAGCCTGTGCGGACGGACCACTAGTGGTGCACCACCATGGATTTCCCATGCATGCTCCCGCTGTACTTCGCCACCATTCAAACCAAACCTCCGCCCAGGTAGTTCATTAAGTTATCTTGGTTCTACTTACTACTTTGTCGGGGCGAAAACTTCCCAATCCACGTCTACATTGGCGGGGCAAAATTAAAGTTACGCGGTGGTGACAAAGGTATAATGATTCAAACCTACCTCAATGAACTACTAGGTAACGGCATAGCCATCTGGCATCAATAAATCCTACCATGCAATCCTACCACAAAAGGACTAAGTGCATAATATAAAACATAGGTAATTGGAAGAATGGTCAAATGTGAACTTGCCTGGTAATAGTTGATGAAGATTATATCACTCTCAGAAATTTACTTAATAGAGCTATTCGTCACTCTCCGATGAAAATCTATAAGGTCAAACATTGCATTCACATAAGCAATCATTTCAGAGAACCAAATAACATGCAACATGAAAAGACTCGGAAAACCCAATGATCACACAACACACTTAACTATCAAAAGAAAATACTAAGTGCAAAACAACATAGGGCATGGGTGCCAAAAAGAAATTGTGACGTGGACCACAGTGCATACTAGGCATACGAGTAAAAATACTATGGACAGATCCTAATGTGTGAAAAAATATCGTGAGATAGGTCCAAGTGATAGGGTTTGGCTACGGTGACACGGTGCAAAAAGAATCACATCAATCGGAGCTACGGTTTAGGAGATATGGCCAATTGAAGTTTGAGTTCAAATCTGAATAAATTTCAAATTTTAATTTGTCCAAAACTTTTCAAAGTTGGCTTTCTGGATAAAGCTATTCGAGACGAACATTTTGGCGCTGGTTTCATCGAATTTGGATCAACGGTTAAAAAGATACGGCTATCCGAAGTTCAGGACTAATCTGTAAAACTCAGGGACTAAACAGAAAAAGAAATAACTACAAACAGGTCCCCAACACGTGGCAAATTCCTAGTGGCCGAAAGGTGTTCGCCGCGTAGCTTATACAACGGACGCTCGGACTTTAAGAAAAACAACAGCGGCGGCTAACTAAAAAAACGACATCGGTTTAAAATAAAACCGCACGGTTAAACTAAAGTCGCACAGTTAAATAAAAACCGCGGTTAACCGATAAAAAAACTAAATAGAAACGAGGTTAGCTCACGGTGGCAATGACGACGAACAGGAGGCGGTGGCGCAGGCGTCGGGCGGTGGACGGGGCGGCGGCTGCGGTGCTCCTCGGCGGCGGGGAAGAGGACGGACGGGACAGGCGCGAGGTGGGCGGTCCGGTGGTGGTGACGGCGCGCGTCGGGGTGTCCGGGACAGCGAGGTAGAGGGCGGCGGCTCCGGCGCTCTGTCGAGGGCACAGGTCATGGGAACCGCGTCTCCGACGAACCTAGGGGCAAAATAAGATGTCAATTAGGTGCGGAAGAACATGGGGAGTAGTTTGATGGAGTTTGAGGCCTCAGGGTGGCTTACAATCGTCGAGCTCGTATGACGAACGGAGCTCCGGCCGGCGAGATCCAAGCGGCAACTGTGGCGGCTGCGGGTGGTTTGAGGGTGAACGAACTAGCAGAACGGAGAGAGGGGGTCGAGGGCTTCTTATAGGCGCGGAGAGAGGGCTCGGGATCGATGGATAAGCTTATCCGCGAGGGCTTCGCCCGGCGGTTTCGGCGTGTGGCTGCGGCTTCCTGATCCCGTGCAGGGCGAGTGGGAGGTTGGGGATGATGGGCGCGGGGCCCACGGGTCAGCGGGACAGAGAGGGAACGAGAAGCGGGCGAGCGAGGGCGAAGCCTTCGGGCGCTGGCCGGCCTGGGACGGCCTGGCCGGTCGGGCTGGGCCAGCTGGCCAGTAGGCCAGTGGGCCGCGTGGCTGGGTGGCTGCTGGGCCGGCTGGCCAGCGCGTGCGTGCATGTTTTTTTTGTTTTTTTTACTGAAAGAAAAAAAACTTCAATAGGAAAATAAGTAAACATTTTAGATAGGCATATTATATACCGAAATGTTCAGAAAATTGCCAAGAATAAGAGGAACTATTTTTAAAGTTCAAATAAATTCCATAAAAATTCATAAAATTCAAACAGTGCTACCGTTGCATTTAAAATCAATAAAAATCATTTTTAAAATAGCAAAATGATTTCAAATTTATTTTCTCCTAATTTTCCATTAAAGGGAATCATTTTACCCTTATTTCCATTTATTTATTTTTAGGAGAAAATATTTTGAAAAGAAACTCAAATAACTCCTAGTTGGATTTAAATTTGGAATTTCAAACAACTTTGAATGGAAAAATGGGTTTCAAATAACTTCAAAAGTGACTTCCAATTTATTTCTTTGAAACTTCCAACTCTCTTTCTTCAAATATGAAGAAGTCATTTTATCTTCCCTCATGAACTCATTGAGTTGCTTAAAGTTTCTAAATTTAAAATATTTCAAATGGAAATTCAAATCATTTTCGAACCTCTTTTCATTTCTTTAAATGGAAGAAGTCATATTATCTTCACTCTAGGGTTTTGTAATGAATTTGAACTCAGGGAGATCCAAATGCAAGATGAAGGTTTTGGGAAAGTCCTTTTATTGCCTCTCATTCAACTTTCAAAAGTTTCAATTTCCACTCAGTTTCACACAACCAATCACACAAAAATCAAACAAACAATCACAATTATTTATTTAATATAACATTCCAAAATTTAGAATTTTGGGATGTTACAAACTACCACCCTTAAAATGAATCTCGTCCTCGAGATTCGGAGAGGCTAGAAAAGAGGTTAGGTTTGGAGGGTCTCCTTGAAAATCCATTCATCCACACAAGGTATGGGGTGCTACCACCCTTAGAAGCATGGTTACGCTTCCAACAAAACTCATGTACCCATCCATTGGGTTGACGGTGTCAGTCTTCTCATATTCTCTGGGTTAACTCTTTCACTAGTGCTCTTCTGGTAAGGGCATGACCTTTTCCTCAAAGTGTGGAGTCCTTGCATCAAATAAGGTCCTTCTGAATCTGGGTCTTCTTAGCTGTCAGGCTGTCGCCAATGCTAAACAACTATCGAAAATCTCATGGTGGTCAACAATTACTGGTTCTTCCTGCAGGAAACGGGTCTGGGTTGAATCCCACCGCATATCCTACGATTGGCAACAGGTGCATGTACAGGGTTTCCATCATCCTGCCATTCTAAGGCTTTTGGCTTGTCATGGCGACACTCTTCTAGGGTTTCAAGCCTCTCTGATTTTCCCATCAACATATGATAGCTCATGATAGAAGTCTTCGGTATGG
The DNA here is from genome assembly GCF_003073215.2 of Triticum urartu. NCBI lineage: Eukaryota > Viridiplantae > Streptophyta > Magnoliopsida > Poales > Poaceae > Triticum > Triticum urartu. Next base: position 467,329,400 of record NC_053026.1, on the reverse strand, counting down.
GGGCCAATCCATCCCGTACTTGAATCATTACCACATACGCAGATAGTGAATCATGCATTCTAACACTTGGGCATCCTCACAAGCATTTCAGAACTTCTCTTCTCCACGAACTGGGTTCGGCTAAATCCATTTGTTCTGCAAGCCAAACAAAATTTCTATCGCTTCTTCACAACTCTCGGGTTTACATAACCTCCTATGGAACGTCTACTGATGAAACTGACGTATGGCTTCCATAGCAGCTTCATGAACAGCGTCGATGAATGTTGCTCGTGGTACTCGAGAAATGAAAAAGTATTGCCCCATAGTCTTTGGGCAAACTCCCTTCACACGGTGGAGGTGTACCTCCACATACCAAAGTTCAACTCCATTCTCCATGAAAGGATAACCCTTGTAGACTGCATCTCCTTCAAGATGAATATGCTTCATCATGTCCTTCAGGTTTTTTGGGTAATCCTGACCACTAGTCAGGGTCATGATCGTTTCCGGGCCCTTGAGAAAAGACTCGTAAAGGGTTGTCATCTGCAGGCATAAGAAAGAAAGGGTACTCAGTATAATGTATGTATTTCCTCGGGTGAAATGTGGTTGTTTTTCTGGGAAAAGTTTGGGGTCAGCTTGTCCATGGGTTCAAGGTTTTAGTCTGGGTGAGATAATGAGAGAGGCCCTCACAGTCAACAAACAACTCATAACATTTCATATGAGATTCCAAACACCTCAACTTTTATTGCTTCATGAGCTATTACAATTCCATTTCACAACTCAACTCAACATCCCCAATGAAAATAAAAGTGTGTTCCAACTTTATTACATGCTTTATATCAAGATCTCAACTACTCTGCTCAATCTCTCCTCGGGTCTGAACATTCTCCGGCAAAATGTCCTACTCCTTTGCAGCATAAACAAATGACTTCAGACAAATCCAGGGGCTTCCTGGTGGTTATCTTGGCTCCTTGGGTTCTTGGCTTCCTTGCTGGGCATTTGCTAGCGTAATGACCTAAATCCTTGCACCTGTAACAAGTGATTTGACTCAGGTCCTTTTCTACAGAAATTGGGTTGTTCTGGGGATACATGCTCTTTCTCTTCCTGGACTTCTTTGTTCCGATCAGTTCTTCTATCTCATGTGGATCAAGCTCCACTTCTTCTATCGGGAAGTCTCCCAGATACTCTTGGTTTTCCTTCATGCAATATTGTGAAAAATGTCCTTCTTCTCCACATGAATAGCAAGCATTGGAGTAAAATCAGTTTAGGCTTTCTCCATCAGGGTGTCAACATCTTCTTTCATCATCTATTGGGTCCAAGGGTTTTGGGATGAGATAAGAGGGATAGAGAGATACACCCAATACACACAATATTGTTTTGAAAATAAGTTTTATTTGTGGCTATTGGGAAAAACATCAAACAATGATAGCTCACAAATATCGCATCTAACGTGAGTCTACAACGGGGGTTTGGTCCTCTAAAGGTCATATAAATCTTGGAATATGTCATTGTCTTCAAATTCTTCAATTCTTAAGAGGCTTTGACTGTTGTAGCTTCAGTTCTTCTAGTGTATGGTGAAGTCTGATATCTTGTCGTTCTCGGAGTGGCTTCAGTTCATCCTCCATGTGGTCCAAATGGACCGAGGTTTTGTCTAACTAAAAAGGGAATATTTGATAAAGCTCAGAAAAGAAGAGAGATAAAGGATCTTTTTGAAAATTAAGTTTTAGAGAAATCCTTTCCTATGGCCTTTCCAGTTTCTAGGGTCACGTCCTACAGTCAACATGTGCTCTGATACCATCTCTGTAGCGACCCGACCTCAAACGGTCAAGCCTCTGTGTATCCGTGCCATCCCTAGATCGGTATGCTGGCACACACAGTACATCAATATATATATCAAAGTGCAATCACATGTATAAATAACGTAAAACTGATATATACCTCATAAGTCTCAGCGGAAACAAACATAAGGGTGTGGAGTCCATCAGCGCCAACGGCAAGTTGAGTGTAGACCGTAACCCTACAACGTAACTCTTACTCGTCGTAGAAAATTCCTGCAACATAAGACGTTGCAGCCCTGTAGGTCAGTACATTGAATGTACTGGCAAGTCGCATCATAAGAATAATGAACCTATTGTACATGCAATTTGGCTGGTGGAAAGCTCTAAGTTTAGTTTTTTTGCATAAAGCTAGTTTTTCCCTAGAATAAAAGATATTATTCTACCACTACTGTATAGCATAGAATGAGTTGGTAAACCCAACTCAATCCATTCCCAAAGTTTCATTTACAACCGAACTGTTTAATTAAGAGTGATGAGATCTCCCAGCATTTCCACTACTAGATGCTCAAGTTGTCCGTAACCGGGGACACGGCTAATCGATTAGGTTTTAACACTCTGCAGAGGTTTGCGCACTTTTCCCCAGAAGACTCGATCGCCTCCCTTGAAGTTATCGCACTGCCTGGCGTTTGAGAATAGGATGACCGAGACATAGTCTTTCGAAAGTATTCCCCCTTAACCCACGGATAGGCCGGTACACCTACTCATTCTACATCTGCTAGCCCATCCCGGAAGGGGTCACACTAACTACTCAACTAAGCCAGAGCCCATATTGGCTTGTGGCTGCACACGTAAGCTTCTAGACATGAGAATATGAGTGATCTCTTTGAGCCTGGGCGGACGGACCACTAGTGGTGCACCACCATGGATTTCCCATGCATGCTCCCACTGTACTTCGCCACCATTCAAACCAAACCTCCGCCCAGGTAGTTCATTAAGTTATCTTGGTTCTACTTACTACTTTGTCACTCATCTCCCACAATGAACACTTCCCAATCCACGTCTACATTGGCGGGGCAAAATTAAACTTACGCGGTGGTGACAAAGGTATAATGATTCAAACCTACCTCAATGAACTACTAGGTAACGGCATAGCCATCTGGCATCAATAAATCCTACCATGCAATCCTACCACAAAAGGACTAAGTGCATAATATAAAACATAGGTAATTGGAAGAATGGTCAAATGTGAACTTACCTGGTAATAGTTGATGAAGATTATATCACTCTCAGAAATTTACTTAATAGAGCTATTCGTCACTCTTTGATGAAAATCTATAAGGTCAAACATTGCATTCACATAAGCAATCATTTCGGAGAACCAAATAACATGCAACATGAAAAGACTCGGAAAACCCAATGATCACACAACACACTTAACTATCAAAAGAAAATACTAAGTGCAAAACAACATAGGGCATGGGTGCCAAAAAGAAATTGTGACGTGGACCACAGTGCATACTAGGCATATGAGTAAAACTATTATGGACATATCCTAATGTGTGAAAAAAATATCATGAGATAGGTCCAAGTGATAGGGTTTGGCTACGGTGACACGGTGCAAAAAGAATCACGTCAATCGCAGCTACGGTTTAGGAGATATGGCCAATTGAAGTTTGAATTCAATTATGAATAAATTTCAAATTTGAATTTGGCCAAAAGTTTTCAAAGTTGGATTTCTGGATAAAGCTATTCGAGACGAACATTTTGGCGCTGGTTTCATCAAATTTGGATCAACGGTTAAAAAGATACGGCTATCCGAAGTTCAGGGACTAATCTGTAAAACTCAGGGACTAAACAGAAAAGGAAATAACTACAAACAGGTTCCTAACACATGGAAAATTCCTAGTGGCCGAAAGGTGTTCGCCGCGTAGCTTATACAGCGGATGCTCGGACTTTAAGCAAAATAGCAGCGATGGCTAACTAAAAAAATGACATCGGTTTAAAATAAAACTGCACGGTTAAACTAAAACCGCACGGTTAAATAAAAACGACAGTTAACCGATAAAAAAACTAAACAGAAACGGGGTTAGCTCATGGTGGCAACGACGACGAACAGGAGACGGTGGCGCAGGCGTCGGGCGGTGGACGGGGCGGCGGCTGCGGTGCTCCTCGGCGGCGGGGAAGAGGACGGACGGGACGGGCGCGAGGTGGGCGGTCCGGTGGTGGTGCCGGCGCGCGTCGGGGTGTCCGGGATAGCGAGGTAGAGGGCGGCGGCTCCGACGAGGGCACAGGTCGTGGGAACCGCGTCTCCGGCGAACCTAGGGGCAAAATAAGATGTCAATTAGGTGCGGAAGAACATGGGGAGTAGTTTGACGGAGTTTGAGGCCTCGGGGTGGCTTACGGTCGTCGAGCTCCTCCGGCGAACGGAGCTCCGACCGGCGAGATCCAAGCGGCAACTGCGGCGGCTGCGGTTTCGGTGTACTAGAGTAGGGGTACCCTTGTACCCCGAACTTGTGCACAGGCAGTCGCAGCGTCCCGCGGCAAGGCCTGCCAGGTCACCGCCAAGATTCCTTGTGGTCCCTCTGAAGACCATTCAAGAAGAAAGTACTCAAGACAAGACCCCGGCAAGAGGAGCTTGCCGGGAAGAAGGCAAGACCCCGGCAAGCGGAGCTTGCCGGGAAGGCCATCAGAAGCGTTCCAAGGCCCCGGCAAGAGGCGCTTGCCGGGAAGGCCGTCCGAGGCATTCCAAGGAACTTGCCGCGGCGTGCTTCGCGCCCCGGCAAGGCCCGGTGAGCGACAAGCTCCCGGAAGCGACAAGTCGACGGCCGCGGCAAGGCGCTTGCCGCGGCAAGCCCCCACTCCACGCCCGCGCTCCAGCACATCCACCCACGTGTCGCTCCGAGGCCCCTCCCGAGCGCACGTGGCAGGAGGCTGTGCGGCTAGGTGCGTGCGGTGGCACGCAGGCGCTGACAAGACAGCCATCGTGGCAAGACGGTGGCGTCCCTAGTGGTCCCTTTCGGTGCTGTCTAGGCGACACAGACGGGCATTTAATGCCCTTGTCCCCTGCCGTCAGCGTTAGGTATGATAACACTGTAGCAGCTAGTTGTGCCTACTACAGCACCTAGCTGCGCCTGCCCACGGCACCCTTTCCATCTTTGCCCTTGGCCCCCGTTGCTCTATGTCGGTAACCCCTTGAGTATAAAAGGAGACCCGTGTGCAACGTAGAGGGGGTGGGCCACCTCGAGAGCTCTCGCGAGGTTCAGCAATTCCACACACTCACGCTCGCCCTCGAGCTAGAAATCAATACCAATCCACAAAGCAGGAGTAGGGTTTTACGCATCCTTGCGGCCCGAACCTGGGTAAATCGCTCGCGTGCTTCGCCTCGGTTTACTCTTCGCACGACCAACCGCCCGCTTGCTTCGCCTCGATCTGCTCTTTGCGCAACCTCCGCCCCCCGTCGAACCAAAAGGGACCCGGTCCGCCGGTCCCATAGGTGCCCGTGGATCAGAAACCCCGGCATCTCTGGCGCGCCAGGTAGGGGGCGTCGAAGTTGTGCGAATCAGATCCGGCGTTCTTGCGGGCTAGATCTTCATCTTCTTCATCGATCTTCACCATCTTCATCAACATGCCGCCGAAGAAGAAAGTTTCGGAGGCAGCTGCTCCGTCCGCGCCGAGCCACCCAACGCCGGAGCAAACGGACGGTGGGGCAGGCGCCGGCGGAAGGGCACGCATCGACGAGGGAACTCTTGGTGCTGCTAGGTCCCAGGACAAGGCTGCGCTGCCCATCGGCGGCGTGGCCGGCTCCCACAACGACCGGGCGCACTCCAAGACCTCGGCGTCCGTGCATGCACTGTGCCCATCCCAGGAGGCGCGGGACCGGCAGCGCCATGGTACTCACGGTACCATGCGCTCGCTGGACCAAGATCGAGCTGGTGGACCCCGGAGCGCCCAGGACCACCATGCGCGTCAACAAGCCGGCGCGAGCGAGACACGGTCGCCTGGACGGGATACTGCTCCTTCTAACGTGGTTAGGAGTCCGAGCGTATCCCGCTCTTCGCACCGTTCGCTACCGCCGCCCGCCACCGCAGCGGAAGCTCTGGCGCGAGCTCAGCTGCTCCTAGACTACCCTCCAGCGGCGGACAAGATCGACGACTGGAGGGCCACTATCCAGAGTCTCATCGGCTTCGCCAACGGCGACACTCCTCGGCAGCCGAGCACGTTGCAGCCGCAGCGAGTCAGCCAGGCACAAACCGGTGGAGACAAGACTGGTGGGGGTGCAACTACTGTGCACTCCCCACCCCGAAGGCCAAGATCGCCGACCCGCCGGATCCGCCACGACAGCGACTCCACCGCGTCGTCGGATCCGCGAGCTCGTCGCGACCAACGACAAGTTCTTCAAGAACGGCAGCGGGAAGACGCTCGTACACGCATCGAGCGCCGGAGAGAAGCGCGATGTCAGTTAGACCAGCGCGCTGGGCCCTCTGTCGACATGCATGCGCTGGGGGAACCAGGCGACCTGCCGTACCCAGTAGGTTGCCCTGCGTTCACTCGTGAGCTACGGCAAGTCCAGTGGCCCAGTACGAAGAACTTCAAGCCCGACGTACCAGAGAAGTACGACGGCAAGTTGCATCCGTCGGAGTTCCTCAGCATCTACACCATCGCGGTGCAGGCTGCTGGGGGGCGGGACGACAAGATCCTTGCCAACTACTTCCCGTTGGTACTCAAGCCCAACGTCAGGTCCTGGCTCATGCACTTGCCGGACAACTCCATATCCTCCTGGGCTGAGCTATGCCATCAGTTTGTTGGCGCCTTCACAGGCGGCCACAAACCTCATGGCCAAGAGCGATCTTCATCTGCTCGTCCAGAAGGAAGGAGAGCCCCTGCGCCAGTATACCTAGAGGTTCAGCCATGTACACCACAACATCCCAAATATCCACCCTGCCGCGGTAATCAGCGCGTCCCATCAGAACATGCGTAACCGCAGGATGCGGGAGGAGCTGGCGATGTGCAAGATTCGGGACGTCAGCGAGCTTTATGCCCTGGCCAACAGATGTGCACGCGCTGAAGAGGGGAGGAAATTCCCCGGGGAAAGCACTGGAGCAGGAGGATCTGACAGTGAGGATGCCGCCCCGGCAAAGAGAAGCCGGCGGCGCAACAACAGGAAGAAGCAGAACAACGAGGTGCTGGTCGTTGAGCAGTCCGGCAATGAAGGTGACGCCACGAAGGCTACAGTTGGTAGCTCCGGCAAGGAAGTTGCCGCGTGCACCAACTGTCAGGCTGTGGCGGTCGCCGACAAGCGGGACAGCTTCGGCAAGAGGTACTGTAAGATTCACCGCACCAAGGGCCATGACCTCCAGAACTGCAAGAAGGTCGAGCAGCTCGTCCAGCAACAGAGGGCTGAGTACGAGCGGTGCAACAAAGAGAGAGTCCAAGGGGGTGCCGAGAAACCTGGCCAGAAGCGCACCGGCCAGGAAGGACGCCGTGGCAAGGCCAAGCAGCGGCAAGGAGACAGACCTCCCCACGGTCGCGACAACGACGACGACGACGGTGAGGATGAAGACATGGATGACGTTGAGACCAGTGAGCAGGAGTTTCAGAAAGCCACAGAGGTCTTGTGCGTTGACGGGGGTGCTTCCCTGCATACCTCGCATTGCCAACTCAAATAGTGGGTGCGGGAAGTCAATGCAGCGGAGCCACCCATCGAATCGCGCAAGCTTCTGAAGTGGTCCAGCATGCCTATCATCTTTGACATTGAGGACCACCCTGATCGCACAACCGCGGTCGGGTGTCTGCCGATGTTGGTTTCACCAACCATCCGCAACCTCAAGGTCACCAAGATGCTAGTCGACGGCGGGGCCGGTTTAAACCTGATCTCCTCCGCTGTGCTCCGAAAACTCCAGATCCCTGACGGCGAGCTCGAAGAGACTGACACATTCCAAGGAATCAACCCGGGAAGGAGCAAGCCGAAGGGGATGGTCACGCTGCCGGTAACATTCGGCAGCGAGTTAAGCTTCAGGACTGAGAGGGTCACGTTCGACGTCACCGATATCCCGTTGCCTTACAATGGGATACTTGGCCGTCCAGCGCTCGCCAAGTTCATGGCGGCCTCACACTACGCGTATAATGTGATGAAGATGCCAGGCCCGATAAGCGTCATTTCTATCCCTGGCGACAAGAAGGACGCTCTTATCTGTGCCGACAAGATCTACCGGGAAGCAGCAGCCACGGTAGACCGCGATCCACTTGCCGCTCAAGCTCCCGGGACCAAGAAGACCAAGTCCGGCAGGGACTCTGGTGCCCACTCCGGCAAGCGCACCTCTTCGGAGTGCTGCGCTGCCGTCGAGGACGCGCCATCGAGCTCCACCGGCAAGAAGACCAAGTCCGGCAGGGACTCTGGTGCCCACTCCGGCGAGCGCACCTCTTCGGAGTGCTACGCTGCCGTCGAGGACGCGCCATCGAGCTCCACCGGCAAGAAGACCAAGTCCGGCAGGGACTCTGGTGCCCACTCCGGCGAGCGCACCTCTTCGGAGTGCTGCGCTGCCGTCGAGGACGCGCCATCGAGCTCCACCGGCAAGAAGACCAAGTCCGGCAGGGACTCTGGTGCCCACTCCGGCAAGCGCACCTCTTCGGAGTGCTGCGCTGCCGTCGAGGACGCGCCATCGAGCTCCACCGGCAAGAAGACCAAGAACGGCAGGGACTCCGGTGCCCACTCCGGCAAGCGCACCTCTCCGGAGTGCTGCGCTGCCGTCGAGGACGCACCACGGAGCTCCACCGGCAAGAAGACCAAGTCCGGCAAAAGCTCTGGTGCCCACTCCGGCAAGCGCGCCTCTTCGGAGTGCTGCGCTGCCGTCGAGGACGCACCATCGAGCTCCGCCGGCGAGCACAAGAAGACGATGGCGGCTCCGCCAGAGACGAAGAAGGTGTCCACCAAGGAGGATGGCGCTGGTGGTACCTTCACCATCAGCGCCACGCTTGACCCTAAATAGGAAAGCGCGCTCATTGCTTTCCTGCGGGCGAACGTCGACGTGTTTGCATGGCAACCGTCTGACATCCCCGGTGTTACCAGGAAAGTAATTGAGCACCACCTTGCCGTCTGTCCTCATGCGCGGCCCGTCAAACAGAAAGTCCGGAAGCAGGCGGTGGAGCGCCAAGAATTCATTGCGGAAGAAATCAAGAAACTGGAAGCAGCAGGCCTCGTCAGAGGAGTGCTCCATCCCACATGGTTGGCCAATCCTGTAGTCGTGCGCAAGGCAAACGGGAAATGGAGGCTTTGCATCGATTTCACCGATGTTAACAAAGCTTGTCCCAAAGACCCATTTCCTTTGCCGCGCATTGACCAGATTGTTGACTCCACAGCAGGATGTGATTTGCTTTCGTTTCTTGATGCGTATTCCGGGTATCACCAGATCTTCATGGCAGAAGAGGATGAAGAGAAGACCGCATTTATTACTCCATGTGGCACGTACTACTTTGTACGGATGCCTTTCGGATTAAAAAATGCCGGTTCAACATTTGCAAGAGTAGTCCATATTGCTCTTGAGCCACAAATACACAGAAATGTGGAAGCCTACATGGATGATATAGTGGTCAAGAGCAAGGACAGAGCAGCCCTAATCCAAGACTTGGATGAGACTTTTGCAAATCTGCGCAAGATCAGCCTCAAGCTCAACCCAGAGAAGTGTGTGTTCGGAGTTCCCTCCGGCAAGCTTCTCGGGTTCTTCGTGTCTCAGCGGGGAATTGAAGCCAACCCCGACAAGATCAGGGCCATTGAGCAGATTGAAGCCCCGAAGCGCGTCAAAGATGTTCAGAAACTTGCCAGCTGCGTGGCTGCTCTCAGCAGGTTTATCTCTCGGTCTGCCGAGCGCGCCCTGCCGTTTTTCAAACTATTGAAAAAGGCAGGTCCAATGAAATGGACTCAGGACGCAGAGGCTGCGCTGCAAGACCTGAAGAGATACCTGTCCTCCCCTCCAATACTTGTCGCGCCTAAGCCACAAGAGAAGTTGCTGCTGTACATAGCGGCAACCAATCAAGTGGTTAGTGCTGCGTTAGTGGAAGAGAGGGAGGCGGATGATGAGCCAGCAGCCGCGGCAAGCGCATCCAGCGACAAGCAGGGGGCTTCCCCGACAAGCTCTGGTCCCGACAAAGATGACCCCGCACTGATACACGAGGAGATACGGAAGAAAACGGTGCAGCGCCCAGTTTACTTTGTCAGTTCCCTCTTGCAGGGGGCTAGGTCAAGGTACTCTGGTGTGCAGAAACTGCTTTTCGGCCTTCTCATGGCCTCGAGAAAGCTGCGCCATTACTTCCAAGCACATGAGATCACAGTGGTCACTCGCTTTCCGCGGAAGAGGATACTGCAGAATCCTGAAGCGACAGGCAGGATTGTTGAGTGGGCACTGGAACTGTCAAGCTTTGGTCTCAAGTTTGAAAGCACTTCAACTATCCAGAGCAGAGCATTGGCAGAATTCATAGCGGAATGGACGCCAACTCCGGACGAAGAAATCCCGGAGACGAGCATCCCCGACAAAGAAGCGAGCAAAGAGTGGCTGATGTACTTTGATGATGCTTTCTCGCTGCAAGGCGCCGGCGCTGGTGTGCTGCTTATCGCGCCCACCGGAGAGCACCTCGAGTACATAGTCCAGATGCACTTTCCCAAGGAGCAAGCAATAAACAATACTGCAGAGTATGAGGGATTGCTTGCCGGTCTCAGGATCGCGGCAGACCTTGGGATTAAGAAGCTCATTGTCAGGGGTGACTCACAGCTTGTCGTCCGCCAAGTAAACAAGAATTATCAGAGTCCGTTGATGGAAGCTTACGTCGACAAAGTGAGAAAGCTAGAAGAGCGCTTTGACGGCCTGCAAATGGAGCACGTTCCGAGAACTCAGAACGCCATTGCTGATGGCCTGTCAAAGTGCGCCGCACATAAGTTACCTGTGGAACCAGGGACCTTTGTGCTCAAGCTGACTCAACCGTCCGTAACACCATCAACTGGACAAAGCAAGAAGAGGAAGTTGATTCCTGGTGGCTACCTGCCGGCAGAGCTTCCCGAAGCCGCCGCCAAGAAGGTCCCCAAGATCAACACCGAAGGCGCTGGTGAGCCAGATGCTCCGGCAAGCCCTAGGGTTTGTTCCGTTGAAGCTAAAGCTCCCGGCAAGCTTGTCGCAGGATGTCACGCTCCGGCAGAGACACAGCTTCTCGCCGTCGAAGCAGATATTCCCGCAACAACCTCCAAGATCAACGCCAAGAGCGCCGGTGAACCAGATGCTCCGGCAAGCCCTAGGGTTTGTTCCGTTGAAGCTGAAGCTCCCGGCAAGCTTGTCGCGGAACGTCAAGCTCCGGCAGAGACACAGCTTCTCGCCGTAGAAGCGAACATTCCCGCAGCAGCAGAGTTGCCTTTAGTCCTTGTTGTCGAGCCACAGGCTCCAACATGGGCGCAGCAGATTGTCCGTTTCCTTCAGACCGGAGAACTTCCCGAAGAGCAAGAAGAAGCCAAAAGAGTAGCCCGGCAGTCAAGTATGTACCAGTTCGTCGACAAGACGTTGTACAGAAGAAGACTCAATGGTGTGAAATTGAGGTGCATTGCCCGAAAAGACGGACAGAAGCTGTTGGCAGAGATACACGGAGGCATATGTGGTCACCACATTGGCGCAAGAGCACTCGTCGGCAAAGCATTCCGGCAAGGCTTCTTCTGGCCAACAGCCCTCCAGGATGCAACTGCACAAGTAACCAAGTGTGAAGCGTGCCAGTTCCATTCCAAGCAGATACACCAACCAGCTCAAGCTCTCCAGACGATCCCTTTATCCTGGCCATTTTCGGTCTGGGGGCTTGACATCCTCGGCCCCTTCCCCCGAGCTGTCGGCGGCTTTGAGTACTTGTACGTCGCAATCGACAAGTTCACAAAGTGGCCGGAAGTGGAACCAGTGAGGAAGGTGACCGCTCAGTCAGCCGTCAAGTTCTTCAGGTCGATTGTTTGCCGCTTCGGGATCCCTAACCGGATAATCACCGACAACGGCACACAGTTCACGAGCCATGCCTTCATGCAGTACATCCAAGATCTCGGCGCCAAAGTCTGCTTCGCCTCTGTTGCTCACCCAAGGAGCAACGGTCAAGCGGAGAGGGCAAACGCCGAGGTGCTGCGTGGGCTCAAGACCAGAAATTTCGACAGGCTGCACAAGTGTGGAAGAAACTAGATCGAGGAGCTACCGGTGGTTCTTTGGTTGATCAGAACGACGCCAAATCGAGCCACTGGACAGACACCCTTTGCTCTAGTCTATGGAGCAGAGGCAGTTACTCCCACGGAACTCGTATACGGGTCACCTCGAGTGCTCGCTTATGATGAGCTTGAGCAAGAGCGGCTGCGGCAAGAGGACGCGCTGCTCCTTGAGGAAGATCGTCTCCGGGCTGCTGTGCGAGCTGCTCGCTACCAGCAAGCTCTACGCCGCTACCACAGCCGCAGAGTCAATGCCAGGAGTCTCGAGGAAGGCGACCTTGTTCTTCGGCGCGCTCAGTCCGCCAAGAATTCCAACAAGTTGACGCCGAAGTGGGAAGGCCCTTACTGGGTGAGACGAGTCACCAGGCCTGGCGCTATCCGCCTGGAGACCGAAGACGGTATTCCAGTGAGCAACTCCTGGAACATCGAGCATCTTCGCAAGTTTTACCCGTAAGGCGCGGTTGTTGGACCCCGTCCGGCAACCACCCCTCTGTGCAAGTCTTGCCGCTGCTGCATGTAATCCTTTGTACAGAGCCAGGCGCAGACCCTGGCGCAGGAACAGATATCCTCACGGAACTCGTATACGGGTCACCTCGAGTGCTCGCTCATGATGAGCTTGAGCAAGAGCGGCTGCAGCAAGATGATGCGCTGCTCCTTGAGGAAGATCGTCTTCAGGCCGCTGTGCGAGCCATCGCTCCCAGCCCGTGCCAGAAGCTTCGAGGAAGGCGACCTTGTTCTTCGGCGCGTTCAGTCGGCCAAGATCCAAACAAGTCGACGCCGAAGTGGGAAGGCCCTTACCGGGTGAAACGAGTGACTAGGCCTGGCGCTGTCCGCCTGGAGACCGAAGATGGCACGCCAGTGAGCAACTCCTGGGACATCGAGCCTCTTCGCAAGTTTCGTTCATAAGGCGCGGTTGTCGGACCCCGTCCGGCAACCACCTCTCTGTGCGAGTCTTGCCGCTGTTGCATGTAAACCTCTGTACAGAGCCAGGCGCAGACCCTGGCACCAGAAAATGAAGCGCTGCGTACCCCGGGGGCTATAGCATGCATGCTAGATTGAGTCTGAGTCTCGTCCTTGGTTAGGGTCGATAGTCCCTAACAGCGGCTAACCCCTAGCTTAGAGGTCGAGTGTCCGTCCCTTTGCTTTTCCTTCGTTCGCAGGGCACACACGTCCTGGCCAGGCCACCTGGAGACGAAAAGGAGAAGAAGGGCGCGCCGGCACCTGGGCCCTGGCAAGAACACCGGGGGCTGCGGATGCCAAGATGTCACCCCCGGCAAGCCAGAGTTGCCGGGGGCTACAATATCAGATAAGTCTTTTATCCCACTTCATGCATCCTCTTATGGACTGGGGAATGCGAAACCCCGTTTCTTCCCGGAAACTGCCATGCTCCCCCGACTCTAGGCCCTGGAGCGCGTTCCCGGGGCCAAGTTTGGTCGTAGTCGCGGCAGCAGAAGGGACGAAACGAGGAGGCCGCGCCCACCTCGTTCCCACCTCCGCCAAAGGCGTGAGAAAGGTCGAGCGGCGTGGGAAGGCGGCAGGGCTTGTTGTCGAGGAATGGAATGCCTGTCCGAGAGATACCAAGGATTTGCTCCTTGGCGTGGGTTCGACCCGCGAGGCAAATAACCCGGCAAACATCCCCTTTTCATTAAAAAACATCCCATACAGGTACAGTCCATAGAGGATGAAAAACATGAAAGAGAGGATTACAAGATACAGCTAAAGGCCCGAAGGCTTACAATTAAAAAGATAAGGTGCCCGTAATCCTTTCCTGTCCCTCTCTTCAGGAGGTAGAACAAGAAGGCGAAAAGGGGAAAGGGGCGCCAAGGCGAGCTACAGGTGCCAGAAGACACCAAGAGAACATCCGGGGGCCGGACGTTGATGGCGACGCCGGGAGAAGGGTGCGAAGGAGGGGCGGCAGGACGTCAGCACGCTGTCGAGGGCACCACGCCCTCGTACTCCGACCTGACGGCCTTGTCGCCAGCCCTCTTCCCCTTCCGCGACCTCCCTACGCCAGCCGCCCAAGGAGACGCCCCCGGGGAGTTCAAGAAGCCGGCGCCGCGGATGATAGGGTCGCCGGTGCCGCACGAGACGGCGCCCGACACCTAGTCGGAGCCGCCTTCCTGCCGCCCGCCACCCTCACCATCATTGCCGCTCTCCTCCTCGTCACTCTCGCTCGAGGAGGAGCCTTCGCTATCGGAGGAGCTGTCCACGCAGCACTTCGCCCGGGTGCCGAAGCACCCGAAGACCTTGACGGAAAGGAGATCGCCCTCCACCAGCTTAAAATGGAGGGTGAGTCCCCCCATCAAGCTGTGGATGCGGGCGAACGTCTTCCACCCTCGATCGAGATACATCACACCAGGGGCTGGGAACGCCACGCGGACTCGCGTGCCGCTGATCCCACAGCCCCTCATGTGTAATCTCAGAGTCTCGGGCGGATCCGACTCCATCGCGCCCGCGAACGGAGCCGGAAGCCGGAGGCGACTACGAGGCGCCCGGCGCAGTTTGACGAAGAACTCGCAAGGGTTGTCCCCTATGTTGACCGCCGCGGGGGGAGGAGCCGCCGGCGGGGGCGAAGCTGGCGCGTCGCCCCGTCCGCCTCTTCCCCGAGCGCCTCGACCCCATCCTCGACCTCGTCCACGACCTCGCCCCCTCCCTCTTCCCCTTACGGCTGGCTCTGCCACCACGAGCGAGGAAAAGGGGAGGGTGCGCTGTCTGGCGGCGACCCTCGCCGCCACCGATGAAGGCCCAGGATTCCCTTTCTCCATGGCGAATGAGAGAAAGGGGAGCAGAAGCTGAAGAAAGGAGGAGACGGGAGAATGCAGGCTTCGGTGCTCCCTTCCCGCTCCTTATAAAGGAGCGAAGTGGGAGCCCAACCGCCCCGCTCAGCGAATCAAGGCACAGGAAGAGCAGGGAGGCGGGCCGACCCACCCCCTCTGCTCGCAACGGCCTAGGTTCCCGCTCCCGCCTTCCGCGATCCCAAATGCATGGGAGCCGCGTGGCGGAGATGCAGAACTGCGGCGACGGATGGGGCGGCCTCACCCTACCCCGTGATCTCGGGGAGTGGGCGCTTCGAAAATCGCGCACCGGCCCCATCCAGTAAATGCGCCACGCCCCCACGCCTACCTCCGTTTGGAGAAGAGGGCGTGGGCCGTTCCCCTTCATCATGGCTTGACGCATGCTCGCGGGGCTTAGCCCCATGCGCGTGCTCCGCCCGCGTCACCCACGACGCCGCGTTCGACGCGCACCGTTATGGGCGTGCGCGATGGTTGCGGAGAGATACGCGGCGCGACCTAGGCCGCGCGTGCCCGTGCACTATTTTGGGCCTGGCCCAACAGCGCTCGGCACCGTGTCTGGCCCAGGCCCGGGGGCTCCTGTCGGTGTACTAGAGTAGGGGTACCCTTGTACCCCGAACTTGTGCACGGGCAGTCGCAGCGTCCCGCGGCAAGGCCTGGCAGGTCACCGCCAAGATTCCTTGTGGTCCCTCTGAAGACCATTCAAGAAGAAAGTACTCAAGACAAGACCCCGGCAAGAGGAGCTTGCCGGGAAGAAGGCAAGACCCCGGCAAGAGGAGCTTGCCGGGAAGGCCATCAGAAGCGTTCCAAGGCCCCGGCAAGAGGCGCTTGCCGGGAAGGCCGTCCGAGGCATTCCACGGAACTTGCCGCGGCGTGCTTCGCGCCCCGGCAAGGCCCGGTGAGCGACAAGCTCCCGGAAGCGACAAGTCGACGGCCGCGGCAAGCCCCCACTCCACGCCCGCGCTCCAGCACATCCACCCACGTGTCGCTCTGGGGCCCCTCCCGAGCGCATGTGGCAGGAGGCTGTGCGGCTAGGGGCGTGCGGTGGCACGCAGGCGATGACTAGACAGCCATCGTGGCAAGACGGTGGCGTCCCTAGCGGTCCCTTTCGGTGCTGTCTAGGCGACACAGACGGGCATTTAATGCCCTTGTCCCCTGCCGTCAGGGTTAGGTATGATAACACTGTAGCAGCTAGCTGTGCCTACTACAGCACCTAGCTGCGCCTGCCCACGGCACCCTTTCCATCTTTGCCCTTGGCCCCCGTTGCTCTATCTCGGTAATCACTTGAGTATAAAAGGAGGCCCTTGTGCAACGTAGAGGGGGTGGGCCACCTCGAGAGCTCTCGCGAGGTTCAGCAATTCCACACACTCACGCTCGCCCTCGAGCTAGAAATCAATACCAATCCACAAAGCAGGAGTAGGGTTTTACGCATCCTTGCGGCCCGAACCTGGGTAAATCGCTCGCGTGCTTCGCCTCGGTTTACTCTTCGCACGACCAACCGCCCGCTTGCTTCGCCTCGATCTGCTCTTTGTGCAACCTCCGCCCCCCGCCGAACCAAAAGGGACCCGGTCCGCCGGTCCCATAGGTGCCCGTGGATCAGAAACCCCGGCATGCGGGTGGTTTGAGGGCGAACGAACTGGCAGAACGGAGAGAGGGGGTCGAGGGCTTCTTATAGGCGCGGAGAGAGGGCTCGGGATCAAGGGATAAGCTTATCCGCGAGGGCTTCGCCCGGCGGTTTCGGCATGCGGCTGCGGCTTCCTGATCCCGTGGAGGGCGAGCGGGAGGTTGGGGATGATGGGCGCGGGGCCCACAGGTCACGGGACAGAGAGGGAGATGAGAAGCGGGCGAGCGATGGCGAAGCCCCTGGGCGCTGGGAGTTGAGGCGCTGGCCGGCCTGGGACGGCCTGGCCGGTCGGGCTGGGCCAGCTGGCCAGTAGGCCAGTGGGCCGCGCGGCTGGGTGGCTGCTGGGCCGGCGGGCCAGCGCGTGCGTGCATGTTTTTTTTGTTTTTTTACGGAAAGAAAAAAAAACTTCAATATGAAAATAAGTAAACATTTTACATAGGCATATTATATACCGAAATGTTCAAAAAATTGCCAAGAATAAGAGGAACTATTTTTAAAGTTCAAATAAATTCCATAAAAATTCAAAAAAGTCAA
This sequence comes from Triticum urartu, assembly GCF_003073215.2. Classification (NCBI taxonomy): domain Eukaryota; kingdom Viridiplantae; phylum Streptophyta; class Magnoliopsida; order Poales; family Poaceae; genus Triticum; species Triticum urartu. The sequence goes on along the minus strand of NC_053026.1, from coordinate 467,312,486 downwards.
ACAGTGCTACAGTTGCATTTAAAATCAATAAAAATCATTTTTAAAATAGCAAAATGATTTCAAATTTATTTTCCCCTAATTTTCCATTGAAAGGAATCATTTTACCCTTATTTCCATTTATTTATTTTTAGGAGAAAATATTTTGAAAGGAAACTCAAATAACTCCCAGGTGGATTTTAATTTGGAATTTCAAACAACTTCGAATGGAAAAATGGGTTTGAAATAACTTCAAAAGTGACTTCCAATTTATTTCTTTGAAACTTCCAACTCTCTTTCTTCAAATATGAAGAAGTCATTTTATCTTCCCTCATGAACTCATTGAGTTGCTTAAAGTTTCTAAATTTAAAATATTTCAAATGGAAATTCAAATCATTTTCGAACCTCTTTTCATTTCTTTAAATGGAAGAAGTCATATTATCTTCACTCTAGGGTTTTGTAATGAATTTGAACTCAGGGAGATCCAAATGCAAGATGAAAGTTTTGGGAAAGTCCTTTTATTCCCTCTCATTCAACTTTCAAAAGTTTCAATTTCCACTCATTTTCACACAACCAATCACACAAAAATCAAAAAAAACAATCACAATTATTTATTTAATATAACATTCCAAAATTTAGAATTTTGGGATGTTACAACGACGATGCTGGAGAAGAGCAGGCCCAAAACCTGCTGTTTACCGGACGCTGGACGGTCACATCCTCGTATGATGTCGTGGAGTTGACACGGCAGATGTCCTAGAGCAAGGACTTAGTTGTAGGGCCATCGCACTAGGAAGCTTAAAGGGGTTAATCGGGACAAAGGATACGAGAGAGTTTTTATACTAGTTCGGCCCCTTACGATGAAGGTAAAAGCCTACGTCTAGTTGGGATTGGTATTGCTGAGGTTTTGATCTCCAAGGGGCTCAACTCGCCGGCTTGGTTATCGATCTGGTTGTTTCTTGCCCTAAGCCGCCGCCGGGTCGTCCCCTTATATATACAGGTTGACGCCTGGCGGCCTATAGAGTCCCGACCGGCTCATAAAACGTGTCTGGCTCGGTGACTTCTTTTACATGCCTTTCTCTACAAGCCTTTCTTTACATAAGTCGATTTACAATGTTGGGCCTTAAGCCGCCTTTGGGCTTATGCCTTAAACAATTCTTAATACACTATCACCTTGAATATTACTGGGCTTCTTTCTGTAACCCGCCATTGTGGTTGACCCGGCCCCTCCTAGGCGGGTTATACCTGGTAGCTATATCCCCAACATTAGGCCCCAGGTTGACTTTGAACTTTGTTCCTTGTCAATCTTCAATACTTAGATGAAATCCATCTTCTGTTGTCTGAAAAACTTTGTAACCCGCCGTGATGTCATCTTTTGAAAACACAAAAAACTTTCATGATGTCATCTTCCAACGGACCTTTTATCTTCAATGCTTCCTGAGAATCGAGGCGTCTATATAGCTGGATAACCATTATTTGGTTCTCCCTTGATTTTCGCGCCCGTCTGTTCGCATCTTATCCTTATAAATAAGCTTACCCCGGCCTTCCTCATTCTTCTCTCTCTCTCTCTCTGTCTTCTTCCTGTCGTTGCCTCCCTGCTTCTCGAGCTCCGCCGCCGCCGTAGCACTCACCGTTGCCCTCAACGCCGGCCGCTGCACCACCCTGAGTTCATCCAGAGAGACGCGGCAACTCTTCGCAGTAGATCTGCATCTCGTAAGTTCCTTCTTTTCCACACATCTAGATTTGTATTAGGGTTGCGAGTTCATCAGTGTTCTTTGCTTGTTCATCACGGATCTTCTTGTAGTTCTTCTTCCGCAACTTCTTCTGATCCAAAAAAGAAATATAACTCGCGCGGTAGTTGTTTTGCGTCCATTTTTTATATTAGTAGATCCCTTTTTCCTGTATAGATGCTTCATTATAGCTGACGAACTCATCTGTACTGGATTGTTAGGTCTAGAATATTTTCTTTTTGGGACAGCCATTTGATCCAAAATAATAATGATAGCTTGGTGAAACTTTTTTACACCAAGACTTAGCTGGATTCGCTTTCTGAAAGAATCTATAGTCATGGAGGCTTACCGCTCCGGCTTTCTTTTCCTTATATGTCATTAGCCCTTAGTTAAGCCACCGTTACTTGTTTTTACATCTTCATCCTTTAACTGTTAATCTTGTCGTAAAGTGAACCGGCATGTTGTTTTTCCTTTTTTAGTTCCTTGCACATCATGCCGTCAAAGACACCGACCATCTGTAACTGGGTCCCCTCAACCATAACCGAGGATCGTTTAAAAGAGTTCTTCCTCATTGGGTTTCTGCCCTCAAAAACCGTCATGTCTTATCGTGCTCCTAACCCGGAAGAAGAACGACCCAATCCAAAAGACGGAGAGGTGATTGTCTTTACTGACCACATGAACCGTGGCTTCTCACCGCCCGGTTCAAAGTTCTTCAGAGAGGTCCGTCACTTTTTCAAACTCTATCCTCAGGACATTGGGCCCAATTGCATATCTAATATTTGGAACTTCCAAGTGCTCTATGAGGTATATCTTCAGCAAGAGCCGACTGTAGAACTGTTTAGAGAATACTTCTATCTGAACGGCAAAACGAGTGCACCAACGGCCTTAGCTTAGAGCTTGGAGGCATCTCAATTCAGCACCGGCAGGGTGCTGTCTTCCCTCTCATAGTTTTACCAAGTCATCCAAAGGACTGGAACCAAGCTTGGTTTTACTGTCAGGACATCTCACCAGCCAACGAGAAGCCACTGCCGGGTTACTGCCCCGATCGTCTTGACTCCAAGTTCGCACTTCCAGATAAACTTACTGTTACTGAATGCAAGAGGCTGCTTCCATCCATCAGAAGAATCAACGCTTTGTTGGGGAACGGTTTAACCGGAGTTGATCTGACCCGCTGCTGGATCTCATGGCGGGTTATTCCATTAAGCCGCCGGTCAAAATTGATGTATGAATATGGTGGAGGCCCGGACGACTCTCTTCATCATAGCCCGGTTCAATTAACTAAAGAAGACATTGTCTCAATGTCAAACCTTTTGGTGAATGGGAAATATGAAGACTGCAGTATTGTTGGGTTAAATCCCTTCTGTAAACTTAACCCGGTACCAGAAGTAAGGATATTCTGATCTCTTTTCCTTTGTATTTTGCCCAGCCGTATTGTTTAGCACTGATCCTTCCTCTTCTCTTTGTAGGCCAATTCTGACTTTTGGAAAGTGAAATATGACCACGAAGCTGCCAAGAAGGCGAAAATCGCCGCCATGAATGCCAAGAAAACGACCCGGAGATCGAAGAAGAAAAAGAAGACCACTGCTGAAGATTTGATGAAACTTGATGACACATCTGACTCGGAGGTAGCCCTTGATTCCCTTGGACAATTTTTTTAACAATCCTATTGACACTGATCCTTACCAGGATGACACTGGGGCCAGTCAGGCCGGGGAAGCTGAGGTAACTATTATTTCCTCCGACTCAGATCCCTTACCAAGACACAAAGTTCGATGAGTGATCCGTAAACTAAGGTTTTCTAACCCTTTAGCTCACTTGGATCCCAACTTTCATTTGAAAAAGCAGCAACATGAAAGCCGCCGTGAAGCTGGGTTTGAAGATGAACCGGCTATCGTCCTTCAACAAACTCCTCAGAAACGTCCGAATGAGGTTACTTATCTGTCTTTAACTCTTCTTAATGGATCCTTCTCCTTGTATTTCTATGATCTCTTTTTTATTCTTTCAGGAGGTGTCTCGTTCCTCCGGCGACTCTTCGCAGACCCAATTCCCGGCTTTCAAGACTGCTCCCGGGTAATCAGTAATCCTCCTTTCTTTTGGGTTGTTCAATTTTATCTTTATACTAACATTCCTGCAACATTTTTTCTTAGCGGCCAAGCTAAATCAAAAAAGGCGAAGGCAGTAAAACCGGCGGAAGACCCGCCAGTGCTGGCATCTGACCTGGCTAGGCCGCCTTCTCCATTAACTGACGCTCCCGAAGACCCGCCTATTGACAATGAAGCAAATCTTTCGGAGCCGTCTTTTGATGAAGCCACTGTGAATCCTTCTACAGCTCGACCGTCAAGCTCAACCGACCTGCCGTCTCCACCTGCTCAAGATGTTCAAATTACTTGGAGCCGCTTTGTTGAGCCGGGGAACCCAATGGTGCTGGCTCGGTGCACAACAAAGTAAGAGGCATTGGAGAGGCAGAAGGTTCGCTTTGACATTGACAACTATGACCATCTCAATGCCAGTGACATTTTATCTGGCTATCTCAGTCATGTACACTCCAGTCGCGAGTCTGAGATCGAGATGGTGAAGCAGCTTCAGTTGAAGTACGAGGTCCGTTTTTTCCGGTTTACTTGTATTCCTTCAGCCCCCAAGTCTTTAGATTATGAGAGAAACAGAATAACCTGTAGATTGTAAAATATAGGCCAAAGCTTTTACCTCTGAATCAATGATAAAAACAAAGCTTCACCTGTAGTCCCCAAGAACCAGTTCACTTTGATCATAAGTGAATCGGTACATAAAAATTGTTGTTAAGACCGTCTTCAAAGTACTTCATGCTCCGGTTTAACCTTGATAAACTTGCTGAACTGCATACATTAGCCCCCAAGGGCCAAATGTTGTTACTTTAAGGTACTTGGGACTTTAAATATTTTTGTGAGTCGTAGAAATCTGATTTGGCATACATTAGCCCCCAAGTGTCAAGTACTTTACAAGTGGTTTGTTTGTAAATTGTTTGAGACTTGAGTCTTGAATTTGAATTGGAAACCAAGTCTTGGCTCATCTGAATGTTTTACAGAATGCCTTGTCTGAGTTGAACTCTCAATTGACTGACGCAAAGACCCGGCTAGCAAATCAGGAGACAGAAATCAAATCTTCTAACTCCAAACTGGAAATAAGCCTCTCTGCAACGGAAAATTTGAAGACCAGCTTTACTGCCAAGGAGAAAACTTGGGAAAAGGAAAAAAAACACTTCTGACCCGATGAGCTGAGACAGCCGAGACAACTCTGAAAGAGATTTCAACAAAGCTGAACGAGTTAAAGGGGCGGGTGTCTCAGATGGTAGCTGCTATCTTTGGTAAGTTGTCTGACTTGATCTTTTGTGTATTTTTTGCCAAACTGGAGTATAAGCCGTTAACTGACTTTGCGTGTAAAAATTTATGCAGGTCCTCAAAGCAAGAATCTGAGCCAAGACCCGTTGATTAAACTAAAGGCATTATATACTTTAGTTGAACAATTGTATATCGGCGCACAACGGGCTCTGGCCACCATCTCTCCTGCTAACCAAGGACCCAACCGGCTCAGCAACGTCCTGAAAGAGCTGTCCATCCTTCCTGCCAGGTTCCAAGAACTAAAATGCTCCTGTGCGCGAGCCAGAGCCTTGACTGCCCTAAGCCGCTCCATGGCTTGGGTGCCAGATCTAGACCTAGCGGACGTAGCAAGAGGCTATCCCACCGTGAAAGAGGACGGGTCTCCCTTTGATCAGGATGACTTCATGGCTTGTGTCCGGCCTCAGGCGACTAGCCTTGGAGATGACACCAATGTTGATAAGTACCAGCCAGGTTTTGATAGTGAGAATAAGAAGATGGCCACTCCCTCATACAAAGTAACAGACTTGATCCCACCAGTGAGAGCAGATACATTTGCACCGGAGGTTGACCCGGTTGGCCTGATTGATGACGAAGCCGAATTCGTCGCCGTGAATGGCTTTGACTGGTCAAAACCCAACTTCCAGCAAACAGAAGGTGGTGAACCGGCGAGGGAGGGACAATGATCATCTTCATGGGAACCGCATGTTTGCCTATGCCATCGCGCATAAAATACTTCTATGTGAATCTGTGTTTCCAGATGCCAATGCATGCGTCGTTTAATGTTTGTCTCTGCAATGCTTGAACTCTATTCCTGTAATTATAGAGAAAAGACTGGCTTGGCGGTTTAAAATCAAACGAGTTTAAATACCTAATTTATAGCCAATATATTTACCTCAATAAGAACCAGAGACAAATATAAATAAAGGATAAGGGCTTTAAAACTAACTCTTTAGTTAACGCAGCAGGTAAGTGGGCATAAGTAATACCCATACCTTGTCCCTTTTGATCTTTAGATCGCCGGTTTAAATAACCCGGGTGATGAATTTGATAACCCAACCTTTATGCTTTTTTGAATACTCAATGATTACTATACCTTGGTAGGCTGTACCTTTTGATCCATAAGCCGCCGGTGTGAATGACCCGGGCGGTTATGCTGTCAAATAGTCGAGCCGGTGAAGAGGACCAGGCTAATTGTTTGTAACATTGAAACAAAAAAGCAAACAATAGATAAAAATAATTTAATCCTGTACTCAAAAAGGTGGGGGTTTCTGATTCAAATACAATCAGTAAACAGGACCAAAGGGGTTAAGCTAAGGTTCGAATATGACCATATAGCCCCCAATGGCTTTGGCGTTGCGCCGATCAAGAGGGTACCGACATCTATGTTCTCTTTGGTTCGAATACGACCTATGTTTGAACAGGAAGCCCCCAAATGACCTTGAGAGGTTTTTAACGACCTTGATTCGAATACGATCCAAGTCGGACTCCGAAGGGGTTAACCTATGATTCGGATACGATCAAGAAGCCCCCAATTGAGTTTTGGCCTTGAGCCGATCAAGAGGGTTATGACAGCTATGTTCTCTTTGGTTCGAATACGACCTATGTTTGAACAGGAAGCCCCCAAGTGACCATGAGATTTGCAGATAGATTCGGATACGATCATAAGCCGAAGCAAAAAAGGTTAGACTTGATTCAAATATGATCAGCTCCTTAATAGTCTTTCGAAAATGAGAAAAAACATAGTCTTTGAAAAGAAAAGAGACCGATGGTCTTACTTTATTGCTTATCATGGTATATACAATGTGAACGTATGTACATGATGAGAGCCGGTGGCTCAGGTGTAGTATGGCCGAAGTTGAGCAATGTTCCACGGCCAGCGGGTCTCTTCCTCCGACTTATGTGAGTCTTTGTGCTCTCGAACGTCAATTAGGTAATATGACCCGTTGTTTAAGTTCTTACTGACCACAAAAGGTCCTTCCCAAGGTGGGGATAACTTGTGTGCATCTGACAGATCCTGGATGAGCCGAAGCACCAAGTCACCTTCCTGAAAAGTCCTGGACTTAACCCGACGGCTGTGATAACGACGCAAGTCCTGTTGATAAATTGCTGACCGGGCTGCTGCTAAGTCTCTTTCTTCATCCAACAAGTCAAGTGCATCCTGTCTGGCTTGTTCATTATTAGCTTCAACATAAGCCGCCACACGGGGCGAGTCATGACGGATGTCACTAGGCAATACTGCTTCTGCTCCATAAACCATGAAGAAAGGTGTGTAACCCGTAGACCTATTGGGTGTAGTGTTGATACTCCATAACACCGAGGGTAATTCCTCTACCCAACAACCCGGCGTTCGCTGTAAAGGAACCATAAGCCGGGGTTTGAGCCCTTTCAAAATTTCCTGATTGGCTCTCTCAGCTTGACCATTGGATTGAGGATGAGCTACAGAAGAAACATCAAGCCGGATGTGTTCTCGTTGACAAAGCTCTTCCATAGCCCCTTGGGACAGATTAGTGCCATTGTCAGTGGTAATATTGTGTGGAAAACCGAAATGAAAAATCACCTTTTTCATGAACTGAACCGCCGTGGCTACATCACATTTACTCACAGGCTCTGCCTCAACCCACTTGGTGAATTTATCAACTACCACTAGGAGATGTGTCTTTTTCTCCTTAGACCTTTTGAAAGGTCCCACCATGTCAAGCCCCCAGACCGCAAACGGCCAATTGATTGGAATCATCCGGAGCTCTTGAGCCGGCACATGCGCTCGTCGTGCAAATTTTTGACATCCATCACATCTACTGACCAGATCTTCTGCATCAGCGTGAGCTGTCAACCAGTAAAAACCGTGACGAAACGCCTTGGCCACTAAAGATTTTTACCCGGCATGATGACCACAATCGCCTTCATGGATCTCACAAAGGATTTCTTGACCTTCTTCGGGGGAAACACACCGCTGAAACGCTCCGGAAACACTGCGATGATATAACTCTCCATCTGAAATCGTCATGGACTTTGATCGCCGGGTTATCAGTCGAGCCAGGGTCTCATCCGCTGGCAACTCTCCCCGAGTCATGTAAGCCAAGAACGGCACCGTCCAATCTGGGATGACATGAAGAGCCGCTACCAACTGCGCCTTCGGGTCAGGAACAGCTAAATCTTCTTCTGTGGGCAACATGAAAGAGGGGTTATGCAAAACATCCAAAAAGGTGTTAGGTGGCACCGGCTTACACTGAGACCCCAACCGTCTTAAAGCATCAGCTGCTTCGTTCTTTCGACGGTCAATGTGCTCCACCTGATAACCTTTAAAATGTCCTGCAACGGCATCAACCTCTCGGTGATAAGCCGCCATGAGAGGGTCCTTGGAATCCCACTTGCCAGATACTTGTTGAGCCACTAGATCCGAGTCGCCAAGATATCTGACCCGGCTCAAGCTCATCTCTTTTGCCACTCGAAGACCATGGAGCAAGGCTTCATACTCTGCTGCGTTGTTAGTGCAGGGAAACATCAACAGTAACACATAACAAAATTTGTCAACTCGTGGGGAAGTTAGCACAACTCCAGCCCCTGAGCCTTCCAACTACCTGGACCCATCAAAATGAATAGTCCCATACAAGTTGTCTAGTTTCTCTTCTGGCATCTGCATCTCTGTCCAGTCATTGATGAAGTCAACCAGGGCTTGAGATTTAATTGCAGTACGTGGAACACACTTCAACCCATGAGACCCAAGCTCAATTGCCCACTTGGCGACTGACCCAGTGGCTTCTCTATTTTGAATAATGTCTCCCAAAGGAGTAGAGCTAACCATAGTGATTGGATGCCCCTGAAAGTAATGCTTAAGCTTCCGGCTTGCCATGAACACCCCATATACAAGCTTCTGCCAATGTGGATATCGTGGCTTAGATTCAATTAGCACTTCACTGACGTAATAAACCGGCCGTTGAACCGGATGCTCTTTGCCAGCCTCCTTGCGCTATACCACAATAGCCACACTAACAGCTCGTGAGTTGGCAGCCACGTACTCCCTCCGTCCCAAAATACTTGTCGGAGAAATGGATGTATCTAGACGCATTTTAGTTCTAGATACATCCATTTTTATGCATTTCTCCGACGAGTATTTCCAGACGGAGGGAGTATAACAATAGCGGCTCTTTCTCAATTGGAGCAGCCAGGACTGGCGGCTCAGCAAGCTGTGTCTTCAGATCCTCAAAAGCAGCGCTCGCAGCATCGCTCCAAACAAAAGCATCTGTTTTCTTCATCATCTGATACAGAGGCATTGCCTTTTCCCCTAAACGGCTTATGAACCGGCTCAAAGCAGCAACTCGACCCGCCAGCCGCTGGACATCATTGATGCATGTTGGTTTGGCTAGGGATGTAATTGCCTTGATTTTCTCCGGGTTAGCTTCAATGCCTCGGTTGGACACCAAAAAACCCAAAAGCTTGCCGGCTGGGACTCCAAAAACACACTTGGCCGGGTTAAGCATCATCTTGTAGACCCGGATATTATCAAAAGTCTCTTTCAGATCTGTGATCAAGGTTTCCTATTTCCTAGATTTCACCACTATGTCATCCACATAAGAATGAACATTATGCCCAATCTGATCGTGAAGAAAATTCTACACACACTGCTGGTAAGTCGCCTGGGCACTCTTAAGCCCGAAAGGCATAGACACATAGGAGAAAGCTCCAAATGGAGTAATAAAAGTTGTCTTCTCCTGATCCTTGATTGCCATCTTAATCTGATGATAACCGGAATAAGCATCCAAGAAACTCAAACATGCGCAACCCGCAGTAGCATCAATGATCTGATCAATACGAGGGAGAGCAAAAGGATCAGCCGGACAAGCTTTGTTCAGATCGGTGTAATCCACACACATACGCCATGTGCCATTCTTTTTGAGTACAAGCACTGGGTTAGCTAACCACTCCGGGTGAAAGACCTCCACAATGAACCCGGCTGCTAAGAGCCAGGCCACCTCTTCTCCAATGGCCTTGCGCCTTTCTTCATCAAACCATCGGAGAAACTGCCTGACAGGTTTGAACTTTGGATCAATATTAAGAGTGTGCTCAGTGAGTTCCCTCAGGACACCCGGTGACGGTGTCCTGGACTAGGGGGTACTCCCACATCATCTCCCGATCTGTTAGATTGGGCCGAGGACCCCCATGGCCGTATACTCATGGGCCAGTTCGGACAGATGCCGCATACATGGAAGATTCCACAAGACTTGGCGATCAAGACAAGGACTTCTCCCCACTAGCATATTCGGTAGGACTCTTGTTATCCTAGGCCTCTGGTGCATTATATAAACCGAGGCCAGGCTAGTCGATAGATAGATACATACAATCGTACTATAGGCTAGCTTCTAGGGTTTAGCCTCTCCGATCTCGTGGTAGATCAACTCTTGTAATACCCATATCATCAAGAATAAATCAAGCAGGACGTAGGGTTTTACCTCCATCAATAGGGCCCGAACCTGGGTAAAACATCGTGTCCCTTGCGTCCTGTTACCATCCGCCTTAGATGCACAGTTCGGGACCCCCTACCCGAGATCCGCCGGTTTTGACACCGACATTGGTGCTTTCATTGAGAGTTCCGCTGTGTATTCGGCAAAAGGATCGATGGCTCACCTGCAGATCAACTGCGACTTCAACATCTTCGTCACCAGCTCGACTGGTCTCCTTGGTTCGACCAAGGACTGCACCCTACCTTCGATCGCCATGTTCGGATGAGGGCTTTTATAAACATCAACTCCGATCTCTATCAAGATCATGGAGGAATCATCCAGGGAGCCCGGGGGCTCAACGTCAACATTGCCCTCGGGCGACCGTGCTATTTTTCTGGACAACAAACTTGTGTCCGCCGCCACCGCCTCCTCAAGTGTCTTTTTAACGATTACTTCAGTGGAATTGTGCGGAATTGAGTCTACAACAACCCTGGAAAATTTCGTCGACTTCCGATGGAGGAATCTCTGGCAATCCACGATATACCGGAGCCCTGTCAAATCTGGACGGGAATCTGGACGAGTTTAGGGTGTGGTGTCCAGCTTCTATCTCGGACGTCCTTTGGAAGATCCAACCGTTGATCGGCTGCGGAATTCATATATCTACCACCTCTCAAAATTTCAGCTCGATCTGACCGTCCAAACTCTGGGAACCTTTCGATTAGTGCTTCACTTTTCGGATCTGTTTTCTGCGCGAAAATGGGTCCCACCCGAGTTCGTCTTTTTTATGAATGGGATTTGGGACATCCCTTTTGAAGGAAGTTTTATATGGGGTGTTGTGTTTTGTTCCCGAACACATCCCACTAACTTTAAGATCCTTTGAACATGATCTTCAACATCATGCTGGTGTCAAACCAGTCCGACAATATTGCTCCACGGCTGCCGACCTGCGCTAGACACGTCGTCACTTTGTTGAGCCGAGCTCAACTTCTTCGGATCATCATTTTGGCAAGCCGAACAAGAGTTCGACATCGCGAAGGATAAATCATCACCAACATCGCCGCCCCACGGATTACCCGGAGCGGGCACACCGGCATCGCCGCACGGTCACTTCATCAAGCCGGCATTGACCACGCCACGACCTGCATCGGCAGGGCCGCACTGTTGCTCCTTCAAGCCGGTGTCCATCACGCCGACCTACTTCGACTCATCAGCTGACATCGAGGCTTCGACATCTCGGCTGGACCGGGGGCTTCGCCATCTCTTCATCAACCTACTCCGGAGACTTCAGCGTCACTAGCCGACCAGCTCTGTCCCGTTAGCCCGAGGGCTTTACCTCGGCGAGCCAGCCTTTGCCAGCATCGCCATACCATCGCTTTATCGTCCATCAGGCAATGGGTGTGCGGATCGAGTCCCAATTTTGGGAATCACCTTTCTTCGGATTGCTACAACAAATAAACCAGGTGCTATTAATCCTAGTATTTTTTGCTTGTTTGGGTTTATTTTTCCCAAGGAATTATTACTCTGGTTTGTCCATCATCTGTACACAGGTCTATCAAATGATGGCCGCATTTACGACGGCCACGTGGTGGTTCAGTCAGTCTCCGTACATAGTCCGGCGAACGCCGCATCCGGAACTCGGACCAACCTGTGAATTCAGGCTTTGCCACGCCCTTACCGCATCACGCCAACGCCCCGCATCGACATTGACTTCGGTGCCAGGTCATATTTCTTTTATTACTCACTTTGCATAAATTATTTATCATGCAATGATTTTTTTCTATACTATTATCTCCGGTCTGCATCACTTTTTGTGCACAGGAAAATGATCCGGGTTGGGCAGTATCGTCAACTCGGCGTATTGACATACCTCGCCACCTCGGCTAGACGGGGGGCTTCGTCAACTCTTCATTACCCCATGCCGGGGACTTCGGCATCTCTCTGCCAGCCTGCATTGACCGTGCTATGTCACCACTAAGGCGTGTCGAGCTCTCCGCTCCGCCACCTCGGGACCGGCTTGGGGGATGGAACCTTGTCCCACATCAAGCTAGGACCGCGTCATCAATGCCGAACACATTAATCAGCTAAGTCGCTTTCATGCTCAAAGTTTTAATTTTTAACTTGTGTTCGGTTCGACCAAGCATTATACTTTTTTGGAAAAAAGTTGCTTGTAAAAAATCTCCTTGTCAAAACTTTGTTTGTGACATGCAACTTCAAATACCCCGTTTACTTGTTGGCTTCCTTCATGAAGCTTTTCCTCTTGCATATGATTATACTTGTACGGCTTCGTTCCTTGTTCGTGTATTACGCCACAATATGCACCATATTGACTTAAGCGATTTGCAAGCTGGGTTGCCTGGCTCCTGTGCTTACCCCTACGTTCTCGATTGTTCGGCTAGGGAGTAAAGGGAGCACCTCTGCGATTGTCATGACCGGGTCCTCCGAGCTCTGACCTCAGACTGGGTGAAGCCGAAAGCTAGCGCTCTTATTGTTATCAATCATGGTCGGCACACAACGGAACTCATGAGTACACAAAATCTATTGCACAAGTCTCATAGTAATAATGAGCACCGAAGAAAGGTATCGGTGGGGGTACTATTTTCTTCGAAGATGCTTCTTACACTTCGTCTGTAATATAGCATAAGTTCCCTGAGCGCGCTTTGTCTGTTACAGCCTTATGGCCCGGTTGCCTGGTTATTGGAAACACTGTCGATATTCTCGACAGGTGGAGTACATAACACTTTTCGGTCCTTGACCGAAGAGGGAGAAGCCGACGGTCGGTTAAGACGCGTTTAAAGTTCGGGTGAAAAAAGATATGATATTAGTACTTCGGTACATACAATCATTATACATAAAATTCTTTTACCCAAGTCACTTGGGGGCTCTTAAAATTTATATATGAGTTGTAAATGTGTTTTCTTCTTGGTCGTTACCAAAACACGACGGAAGCACAATCTTTTCTTTCTCTTCCAATTTTTGGATTGGCACCGAACACTTGATCTTGTTCGGACGTCATGTTTTTACTGACGTTTTTTGGTTTTCCAAGCTTTTTGGCACATTTAAACTATTTGTGTGTTTCCAGCACAAGTCTCACAGTGCAATGCCGGACACCTTCATAGACTCGGCAAAAACATTCTCGGATATTGCTATATATGCATCGGTTTCAAATTGTGTCTTCGGGCAATAGTTGGGTTGCCCGGCTCTTGTACTTGCCTCCTACGTTCCGCTTTGTTCGGCTAGGTGTGCAAAGGGAGAACCACTGCGATTGTGCTTCCAGCTCACATGGTTAAGCACCTCAGTGGAGAAAGCAAATAAGCATAAACTGGCCAGCGATCCGATGACTGTGTTAAATGATGGGCCATTCATAACATTGGCCAAAGTGTTTACTGCTTGACCTCGACTGTCACCGAACACTACCGGGGGCTAGTAACTGGCCTCCCAAACTAAATCCTTGATATTTTGCTCTTACATTAGAGCTGAGGTTTCATGATCATGCTTAGCATGACAACCCAAAGAAAGGAACCGATAGCGGGACTATTTTCTTTGGAAGACATTTCTTGTGTTAAACAATAATATAACATATCTCTCTGCGTACCTTTGTTTATAAAACCGTATGGCCAGATTGCCTTCTTTGTCGTAAATCTTTGCCCTCATAAAGGCTTTATAAAGTAGGACAAACACTCCTCGGCTACTAGCTGAGGAGGTGGAAGCCGATGGTCGGTCAACACAGTTTTGTACAATGCGGATCCAAGCATTAATGATGTAAAGTACTTGGATACATAGAGTCATTACACACAATTTGTGATTTTACTATGGATATTGATCCTTAATTCAGCCACCCGTGCCCGCATTAAGGCTCAGGGGCTACTGGGCTTCGGGCTTATTATTTACAAATATTACAGGGGCACATCGATCCCCTGATCTGGTGTTGCCACCCGACCAGTGTCTCGGGAGCTACTGCATTGCCTGTTCAATGCAGAAAATTTTAAGTGCAATACAGTTTCCGATGAGATTTTGATCCTCAGGTTTGTCGGCCGCACCCAACCTGAGTCTCGAGGGCTGAGCACGCCGCTTTTTGTGTCCCGAAGTATTTTGCCGAGCTAGGACTTGATCCTTAGGCTGATTTTGCAAATCAACCTAACTCTCAGCGGCTACTGGGATCAGCGGTCTTACGTCATCCTTCAGGTGCATCTCGGGTTTTAGACCGATACACACCTTGAGGGCTACTGGCTATATATCTCGGCAGAGAATAAATTGCACCAATAAAAAATATTGACAAAAATCGGCCCACAATCGGGGTGGTGCACCACCTCGGAAGCAGTCTGGCATAAAGCTCTGGCGCTAGTGGCTGGCTCCATAGAGGGCATTTCCGGCATTAAGCTCGGCTAAACTCCTTCAACTTTTTTTGGACCAAGATGATCTATGACATCTTGGATATAGTCCGGCGTTGGAGCTTGGACACAGTCCGGTGTTGGAGCTCGGATACATTTCGGCGTTGGAGCTCAGAAGCAGTCCGACATTGGTGCTCGACTGCAAAAGATACCTCGAATGCAGTCCGGCGTTAGAGCTCGGATGCAAGATGACACTGCCTCCCGGGAACAACTTCAAACCCAAGGTGTGGCATAAAAATAACAAGGCATTGAGAAAGGCCGGAAACTTAAAGGGGCTCCTCGAATACCCGACGTGTAAACTCGCCGAATGCATTTCGGCGATCCTCAAGATCGAAGATGAGAATATTTGTTGAACCAGTTTTCAAGACCGACAACCGAAGATGAAGAACAATTCAGAAGAATTGAGGAGCGTCACTAACTTGAAGACCGGTTCAGGGGGCTACTGACGGTGTCCTGGACTAGGGGGTACTCACCACGTCATCTCCCGATCTGTTAGATTGTGCCGAGGATCCCCATGGCCGTATACTCATGGGCCAGTTCGGACAGCTGCTGCATACATGGAAGATTCCACAAGACTTGGCGATCAAGACAAGGACTTCTCCCCACTGGCGTATTCGGCTAGGACTCTTGTTATCCTAGGCCTCTGGTGCATTATATAAACCGAGGCTAGGCTAGTCGATAGATAGATACATACAATCATACCATAGGCTAGCTTCTAGGGTTTAGCCTCTCCGATCTCGTGGTAGATCAACTCTTGTAATACCCATATCATCAAGAATAAATCAAGCAGGACGTAGGGTTTTACCTCCATCAAGAGGGCCCGAACCTGGGTAAAACATCGTGTCCCCTGCCTCCTGTTACCATCCGCCTTAGACGCACAGTTCGGGACCCCCTACCCGAGATCTGCCGATTTTGACACCGACACCCGGCATGTCTGAAGGCTTCCATGCAAAGATGTCCCGGTTCTCACGAATGAACTCGATGAGCGCGCTTTCCTATTTTGGATCCAAGTTTGTGCTGATGATGAACTGTTTGGATGAGTCGCCAGGCACAAAGTCAACCATCTTAGTGTCATCAGCCGATTTGAATTTCAACACCGGCTCATGCTCTGTTGTGGGTTTCTTTAATGACGTCATGGCCGCCGGGTCAACATGATCTTTGTAAAACTTTAACTCCTCTGTTGCACAGACGGATTCCGCATAGGCAGCATCACCTTCTTCACACTCCAAGGCAATCTTCCTGCTCCCATGTACCGTAATGGTACCCTTATGACCCGGCATCTTGAGCTGCAAATACACATAACAAGGCTGAGCCATGAACTTGGCATAAGCCGGCCGCCCAAACAGAGCATGATATGGGCTTTTGATCTTAACCACCTCAAAGGTTAATTTCTCCGCTCCGGAGTCATATTCATCCCCAAAAGCTACTTCTAGCTCAATCTTACCAACTAGGTATGCCGACTTACCAGGTACCACACCATGAAAAACAGTGTTGGGCTGTTTAAGATTTTTATCAGCCAATCCCATCTGGCGGAACGTCTCATAGTAGACGATGTTGATGATGCTGCGTCCATCCATGAGTACCTTAGTAAACTTGTATCCACCAACCTGAGGTGCCACTACCAAAGCCAAGTGACCCGGGTTATCAACTCGGGGCGGGTGATCCTCTCTGCTCCACACAATAGGCTGCTCTGACCGACGTAGATAACGTGGAACCGTCGGCTCAACAGTATTGACGGCTCTCTTGTGAAGTTTCTGGTCCCTCTTACATAAGCTGGTGGTAAATACATGATATTGCCCACTATTCAGCTGCTTCGGGTTGCTCTGATAACCGGATTGCTGCTGCTGATTACCCTGGCCAGGTTGCTGATTATATCCTCCTTGGTGACCAGGATAACCTTGACCGTGAAAACCTCCTTCGCCTGAACCGGCTCCTGGGCCCTGAAAGCCGCCTCCACCTGAACCGCCACCTGGGCCATGACCCCCATCAAATGTATTTGAATTTTTAAATGCCTTCATGATCGTGCAATCCTTCCACAGGTGAGTGGCTGGTTTCTCCCGGGTGCCGTGCTTTGGACAAGGTTCATTCAACAACTGCTCCAGGGTGGGGCCTGACCCGCCCGATCGAGGGGGCTGTCTGCCCTTGCGCCGTTGATTACCACCCTGCGCATTAGTATTAGCAACAAACTCATCAGCCTTACATTTATTACCTCCCTGATTTGCCGGGTTATGCTGGGGACCCTTGCCGTTGCCGTTCTTCTTTTCCTTTGTTGCCTTTTCTTCGTCAGACACCGGGTTCTTGGTGGTATCAGAATCAGCATATTTGACGAGAGCCGCCATCAATGTTCCCATGTCATTACAGTCATGTTTGAGCCGCCCCAGCTTCTACTTTAGAGGTTCAAAACGGCAATTTTTCTCCAACTTTAAAACTGCTGAGACGGCGTCCATCTTATCAGATGAATGTATTATCTCTTTGACTCAGTGCACCCAATGGGTTGTGGATTCACCATCCTATTGCTTACAATTGGTCAGGTCCACAATCGACATAGGTTGCTTACACGTGTCCTTAAAGTTCTGGATGAACCGGGCTTTCAACTCTGCCCATGAGCCGATAGAATTGGGTGGCAATCCCTTTAACCAAGTACGAGCTGTTCCATCCAACATCATAGTAAAATACTTGGCCATTGCAGTGTCGCTAACCTCCAATAGTTCCATAGCCATCTCATAACTCTCAATCCAAGCCCCCGACTGTAGGTCAGCCGTGTAATTAGGCACCTTACGAGGCCCCTTGAAGTCCTTTGGCAACCTATCATTGCATATGGCCGGCACCAAACAAGGCACACCTCCGGTTCTTGTGGCTACTCCTGCCTCGACTGAGGTTGCTGGATAAGCCGGAAAGGTTTGATGAGCTGCCTGCTCTGCCGCCATTTGAGCCGCTCGTTCCGCCTCTTGACGAATCCTCTCTTGATCCCCTAAATTAAGGGCTCCAGCCCGCACCTGCTCATGCCTATATGGCCGGTTGTGGTGCTCAGCATTACTTGACATCTCCGCAGACTCCATGTGCATACTGTAACTCGGGCTCCGGCTTGGGCGAGGAGTTGAATGGATCATGTCTCGACTGTAGGAGTATGCATCCTGCTGGGCCAGAGCTGTTTGAAGTAGTTCTCTTACCCTCCGGGTTTCAATTGCTGTTGGTGAGTCGCCCTCCATTGGGAGAGCCGCCAAACGAGCCGACGTCGCGATGAGGTTTTCCAGAGGGTTGAGAAGTGACCTGGAGGTGTTGGCACATAATGAGGAGGAGCTGCGTTTATACGAGGTGGCTCCATGCCACGTGGCTGAACTGGTGCACCGGGTGTCGTAACCCGGTTTGCCTCCGGCGGGTTGCTCCCCCCAGCCCCGGGTGTATGGAACAGGTTCCTCGGATCCAGCATCAGAGGTAGACGCGACTGAGTTTTCTGATGCCTCCTCCTCATGACCTCGTTTGATGCGTTAAGATCCACCGAGAGCCGGAAATTTCTGCTTGAAGCTGTTGAGCGCGAGCATCTAAAGCTGCTCGTTCTGCTGCCATCCGGGTCTCCTCCGCGGCTAGATTTTCCTTGGCTCGCACCATCTCCTCACGCATGCGTGCCACCTCTGCGTCGTGTTGGGCCTTATCCGCCGGCTCTACCACAATGGTTAACAGAGCAGTCAGCTTATCCACGAGGTCCATTAAAATCTGAGTCAGGGGGGCGCGCAGGGTCTCCTGACCCAGCTGCAGCCGACCCGGTAGCTGCTGCTATCGCTGCGGTAGAGTTCTGTCCGGGCTGTGTGCCCGCCATGAAGACTCTAGCCCAATTTGGTGGATCAAAGGGGTCCGGAATACTGCTGCCATCAGAACAACCCGCGAGCATGCCATCTTGCAACTGGTACAGAGAGTTCGTCTCACCTGTTGACGATGCAGTGTCAGAATAGACGGCCGTCTCACCGCCCATTATCGATCCTTCAGAGTATTCACTGCCGTGGATGCAGCCCACGAAGGCATGCTTCATGACAGATTGAACACGGGTGGTCCTTGTGCGCTGAGCTGTTTCAATGAGGTCGGTGCGGACGTCCGGCTTAGGGCCTGACTCGCCGATCCGACCGATGAAGACATGAATTCCACCGAAGGGGACCCGGTACCCGTACTCGATTGAGCCGGCATCAGGGCCTCAGCCTTCGTTGTCGATGTAGAGCTTGCCGCGATGACTCTTGGTCATCCGGCCCACAGCGTATCCCTTGAGCCCTTCGAAGTTGCCCTTCAAGAACTCAAATCCACCATGCGCTGGCCCCACAGTGGGCGACAACTGTCGTGGGGTTGACACGACATATGTCCAAGAGCAAGGACTTAGTCGTAGGGCCATCGCACTAGGAAGCTTAAAGGGGTTAATCGGGACAACGGATACGAGAGAGTTTTTATACTAGTTCGGCCCCTTACGATGAAGGTAAAAGCCTATGTCTAGTTGGGATTGGTATTGCTGAGGTTTCGATCTCCAAGGGGCTCAACTCGCCGGCTTGGTTATCGATCTGGTTGTTTCTTGCCCTAAGCCGCCACCGGGTCGTCCCCTTATATATACAGGTTGACGCCTGGCGGCCTACAGAGTCCCGGCCGGCTCATAAAACGTGTCCACCTTGGTGACTTCTTTTACATGCCTTTCTCTACAAGCCTTTCTTTACATAAGTCAATTTAAAATGTTGGGCCTTAAGTCGCCTTTGGGCTTATGCCTTTTACAATTCTTAATACACTATCACCTTGAATATTACTGGGCTTCTTTCCGTAACCCTCCATTGGGGTGACCCGGCCCCTCCTGGGCGGGTCATACCTGGTAGCTATATCCCTAACATATGACGTATACATGGTGGATACACAAAAAGAGAATGACGGCGATGGCAGAGAAGACCTAGTCGAGGATAAACCTCCTGAGATATAGCCAAAGCACCGACGACAGCGGCGCCGCTCTAAGTCACACAGTGGAAAAGACAGCAATACCGGCACAGGAGAAAACAATACTCTAGACAATGCCGAAGACAATGAAGACCCCTTTGAGCCAACCTCCGAACAGGACAAATGGGAAGATGGGCGAGTCAGCCCTGATGAACAGGCCGTAAACGAAGACTCGAAGGACAGTAATTATCTTCCGCTCTCCGAGGATGAGGTGAGCCTCGACAACGAGGATTTTATCGTGCCTGAGGAACCTCTCGAGCAGGAGCACTTTAAGCGCCAGCTAATAGCCACTGCAAGGAGCCTGAAGAAGAAGCAGCAGCAACAGCTTCAAGCTGATCAAGATCTGCTCAACGATAGATGGATTAATGTCCTAGCAGCCGAGGAATATGGCCTCGATTGCCCAACCAAAAGTTACCCAAAGTGCAAATTGCTACCTCAATTCAATGACGAGGCACTTAAGCCCGTACCATCAGCGCGTAATGCGGCTGATCGACCACCACGTGGCTGGGACAAAGCGACAATTCAAGCCGAACAGCCCGTACTACCTCGCCGTAAAGGCAGAGATAGAACAACTCGGGGATATACATATGACCTGTGGCAGGACCTCGACAGTAGAGCAGGACAGATCAGATCGATCTATGGATCGCGGGGGCGTGCCCCGATACGCGACGACGACTATCTAGCCGGACATGACAAGCATAATCACGCTCGGGCCGAAAACCGCAGACGGACTCCATCCGAGCTACGTCGCGACGTGGCCCAATATAGAGGCGCCGCACACCCCCTTTGCCTCACTGATGAAGTAATGGAGCATGAATTCCCAGGAGGGTTTAAACCCGTGAACATTGAATCATATGATGGGATAGCAGACTCCGCGGTATAGATCGATGATTTCCTTCTCCATATTCATATGGCCCGTGGCGATGATCTTCATGCCATCAAACACCTCCCGCTAAAACTCAAGGGACCAGCTCGGCACTGGTTGAACAGCCTGCCTGAAAACTCCACTGGCAGCTAGGAGGACTTGGAGGATGCCTTCCGCGATAACTTCCAAGGCACATACGTCCGACTTCCGGATGCCGATGACTTATGTCACATAGTTCAATAGCCTGGAGAGTCAGCCAGGAAATTCTGGACTAGATTCTTAACTAAAAAGAACCAAATCATCGATTGTACGGATGCCGAAGCCCTAGCGGCCTTTATGCATAGCATCCGCGATGAATGGCTCGCCCGATACCTCGGCCAAGAAAAGCCGAAGTCCATGGCGGCCCTCATGGCACTTATGACCCGCTTTTGTGCGGGCGAAGATAGTTGGCTAGCCTGTAGCAATAATAATGCAAGCGAAACTGGCACCTCTGAAGCCAAGAATAGCAACGGCAAGCCCCGACACAACAAGCACAAGTGTCGAAACAACGGTGACAATACCGATGACAGGGCGGTCAACGCCAGATTCAGTGGCTCCAAGTTCGGCCAGCGGACTAAGCCATATAAAATAAACAATCCGGGCTCATCCAGCTTGGTCCGCATACTCGATCGTCCATGTCAGATCCATGACACACCCCTGATAAACCACCCAATCATACCAACAGAAACTGTTGGGTTTTTAAACAGGCCGACAAGTTAAATGCCGAGAACAAGGAGAAGGGGTCGCAAAGTGAGGACGATGACGAGGAGCCCCATCCACCGAACACAGGGGGACAGAAGAAGTTTCCCCCTCAGGTTAAAACGGTGAACATGATATATGCTACCCATATCCCCAAGAGGGAGCGCAAACGCGCGCTCAGGGACGTCTACACGATAGATCCAGTCGCCCCAAAATTCAATCCATGGTCATCATGCTCGATCACCTTCGATCAAAGGGACCATCCAATCAGTATCCGTCATGGCGGTTCAGCCGCATTGGTCCTTGGCCCAATAATTGATGGATTCCACCTCACGCGAGTCCTCATGGACGGTTGCAGCAGCCACAACCTGCTCTATCAGGACACAATGCGCAAAATGGGCATCGATCCATCAAGGATCAAGCCCACAAAAACTACCTTTGAAGGAGTTATACCGGGTGTAGAGGCTCGCTGTACAGGCTCAATCATGCTGGAGGTTGTCTTCGGATCTCCGGACAACTTCCGAAGCGAAGAGTTGATCTTCGATATCGTCCCCTTCTGCAGTGGCTATCACGCACTGCTCGGACGAACCGCATTCGCTCGATTTAATGCGGTGCCACACTATGCTTATCTCAAGCTCAAGATGCCCGGACCACGTGGCGTCATAACAGTCAATGGAAACATTGAACGCTCCCTTCGTACCGAGGAGCACACCACAGTCCTGGTGGCGGAAGTACGGAGCGGCCTTATCAAGCAGAATTTTAATTCGGTGGCCAATCTTCCAGACACTATCAAATGAGTCCGGACCGCTCCACAGCAGGACAGTCCAACTTGCCAGAAGTCTGACTAGCAATTTGGCCTCCGTTTCAGTCCCGAACACATAGCGGTGTATGTACCGCACGTGCATAATTACGCACTCAAAATACCATGGGCATAGACGGTGGCGTAACTCAATTGTGATCCGTAATACAGCTCGACCATCCTTGGATACACATATTTTCCTTTTTTATTTTTCTCCTTTTCAAGTTTCTTCTTCACAGGCCCCTCACGACGGCCTGATCACCTATCCTTTCGAAGGATGGACATCCCAAGGCGGCAAGTAGCATCGATGTACGGGGGAATCTCTAGGTGGTCTTCTTGACGACCACTCTACCCGTTTTCAGGACCCGCGCGAAGCTCCCCTTGGTCTTGGCATGTTAAATAGCCCGGTTGCTTCTCGCACCATTTTACAAATATGCTTTGACGTATTAATCAAGCTATAATGGAAACAGTTTGCGGCCCAACTTCTGTGGCACTAGCTTAATACTTCATTTTATTTCGCTATTCTTAAAGATTGCATCCGTACACTTTGGTACGCCTTGATTTGCCAGGAGCCTCATTGCGCTCCATACTATGGCAACAAGTCCGAACACTTTTACAGTATAGTTCGGCACCCTGAATTTAGCATTATATGCATTGGCTCCGAATCATGTCTTTGGTCAATAGTTGGGTTGCCTGGCTCCTATTCTTACTACCTTACGTTCTGCTCTACCGGCTAGGGTAGTAAAGGGAGAACTACTGTGATTGTGTCCTGGTTTATCCGGATGAGCACCTCAGTAGAGAAAGCCGAAAACTGACTGTCATGATGATGCGAGAGCTGGTCAGCTGTTCGGAGGTTAAAATCTTTACGATTTTTTTCCTGCATTATGCGAAGGATCGGCTTCCACCCGATCAGGTGTCTACAACACCCTACTCTAGATTACAAAATACTAGGGGATGCGCCTACACTTCTATTTGTAAAAATCCAGTGGCTAAGTGAGGGTGATAATGCTGAATAGTCTGATTGCCTGGTTCGTTGCGCTAAACACCTCATTCAAGTACCAAACTTTTGGATCAAGAGTGTTTAGATTCCATCCCGAACACCCCCGTACTACCTACGTGGGGGCTGAAACCGATGACTGGCCAACTCTGAGATTTAATAAAAACGGCCGCACAGGAGGTAAAATTTCAAAAAATAAACAAGCATTATATTACATATCAGCTCTTTTTCATACTACAGGACAGGATAACATGAATGTATTCATTCAAAAATAATGTCCTTAGCACATTGCTCCACTACAATGCGGGATCCCTCCAGGGCATCGTAAAAATATTGCTCGGGCGTGCGGTGCTCCTTACCATCGGGCGGTCCTTCGATCGCGAGTTTGATGACATTCATCTTCACCCACTGCACCTTAACACGGGCAAAGGCCATCCGCGCACCTTCGATATAGACCGACCGCTTGATGGCGTCAAGCCAGGGGCAGGCATTGACCAGCCGCTTCACAAGCCCGAAGTAGCTGCTGGGTATGGCTTCGGAAGGCCACAGCCAGATTGTCAAGTTCTTCATGGCCAGTTCGGCCACCCTATGCAGTTCGACCAGCTGTTTTAGCTGATCGCTAAAGGGCACCAGATGTTCTGGCGCAAGGTATTGTGACCAGAACAGCTTCTCCGTTGAGCTCCCCTCTTTGGCTCGGAAGAATTCCGCAGCGTCAGAAACACTGCACGGCAGATCCGCAAACGCCCCTGGAGAACTCCAAATCTGGGTTAGTAAGAGATAAATCTTCTTCACATATTTGCTCTACATAATGAAGGCCTTACCCGCCGCGGTTTTCCTGGCTTCTTGGATTTCCTAGAGGGCGCCCTAGGCTTCAACCCGGGCATCTTGTGCACTTTGGCGAGCCTTGGCGAGTTCGGTCTCTTGATCCGCAATATTGCGCTCCAAGGACTCGCATTTCTTCATGGCATCCTGGAGCTCCTGCTGGACCTCACCAACCCTGGCATCGTGCTTTTCGTGGGCGGCATGTTCATCTGCTGCTTTCTTCTGGGCTTCGGCTAGCTCTGCCTTGAGGGTTTCCACCTCGGACGCTGCTCCTACAAATTATCATATGATCAACACAAGGAATTCATATCATGCTATATCTGAATAGGTCATTACATACCTTGCTTGTCCTCTAGCTGCTTTTTCACTCGGCCGAGCTCTTCCTCGGCCCGCTCCAGACTCTGCCTCAGACCGGAGACTTCGGCAGCATGAGAGGTTGCAGCCAGCAGCGACGCCTGCTTATTCACATAGACATGTCTGGTTAGTCTCTCAGGAAAAATATTTGATCCTCTGTCCGGTTTTTCTTTCCGAACACTGGACAGAGTCTCAGGGGCTACCGTCTATACTGTGACATTTTTTTCACATAATTGTGTTGCTTACCTCAAAGCCTGTTAGAAGGCTTGTGCAGGCTTCGGTCAGTCCGCTCTTCGCGGACTGAATCTTCTCAATCACTGTACCCATGAGGGTACGGTGTTCCTCAACAATGGAAGCACTTCATAGCGCTTCCAATAGAGTATTCAGTGCCTCTGGTTGGACAGAGGTCACCGGCAAAATGGGCACACCTCCTTCTTTCAAAGGTGGCTACTTGTCGGATTCTGGAGCTGTATAGGTCTCGGGGACCGTATTCGGCTAGGGGGCGAATTGGATATGGCCCCCATCGCCAGTCTCCATGGGGATTTGCTCCCCCATGTGTCCAGCGGCCGAGGTTTCACCCTCTGGCACCACCCTGATGGACTCCTGCGACTCTCCCTAGCCTGGGATCCTTCAGGACAACACCTCTGTTGGATTTCGGGTTTCGGCAGACCCTTGAGGTTGAACACTGGGGTGCGCGCGGAGATTTCGCCTTCTACCTACCTGCACCCCTCCGCCTCGCTAAGATCTAAGCTATGGAAAGAATAGCACAAGAGACACAGGGTTTATACTGGTTCGTGCCACCGTTGTGGTGTAATACCCTACTCCAGTGTGTGGTGTGGTGGATTGCCTCTTGGGCTGATGATGATGAGCAATACAAGGAAGAACAGCCTCGCGAGGGTCTGTTCTTGGCTAAGGGGATGAACTGCTAGGAGGTGTTCAGTCACCCTTCTCTCCCTCTCTTCTCGATTCTCTCTCTGATTTCGATCCCCTACCCTGTGGGTGGCTAGTCCTATTTATAGGCAAAGGCCCTGGGCCTCTTCCCAAATACTGAGCGGGAAGGGCGCCAACAATTGGCCATTTTGAAGGGGAACATCTGGTACACTGATCCTGACTAAAGTTGGTCCTCGCCTGCCAAAGGCTCTGGTGGTGACGTTGGCTTGGGCTCCACAATGACTTCCTCCCTGCCGTTGGACTGGTCTTGGTCTCGTTGCACCGAAATGGGTGCCTTTGCTTGATGCTCTCGCCTACGCTTGCTCCCTTTGCACGAAAGAGGAAAGGAGGACACTGCGCGGGCTGGCGCCCACCTGGCGCCTTTGGTCGTCATGGCTTGCGTCATGGGCACCTCATGAGGTACCCCGCCTTGATCTCTCCGCCTCCTCGCGAGCCAGCCTGATGAGGCCGTGCCTGAGGAAGCTCCGTGTCGTCCACCCCGCGAGGCTTGGCCCCTCGCGAGGGTCTTGGGTCTGTGTTGATGAAGATGGGTCGTGCTGGGCCCCCCTTTGAGCCACGCCGCAGGCCGCAGGCAGGCAAGTCTGGGGACCCCCGTTCCCAGAACGCCGACAACCTTGGTGTCATCCATGGCCCTGGGAGAGGAGGCCGCCCGAAGGGACCCGCTGTTGATGACCCACAAGTATAGGGGATCTATCGTAGTCCTTTCGATAAGTAAGAGTGTCGAACCCAACGAGGAGTAGAAGGAAATGATAAGCGGTTTTCATCAAGGTATTCTTTGCGAGTACTGAAGTAAGTGGTAACAGATAGTTTTGTGACGGGATAAATTGTAACGAGCAACAAGTAACAAAAGTAAATAAAGTGCAGCAAGGTGGCCCAATCCTTTTTGTAACAAAGGACAAGCCGGAACAAACTCTTATAATAGGAAAAGTGCTCCCGAGGACACATGGGAATATTGTCAAGCTAGTTTTCATCATGTTCACATGATTCACATTCGATACTTTGATAATTTGATATGTGGGTGGACCGGTGCTTGGGTGCTGTTCTTACTTGAACAAGCATCCCACTTATGATTAACCTCTATTGCAAGCATCCGCAACTACAACAAAAGTATTAAGTAAACCTAACTATAGCATGAAACATATGGATCCAAATCAGCCCCGTACGAAGCAACGCATAAACTAGGGTTTAAGCTTCTGTCACTCTAACAACCCATGGTCTACTTATTACTTCCCAATGCCTTCCTCTAGGCCCAAATAATGGTGAAGTGTTATGTAGTCGACGTTCACATAACACCACTAGAGGCTAGACAACATACATCTTATCAAAATATCAAACGAATACCAAATTCACATGACTACTAATAGCAAGACTTCTCCCTTGTCCTCAGGAACAAACGTAATTACTCACAAAGCATATTCATGTTCATAATCAGAGGGTTAATAATATGCATATAGGATCTAAACATATGATCGTCCACCAAATAAACCAACTAGCATCAACTACAAGGAGTAATCAACACTACTAGCAACCTGCTAGCGCCAATCCCGGACTTTGAGACAAGAATTGGATACAAGAGATGAACTAGGGTTTGGAGATGAGATGGTGTTGGTGAAGATGTTGATGGAGATTGCCCTCTCCCGATGAGAGGAGCGTTGGTGATGATGATGGTGATGATTTCCCCCTCCTAGAGGGAAGTTTCCCCGGCAGAACAGCTCTGCCGGAGCTCTAGATTGGATCCGCCAAGGTTCCGCCTCGTGGCGGCGGAGTCTCATCCCGAAAAGTTCCTTCCTGTTTTTTTCTCATCGAAAGACTTCATATATGAGAAGATGGACGTTGGAGAGCCACCAGGGGGCCCATGAGGTAGGGGGCGTGTCATAGGGGGGGCGCCCCCCCACCCTCGTGAGCAGGGTGTGGGCCCTTGGCCTTCATCTTTGGCGAGGATTTTTCTTTATTTGTTTTAAGATGTTCCGTGGAGTTTCAGGACTTTTGGAGTTGCGCGGAATAGGTCTCTAATATTTGATCCTTTTCCAGCCCAGAATTCCAGCTGCCGGTATTCTTCCTCCTTATGTAAACCTTGTAAAATAAGAGAGAAATAACAGTCCATAATGCGATAAATATCGATATAAAAGCATGATGCAAAATGGACGTATCACTGTCCATCGCCTTTGGGTCCAGCAAATTCCTTGAGGATTGCTCGAGGTCGGAACGAGCCGGACTGCAAGTGCATGATTCAACATGTTTAAACTATGAAGTAAAGAGGCTGATATATGAATGTGTCAGGGTCTTTGAGTACTCACGATTTGGCCGGGGGTTTATCTCAGGGGCGCCGCTCTAGGCTGCTATCGATGTCCCATGCGGAGTTATCCACGAGGGAGACCTTCCCCATCTTGGACTCCTCTGCCTCCAGATTTGTGGAGGCCGCCCTCTTCTTCCTTCCCTCCTTAGGGGGAGAGTTGCTTTCCTCCTCCTCGTCATCGTCCTTGGTGGTGGAGGAGTGAGTCTTGGTGCCTTCGGACATCACGTCCAAAGCGTCCTTGCGGCGGATACCACTTCTGTTCTCCTTGGCCTTTTTCTTGGCCTTCTTCTCCGGTGTCTGGTAGGGCGCCGGAACCAGCATCTTCGTCAGAAGGGGGATGGCTACTTCCTCAGGCAGCGGAGCCGGACACTGAATCCGCTCCGCCTTCTTTGTCCAGCCCTGAAAAAAAATAAATAGGAAGGCTTAGGCACTTTCCCTGAAAAAGAAAATAAAGGATACACCGTGAAATGCGAAAGACTTACCGGACTGGCGGGATGGGCCAGGTCGTTCCCACGGTCCTCAGTCATCTTCGGCCATATCTCGTTGGCCTTGGAGAGCACCTTCCAGATATCTTGGTGCGTAGTTCCGAAGAACCGTTGCAAGGTCTGGTGCTCGGCCGGATCGAACTCCCATAGATGGCAAGCCCGGTTCTTGCATGGAAGGATCCGGAGAACTAGCATCACCTGGACCACATTGACAAGCTGGATGTTCTTGTCCACCATGCTCTAGATGCGCGTCTGTAGCTCTGTCAGCTCATCCGATGAAGACCAATTTAATTAGGCCCTTCCCTAGCCAGGAGGTGAGCCGCATTGGGGCGCTGGACTTGAATTTGGGAGGCGCAGCCTAGGTGGCGTCACGGGGCTCTGTGATATAGAACCACAGTTGCTGCCACCCTTTGACGGTCTCCACGAAGGAGCCTTTCGGCCATGTGACCTTGGCAATATTGCTCACCATGACGCCTCCGCACTCTGTGTGTTGGCCACCCACCACCTTCGGCTTCAAATTGAAGATCTTTACGTGTTTGTCACAGTACGTCGTGTTTTTTGTCATGCATGTACATCCATGACAAATTTATGACAGAATGAAGATAGTCATACCTGTGCTGTCGTAGAAGTGTTCCATGACATTGCCAAAATTATCATCATGGAAGTGTCCACTTCCATGACGATAAATCACGTGTCACAGAAGTGCTTTCGTCAAGGGTGACCGACACGTGGCATCCACCATAACGGAACGCTGTTAAGTTATCGGGTCGGGTTTTGGATCTGATAACCCGTTAATAGCACCGACCAATGGGGATTTTCCACGTGTAAAATCATCATTGGCTAGAGGAAACACGTGTCGGCTCATCGTTGGGACAGATGTCATCCACTCATTGGACAGGAGGTGCCTATGATAGGTCGACATGTGGCACGGCCCAACAGTGGCCCATTCCGATGAAAAAGGCCGGCCTAGTAAAAATTAGTAGGCCGGCCCATATAAGGCCTACTTGTGGCAGGTCCATTTAAGCCCACGGCCCATACGAGATGTGCCAATTCGACCCGTTGAAGATTTGACACCATTGTAGCCCATCGTCAGTTCAAGCCCTTAATGGCCCGTTATATATTTGGGCTCAATATCGGCCCGATGAGATTTCCGCCAGTTAACGGCCCATTTAATGGATGGGCCAATTTTTAGGATGTACATCTTTCAGCCTTTTAGCGACCCATTTAAATGTTGGGCTAATTTCTGGCCCGGTGTGTCTTTCAGCCTGTTGACGCCCATAAATCTAATGGGCCATTTGTAGTCGGACCTGAGTTTCGGCCTTTTAGAGGCCCATTTAAGTATTGGGCCAATTTCTAGCCCGGTGTCACTTTCAGCCTGTTGACGGCCCATAAATCAGTTGGGCCCATTGTAGTCGGACCTGAGTTTTGGCCTTTTAGTGACCCATTTAAGTGTTGGGCTAATTCCCGGCCCTGTGTGCCTTTTGGCTTGTTAACGGACCATAAATGAGTTGGGCCATTTGTAGTCGGACCTTAGTTTTGGCCTCTTAATGGCCCATGCCCTTCATGGTCCAATACCAGCCCGGTTTCTCTTTCGGCCTGCTAAAGGCCCACAACACAGTTGGGCCGTTTACAATACAACCTGACTTTCGGCCTCTTAGCGGCCCATGCTCTTCATGGTCCAATACAAGCCTGCTGTCGCTTTTGGCCTGCTAAAGGCCTACAGTATAGTTGGGCCATATGTAGCCCAAACTTAGTAACAGCCTGTTAACGGCCCGTGAAATAAATTGGTGCCACCTGTTGCCCGCTTCGATGTCGGCATGTTAACGAGCCAGGAGGTAAGAGGGCCGACCATTAACTTTCGGCCTAGTAACGTCCCATTAACTTAATGGGCCCACTAAAGTTCGTTCATGTCTTTAGGCCAAATTCGATAATTTGAGCCCATTACGACGAGCAAAGGTACGACATATAGGGAATAACGTTGCACATCCAGAATATATTACATGAAATTACATCCACTGGGCAATCAAAGATTGATGCCAGTGCAAATAAATGAGCAGAATCTAACCATCTACAACGTAACAATCTACAACCTCAGCACATATGACGCCCATAAGCATGTGGGCAAGTTCTTGCTGCTTTGCCACACTGTCTCTGAAAACATTGATCAGTTGTTGTGTCGCACGACTCTGCACCTGTGATTCATCCACCATTTCCATCATTGCTTCAGCCATTAATTGGTTCACAAACATACATTTATTCCGTCGCATTTGAGACAGAGGATACTGAACAGATTCAGATGGCGATTTTGGCAGGCTTGTATTATTGATAGTGGAGAGTGTCTTAACCACTGCATCATAACATAAATTAGGACGGGAACCAAACAGATTAATCATGAGATATTGCCATATTACCTGGCCTAGATTTACTGGAAAGAAACAATGGGGTTGCCTTGCTGTTTTTAGAGTTTATCTTCTTATCTTCAGTAGCCTGCACAAAATTAACACACTACCATTGCTATCATTGGCCAAGTCATATAATAGGAAAGCAACATTGACACAACGAATGTTTGGGCAACTAGCCTACACCAAATTAACACAATATGACACAGCCATCATCAGGCAAGTAAGGTAATACGAAAGCAAAATTGACACAATGAATGAATGGGCAACCAGAGAAGCACTACAATTCAGTAATGTGTGTGATATGAGATAGCACATTCATGTAGCTCAGTACGCAAAACTACCAGGCAGTTTTCCTTACAAAAATCAACATTGGCGCCTTTAACATTTTGCTACAACTAATTTTAGATCAGATAAAGGTTAGATTCAGGCCGATTAACAAAATACATGCTGATGTAAAAATATAGTGATATACAACAGGTACTTACATCAATACTGGAGCACAGAGAATTCCCGCAAGATATTTTCCTCGAATACGATCCCAATTGAGGAAGTCTTGTATAGTTTAACCTTATTTTCTAAAAGAGAGACGGGTAAGAAACATGTAGAAAATATGATCAGAATGCTATAAAATTTCATGATGCGAGGATACGCACACGCTTCTTAGAATGGATTTGACATTATTTTGCTGGACTGGAGCGGACTAGTTCTTTGGCCACTGAATCCTCTTATTATCAGTGGGAGTTAGGTTTCTCTGTGCTGGAGCAGTATCTATGAAAAATGGAGTTGGTTTATTATCTCCTGGGGTTTGGATCTTTTGCAAAGACCTGGTTTGTAACCCTTCAGATTCTAACATAGCCATCTTCCCCTTGCATGCCTTATATAGAAGAATGGTGATTCAGTTATAAAACATGCTACAGCAGAGATGGAATAGGTACCGAAGAATAGAAAGGCATGACATATTGACATGTATTCACTCCATCCGGAAATAAATGGATGGGTCTAGGCGTATTTCAGTTCTAGATACATCCAGTTTTATCCATTTCTGCGACATTTAATCCGGATGGAGGGAGTATGATGTAAGAGCTAGGGATACGACAGGACAACACAGTAAAAAAACACTGAAAAACCCACTACAGAACCAAAGTATTCAAACCCACTGATATGAGATAGTACACTCATGCAGCTCAGGATGCAAAACTACCAGGCAGTTTTCCTTGCAAAAATCAACATTGTGGCCTTTAATCATACATTTTTCTACAACTAAATTTAGATCAGATAATGGTTGGATTCACGCCGATTAATAAAATACATGCTGGTGTAAAAATATAGTGATATACAACAGGTATTTACATCTACATTGGAGCACAGAGAATTCCTGCAAGAATCTTTCCTCATAAACGATACCATTGCAAAAAATCTTCTATCTGTTAAGCTTATTTTCTAAAAGGGAGATGGGTAAGAAACATGTAGGAAATATTATCAGCTTGCTATAAAATTTCATGATGTAAGGATACGCACAGGCTTCTTAGAATTGAGTTGACATATTTTTGCTGGACTGGAGCGGACTAGTTCTTTGGCCACTGGAATCTGCTTATTATCAGTAGGAGTTGGGTTTCTCTGTGCTGGAGAAGTATCTATAAAAACTAGAGTTGGTTTATTATCTCCTGGCGTTTGGATCTTTTGAAAAGGCCTTGTTTGTAACCCTTCAGATTCTAACATAGTCGTCTTCCCCTTGCATGCCTTGTATAGAAGAATGGCGCTTTAATTATAAAACATGCGGCAGCAGAGAGATGGAATAGGTACTAAAGAATAGAAAGGCATGACATATTGACATGTATTCCCTCCATCCGGAAAAAATGGATGGGTCTAGGCGTATTTCAGTTCTAGATACATCCTTTTTATCCATTTCGGCAACATGTAATCCGGACGGAGGGAGTATGGTGTAAGAGCTAGGGATACGATAAGACAACACATCAACAAAAACACTAGTTGAATGTAAAATTGTATGCTAGCGGAATACGTACAGAAATAACTAAGGCAACATACACGTGTATGATTGGGAAAATAAGATGGCATTGCAACAAAGCACTAGAACAGCACTTCAATGTAAAAAAACATGGTATGGTAGACAGATGAAGTACATACTGATGAATAACAATGCATAAGATATTCAGAAGCATGATGTCCAAATTAAGCAGATGGCATTGCGATAGAGTAGAATGTCAGTACTTGAATTTGAAAACATGTTATCATGAATGGAATAGGTACTGAAAAACAGGAAGGCATGACATATTTACATGCATGATCAGCATGCTAAGCACATGGCATTGCAACAGAGTAGATACACTCCAGGACATTATATGCATGTTGTACCCATATCGCAGGCCAAGTTAGAGCAAGGACCTTGTGGGGTGAAGAGGATTCATCATCTTTCTGCAAGTCTTCTGAAGAACTGCCTTTACATGTTCCATCATATTGGGTATCATTGGCCTTTACATTGCTCTGTGAGGTTCTTGTGGATATATCAGTGTGTGCAATTATATCTGACATGCATGGAAGACAACTAGTAGTTAGATTTATGTAATGAGTGCCTGTAGGAGACGACATAAATAGTAGGACTGGGGTTAACTAGCAGCAACAGGTCTCATAAACTAAAGGGAGAACACAGATGAAAGCTACAGAATATGTATCGTTTGTACTCGAGATTAACTAGAAGGCACACAAAAGTATAAAAGAACAACATAGGAAATACTAGAAGTGGTATAATACTATAATCACCAGCCTGTGGGATAGCATTGGCTGATGGATGATAACTATGGAACAGTGTTACCTAAAGAACAAGTATCTTAGCTGAACTATGGAAAAGTGTTAACTCCTGAACAAGACCCGTAAGAGATCAGCATGAATATACAGTGAAATGTGATGATCTATTTTCCATGCTTAGATGAATAACAAAGCCATAAATGTTGCACACAAGTAAGATGAGGGTACAACCTATCTGGATGCCATCCATAGGAGTGAGCATCATGTGCTGACTTGTCGATGGCCCTGTAGTTGTTGTGGCTGTGCATGTCGGGCACGCGCATTCGATGCAGGGAACTGTTGAGTGGGGACTATATCTCCCTTCTGGTGTATGCTTCCCTTGTTGGAGCAGCTGCGGTGAGTCGGAAGATGGTGTGTCTGAAGATGCAGATAATGCATAATGTTAAGAACGACATATCTCTTTGATCTGAAGAAATACACTAAGAGATCAACAGCAAGGTACGAGAGTGGTCACACGTCTGTTGACTAAAGACTAAATTGGGGTCACACGATTTTATTTTATTTTGGTATTGTCCGATCTATGCCGGATGGCTAGCCGTCTTGTGCCTCCCAGCTGACACTGTTTGGAATCTTCCCCGAAGAGCCAGCGACCAAAGGCAGAGCAGCCTGCCTCCGCCGTCCGTGGCCCCGGCCAAAACCCCGCTCCCCGCCCCACCGCACTGTCGTGGTTGCACTGCCCCCGGGCCAATCCACAAAGACTCCCCGTCATCCAGATCTAGCGGCGGCAGTACCTTCAACCCACGCAACTCTAAAAGATAGCCATCTAAGCGATGCTTCCGCGGTGAACTTTGCGGCCCCGCACCCTTACATTAGACACCAGCCAACCGGCAGCCTAGGAGCTCCGCCGCCTCGAGGGGTGCTGCTTCCCATTGCAAATCGATTGGCCCAAAATAAAAATTCAGACAACGGACGCCTAAATAAAGTGATTTGAGATGAGGGTGCGACCTATCTGGCGGCATGGTGAAGTAGTCAGGTCCAGCTGCCGAGTCGGTGAGGCCGGCGTGGTTGCGGTGGCGACCGGCGGCAGGGAAAGAGCGATGTCGCGATGGTTAACAGGCACGCCGAAGAAGCGCCAGGACTTTGGACGGATCCAAAGTTGGAGCCGCTCCGGCACCGTGAACAACAGTGGGGGTGAATCGGCTCTGGTACGGTTCATGCGGCCGTCGTCGAGGCAGCACCAGCAGCACGGAGTAAGAGGCACACGGCCCAGTGCATGACGGCAAATGGACAGCGTCTCCGGCATTAGGGAGGAGGGTGGCTATGAAATTGGTGCGGTGGGGGGCGCCATGGAGGTGGGGCTGAGGTTTCGCGGCTCGGGAGAAGGGAGCTTCCCGGGGAGAAGGTGATTTGGCGCCCACGAGGTATGAATGGGGGCGGGTGGGGGAAATTGGGAGGGGAGTGGAACCATGTCTTACGGACGCATTTGTCTGAAATGGGAGGGGGAGTTACAGTTCTACCCTTGCCTATAGGCTTCTCGGCTTGGGTTTGTGTACTGAGGGTCGGGGATAGTAGAGTAGCTTTGCTTCTCTGGGCGGGAGCGATTTCGGGCGAGGAGGGCGTGTTTTGAACTAAAGTGGGTGTGAGCGATTTTGGGCGAGGAGAGCGTGTTTTGAAATAGTGGGCACGAGCTATTTCGGGCGAGGAGAGTGTGTTTTGCCGTCCATGGTTTATGAATTATTCGGCACATGTCATTTCGGCCGAGGAGAAGGCGCGCTTGGATGAAGTTATGAACCTACCCTCGATGTACAACCGGCCAATTGATGCATGTCCCACATAGGATGGTAAATTCGCGTCTCCCATTTATTTGCTCGGGCGAATTCCACCGAGCAGAGAGGATGTTTAACGGTTCGTTCAAATTTTGGGAGAACGAGCATCCACGTCTACCTTACCAAGTCGATTCGGATCAAATTTTGAAATATTAGCTTGCCACTTCTTTTTTAGATGGAGAGATGATGCTCGGGTGTAATGTGTTTTTACATGCTCGTTGCTAGCGATTTACTATATGACAAATAGTTGACCCACTCAAAACGCGAATCAAACCCAAAATGAAATATCTCGATTCAATGAAATAGCTCGTTCAGTAGGTCTAAATAGTAAACTAAATCCAAAATTGAACACCTCAATCCAGTAGCATGTTGTACAGTATTATAGTACTCCATGAACATGTTGAAAGTCAAATTAATGAACTTGTTTGATATACGCATATATCCGTTCATGTGTGGATTGCAGACAACATGTTCTCCAATTTAAATATTTGAATGCAAGTTTATATTGAAACATGGTTTATATCAGTCTTTGATGCATAAAACGCGACCTCCCCCTCTCCTGGACTCCTGTTCTCTCTCTCTCTCTCTCTCTCTCTCTCTCTCTCGCCGACAATCTTCAATTCTGTCGCACGCATCCGACACAAAAACCTTGTTTGTCCCTCTCCCTTTCTCTCCATCTCTCTCTCTTTGTGTGTGTGTGGGGGGGGGGGGTCTTTCCAGTTCGCATGCATATATACACCATCTATAGGTCTCTCTCGCACACTATGTATGATACTCTAGCTAGTCCAAGCTAGATATCTTGGATGCACTCATCGTACGCACACAGATTCCTTGGCTCTTTGCCTGTAACTCTCTCACGCACCATTATGTCGTCTCGGAGCTCTTCCCCCCCTCTCTCAAACTCTCCATCCACCGGGGTCACACATACACATGCATATCTCACTCGCACTCGATAGGCCCATCTACAACTCTATCTCTCCCCCTTGTTCTCTCTCCATCTCACACGCGCACACACACAATCTCATGCCCAGCTACCCAGGTATGATGGTCTCTCACTCAATTGTAGGCACACGCAGTCCCCCTATATGTATAAGACTAGCTAATCTTAGTCTCCATCACAAACATGTGCATGGTCTATCTCGATTTCTCTCGGGGCATCTTTCTATCGCGCATGCACTCCCTCGATCTCCCACCCATATAGTCCCCTCACGACCTCGACGGGATCTCTCTATCACAAACACACCCTCTCTCCCTCCCCATGCGTCCATGCCATCCATGTGTCCCTCTCGACCTTTGTTCCTTGTTGGCCACACCTCTATTGGACATGTGCTACAGGGGTGTCTCTCTCCGTTGCAAACAATCACACACTAGCTATCTTCGTGTATCTCCTCGCCTCGCTTTTCCATCTCGGAGATGCATGCGTGATATGTTCGCATAAGAAACGGAAAAACACACACTCTCTCTAATTTATCGTTTGTTGTCACTTTCTCTTTCACACATATACTCTTTTTGCACACTTACTCATTCTCCTTCACACGCACTTGATCTGTCTCGACTGAGGCACTCTCCTCGGTCCATAGCATATAGATTTATTGAAAAGTCAAACATCACAAAGTTTGACCATGTACGTGGAGAAAAAGAATTACGTCTAGTACGGCAAACATATACCATTAGATTCACCATGAGATGTAGTTTTGTATGATGTATCTTTGGTATTGTTGATATAAATAACATTTGCGTAAACCTGATCAAAGTTTCCAAAGTTTGACTTCTAAAAAAATTACATGCACTGCATTAACGAGCGGATGGAATATCTCTTTCCCCCTCTCAGCTATCTGGCGCACCACTCAGCCTTATCAGGGCTCCTCAATCTCTCTCAAACTTTATTGGTCAGTTTGGTTCGTGACCTGACCCTCATGCCTTGATGGCCGGTACTGCCTGGTGTGGACGTGAGATGTAATATATTTCTGCCTGGCCAGGCTTGTGTGGTGCTGAAGCGTTC
Source organism: Triticum urartu (assembly GCF_003073215.2). Taxonomy (NCBI): domain Eukaryota; kingdom Viridiplantae; phylum Streptophyta; class Magnoliopsida; order Poales; family Poaceae; genus Triticum; species Triticum urartu. Next base: position 467,275,342 of record NC_053026.1, on the reverse strand, counting down.
GGTTCATGCCTGGGCCAGGAAAAAGCATCAATGTCCCATCAATCAATCCATGCATCAATTATTTATTGCTAATATCCATCCATGTTGTTGTTAGCCTCGTGGCCACACGACCAGGCACGACCAGGCGTTCGAAATCGGTCACCTGGGCCAGGCTACTTGCAGTGTCTAGAGTTCAGCCAGGCTAATTAAAGTGCAAGGGAACCCAGGCCAGGCGGGCTTTCTTTTTCACAGGGTAGCAACCAAACAAGCGTGCATGAAATCCAGCCACAACCCCAGGCCAGGCAAAAGATGCTCAGGATGCAAGCCAAATTGGCCTTATATCTCCCTGGTTCACACATACACATGTCTCGCTCGCGCTATACATATAGACCCATCCAACACTCTCCGCCCTTGTTCTCTCTCCATGTGACATGCACCCCCTAAGTACCATAATCCCTCAATCCATCATAGGCGCAAGCACTCCCCCCTCCTAAGTATGATTATCTCTTACTAGCCAACAGGAACACACGTATTGTCTCCTTCCATCCATACGTCTATCGCGATATCTCTCGGGGCATCTTCTATCGCGCACACACCTTGTCACTCGATCTCCCACCCATGTAGTCCCATCACGATCTCCAGCGGATCTCTGTATGACAAACATACACTCTCTCCTCCCCATGTCTGCATTTTCTCCATACGTCTCTCTCGACCTCTCTCCCTTGTTTGTCAGACCCCTCTTGGCCACGTGCTAGGGGTCTTGCTCTCTCGGTTCCAAACAACCACACACTATCTCCTCACCTTGCCTCCATTGTCGAAGATGCATGTGTGATATGTTTGCATAAGACATGCACGCTTTTTCTCTACTTTTATCATGTGTTGTCCATGTCTCTTTCACACATGCACACACACTTTTTTCACTCTCTCTCTCTCTCTCTCTTGTTAGGGACTCGGTCACGTCCATAAGCATATGGATGTTTTGAAAAGTCAAACCTCAGAAACGTTTGACCAGGTATATGTGGAGAAAAACATTTACATCTGGAACGATCATTAGATTCATCACAACATGTACTTACTTCATACTATCATTTATCTTTGGTATTGTAGATATAAGTAATTTCTTTATAAACTTGGTCAAAGTTTCAAAAGTTTGACTTAAAAAAATGTTGGAACTACATTATCGAACGGAGGGAGTAGCTCTTTCTCTCTCTCTCTACTACCTCTCACGGGCCTCCCCTCTTACTCGAACTCTCTATACCGACAGATTATACGCTCACTGTGTCAGCGTGTAGCTCCGTATATTGTTTAGTTAACCGGTCAACCAGTCCACATGCTGCCTTGTCAGCTCGTGTTCTGTATCTTCGTGTGCTGGCCCATGTGGCAGTGGGTGAAAATAAGTAAACTAGAGGCCCATCTGACACGCGGTGAAGTAAACAAAGTTGAAACCACTCGGGGCAGCACCCCGCACGCTAGTAAATTGAGGGCGCATTGAGGACAAACTTCTTGCGCGCGAAGGACGCACTCGCGCACAATTCACCACTGCGCGGCAGCATGCACAGAAGGACGCACTCGCGCACACCCAGCACACAACACACACCAACACACGTGTACACCGGCGTCGCCGCCGGTTGAGATGGACGGCGAGGCAGCCAACAAGCGGAGGCGGCTCGAGCCAAAACTGCATCCGGCGAGCCTGGACTTCATCAGCAGCCTCCCCGACGACACACTGCTCGTCATCATTGGCCTCCTCCCCACCAAATATGTAGTGCGGACCGCCCTGCTCTCCCGGCGGTGGCGCCCCCTCTAGCGCTGCGTCCCCCTCAACCTCACCATCGACAGTTGCCTCTGCGGCGGGGATTGCAAACGCATGGCCGCAGTCTCCAAGATCCTTTCATCGCACCCTGGGCCAGCCAAATGCCTTGACATCCGCATGTTCAGTACCAACTGCAAGGTCCAACCCAAGTTCGACGAGTGGTTCTTATCCCCCGCCATAGATCAGCTCGAGGAGCTCAGCTTTGAAGCTGGACAATGTCGCTCTCTACCGTCGTCCGCGCTCCGCCTCACACCAACGCTGCGCCGCGCCAGCTTCAGCTCCTGCTATCTTCCCCAGATTAATGTCACGCCCGCTCTTATTCTCCCTCAACTCAAGCAGCTCGACCTCTTCGACGTTGTCATCTCGAAGAAGGCTATGGAGCACCTGGTCCGCAGCTGTACTGCACTCGAGTACCTTCGTCTTGAGCAAATCCACGGGTTCATTAGCCTCCACATCGCCTCGACAAATCTCCAATGGATTTATGTGTCTTGTTGGCCCCGCAACAAGACATCAATTGGAAGAGATCACTCCAGCTGTTCCATTTTATGGTCATTGAGAATGCGCCTTTCCTTGAGAGATTGCTTGTATCAGATCTAGAAGGTCCAACAAAAATCAGGGTCATTGACGCGCCGAAATTGACAGCGTTGGTGTACTCGTCTGCCAAATTCTCCTAGTTTACTCTTCCAATTTTTTAGTATCAAAATTTGACCATAGATTTAACTGACAAAATGTTAATGCATGTCACTAAGAACTATATCGTTGGATTCGTATTTGAACATAATTTCAAATGCTGTAATTTTTAGTGACATGCATTGGCATTTTCTTAGGTAAATCTATGGTCAAAATTTTATACTAAATACGAGGTAGTATTACAAAAGTGGGCTATGTAGGCCAAAACATGTGCCAAATTCACTTGTGATGCATTTGGCATTGATGCCCCTCCATTGCTCACCTGGTGTCCCAATCTGGATCACCTACTTTGCTCCGGTGCCAAATTAACTCACGCAATGAAAAAACACTACGTGGGAGAGAGAGAGGACTGAGGCAAGAAAAAAACACTTGTTTGGGAGAGTGAGAGGCTGGTGTAGTTGGTTTGATTGATTTGTTTATACATGTGGGTCTGTCTGCACAGCGGTGCCAAAATATTTTGATTTGACATCGATGCGTGTTATGTGGCATACTTTTGCGAAATATGGCATCAGCTACATAGTGGAAGGCAACAAATGCCCAAGCTCTTCATGTGCTCCTAGTTAAATGAGAGGAAACGGAAAGAGAGAGAGAGAGAGAGTGAAAAAATATCACTAGCCAGCCAACCCTATCGTATGAGCGAATGATATTGGTAACTCTTGCTGACACGACAATCTTATGCAGCCAGCTGCTCTAATATGTTCTCTTCTTTTGCAGATAAAAAAAGACCCAAAAGTGAAAAATGTTCTGCACTATAACAATCTCATCGAATGCCTTGATCTCCATCTTACAGAAATTGATTTGATCGACTACCGAGGCGGCACATCTGAGCTTAAATTGGCCAGGTTCTTTGTTCTGGAGGCAAGTGTGCTCAAGGTAATGAGGTTTGGCATTCTCTGGCGCAACAATGAATGGCGTGCTGATCACCGCAAGCATCTAAGCCTAAATGACAAAGTCTCCGCAGAAGCTGAATTTGTTTTTGAAACATCAAGTGGCCAGAGACTCAAAAACTTATTTGCCCATTAGTGACTTGTCAGGGCGGTGGATTTTAGTTTGTACGATAATGCTGCATCCACCTAAAGTAACGAAAGTTCTTACGTAAACTTCCTAGTAATTCCCTCTTCGTAGGTGCAGCATTACTCCTAACATTTGTAATATCAGTTTGAAACTTGTAAAATTGCCGTGTCCTATTCCTGCGTTTTCAAAATCCTACGAATCAAACAGGTCCTGAGTTGGTGATGATGTTGTGCCTCCCATCTTTCACCAATAGCCGTCAGATCTAGATCTTACGCATACAAATCAAGCTTCTCCATTTTTGAAAAAAGATGCCCACACTTGTTCCCTATTTACAAACAACTCCTTGTCTCTCACAATCAGCCTCGTCTCCTCCCCACCACATCTAGGAGTAGAAGGCCGTGGAAAAATCTGGCATGATGGCCGCTGCCGGAGCCGTCCACCCCCAATCTTGGTGTTCCGTGCAATGCACGGGCATCTACGCACGGAAAATTATGTCGAATAGGGCAAGATGTAAGCAGGCTAGCTCTACAGCCATGATGATAGTGAGTGCAGACGGTGAGGCTGACTATGGTATGCCGAACACGGCGCCTATACTCAGGTGTCATCTCCGACGCAGGGTCTTGTCACTTCACTGTGAGGAGTGGCACGTAATAATTTGACCAACGGGTAGTACAGTGCTAGTACTCCTACTACTACATTGGTAGTACTACTACTAGTACTAGTAGCACCACCGTCTGGATTTAGGAGTACTACCACGTCCATCTGGATTTTATTATTTGACTAGCAATATCTAGTAATTCATGTCACCAAAAATGTACTACTCCCTCTGTAAATAAATGCATGGTGTTTTATTCCTATCGGCAAGAGAACTTAACGTTTTTTTGCTACTCCTAACTAGAGTACTAATAGGATTACATGCAATGAACTAAACACTGCATGTCATGTTTGGTAGTCTCAAGTCATTGAAAGCATGCACGACCCACATCTCTCATTGGTTGATATGTCACGAAATAAGAAACAAGGAGGGAGTTAATGCACCGTGCCTAAGTATTTGGGATTATTTGGTTTTCGTAAGGTGACTTACACAACGTTTTTGTTTACATGCATTAACATTTTATTAGTTAAATCAAAGGTCAAAACTGGGCGCAAAATGCAAAGGGGACCAATAAACTAGTAAACATCAAACTTCTGTCGTTTGGCCCCAACTAGAGGTCCGGTGAGATGACTATACTACACTGACACGGAGGGAGACGCAGCTTCATTGACTTACGGCAACTGCCTTTGGGTGAATGACACGTGGCCCTAGGGGGTGGCTGGCCCACCTATCATACAGCCAAAGGCAGGTGCAGTAGAGGGCCGAGGAGTAGTATGAAATCCTACGCACCTACGCATGCTAACCAAAGGCTGAGTGATCACTCGAATCGCAAGATCAGTTGACTAGAAGCTATGCTAGACCCATGGAGGCGATGAGCGCGAGCATCAGCCGGTTGTGCCAGATGGTCCACGACGCCGGCCTGCGGCCCGACACCGAGGAACGTCTCCAGGTAGTATTGCTTGAGGCCGCCTGGGCGAGGGGCCGCTTGGACGACAGCTTCGTCTCCTTTTTCGACGAGGTCCTCGTCGGTTTCCTCGACAAGTTCACCGTCATCAAGAAGCTTGTGGACGACTTTGACATAAGCCTCCAGCGGACGCGCCCAGGCTCTACGATGCCCGCCACCCTCAACGGCCACTATGGAAACAACCTCTTCGACGCACTGGTGGCCCTGCGACTGCCCGCCGCCGTGCCGGAGAATGTCCACCTCGAGGTCGCGCTCGCCACGCAGCGCCTGGCGCAGCAAGACACCATCGACATAATCACCCACGTCTACACGCAAATCATCCACAAGGACTACTACATGCAAGAGGAGGACGATAGGACGCTGGCCTTCTTGGAGCGTAGGGCAACCTTGGACGGCACTGTTCAGAAGCACATTGCTCTCGCCGCCAAGGCCGCTGCTCCTCACACGTCGGTTGGTGACCCGACGCACTAGGGCGTGAGGATGTCGTTGAACGTTGATGGATCCGTATGTATTTTTATCTTTCGGTCAAATCCATGTAGTAGTATATGATACTACAGTAATTATCTTACCTTTCGCATCAACTTCATAATTTTCGTACGTACTCCATGCATGAACGGCGCCAGAACCAAACTTCTGATTACTCTAGGCAAAATCGTTATTTCTATCTATCGGTCGCGCCATGGAGCAGAACCAAATTTTACAAGTTACGAGTTCAAAAGGAAAAGCCTGCCGTGTTCGCGACGCACCCCCTCACGGTTGGTCCGCCATGCTGCTCAAGCGGGATTGCGTGCGGTGTTGCATTTTCACTTTCAAGTGGGACCGCAGTTGAGCAAACCGACTATCGGCAAACCCCCACCCCGCCCACCGCGCGATGGCTGAGAAAACAGGAGGGCAAAGAGATGGTTGTAGCACGGACTCCAAGAAAATTGGTGTCGGATGGGACTCGTGTGGGTGGCGTGTGCCATATTGCTAGACGTGAATGCTAGTTATGGCCCATGCCACCCCACTATATCGAGGTATGTAGAACAAATTTCCTGCAGTCCGTGCTCAGCCCTCCTCTACCTCTCTTCTCAGCCAGCCAGCGGACGCACGGAGCCCATCATCTATTTGCTCACATGCGGCCCCACATGTCAGTGAAAACGCAAGAGGACCCACTGAACCTGCACATCTTTCACCTTTGTCGTGCTGGTGATGAAAAAAAATCCAATAAAGATCTCTGGTGGCCGCTTTTGGAGTTACTCAAGAGTAGTAAGATTCTATTTACAGTTTAACCCAAGATGCACATCTCGTGGCTTCAACTACCACTCTATTTTCTTTCATGACACGACCTGGATGCTGGATGTCCCACGTGTCGGCAAAAGGAGGAAGAACCCGACCAAATCTTCGGTTCTGCTCACGAATTAGACTAGTTGTGCTAACTTAAATTTTTTATTGTGTACTCCCTCCGTTCCAAAATACTTGACTTCCATTTGTCAAAAAATGGATGTACCTATATACTAAGACATGTCTAGATACATATATATTTTGACAAATAGAAGGCATGTATTGTGCAATGGAGGGAGTAGAATGGATGCAAGTTTTTGTATTGGGAAGAATAGTACAACCATATATTGATAGAGCGCAATTTAGTAGATGTTCTATCACTTTTAGCTAGCACAGACGCAAGATCGAGCCTCCGTAGATCAACAATGAATGCATCGAGAAGGCACTAATCCAACTTACAGGAGTAGTAAAATGTATTCTTATGGTTCTTGTTTTCTTTGGTCTGGCTTTTCTAGTCAAAATTATCGTTGGAGTTCGTGCAAAACAGAGGTGCGTTTGGGGTCATGCGTTGGAGTTGGCCTTACAAGTGGGACCGTAGTTAAGGAAACCGACTATCGGCAAACCCCCACCTCGCCCGCCGTGCGATGGCTAAAGTTAGAGAAACGACGAGGTTGAAGAGATTGCTCTAGCACGGACTCCAAGAAATAATATGGTGTCAGACGGATGTCGTGGTGGTGGCGTGTGCCGTACTCCTGGACGTGAATGCTTGTTCTGGCCCATGCCACCCTACTACTCCTACTACTTACTCCTACTATATAGTACTAGTATCGAGGATTCGAGGTGCTGGTTACGTACAGCGAACACATTAACATATGGCTATAGTAAAAACACCCGCCCGACGCGCGAAGCATGTGAAGCTAGTACAAATAGTGTACTACTATTGTTGATTGGCCTCATCCGATAACCTGTTGCAATGCACGTACAATTATGTATTTGGAAAATATTTTGTTTCCTCGTCGCACCACTCACTTAGAGAAGCGACTCGAAAGCCATTCATAAATTTAGTAAGTTTTCACCACACAACAGGTCATCAGCCCACATCGACAACGAGGATACATTATAAATACTAAAGTTTTCACCACACAACAAATAACAAGCAATGAAATGAACTTCAACTCAACCATTCCTCGGCGTTCGAAACGCTTGCTTTGAACCACAAGTGATTCTCTGGGACGGGCCATCGATTGTCGATCTGGAAACGAACGCAGGACTGATCATCCAGGCTGAAGCGGCCTACTATATCCCTACCAGGGTAGGGAACCCCACAAATGCCCGAGGTATAGACACAATTGCTTCTCATAAATGGAACTATTAATGTTGTGTCAACAGTAGTTGGATCGCCTTTCACCATCATCGGATAGTTTTGTCCAAGGAAGAGCGAGTTTTCTCCAAGACTATCAATTCTGTACCTGGGAGAAGGAGTTGGCGCTAGCACACTAGTATCCATCCCGAATACCATGCAATGGGTGTTGGAATAGGTCCGGAGAGTGCGACCATGGGAGACACCTGCTTCCTTAGCAGTAACAGCATCAGTGGGATGTATACACACAAGAAGAGGTGATCCATCGGAATTAGTTGCCAGGCGCCACAGAGTATATGGGCGCTGCTCGTCCTCATGCTCGTGATCATCACCATCGTCATCTCCCCCTTGGTTATTGATACGTCCATTTTGCATCATGCTTTTATATCGATATTTATCGCATTATGGACTGTTATTTCACTTTATGTCACAATACTTATGGCTATTCTCTCTTATTTTACAAGGTTTACACAAGGAGGGAGAATGCCGGCAGCTGGAATTCTAGGCTGGAAAAGGAGCAAATATTACAGACCTATTCTACGCAACTCCAAAAGTTCTGAAACTTCACAGAACATCTTAAAAGAAATAAAGAAAAATCCTCGCCAAAGATGAAGGCCAGGGGGCCCACACCCTGCTCACAAGGGTGGGGGCGCCCCCCTAGGGCGCGCCCCCTACCTCGTGGGCCCCTTGGTGGCTCTCCGACGCCCATCTTCTCCTATATGAAGTCTTTCGATGAGAAAAAAAGAAGGAACTTTTCAGGACGAGACTCCGCCGCCATGAGGCGGAACCTTGGCGGATCCAATCTAGAGCTCTGGCAGAGCTGTTCTGCCGGGGATACTTCCCTCCGGGAGGGGGAAATCATCACCATCGTCATCACCAAAAATCCTCTCATCAGGAGAGGGCAATCTCCATCAACATCTTCACCAGCACTATCTCATCTCCAAACCCTAGTTCATCTCTTGTATCCAATTCTTGTCTCGAAGTCCGGGATTGGTGCTAGTAGGTTGCTAGTAGTGTTGATTACTCCTTGTACTTGATGCTAGTTGGTTTAATTGGTGGAAGATCATACGTTCAGATCCTATATGCATATTATTACCCCTTTGATTATGAACATGAATATGCTTTGTGAGTAATTACGTTCGTTCCTGAGGACAAGGGAGAAGTCTTGCTATGAGTAGTCATGTGAATTTGGTATTCGTTTGATATTTTGATAAGATGTATGTTGTCTAGCCTCTAGTGGTGTTATGTGAACGTCGACTACATAACACTACACCATTATTTGGGCCTAGAGGAAGGCATTGGGAAGTAATAAGTAGATGATGGGTTGCTAGAGTGACAGAAGCTTAAACCCTAGTTTATGTGTTGCTTCGTAAGGGGCTGATTTGGATCCATATGTTTCATGCTATGGTTAGGTTTACCTTAATACTTTTGTTGTAGTTGCGGATGCTTGCAATAGAGGTTAATCATAAGTGGGATGCTTGTTCAAGTAAGAACAGCACCCAAGCACCGGTCCACCCACATATCAAATTATCAAAGTATCAAACGCGAATCATATGAACGTGATGAAAACTAGCTTGATGATATTCCCATGTGTCCTCGGGAGCGCTTTTCCTATTATAAGAGTTTGTTCCGGCTTGTCCTTTGCTACAAAAGGATTGGGCCACCTTGCTGCACTTTATTTACTTTTGTTACTTGTTGCTCGTTACAATTTATCCTATCACAAAACTATCTGTTACCACTTATTTCAGTACTTGCAGAGAACACCTTGCTGAAAACCGCTTATCATTTCCTTCTGCTCCTTGTTGGGTTCGACACTCTTACTTATGGAAAGGACTACGATAGATCCCCTATACTTGTGGGTCATCAAGACTCTTTTCTGGCGCCGTTGCCGGGGAGTGTAGCGCCTTTGGTAGGTGGAATTTGGTAAGGAAAATTTTATATAGTGTGCTGAAATTTACTGTCACTTGTTACTATGGAAAGTAATTCTCTGAGGGGCTTGTTCGGGGTATCTTCACCCCGTCCAGTAGAGCAGAGAGTTGCTCCTCAACCTACTAAACCTATTGAAAATGAAACTCCTTTTGAATTTCCTTCGGGTATGATGGAAAAACTGCTAGATAACCCTTTTACAGGAGACGGAACAAAGCATCCTGATGAGCACTTAATATATGTGGATGATGTTTGTGGATTATGTAAGCTTGCAGGTATACCCGATGATGTTGCTAAGAAGAAGGTCTTCCCTTTATCTTTGAAGGGAGACACATTGATATGGTATAGGCTATGTGATGATATGAGATCATGGGACTATAAAAGATTGAAGTAGGAATTTCATCAAAAGTATTACCCTATGAATCTTGCTCATCGTGATCGCAACTATATATATAATTTCTGGCCTCGCGAAGGAGAAAGCATCGCTCAAGCTTGGGGGAGGCTTAAATCAATGTTATATTCATGCCCCAATCATGAGCTCTCAAGAGAAATGATTATTCAAAATTTATATGCTCAGCTTTCTGATAACAACCGCACCATGCTCGATACTACTTGTGCTGGCTCTTTTATGATGAAGACTACTGAATTCAGATGGAATTTATTGGATAGAATTAAATGCAGCTCTGAAGATTGGGACCTCGATGAAGGTAAGGAGTCAGGTATGACACCTAAGTTTGATTATGTTAAATCTTTTATGGACACCGATATTTTCCGTAAGTTTAGCACTAAATATGGACTTGACTCTGAGATAGTAGCTTCTTTCTGTGAATCTTTTGCTACTTATGTTGATCTCCCTAAGGAGAAGTGGTTTCAATATCATCCTCCCATAGAAGTAAAAGTAGCTGCACCTATTAAAGTTGAAGAAAAGACTGTCACTTATAATGATCCTATTGTTCCTACTTCTTATATGGAGAAACCACCTTTCCCTGTTAGAATAAAGGATCATGCTAAAGCTTTAACTGTTGTTCGTAAAAGCAATATTAGAACTTATACACCTCCTGAGCAAGTTAAAGTAGAACGTAATATTGCTATTGTTAAAGATCTCTTGTCTGATAATATTGATGGGCATGTTATTCAGTTCGAAGGTGAAACTGCTAGAATTGCTAAACCTTGTGCCAAATATAAACATAGACATGTGGTAGGCGTGCCTGTTATTTCTGTTAAAATAGGAGATCATTGTTATCATGGCTTATGTGATATGGGTGCAAGTGCTAGTGTCATACCGCATACTTTATATGAAGAAATTAAGAATGAAATTGCACCTGTTGAGTAAGAAGATATTGATGTCCCAATTAAACTTGCCAATAGAGATACTATTTCACCAATTGGAATTGTTAGAGATGTTGAAGTCTTGTGTGGTAAAACTAAATATCCTGCTGATTTTCTTGTTCTTACCTCCCCACAAGATAGCTTTTGTCCCATTATATTTGGTAGACCCTTCTTAAATACTGTCAATGCTACCATAGATTGCAAAAAGAATGTTGTTACTGTTGGCTTGGATGATATGGTTCATGAGTTTAATTTCTCTAAATTTAGTAAACAACATCGTGAGGAAGAATTACCTAGCAAGGATGAAATTATTGGTCTTGATTCTATTGCCGTACCTCCTAGTGATCCTTTAGAACACTATTTGCTAGACCATGAAAATGATATGTTCATGAATGAAAGAAGGGAAATAGATGAAGTATTCTTTAAACAGGAACCTATTCTGCATCACAACTTGCCTATTGAAATCTTAGGGGATCCTCCTCCACCCAAGGGAGATCCCGTTTTTGAGCTTAAACATTTGCCTGATAATCTTAAATATGCTTATCTTGATGAAAAGAAGATATATCCTATTATTATTAGTGCTAACCTTTCAGAGCATGAAGAAGAAAGATTATTGAAAACTCTGAAGAAGCACTGTGCTGCTATTGTATATACTCTTGATGATCTTAAGGGCATTAGTCCCACTCTATGTCAACATAAAATAAATTTGGAAGAAGATGACAAACCAGTTCGTGATCCTCAATGACGTCTGAATCCTAAGATGAAAGAAGTGGTAAGAAAAGAAATACTAAAGCTTCTAGAGGCAGGGATAATCTATCCCATTGCTGATAGTGAGTGGGTAAGTCCTGTCCATTGTGTCCCTAAGAAGGGAGGTATTACTGTTGTTCCTAATGATAAAGATGAATTGATTCCACAAAGAATTATCATAGGTTATAGGATGGTAATTGATTTCCGCAAATTAAATAAAGCTACTAAGAAAGATCATTACACCTTACCTTTTATTTATCAAATGCTAGAAAGATTATGCAAACATAAACACTATTGCTTTCTAGATGGTTATTCTGGTTTCTGCCAAATACCTATGTCGGCTAGAGATCCATCAAAGACTACTTTTACATGCCCTTTTGGTACTTTTGCTTCTAGACGTATGCCTTTTGGTTTATGTAATGCACCTGCTACCTTTCAAAGATGCATGATGGCTATATTCTGTGACTTTTGTGAAAAGATTTGTGAGGTTTTCATGGATGACTTTTCCGTCTATGGTTCCTCTTTTGATGGTTGCTTGAGCAATCTTGATCGAGTTTTGCAGAGATGTGAAGAAACTAATCTTGTCTTGAATTGGGAAAAGTGCCACTTTATGGTTAATGAAGGTATTGTCTTGGGGCACAAAGTTTCTGAAAGATATAATGAAGTTGATAAAGCCAAGGTTGATGCTATTGAAAAGATGCCATGTCCCAAGGACATCAAAGGTATAAGAAGTTTCCTTGGTCACGCCGGATTTTACAGGAGGTTCATTAAGGACTTCTCAAAAATTTCTCGGCCTCTGACTAATTTATTGCGAAAATATATACCATTTGTCTTTGATGATGATTGTGTAGAAGCATTTGAATTACTTAAGAAAGCATAAGTCACTGCACCTATTGTTCAACCACCTGATTGGAACCTACCCTTTGAAATTATGTGTGATGCTAGTGATTATGCTGTAGGTGCTGTTCTAGGGAAAAGAGTTGATAAGAAACTAAATGTTATTCATTATGCTAGTAAGACTCTAGACAATGCTCAAAGGAATTACGCTACTACTGAAAAAGAGCTTTTAGCAGTTGTATTTGCTTGTGATAAGTTCAAATCTTATATTGTTGATTCTAAAGTAACTATTCAAACTGATCATGCTGCTATTAAATATCTTATGGAAAAGAAAGATGCTAAACCTAGACTTATTAGATGGGTTCTCTTGCTATAAGAATTTGATTTGCATATTGTTGATAGAAAGGGAGCTGAGAACCCCGTTGTAGACAACTTGTCTAGGTTAGAAAATATTCTTGATGACCCACTACCTAGTAATGATAGCTTTCCTAATGAACAATTAAATGTTATAAGTACTTCTCGTAGTACTCCATGGTATGCTGATTATGCTAATTATATTGTTGCTAAGTTTACACCACCTAGCTTCACATACCAACAAAAGAAAAAGTTCTTCTATGATTTGAGACATTACTTTTGGGATGACCCACATCTTTATAAAGAAGGAGTAGATGGTGTTATTAGACATTGTGTACCTGAGCATGAACAGGAACAGATCCTACGCAAGTGTCACTCTGAGTCTAATGGAGGACACCACGCTGGAGATAGAACTGCACATAAGGTATTGCAATCTGGTTTTTATTGGCCTACTCTCTTCAAGGATGCCCGTAAGTTTGTCTTGTCTTGTGATGAATGTCAAAGAATTGGAAATATTAGTAGACGTCAATAAATGCCTATGAATTATTCTCTTGTTATTGAACCATTTGATGTTTGGGGCTTTGATTATATGGGACCTTTTCCTGCCTCTAATGGATACACACATATTCCAGTTGTTGTTGATTACGTTACTAAGTGGGTAGAAGCTATTCCAACTAGTAGCGTTGATCATAACACTTCTATTAAAATGCTTAAAGAAGTTATTTTTCCGAGGTTTGGAGTCCCTAGATATTTAATGACTGATGGTGGTTCACACTTTATTCATGGTGCTTTCCGTAAAATGCTTGCTAAATATGATGTTAATCATAGAATTGAGCAATAGAGAGATCAAATTAATTTTGCAAAAGACTGTTAATAGGTCTAAAAGAATTGGTCCAAGAAACTTGATGATGCATTATGGGCTTATAGAACTGCATACAAAAATCCTATCGGTATGTCTCCGTATAAAATGGTTTATGGAAAAGCATGTCACTTACCTCTCGAACTAGAACATAAGGCATATTGGGCTATTAAAGAGCTCAACTATGATTTTGAACTTGCCGGTGAGAAGAGGTTATTTGATATTAGCTCACTTGATGAATGGAGAACCCAAGCTTATGAAAATGCCAAGTTGTTTAAAGAAAAAGTTAAAAGATGGCATGACAAAAGGATACAAAAGCGTGAGTTTAATGTAGGTGATTATGTATTGCTATACAACTCTCGTTTAAGATTTTTTGCAGGAAAACTTCTCTCTAAATGGGAAGGTCCCTATGTTATCAAAGAGGTCTATCGTTCCGGTGCCATAAAAATTAACAACTTCGAAGGCACAAATCCGAAGGTGGTAAACGGTCAAAGAATCAAACATTATATCTCAGGTAATCCCATAAATGTTGAAACCAATATTATTGAAACCGTAACCCCAGAGGAATACATAAGAGACACTTTCCGGAACGTTTCAGACTCCGAAAAGGAATAGGTATGTGGTACGGTAAGTAAACCGACTCCAAAACAATTTCTAAGGCAATATTTCTCCGTTTTGGAGTATTTAGAAAAATAGAAAAATAAGTAGCAGTCCGGGAAGGACACGAGGGCCCCACGAGGGTGGTGGGCGCGCCCTACCCCCCTGGGAGCGCCCCCTACCTCGTGAGCACCTCATGTGCCTTCCGGACTCCGTTTTCTTGCACGTCACATATTTTGGTCGGTAAAAATTCATTATATATTCTCCCGATGGTTTTGACTCCTGTATCATGCAAATATCCTCTGTTTTCGTTTCGAGCTGTCCCGTTGCAGATTAAATCAACATGTCTTCCCAGGATTCGGAAGGAGAAAGCTATGTGGATGATTACTTAGCAAATCCAAAGGTCTATGGAGATGTGGAACACGATGGATGGACCACGGAGGAAGAAGAGGACTATGAACCCAAGGGGAAGGAGGAGACGAGCTCAGATGAAGATGAAGCACCATTACCTCAGCTTGGGGACATGCACGTGGAGTTCAAAAAGTCAAGTCTCCCTGATAGGGTAAAGAAACCCAAGTTCGAGTTTATCCCTTTTCGTCTCTTGCAGGAAAATAAGCAGGACCTATGCAAAAAGATATTGACCCTGGAGTGGGAGATTGATGATCTGAGGGATCAAAATGCCATCCTCAAGCGCAAATTAAGGGAGAAGCCTAAGACATCAACTAAGCCAACATCACCACCACCATCTTCACCGACAAAGGAGATATAATCACATGGGTATGGGCACTCCCCTTGGCAACTGCCAAGCTTGGGGGAGGTGCCCCTGTATCGTATCACAATCACAACTCCTATCTTTACCATTTTTCTTAGTTCGATCCTATTAGTAGTATCTTGATCTAGTAGAATAAAGTTTATGGCATGATCTAGTTTTGAGTTTGCTTTATGATCTCTCTATGTAATCGAGTCCGTGAGCTATATATAATAAAGATTAGTGTTGAGTCAAGGGCTTGATTATTTTGCCATGATCTTGGGTAAATAAAGAAAAGATAAAAAGAATAAAAAGAAACAAAAAGTTCATATTGATCTTATTGAGAGTAATGACTTCACATAGAAAGAGTATGATGATTAAAAGTTGTTGGGAGTTGGCAGACATAGCTTTGGTCATTGTTGCAATTAATAGGAAGTAATAAGGAAAGAGAGGTTTCACATATAGATATATTATCATTGACATATTTTATGATTGGGAGCACTCATTAAAATATGACATGCTAAAGAGTTGATGTTGGACAAGGAAGACAACGTAATGAGTTATGTCTTTCTTATATCTGAGATAAAGTATGTTGTCATGGATCCTCTAACTTGTTGAGCTTGCCTTTCCCCCTCATGCTAGCCAAATTCTAAGCACCAAGTAGAAATACTACTTATGCTTCCAAATACCCTTAAACCAGTTTTGCCATGAGAGTCCACCATATCTACCTATGGATTGAGTAAGATCCTTCAAGTAAGTTGTCAGCGGTGCAAAGCAATAAAAATTGCTCTAAATGTGTATGATTGATTGGTGTGGGAGAAATAAGCTTTATACGATCTTGTGATGTGGAAGTAATAAAAGCGACGGACTGCATAATAAAGGTTCATATCACAAGGGGCAATATAAAGTGACGTTCTTTCGCATTGAGATTTTATGCATCCAACCATAAAAGTGCATGGCAACCTCTGCTTCCCTCTGCGAAGGGCCTATACTTTATTATTATCTTCTACCTTATGCAAGAGTCATGGTGATCTTCACCTTTTCTTTTTCATTTTACCCTTTGGCAAGCTCAGCATGTTGGAAAGAACTTGATATATATATATATATAATATTGGATGTAGGGGAGCATGAACCATTATTGTTGACATTACCCTTGAGGTAAAAGGTTGTGGGGAAAAACTATAAGCCCCTATCTTTCTCTGTGTCCGATTAAAACTCCGTAACCACAAGTATCGCGTGAGTGTTAGAAATTATGGAGGACTAAATGATAGTTGAGTATGTGGACTTGCTTTTTAGCTCTGACATAGACTCTCTCCGATGTTATGATAAATTGCAATTTCTTCAATGACTGAGATTATAGTTTGTCGGAGCCCAATAAGGTTTATGATTTATGCTTTTGCATTGTGAATAGATCATCACTTGAATATAAGTAATCATATGACAAAATCTATATATGTTGCTGTTATCAGAATAATCATGATGCCTTCATGTCCGTATTTTATTTTTATCGACGCCTCTACCTCTAAACATGAGGACATATTTATTGTTATCGGCTTTTCGCTTGAGGACAAGCGAGGTCTAAGCTTGGGAGAGTTGATACGTCCATTTTGCATCATGCTTTTATATCGATATTTATCACATTATGGACTGTTATTTCAATTTATGTCACAATACTTATGGCTATTCTCTCTTATTTTACAAGGTTTACATAAGGAGGGAGAATGCCAGCAGCTGGAATTCTGGGCTGGAAAAGGAGCAAATATTAGAGACCTATTCTGCGCACCTCCAAAAGTCCTGAAACTTCATGGAACATCTGAAAAGAAATAAAGAAAAATCATCGCCAAAGATGAAGGCTAGGGGGCCCACACCCTGCTCACGAGGGTGGGGGGCGCCCCCCCCTAAGGCGTCCCCCCTACCTCGTGGGCCCCCTGGTGGCTCTCCGACGCCCATCTTCTCCTATATGAAGTCTTTCGATGAGAAAAAAAATAAGAAGGAACTTTTTGGGACAAGACTGCGCCGCCACAAGGCGAAACCTTGGCGGATCCAATCTAGAGCTCCGGCAGAGCTATTCTGCCGGGGATACTTCCCTCCAGGAAGGGGAAATCATCACCATCGTCATCACCAACGCTCCTCTTATCGGGAGAGGGCAATCTCCATCAACATCTTCACCAGCACCATCTCATCTCCAAACCCTAGTTCATCTCTTGTATCCAATTCTTGTCTCAAAGTCCGGGATTGGAGCTAGTAGGTTGCTAGTAGTGTTGATTACTCCTTGTACTTGATGCTAGTTGGTTTAATTGGTGGAAGATCATATGTTCAGATCCTATATGCATATTATTACCCCTCTGATTATGAACATGAATATGCTTTGTGAGTAATTACGTTCGTTCCTGAGGACAAGGGAGAATTTGGTATTCGTTTGATATTTTGATAAGATGTATGTTGTCTAGCCTCTAGTGGTGTTATGTGAACATCGACTACATAACACTACACCATTATTTGGGCCTAGAGGAAGGCATTGGGAAGTAATAAGTAGATGATGGGTTGCTAGAGTGACAGGAGCTTAAACCCTAGTTTATGTGTTGCTTCGTAAGGGGCTGATTTGGATCCATATGTTTCATGCTATGGTTAGGTTTACCTTAATACTTTTGTTGTAGTTGCGGTTGCTTGCAATAGAGGTTAATCATAAGTGGGATGGTTGTTCAAGTAAGAACAGCACCCAAGCACCGGTCCACCCACATATTAAATTATCAAAGTATCGAACGCGAATCATATGAACGTGATGAAAACTAGCTTGACGATATTCCCATGTGTCCTCGGGAGCGCTTTTCCTATTATAAGAGTTTGTTCCGACTTGTCCTTTGCTACAAAAGGTTTGGGCCACCTTGCTGCACTTTATTTACTTTTGTTACTTGTTGCTCGTTACAATTTATCCTATCACAAAACTATCTGTTACCACTTATTTCAGTACTTGCAGAGACCACCTTGCTGAAAACCGCTTATCATTTCCTTTTGCTCCTCGTTGGGTTCGACACTCTTACTTATCGAAAGGACTACGATAGATCCCCTATACTTGTGGGTCATCAGTTATAAAAATTTTCAAGTATAGGTGGTGGGATGTTCACAGGACCTTGGAAACACAAGAAGAAGGTTAATTAGTAAAGGGAAACTTGCTAACCCACATGCATGTGGATGAAACAATTATAATTACGGTGGAAGTCAAACGTACGAAACTATTAGGATGCCATGCAAAAACAGTGCCACGAGTGGTGGCAGCAAACACAAGGCCCTCGTATTGAATTGCATCACAGTACTCATCCGTGTACAGGATCTGATTTTTGAGGAATATCCATCGAGTGAAACCATCAAGGACGGCAACAAGCTTGTCGAAGATAGCAACAACATCATAGTTGCTGTAATTCCAAGAGCGGTTGGGAACTCGACAAATTTCTATCTTCCATAGAATACAGTCACCATGATCGTATTTGAACGTGCGTACATTACGGTGTGCTCAACCTCTGGGCAGTGTGCTGAGATTTTTGGAAGTGGAACCCGGTGACGAGTGTACACATTCACAAGTTCCAACTCACAGTTGGACCCAATGTAAACAACCCAATCTCCATTTGCGCCCGCCCAAGCCTTGCCCTCAAGCGATGGCATCTTAACATCATACGTATCATTATCAAGGGGCATCAACTTGCACAGGGCGAGGCCTTCGTCGTGCCGGCGCCAGTCATCATCAGGGTCACGGCGAAGAAGATAGGGGAGATCAAACCGCTCCTTGACTCTTGGGTTCTTTTAATTATGTTATTAGTTGAGTCGAGAATGGTCTTGAACGAATCTACCATGCTAGCCGAGGTGATGACGTCACACTGATCAATGAGTTTCTCCACCACGTCATCTTTCAGATCGGGGCAAGAATAACGGGGTCGTTTCCGGCCTGTTCCCTCCATGGAGAAGACGATCGAACAATGGCAGAAGAAAGGGTGAAGGGCTGAAGGAAAATGGAGGAGGGAGAGGAAGAGCGTGCGATAGCAGTTCCAAATCGAGAGGGAAAGGCGAAGAGTCAGTGGACGGTTGCAAGTTTGCCATGGTTCACGAAGAGGCGCCCCGGCCTACACGTCCGTTCGGAAATACTCCTACTACTCGCCGTCGTCTCACTGATATGTTGGAACGGGACCACATGTCAACGAAACATGGTGTGTAATTTCTCGTGCAAAATGCGATCTGGCCACGCTGGCCCAAGGTGCCGCATTAGTTATCGACCTTTATTTTTTTAATGGGGTGCCGATCAGTTTTGAATCACGACTAACTGGTACTGTACGTAGAGAAAATATAAACTACTCTACCACTACTCCACCTCCAGTACTAGTAGTATAAAAAAGATATATATGCTGGAGCTTGAGCGCTTTCTTGCTAAGGGCTGCCCACTTGCTTCTCACACTACCACCCTCTCTCCAGATCTAAAAAAGACGGTCCCTCTCTCCCTCCTCACCGGTGGTCACAGATCCGCCAGGGAAGAAAAGGACGTGTAGCATTGACGCACTCGTCGTCGGCGAGCGAGGTCACGCACTAACAACAAGGTCGTCCTCTCAGAACTAGCGCCCGCGGGGGATGGCCTCCGTCCCCAAGCTCGCTGCCGTAGTGTGTGCGGAGGATGACGACCACGAGCGAAGCCACTTCCCGCCGACCCTCAGGTATGCTACCTCTTTTCGAACCATAACCTTGTTCTATTGCCCCATCTGCCACGTCGTTGCATGTGGATCTTTTTCCACTCCACCATCTTCCCAATTTGCTATCCTCTGCTCTGCTGGCCACGCAGACGAAAACCATAATTTGCACTATTAAAGGAAACCCTACTTCATGCAGACTAATCCATGTCTGGGTTGAATAAGGAAAGGAAGGGAGACTGTACTGTCCAAGAGAGTAGGCATCGAACCCGCATCTAGGTTGAAAAGGGGAAAATTAGTAGCTAAGGAACGAGTCTCGTGTCTCTTGGTTGAAGAAGGGTAGAAAGGCATGACAACGCAATAGAGAATGACCAGGTCGATCGGTTTGTTGTCATCGCATAGGAAAAGGGTGGCTAAAGAGAGCAAAAATAGGACGTAATCCACACATGCTGCCTGGATATTTGTTGATTTGGGCAACCATACCTCCCTCACCACTCTGCGTCCATGGAAGTACAACGTACTGGTGCGCCCACTGTCCGAATGGGCCTCCCATGCTCTTGTTGCCACTTTTTTTGCTGTTAGTATAACGCCAGCAGTCAAGTCAAGCAATGCTACTACTAAAGTGATGCCACATTTAACTAATGCCGCTCTCAGTCTAATGCCACCGATAAATTTAAGCAATGCCATTTAATGTCACTGGATTATTTCAGGGTTAGCTGTTGATTGTGGATGTATTAAAGATTTTTCAGCTAAGGCATTCTAATGTTGTTGCACAGCCAGTATACCAATGATGAAACTTGTTACTACCTTCAGATTTTTGCACTGTTAATGCTTATAGATTACATACCTCACTTTCATGAGATAAGTTAATTTTTTTGTACAGTGTCACCAAAATGCCAAGGCACTGATGTCATTTTATTTTGGTTAAACTACACTGACAATTATGAAGACAAGAGGAAAGGTCAAGAGTGGGCACCTCCTCCTCCGGCTGTTCTCTTGATTCGTTCGATCAAGTTTTTATGTTTGATCGATTATCAAGATTGGGATAGCAATTTTTAAGGTCCCCACGAGTTCGAAATGATATTTACCTTGGAGGTACATGCTTTGCAATTTTTTATACTGTCATTAGTTAATAATGCTAGTTACCTTCAGACTTTTGTATTTGGTTTAATGCTCATGCAGAGCTAGTATACCAATGCTGAAACTTGTTACCTTTACATTTTGTATTGTTAATTCTTATAGAAACCTTCCAGTGCTAGAGTTTATTGAAATCTGTTCAGTAAAACCATTGTACTGTACCCTGTAATAAACTAACTACTCTACTGTTGCACTAGCCACTGGATTAGTGTATATTTGTAGTATTCGAATGGTGTTGCATTAGTGTATGGACATAAATAAAGTGTGGTAAGCTTTCCCAGATATGTGCTCAAGAAAACTACTACCCGTTTTTCTAAATACTAGACGTTTGGGTACTTTAAATTGAACCGCGAAAACGTCTTATATTAAGGAACAAAGGGTGTAGAGTTCACTCAAATTATCCCGGTAAAGCTAGTCACACCTTTGTTAAAATTAATGTTCATTATGTTATCGGAGGAGATCTGTATGTTTGTCTCTAATGCCTGTCGACTACATACCTGACATTATGATGTAATGTTAAGTCATTTCCTTTTGTACAGTGTCACTGAATTGTCAAGGCGGTGATGGCATTTTATTTTAGTAGAACTGCACAAAATTTGCTTAAAAGAAGAGGAAAGGTCAGGAATGGCTCAGTTTTTCAGAAAAAACTATGTATGCCTTCCTGACATTAGCCGTTGTTGCTTTATTTATTCCTTCAAACAGGTGGTTAGAAACTGTCTTGCTACCTTTTCCCACTATGAAATTGGAATGCTTATATTTGTGAGTCTTTGCTTCAACTAGTGCCACTTTTAGAGTAATCACACTTTCAATATCTATGCAAACAGGGATGCTTGATTTTAGTGGAACTGCACAAAAAGTCCAACTGGTTCAACATTAGGAGCATGTTTTTTTCCAAACCTTTATATCCAATTGGTGGCACTTTGAGCTGTTCATTACGAAGGTACATGGTTTGCTACTATCTTGCTACTCTTTTTGTACTGTCATTAGATAGTAATACTAGTGGTTTGCATGTGAATTTATTGGCAGGGTGGACCTACATTGGAGGTGCAGGACATGATTCAATGATTGGATGCTCAATTTTGGTTGTATTGATTTCACCTCTTCAATCACTCCGAACATGGATATCCTTGGTCTGATGAAGAATAGGCGCTATATTTCTGCTCTGAACTAGCATATCAATTCAGTATGAAATTGTCTAGGGCAAAACACAACTGTATCATATTGTCCAGTGCAGAACATGACAGATGCTAAGCGGAAGAGACATGTTTAAACCGAAAATACAAGGTGTAGTATATGTTTACTAGCTACTTGATATTTGTGCAGACAGAGATGTCTGCCCGTTGCTATTTGGCAAACAAACAAAGTGTCCGCAATTTTGGTTGAACTGCACAGGAGAATAGTATAGTCACTGCATGCAGTGCCATTTGAAAATAGACACAGAAAGATTGGATAGTCACTTCATGGACTGCAGAAAAGTAGTACTATACTATTTATTGGTCAACACTAGCTGCTTCAATGCTTTGGTCCGATTATACAATGGGCATCATTTTGCCTAAGTTAAAGTTTGTATTCCAAAAATAGTCTCACGGTGTGATCGAGAGAAGACCAAATCATATTGCAGTGGATGTTCCTCCATCATGTGTGGTTCATTCTCATGGTTCCAGCTGTTGGTGAAACCACTTAAGTTTGCAAGAGGAATTGTAGACTTCACAAACAAATATGTCTTTCAGTCTGTACTGAATGTTGGCCAAGAGAAGCATCCATGTTAGTAGGAAGAACAGATGTTTTTTCTAGATCTCTACTTTTGGAGCTACATATTTGTATATGATCTGTGAATCATTGAAATGCATTAACATGTTGATCTTATGTATGGGAATCGTACTAGTTAGTTTTAGTTGCGACGCGAGATCCAAAGTGGCTGATCTTTGCTTTTGTAGTTACATATTTGTATATGATCTGTGAATCATTGAGATGCATTAACAGTTACTTATTTCTGTTCGCTCAGTGTTTACAAGTTACTGATCGATCACTAGCTAGCCTACAAATGCGCTCCTGGTAGTTTTATTTGCAACGCAAGAAGCGAAGTGGCAGTTTTTTGAATAAAAATGCCTACCTCTGAAGAAACTGACATGCTACACTATCGATCCTACACAGATAAAAATGCCTACCTCTGAAGAAACTGACAAGCTACACTATTGATCCTACATGGATAAATAGCTAATCACGCACGTACTACCTCCTTTCCGGTTTGCAGGGCTCAATTCAAGAAACGACCTACTCGATCCTACACGAATAAATAGCGGATCACGCACGTACTAGTACCTCCTTTCCGGTTTGCAGGGCTTAATTCAAACCTCTCACCAACCAAGGTACTCCCTCCGTCCGGGATTTTTTAGTCCCGTGATGTAGCGAACAGACCTCAAACAGTCTGATTTCTGTGCTCCGATGTCATCCCTGGATCAGTAATGCTGACACCACACAGTACTTGGAAGATTTATAATAGAGTATCAATCACACACTTATTACATCGAGTGTCTCAAAAGAGAACTTATTACAATAAATATGGCTTAAGGCCATCTAATAACGATAACAGCGGGAGGCTTGGAAGATAAGTGAGTCCATCAACTCCAACGGCATCACTGAGTATAGAACCACGACCTAAAAACTCCTTAATCGTCGTCTGAAAAGTCTGCAACATTAACGTTGCAGCCCGAAATGGGTCAGCACATGGAATATGCTGGCAAGGTAACACATAGAGAGTAATGGAATGAAACAGCTATACTATATGCATATCTGGCTGGTGGAAAGCTCTATGGTTACAGTTTTGCATAAAGCCAATTTTTCCCTACTACAAAGGAATAAATTTATTTACTAAAATAGTGGTTGTTAAACATTGAGAATGGTTGACAGCATTCTCAATCCCAATTAAGCATCATCATTAACAAAACCCAACAAAATTAATTTAGAGTAACATGTTGAGATTCACATGATAATCCAGGTACTAGATACTCAAGATGTCCATAACCGGGGACACGGCTAACCATGATTAGTTTATTACACTCTGCAGAGGTTTGCGCACTTTTCCCCACAAGACTCGATCGCCTCCGTTTGGTTTCTCGCACTACATGGTGTTTGAGAAGACGGATGACTGAGACATAGTCTTTCAGAAGCACTAGCACCTTACAATCGGGTAGACCGTACCACCTACATCCCCTACATCTGCTAGTCTACCACTGTAAGAGTTCGCATGACTTAGTCAACTATGCTAGAGCCCATAATAGCTTGTGGCTGCACACGGAAGTTTCTAGTATGAATAGTCTCATGATCCCTTTGAGCCTGGGTGTCGGTCCAAAAGAAAACAGGCAAGTCCTGGAATACCCAGGTGCCTCAATCCACCCAGATGTGTGTTTAAGTTGCCACCTTAGATAAACCATTAATTAACAAGCTCACATCTGTCATGGATATCACTCACCCAATCCACGTCTACGAGCATAGCATGGCATAATAAGCAAACGTAGAAGTAACTCCCAAAGGTTTGATAATAAACAGGTAATAGGTACTACCTCAACTACTTCCCATCCCACAATTTAATTAGATCCTAACCATGCAATGTGTGAGGATTGATCTAATGCAATAAAATTGGGTAGTAGGAAAGGTATGATCAAAGTGTTACTTGCCTTGCTGATGATCCGGGAAACCTAGCGATTCGAAGTAACCAAGCGACGCACTCCGGGTACTCTATCGCAAACAAACAAACAAACAAGCATACAATAAGCACTCATCTAATGCACGGGTAAAACTCAAATAAGAGATCTAACCAGAAGGTTCAACTTAAGAACTCCGGTTTGCAAAAAGAATCAAATCGAACGAAGCAACGAAGGTCAAACGGCGAAAGAAAACAACTTCGTTCTACTAATCTGGATCTAGGGAAAATTTTACAGTATCAAAAACTTGTCTAAGTTGGTTAAACGGATAGAGGGTTTCGAGACGAAACTCTAGGCGCTTGAATCGCCTGATTCCGATAAACGAGCGAAAAGTTATACTAAAACGAAAATCGGATCAGGAATCACGATTAGAAAAATCGCGGATTTAATCCGAGAAAAAGAAAAACGACGAACGTTCGCTAGAACGAACGAACGGACGAACGCTCGGTAAATAAATAAACCGGAAAAACCGATCTATTAAAAAAACCGAAACTAAAAAAACGACGAAAAACCGAACGGTTTTTCGAAAAAAATAAAAAATAAAAAAACCGGTGCGGAAATCGAGGCGGCGGCGGACCTCGGGCGGCGTGCGGCGGCGGCGTCCGGCGGCGCGGCGGCTTGGGGCGGGGCTAGGGTTTGGCTGGGCCTCTACCCCGGCTTATATAGCCTAACGGGCCGGGAGTCCTAGTCGGACACGGCCCTAGGTCGGTTCGCTGTTTTTTTAATATTAAGCACAGAAGAAAAATAAAAAGAAATACTAAACGGACTCGAAAAATTCCGAAATAAATTTTCACGGACTTCTAAAATCAAGCCGCACAAGGTGAACATTTATTTGGGGCCTAAATGCTATTTTGAAAAACGCACATTTTTCCTAAATTCAAATAAAATAACGAAAAACTCCGAAATAAAATCTTATTTGATTTTATTATTAAATCCTCAATATTTCTTTATTTTGGGAAAGTCATTTTATTCCCTCTCTCATATTTTTGTAATAGAAATAATTGATGATAAAATAAATAAAATCAAATGATCCTATTCTCAAAATTTGAGAAAACTCAAATATGAAAATAATGAATTCCCCAACTCTCTCCATGGGTCCTTGAGTTGCGTAGAAATTCTAGGATCAAAACCAAACGTAGATCAAATATGATATGCAATGATGATCTAATGTATAACATTCCAAATTGAAAATTTGGGATGTTACACGTGAGCAAAGCAGCAAGACCAAGGCATGGCAATAATTAACGGCATGCAAAAGTTTAGTCCTAATTAATTCCAGCAATTTAAGTGGCTGCATGCGTGCCCTCGGCTGCGACTCGTTGCATGCTGCTTCGCATACTGCCTGCGAGTGATTCTGAGTGCCTGCATGTAGCCGGCCGTAATTAAGGCAGCTAACTGATGCGAAAAAAGATACGCTTTAAATCCGTGGAATCATTATTGACAAGGAGGGAGATGATTCGAGTGCACTCGTTTGACCGCCATGCCAGCGTATGACCCAGACGGGACGGGACGACACAGTCATAATTTCAGTTTCTCTAGTTTTCCACGGCAAGCTGGCGCGCTAAGCCATTATGCATTGAATTCCGATGACCGCCGTGCTACCTTCCGCCTATAAGTACTGTTTCCCGGCCTTCTTAGGTGCCACCATGACCCAACTCGCCATATCCTCATAAGCCCCCACCGGCCTGATGTCGCTCGCCACGTCCGCCATGCCCCCACCCGTCCGCGGTAGGCGATGCCGGAGGCGGTCACCACCGGAACTAGTGTTCGGGTTTTCACCGGAAGGAAGACGGAGGGAGGAGGCATTCTATCTGTCTTTAGATAGCAATGCGGAGATCGAGGAGTTGTTGGAGCGCGACCGCATGGCGGAGGAGCAGGAGTTGTTGGAGCACGACCGCCTGGCGGAGGAGCAGTGTATCGCCGATTTGCGCCGCCAGCGGGACATGGAGCAGCAGCGCACCGACGCTCTGAGTCGCGAGAATAGCGCCCGCAACTGGGCTGACTACATGGAGGCCGGCGCCCGGCAAATAGCCGGGGAGGATGTCGGGCACGCACACGTTCGCGACGCCGATTTTTACTACCAGCTCGTCAAGTGGGTTTCCCGCTTGGAACCGAAGCTTCGATGGACCACGCCGGCATGGAAAGGGCCAACGCGCGCGAGCAATGCGCCCTATCGCACCTTTGGCATGTCCGAGGCGAGGCGGAGGACGCCGGTGCCGGCGTTTAGCATGGACAGCAGATGGCGGCCGACATCGTCTAGTTAGCTAAGAGTAAGTTAGTACTTGTACGCTACTAGAGTGTTAGTGGGAGTAGATAGTTAACTTGGCTATGATGGTTGTCAATGTGGAAGTTCAGTACTCTATATGTGGATCAGACCTGTTACTTTGCTCTGAATGTTAAACTTTCCGTTTGAATGTATGGAATGCGCTGTTATTTTTATAAACGGGTTGTATTTGTCCTCCACGGTTTAGAGGCTGACTTGTGGGCCTAGCAAGTTGACGCGTACACAATCAGGAGATGATTGTACGTGGAGAGGATGACAGGAGGGACCCGCCAAGGTCATGGCAGTATGCAAGCAAGTGCCTCCTTATTTCAAGCGAATAAAAAAATGGCTCCTCCTAGTGGATTTCTGACATCTGGGTCCCATGCCATTATCAACGTAGTCAATAAACGAGAGAATTGCACAATGAGCGGCTGACACCAGGGACCCAGCAGCTCGCCCAGTTATTATTGTTTTGGGTTAATTTGATAAATGCCACTCTAAATCTGGTGTATCCGAGAAATGCCACTTCAATTTCCAAACTTTGAAAAATGCCATTTCATGCCATTTCTAGTGGCATTTTTCGAAGTCTGGAGTGGCATTTTTCAAAGTTTGCAAACTGCAGTAGCATTTTTCAAAGTTTGCAAAAATTGTAGTGGCATTTTTCAAAGTTTGGAAATTGCAGTGGCATTTTTATGATTCACCATAATTGGAGTGGCATTTATCTAATTTGTTTTTGAGACGGAAGCAGGGTGTAAACTGGGCTGTGAGGGACACTCTGGCCCGTCTAGACAACCTTTTCTTTTATGTTTACCACAGACCAGCCCAGTATTTTTTTTTCTTTCTGAAAATGGCTACCCCAGTTCTTTTGTGATTTGTCAAGTAAGTCGCTTTATCAGGCCTGTTGGACTGCAAATCTTTCAAGACGAGGAGAGCTTCATTCGGCTGGCCGAGAAAATGGCCTATTAGTACTGAGAAATGGGCTGTACATTTTTAAAACACATCAAACCGGCAATTATTTTCAAATATCTTTTTTTCATTTCAAGATTTTAAATTGCATTGATTTTTATGCGTGGACAATTTATTGGATTTTATATTGATATACATTTATTTTTAAAATCAGTCTAAATGTGACTCGAAATTTCGGGATTAAAAATAGTTCAGACCGCACCGACATATGCAAAATTTCGTATAATTTTTTAACCATGGCCACAATATGGGCTGTAATGCTAACATAAATAATATGGGCTCCGAAAAAACCCATAAGAATTAGCAAATGGGCTGTAAATTATTTGAAATAATGACAGATGGGTTGTATGTTGTTTTCCAAAGATTTGAGGCTTTCCACAGATGGCCTGTATACTGTTGGATGTCCATCCAACGGCCGTCGTGCTTCTTCAATCTCTGCTCTTCCTGCTCCAGCCGCTCAAACAAGCGCCGGCGGGACTACCTGCTCCCTCCTCCACACGGTCGGCTCTGCTGCCGCAGGCCTCACCGCCCCACCGTACTCCCATCGCTGGCCTAGCCATCCCTCTACTCACCTACACCTGTTGTTATTCTCCGGCGACGCTAGACGAACCAGTAAACCCTCGTACAGTCGTACTCCCCTCCGCGTGGGAAACAAAAACAACGGCCGAGTCTTCCCTGCCTCCATGTCGTTCCCTTCCTAGGCCTCGCCGTCGTCCACCACCCTGGTGCTCTCGGCGTGGCGTGGTCAGCGTGGTCAACGACCGACATGCATCTGAAGTGGACTGTATGTGGAGAGGCTGACAGCTGGGTCCACGGCCGCATGCAAGGAAATGCCTCCTTATTACGTGCAAAATAATGATTTCCTCCACCTGACATCTGGGACCCACCGAAACGGCCTCTGTATTTCGCGAAAAAAACGTTACCGCCGCTGACAGCTTGGACCCACCAGCTATATCTTCGCACGCAAGGAAGTGCCTCCTTATTACGCACAAAAAATGAATACTCCCCCTGCTAGCTGGGACCCAGTATAGTGGGCCTACTAAGTTGACGGGGACGAAGGGATTTGTCAACTTAGTCAATATGCACGATTCTACCTCGACTGACCGTACGATGTCCATCCAACGGCCGTAGTGCTTCTTCAACCTCTGGTCTTCTTGCTCCAGCCGCCCAAAGCAGCGCTGGTCGTGCCGCCTGCTCCTGCCTCCCGTGGCCGGCTATGCTGCCGCGGAGGCCTCACCGCCCCCATACTACTCCCGCCGCTGGCCAGGCCATCCCTCCACTCCAGTCACCCACACCCCTTGTTATTCTGCGGCGACGGCAGCGCAGCCGAACCAGTGAACCCTCATACTCCTCTCCGCATGGGCATCCACTGCCGCGTCTTCCCCGTCTCCGCGCTGTCCCCTTCCTAGGCCTCGTCGTCGTCCACCGCCGTGGTGCTGTCGGCGCGGCGTGGTCAATGTGGTCAACGACCGAATTCCATCGGAAGAATACTGTAAGTGGAGAGGCTGACAGCTGGGTCCATGGCAGCCGCAAGGAAGTGCCTCCTTATTACGCGGAAAATAATTATTCTTCCACCTGACAGCAGGGACCCACTGGACGCCCACTAGTATATCGCGAAAAAAACGTTTGCCCCTGACTGCTCGGACCCACCCGACGGGCCACCGTATTTCACGAAAAAAACGTTCCCCCTGCTGTCAACTCGGACCCACCGGAAGTGCCTCCTTATTACGCACAAAAAAATGAATACCCCCTGCTAGCTGGGACCCACCTTGGTGGGAGGCTGACTTGTGGGCCTACTAAGTTGACGGGGACAGAGGACTTTGTCAACTTAGTAACAGTAGCAATAGTAACAGTTACAATAGCAGCAGCAGTTTTGTAGTGATTGTAACGGCTGCAGCAACAAAAGTAACCTAGCAAAGATCAATGTGAGAAAATCTTAGGCATTGCGTCACCGATGGCTATTCGTGTTGGATGATATACATCATGTAACAATCACAACCTAGAGCGATACATAATAGCTCCAATTCATCAATTCAATGTAGGCATGTATTTCGTATATAGTCATACATTCTTATAATAAGAACTTGCATGACATCTTTTGTCCTACACTCCCATGGCAGCGAGGTCCATAAGGAAACTAAGAGATATTAAGAGCTCCTTTTAATAGAGAATCACAACAAAGTAACGCATGGTGAATACATGAACCCCTCGAATTACAGTCATCCCCAGAGAGTATCCCAACTACTGTCACTTTGGGGTCTACGAATCAGAACAATAACAAGTGCATATAAATAGCAGATAGGATCAAGAACTCAAATATATTCATAAAAACATAGAGGGTCCAAATCTGAAATCATGGCACTCAGGCCCAAGTAACAAGCATTAAGCATAGCAAAGTCATAACAACATCAATCTCAGAACATAGTGGATACTAAGGATCAAGCCCTAACAAATTAACTCAACTACATGACAAACATCATACAACTCTACCACCATTCAGCAAGCCTACGAAGGAATTACTCACTCCCGGTGGTGAGCATCATGAAATTGTTGATTGAGAAGGGTTGATAATGATGACGGCGACAATTTCCACCCTCCGGAACCCCGAACGGACTGCAGATCGGCCCTCCCGATGAAGAACAGGAGGTGGCTCCTTATCATAAAACATGATGATTCCTTCTCTCTGATTTTTTTCTCCACGAGACGACACTTATAGGGTGTGTTTGGTTTCTGTCACAAACCGAAACGGCACGGGTCGGTTCTATCCCAAGGACCGGTTCTGGTGTTTAGATTGCCGAAGGAATCGGAACCCACCGGTTCCAAGTAATGACATATTCCCTGTTTATGCCGAACCTGGGAGTTCCTCCAAATCGGATGGACCATGCAGAATGGCTCACTCGTGTCTCTTCTCCTTGACTCACCCACCCCGCAGCCCGCGCCCCGGCCACCTACGATCTCTGCCCTCCTCTCTCCCTCGATGGTCGTGGCAGCGGCCGGCTGCCATAGCCCCTTTGCTTTCTCTGATGCACCCCCTTGTGCACGGCCACGACGGATGCGCTGCCGAGGTCTGGCTCATCGAAGGTGCAGCGTGCATCACGCCTGCTACGTCGCTGACTTCTGCCCCTCGTTGGAAGTGTAGCCTCGTCGGCGTCTCTGTCCCCTCGTATCTCCCCCTCGACCAAGAATCTGGCGTAAGGAGTCCGAGTGAGGTGTGTCTTTGTGTACATGAGAAGACGCATGTGTGCGTGTGGCATGCTGTGATTGGAAGGCCAGTCAAGCTCGAGCTCAAGCAGCTGGACGGCCTCAGTGAGGGAAGAAGAACTGGAGGAGCAACGTGCAATTCAGCCCGTCGGCCACATGATTGAAAAAGAAATGAAACATATGTAGACTTTGTTTGTAGCACTCAGATGAGATGCAGACTTTGTTATTTGGGTGGCCTTTGTTTAACTGAAATCCAATCAGATGAGGTGCGATATGTTTTTGACAGAGTGTTCTAAAGTAGTTGATGCTCACACTACTGCACAATTCAATTTTTATTTTCCTTTTTATGACCGAAATTCACTCTAGTTCATGATGGGATAAATAAACTCGTTCGATTCCATGTCTCAAACTAAACATTAAAATGTAACCATTCCATTCCTTCAAATTCTCACTACCAAACACAAGGACGGAACCGACCCATTCTAGTGGAATGGAACCGTGACATTCCATTACACTTCGTTCCAGAACATTCCATAATTGTAACTCCAACTCTTGCCATTTCCAGCTATGTGATATGATATTCCCTCCGTGGTTGGGTTTTTGTCTTCGTTTTTCCTATTGTCGATGTCATGAATTTCTTCTCATGTGATCATGTGCATCTCATTTGCATTCAAGTTCGCCTCTTGCATCCGGTCATTTCCCCGTTTGTCCGTTTCGCAATCCGACACTCCCACATGCACCTGTTGCACCCCTCAAATCTCGTTTTGTGAGCAGGAGAAAAACATTCTCGGAATGGGTCGGGATTTGTCGAGTGGCCTTGGTACATCACCGTAGGCCGCCTGTCAAATTTCGCTCCATTTGGAGGTCGTTTGATGCCCCAACGGTTAACCAGGTAACCGCAAAAGCCTCTCTCTCTTTACATCCCACTAACCGATCTAAACCCCCTCCATGCTCTCCGTCGTTGGATCACGATCATGTGGGCGAAAACCGCACCTCATTTGGACACTCCTAACTCCCCCACCTATAAATATGCCTCCCCCTTCTCACTATCCGGATCAAAACCCTAGCTCCCCTCTCCCCGTGCCGCCGGACATGTCTGGGCGATGCCAGACACATCCTTCGCTGCACCTGGCGAATCACCGCGTGCCACGTGGCAGCTGGCCACCGCCACCTGCTGCCGGCCCGCGCAAGCCCGCATCCGCCCCCCGGCCCGGTCGCCTCCCGCCGCCCCCCTCGAGAGACCACACCTCACACCGCTCGTCTCTATCGGGACTCGCCATCGTCGGCCACCATCAACGAACCACGCCGGACCTCTCCGCCGAGTCGCCGCACCTCTGCCGCGCGCCCACGCCAACCCCGTCGCCGGTACGCCGCCCCTACGCCGCCACATCTTCTCCGGTGCCCAGATCCGGCCGGGGCTCGCCGGATCCGGGGCCCCTGGACCTTTCCCCGCCGGTCGCTGGCATCACCTCCCACGCCCGCGGCCGATCCGAAATGCCGCGTTGACTTTCTCACCTCGAGGTCGTTTTCATCACTAAGTCTTGGAATTTTCAACATTATGTGCACCTCGTTGACATGTCCTATCTCCATGCATGTAGCTCCGATTTGCACATATGATATGTCGTAATGTTCGTCTCATGATGCTATTCATGTTAGTGGCATTTGCATTCATGTTACTTTCCATATTGATGCTCTCACCTTCGTTGCAAAATTGCTATATGATGTTGTCTGCTGCAATTCAACATAACTTGCTGATTTGTCATTTTCATTGCATTTTGTGGGTGCATCCTTTGAGCATCATGTCTACATGTTTTAGGAGCATCTCCATGCCATCTTTACAGTGGTGCAAGCCTTGTATTTTTATGAGCTCTATGGTGACTAGCACAAGCATGCAAAGTAGGCTATATGATGTTGCTGTTTTCAGACACTTGGTATTTTGCCAAGTCTTTTCCTGGTATATTATGTTGCTGTGTTGTCTTGTTGCTACTGGTAAATCCATGCACATTTTGAGGTAGTTCAGTACGAGTGTTTTGAAGATATGGTTATGCTCTCTCCATTCATGCCTCTGGTTGCAATTATGGAGTAGTGTAGTTTGTCATAACCATGCTCTACTTTTGCTAAATATTGTTGCTGGCAGATTGTTAACATGAAGTTCATTTTTTCCATGTTTTTTGCTAGTGGTCCATGCTCCCTATGAACTTTCTCTTGCCATGCTTAAATTCATAATTGTGTCTTCTTACTGTTTGTTACCTTGTGATGCCATGAAATGCTTTGTGGTGAATGCCATGAGCTTGCAAAGTTGCTATCATGAATCTGTTTCTGCCATGCTCCGTTTTTCTTCCAAGTCTGAAACTGATCATATTACTTGCCATGTTTGCATTAGGGCTACCATCTTTTCTATGCATCTTTGGCTAAAGTTTAGTAAGGGAGTTTTGTTCTCTGCCTTTAGTACATGTTGTTTGCCATGATATGTTCCTGTAGCATGTTGTTTGCTAGCTCTAAACATTGCTATGTGATGCTGTTTATGCCATGTTTGGTATTTTTACTAATTCTGTAACCTGATTGTCATTTGCATTTTTGCCATGCTATTTTAGGCTTGTTCTAGTGAGTTATAGCAGGAGCTCAGTGTTCATGATTTGTAGAGCTTCACTTGTACTTTACTTTCATGTACCTTGTTGCTATGTTGGAGTGCTGTAGCATAGTTTCATGTTGCATCATAAGTGTTATGATGCTGTTAAGCGCAGATTTGCATCATTCTTGTTTTGCTTGTCATTTGCAAACAGTGCATCCGTTTACGGTGATCCTTATATCGATTTTGACCGAAATCACTCACTCTTTCCAGAGGCATACTTGGTTTGCCAAGTTGATGCATTGATCATCTTTTCCCTTCTGGAGTACCCATATGCATTGCACGTCATACCTTACATTCCATGCCATGTCTTGCATCATGTTGCTTGTGCATTGCACCATGATTGATTGTTGTTTTGTTGCTTGTGCACTTGCTTTGGGTAGAGACGGGAGACGAGTACATGAACGAGGAACCTGTCGAGTACGTTTACGAGGAGCAAGCTTTCGACAACCCCGATGACTTTGTAGGCAAGATGATCATTACCCTTGATATCACTTCTGTATTTTCTTGCTAGTTGTTCGTTCTATCGCTATGCCGCACTCCTACCACTTGTTTATTATGCCTCCCATATTGCCATGTCAAGCCTCTAACCCATTGTCCTAGCAAACCGTTGTTTGGCTATGTTACTCCTTTGCTCAACCCCTCTTATAGCGTTGCTAGTTGCAGGTGCCTTGCAGGTTGTTCCATGTTGGAACATGGATATGTTGGGATATCACAATATCTCTTATTTAATTAATGCATCTACATACTTGGTAAAGGGTGGAAGGCTTGGCATTTTGCTCGGTGTTTTGTTCAACTCTTGCCGCCCTAGTAGCCATCATACCTGTGTTATGTTCCTTAATTTTGCGTCCCTAACACAGTGAGGGTTTATGGGCCCCTCTTGATAGTTTGCTTTGAATAAAACTCCTCCAGCAAGGCCCAACCTTGGTTTTACCATTTGCCTTTTTACAACTAAAACTTGCATAGGGACTTTCCGGACCCCGTGCACTTAACTAACCCCCTCCCGGGACAGTGCTCCTCATGAGTGTTGGTCCAAACCTGTCAGCCGCCGGTGGTTGCCAGGGGCAACTCTAGATTGGCCTACAGGAAGTTTGGACAATCCGATCGTGGCCTGAGATGAGATACGCGGGGCTACTATCAGGGTGTCAGCACGTTGGGAGGTCTTGCTAGACTAGTTTTACCATTGTCGAAATATCTTGTGCACCGGGATTCCGAGTCTGATCGGAGGGTCCCACGATGGAGGATTGTCTCCGCGGATCGTGAGCTTGTCATGGGCTAAGTTGCGACACCCATGCAGGGTTTAAACTTTCGAGAGCCGTGCCCGCGGTTATGTGGCAGATGGGAATTTGTTAATTTCCGGTTGTAATGAACTTGACACTTGACTTAATTAAAAGACACCAACTACGTGTGTAACCGTGATGGTCTCTTTTCGACGAGGTTCGGGAAGAGAACACGGTGGGGTTATTTTTGAGCGTAAGTAGTTCAGGATCACTTTGTGATCACTTCTAGTTTATGACCGTTGGGTAGTTTCTCATCTCACTCTTGTACTTGTAAGTTAGCCACCATATTTTCGTTGCGATTGCTGCAGGTCCACCTCATAACCACATCCTACCCATAAGCTTAAATAGTCTTGATCTCGCGGGTTTTGAGATAGCTGAGTCCTCGTGACTCACAGATACTACCAAAACAGTTGCAGGTGCCAATGATACTTGCGCAGGTGATGCTACCAAACTCAAGTGGGAGTTCGACGAGGACCTTAGTCGTTACTATGTTTCTTTTCCTAATGATCAGTAGTGGTGCCTAGTTGGGACGATCGGGGATCTAGCAGTTCGGTTTATCTTCTTTTCATTTGGATTTGTCTGTAGTCGGACAATGTTACTCCGATTGATGTATGAATCATTTGATCATTGTGTGATGTGGCGATTGTAAGCCAACTATCTATTTATCCCTTTCTTGTTCATTACATGGGACTATGTGAAGATGAATCTTCTTGCGACAAAACCACAGTGCGGTTATGCCTCTAAGTCGTGCCTCCACACGTGGGAGATATATCCGCATCATGGGCGTTACACAAACACACCCATAGAGTTGGATTTAGGGTAAACGGAGGCATGTGGGACCCGTGAGCTCATAGGGCGTGCCCTGGGGGAGGGTGGTGGTGGGGGGGTGGACGCGCCTACTGAGCTCGTGCCCTCTCGGTGGCCTCCCTCCAGTAGTTCTCTTCACCAATATTTTTTATATATTATGTAAATATTCTAAGTAAATTTTCAGCTCAATCCGAGAACTTTTATTTCTGCACAAAAATAACACAATGGCAATTCTACTGAAAACAACGTCAATCTAGACTGGTTCCATTCAAATCATGCAAATTAAAGTCAAAAATAATAGCAAAAGGGTTTGGAAAAGTAGATACGTTTGGGACGTATCAAGCTACTAGCTGGCCTGAGGGTGCATGCCAATTCGATGACGGAGGCTCGCCCTATCCCATATTCTATGGTGTGCTCCAACCTCCTAACCCATTCGATGTCTCCTTCTCTGGTATCGACGACTGTCCCGAGCAACCTACCAACGATGCTGAGATTTCAGTTCCTATACCGAAGAGCAACTCTACTATCAGAAAGTTCTCCTCCCGCAACTGCAGTTGTGCATCTGGTGCCTCCAAATAATCCTACGTGGGCCTTTGCCGCAAGCTTTATCATGACCTTGGAAAGGTGGCTGGGGAGGATGTGGCTGAGCGCTTTTTGTCTTTGCCTTCTGGGCGCTCCATATCTAGCTCTAGTTTCGATGACATGCAAGAGTCATTGCAATCGCGGCATTGGGGAGTCAGTGGTGGCTCATGCAAAGAGACACACGAGGAGAGGAATTGGGTATCTCTAGGTATTTCGCCGCCCAAATCTTCCGCGCGTGTTATCCTTCCTAATCACTTAGACCTGCATTTTTCTAACGTGGCTCAGGACTCTATTTTAGTATTTCATTCCTCCTTTGTTTCTCCTTCTAAGTTGATTTTTGTAATCCGGGATAATGTACTTTCTCAAGTTGCCTTGGCCAAATCTCGAGCAGCAGCTTGGCTTGCTGTCTCATTGCTACTGAGTGTTGGTAGTCAAGCTGGTAGGGGCCAGCCGCGGCGGTTCGCACGAGAGGAAAATGAGATAAAAGATATGTCGCCCCTAGCAGGGCTACTTTCCGTATTAAAAACTTCTCATTCAAATGAGGGCCATTTTGGGAACATGCATGGTTTCGGTGCTAGGGCGCTGGAACCAGCTTCGTGAATACATCTCGGACAACCTTATTGATGTCATTCGCCTTCAAAAAACCATTAGAACCTTCTTTTCTGCTAACTTACTGTCTTCGCTTGTGGGCTCTTAAAATTTTATTTGGAAGTAGTTCATGGCCAATGGGCACTCGGGAGGTATCCATATTGGGGCTAAACTAGATGTTTTTGACTATCTCCCTCCAGCTTGGTATTTTCTTCACTTGCATGGTTCTCTGTTATCATTCTGTTAACAAGCTTTGGGAAGTGGTAGTTGTTTACGGCCCTGGGGATCACTCAATCTTGCAATTTTTTAGATGAGTTGGGTTTCCTCCTCCAGCTTTCCTTTGTTGATTGGTGGTGATTTTAAGTTGATGCGAACACCTGATGATAAGAACAAGCTAAGTTTTCTTGGGCTAGGGATGATGCCTTCTATAATTTAATCCCGTTAGGTCGGTGTTGGACTGTGTTCTTATATGCCTGGAATGGGATTTGTTGTTTCCTCACTCGTTTTTTATTGATAAATATCACATTGGTAGTAACCACACCCCCACTTCTTGATTATGGTTATCTTATGGCTGGTTTTAAACATAGATTCCACTTTGACTCTTCTCGTCTTCTCATTTATGGCTTTGTTGCTCTTCCTTTTGACAAGATTTTATCCCTTCTCTTCTCTAATCATCGTTCTTTTGGACCCATGTATGATTTGCAGTTCTGTTCTCAAAATCTTCACAAATTCCTCAAGGGTTGGGGTGCCAATCCGGCGGTCGAGCCTCGTTGAGACAAAGTTAGTCTTTTGGATCGAATCAAGAATCTTGATTCCGTTGTTGTTTTTGTGGGTCTCTCCCTTTCTCGGATCAAATGTATGCCTTAGAAATCACACTTTTGGACATCCATCGCCAGGAAGAAATTTACTGGTAATAGTGAGGATGTCTCTCCTGGATTCTTAAAAGTGATGCTATCATTGCTTACATCTTTGCTATTGCTAATGGAAGGCATCGTTGTTGCTCTATTTTGCGCCTAGTTATCAGTGGAAAAGTCGTGGCTGATCCCGCCATCATCTTGGAAAATGTGCTCTCCTTCTTGTCTCTTCTGTCTGCTAGTCCTCTCTCTGCCATGTCTATTTCTCCCCAACTCTGGCCTACTAATGCTCACATTTCCTATGCTGAAAACTTGGAACTTTTGACGCCCTTATCTAAGGCTGAGATTGATGAAGTGGTAGCGACATCAAAGTGTAACTCTACTCGTGGCCCAAATGGCTTCTCTAAGTCATTCTTCAAAAAGCTCTGGCATGTTATGAAATTCCTTGTTTACGCTAACATCCAAGGTTTTTGCCTCGGGACGGTAGATATTTTTTGGCTGAACTATGTCGTAATTTCTCTGGTTCCTAATGTTAAGGGTGCTAACTCCATTCGTCAATTTAGTGCTATTGTGCCGATCAATAATATTGTTAAGTTCCCTTCAAAAGGTTTTGATTCTCACTTATCCTCGGTGGCCCATAGGGTTATTGGGTGACACCAGTCTACTTTCAAAAAGTTATGATTTATTCTTGATGTGAACCTTAGTTTTCATGAGATTGCACCTTCTCTCTAGTGGGAGCAAGGCTATTATTATTCTTAAGATTTGTTTTGAGGAAGCT
Source organism: Triticum urartu (assembly GCF_003073215.2). Taxonomy (NCBI): domain Eukaryota; kingdom Viridiplantae; phylum Streptophyta; class Magnoliopsida; order Poales; family Poaceae; genus Triticum; species Triticum urartu. The sequence goes on along the minus strand of NC_053026.1, from coordinate 467,236,808 downwards.
TACGAATCTGTTAGTTCGTGCTTCTTCCCATGTCGGCCTGCTGCTGCTCCTTGCTAGCAGCGACGCCTGTGGCCGACACAGAGGGAGCGACGCCTATGACCATCATTTTGAATAATTCATAAAAAAATTGTACTAACTCAAAAAAATGCGAATAAGATAACAAAATGTTCAAAAAAACATCACCTATATGTTGCAGTCATGACAAAAGTGTTGGAAAGTCCCCAACCCAGTTTGGGCTCATATGATCTCAGCATGAACAGTAAAATCTGATTTTTTTTAAGAAATTCTAAAAATTTTGGTGTTAAACATTGACCAATGTTTTTAGTGCTTGCCTAGATTCATAAGGGAATGGCATTCGTGGAGGTCGTGGCACAAAAAAATCAATGCTCCAAAACAAAAGCATTTTGGAGTGCTAATTTTGTTTTTAGCCACGACCTCCACAAATGTCATTCCCTCATGAAATTCGCAAGCACTCAAAATATTTGTCAATGTTTGCCACAATTTTTGTAGAATTTATTGATTTTTTAGTTTTTAGATTTTACTGTTCATGCTGAAATCATATGAGCTCAAATTTAGATGGGGACTTTCCAACACTTGTTGAAATTTACAAAGTCACCATAGGCACCTCGTCGCCGATGGAAACATCTCCTCCCACTGAATGCGCATCGCCGGAAATCCTGAAATAATCCAAGAATAAATGCGAGCACCAGGACTTGAACCCTGGTGGGCTGGGATACCACAGTCCCTCTAACCATCCAACCACATGTTGGTTCGCAACACCAATAGCTGCTAAGATGTATATATGGTGTGAACATGCACGTGCTTAATTGTAGCTGAATGAATAATCATTTTTATGTACATGCAGAAGGTTGATCGGCTATGGCCACGCAACAAAGGATCTGTGATATGGTTACGTACATTTTTTGCATCTAAAACATGTAAAGCGGATCTTCCTTGACACTTGGGAAATAAATATCCATGGCACCTCGCCATGCCTGAGGTACTTCCTCTAAACTTAGCAACTTGCCTAGCTACTAGCTACCTCGTGGCCGCCTCGTGGCGTTCCAGACTTCAACTCCAAGTCTTCTCGTTTGCTTTCGGTCCAAGAAAGATCATCGCGAAGGTTTCTGTCGGTGTCAAAACCGGCGGATCTCGGGTAGGGGGTCACGAACTGTGCGTCTAAGGCGGATGGTAATAGGAGGCAGGGGACACGATGTTTACCCAGGTTCGGGCCCTGTTGATGGAAGTAATGCCCTACATCCTGCTTGATTGTTCTTGATGATATGAGTATTACAAGAGTTGATCTACCACGATATCATAGAGGCTAAACCCTAGAAGCTAGCCTATGGTATGATTGTATGTTGTCCTACGGACTAAACCCTCCTGTTTATATAGACACGGGAGGGGGCTAGGGTTACATAGAGTCGGTTACAAGGGAGGAGATCCACATATCCGTATTGCCTAGCTTGTCTTCCACTCCAAGGAGAGTCCCATCCGGACACGGGACGAAGTCTTCAATCTTGTATCTTCATAGTCCAACAGTCCGGCCAAAGGATATAGTCCGGCTGTCCAGAGACCCCTTAATCCAGGACTCCCTCAGTAGCCCCTGAACCAGGCTTCAATGACGATGAGTCCGACGCGCAGTATTGTCTTCGGCATTGCAAGGCAGGTTCCTCCTCCGAATACTCCATGGAAGATTTTGAACACAAGGATAGTGTCCGGCTCTGCAAAACAAGTTCCACATACCACCGTAGAGAGAATAATATTTCAACAAATCTAATCTACTGACACGTTTTGACAGCATGACATCACGCCATGGCCCGGTCATTATTCGAACCGTTTTTCTCAACTAGCACCGCACATATCGCGAGACGGTTTTCTTGACACGTCTTGTCAAAGCAGAGATCGTGTTCCCCTTATTACGAGATTCTCATCGATACAGACGTGGGTAACCCAACCGTGCCCATTGGTATGACTCCTCGATTTTAGGCGATTCCAAAACGGACGCGAGGAGGATGCTTGACATTCACCCTATTTATAAAGAGGCCAAGACCTGTCCTTTTTTCCTCTCGTGCTCAGTCGAATCCTTCCCCCGCCTCGAGTTCCCACACCCCAGGCTCAGGTCAGGCGCTTCGGACCTTCAACCATGTCCGGATCCAACCTCCAAGGTCGGTGGATGCCTTCCTCTGTCACAGAGGAGGACATCAAGAAGCTGAGAGAGGCTAGATATCTGACTGCCGAAATTTCGCACAGGCTGCCCGCCCAAGGGCAGGTCATCCCCACTCCCGAACCCAACAAGAGTGTTGTGTTCATCTCTCACTTACTCCGAGGACTAGGCCTCGCTCTGGATCCCTTTGTTAGGGGCTCATGTTCTATTATGGGCTAGATTTCCATGATCTAGCCCCGGATTCCCTCCTTCACATCTCGTCGTTCATCGTCGTATGTGAGGCCTTCCTTCGCATTACCCCTCACTTCAGCCTGTGGCTCAAGACCTTTAATGTGAAGCCGAAGATGATCGAGGGGCGACACGCAGAGTGCGGAGGTGCCGTAATAAGCAAAAGCGCTGATGCTCCATGGCCAGAAGGTTCCTTCCCAGAGGTGTCCAGTTTGTGGCAGCGGGAGTGGTTTTATATCACAGCTCCCCAAAGTGCCAAGTGGGTAGCCGCCCCTGCCTTTCGCTCGGGCCCCCACCACAACTGATGTCATGGATCAGCAGGGGGCTGAGCTGGGGTCCAGCAAAGGATGCGCCGATATTGCAGAGCCGCATCCGAGATCTCTTTGAGAGAGATTTCAGCTTGGTTATGGTAATGCAAGTTATGCTAGTTCGTCGAGTCCAGCCTTGCAAATGTCGACCCCTCCGTATGTGGGAATTCAACCTGGAAGGACCGCAAACTATTCAGCACTTCCTCGGCATGATGCTCGAAGAGATGTACAAATTGTTCTTCGAACCCCAAATAGAGTGTCCGGACACCACCGAGGATGCGGGTCTGAGCTGCAACCGTCCTGATACCCAAGTAAGTAATCACATGGACGAACACGCTGTCCTTTTATTTATCATGACATCATTCGGAAAAGTCCCTCTTTGACCAGGACTGGATAACAAAGGCAAAGATGATCAGGTGTTTGGCCCCCCTTCCCGAAGGCTTGGCCAATCCGGTACTGGACATAATGCTCGAGTTGGCGCCTTATTAGGTGCCCTCGAAGGAAGATAAAGGGGGAAATAGAGAGGCCGAAAGCGAGCCTCACTCGCTACTCGTCCCAACCGGGGGAATGAGCGCCTCCGCAAGGGAGGATAACCAGGGAGAAGAATCTGACATTCCCTCTCCCCGAGGAAGGAAGAGGACCACCTCTGAAGGTCCGGAACAAAGGTTTCCAAACGGGGGAAGAAATCTTCACCAGAGGGTCCTGCCTCGTGGGGTTCACTTGCCGCACCGTGTCTGCAAGGGAATCAGCCCTCTACCGAGCTATAAGTAATCGAAAAGTACTTAGTAGTGAAAATATCCTACCTTAGTTCTGAAGACAATAACCGAAGCTTATATCTTGTAGTTCGGATCATAGCCCTTCTCGACAGAGTTCGTCTTTGGGGGATCTTCTTCCGGATATGATGGAGAGCGAAACACCTCCCCCTGCCATCCCACCTCATGAGGCGGGCGACCCCGAAGTGTCATCGTGGAGGGTTTCTCCTGATCCACCAAGGCCAGAGGGTAATCCCTTGGCCACCCGGAGTCCTCAGTATTCGGCTCCTAAAGAGAGCAACAAAAAGAGTCCGGAACCGTACAGTGTGCGGTTGGACGCACTGAAGGATCTTACGGAGCAAGCGGCCATCTCAGAAGCGCATTGTATGCTAATGGGTACGGTAATTGAAAGGATTTCATCCGCTGAAAGTGGATTGCATGAAGCTTTTATGAGTCTGCTGAAAGGCTTTGAGGTACGTGACATAGTGTATGTTTTGACAGTACCGCACACGTTAGGTGTGCCCTATGCAGATAGTATCCCCTGAGACTCTGGATGTCCTTGAAAACGGCGGAAAACAGAGGATCGTAGTCCCAGGTAATAACCAGACTGCCTTTATGTGCAGGTGGCTGAAGCTCCGGTGGCTAGCCGGGCTGATGGGTTTGCCGAGCTAAAGCGGCAACTTGATGCGGCAGATGCCGACATCGTGCTTGTCAACAAGAGGCTTGACGAGGCACAGGGTAAGTGATTTCTCCGGTGATCAACATATGGTAAGAGGAGCAGGATGCCAGTATCTTTAATATGTTGTGACTGCAGATGGAGCTGCCACCGTGGAGACCCTTCGGGCGGAGCTTGCCCGAGCCAAGGAACAAGCAAGGAATAGCGATGCAGCCGCTCTAAAGGCGGTCGAAGAGCTGAGGGTCGAACAGGCCGCGCACGGCCGGAGCAAGGAAAGAATAGCCAAGATGTCCGTTGAGTTAAAAGATGCCGCTGACCGTTACGAGCTTCTTGAAAAAGAAAACCGAGCGAGGGCAATGGACCTAGAGAAGGCCATGGTAGCAGCCAAGGAAGCCCGCTCCAAAATCAGAGCGGCGAAGGAGGAGCTATGTCAAGCTGCGGATATCGTGGCTGGGAAGCCCTTCTTGTTGCGGACTAAGTTCGGAGATCCGAAGTATGCTCCTCTTGATCAACTATGGAGTTCTGCGGACACCTACGTGGATTTGGCGGCAAGTGCTGCTGACGCGGTCGAGTACTTCAAGGATCAAAAAGATCATGAAGTGGAGAAACTATTCTGGTCACAGTTCCATGCTCCAGTGCGTCCGTTGCTGTTGAATGAGCGAATGGCCGAGTGGGCCGAGCTCCATAGGTTGTCCGAACTTTCCATGAGGTCTATTGTGGATCATCTGTGGCCGGGATGGCCAAGGCCGAATAGTTACTTCAGTTTAGTGCAACAATTCCTTGGTGTTGTGTCGCACATCGATGCTATGAAGAGGTCGGCGTGCATAGAGGGTGCGCGGATGGCCTTTGCCCGTGTTAAGACATACTAGGCAGAGATGGAGGCCACCACTGTTGCAACACAGGGTTCGGCCGTGGGCCGAGTGGCTGCCGAGCACTAGTTTGAAGAAGTTCTTGAAGGCGCTCATTCGATAGAGGCTCAGTGCTCGAAGAATATTATGTTCTATTGACATGTACTCCCATTGTAAGAACAATGTTTTATTGAGTTATCAAGGCTGTGTTTATACTTTTGCCTGAAAGTATTATGATACCTCCTGTGCGGTCGTTTATGTATATATGTATATAACCTGAAAGTTTGCAGTCGTCGGCTTCCGCTCCCACGCATATAATGCGGGGGTGTTCGCAAAAAACGCGTATTCACACTTGATCCAACGTCTTGGTCCATTAAGGAGGTAGTAGCGCAGCGAATGAGGCAATTGGACTATATTGCTCTAACACTTTCACTTAGCCATAGGAGTTTGACGGTGGGGCTACTATATAGCCCCTGGTACTTCTGCGCTCGTCTGAATACGGGGCGCGTACGTACATGACCGGGAAACAGCCCTTCGTTAATGCGGAGGAATCCCGAAGATTCCGCTGAGTCATCGAGTGGTTGACCAGTCTCGCGCTATATCATGACAGTCAGTTTTTGGTTTTCTCTACTGAGGTGCAAATCCGGATGAACCAGGGCACAATCGCAGTAGTTCTCCCAGTGCTATCTTAGCCGATATAGCGGAACGTAAGGTACCAAAACATGGGAGCCGGGCAAACCCAACATTTGACCAAAGACATGATTCGGAGTTGATGCATATAAGGGCAAACTCGTGACGCCGAACACTCCCTAAGGTATTCAGTCTTTATAACATATGCCGGGCTGAACAATGCCCTTAGTAATAAACCTCAGGTGTCCAGGTACGTGCAATATCCTGACGTGGCCACATGCCAATAACGTCAGCATCCTTCTCGGTTGTATTGAGTATCCGGAGGATGTGAACAACAAGAGACAGTAAAAAAGGTTTACGCAGGGTCTTAATCTGAAAAGAAACCTTTGAGCGGGTCCCTGCTGCACGTCTGCGCCTGTGTCTCAGTTGTGCCGTGTCCTGGACGGGTGTAGCACGATTATCATCTGTAAAAGAGAAGAACGTAGGTGAAAGTTGTCGTGCCAGAAAATTGGTTATTATCAATAAACCACTAAAATTCAAGATAGGTCAAGTTGAGCCGGACTAGCCCTGATTACACGCGGGAAGCCCCTGGTACCGTCTAGGAGGGTTTGATCATCAAACCAATCTCATGTATATCTAGTGGTGCACCGAACTTGTCTAACCGTGTCTGTGGTCTTGACGACCTGTCATTTTTTCTGGTTGGTGAGGCCGTCTAGTGCTCGGCGGCTAAAGCTGCCGCACATTCTTCCACACATAGAGAACGCTCAGTGTTTCCGCTAACTGTGATGGTGCCACGTGGACCGGGCATCTTAAGCTTGAGAGAAGCATAATGCGGTATTGCATTAAAACGAGCGTAAGCCGCTCTTCTGAGTAGTGCCTGATAGCCACTTCGGAATGGAGCGATGTAGAAAGTTAACCTTTCACTTCGGAAGTTGTCGGAAGAACCGAATACACCCTCTAGTAATAGAGAGCCCGTGCAGCGGGCCTCTAGGCCTGGTATTACTCCCTTGAAGGTAGTAGTACGGTGGCTTATTTTTGTCGGGTCTATCCCCATTTGGCGGACTGTGTCCTGATATATCAGGTTTAGACCACTGCCGCCTTCCATGAGGACTCGTGTGAGATGGTATCCGTTTATTATTGGGTCTAACACCAAGGCAGCCAATCCTTCATGTCGGATGCTTGTCGCGTGATCCCCGTGATCAAAATTGATCGGGCAGGACAACCAGGGGTTGAACCTAGGGGCGACGGGCTCTATGGCGCGTCTGTCTCGGAGTGCATGTTTGCTTCTCCTCTTTGTCACATGGATCATGTTTACTGTTTTAACCTATGGTGGGAATTTTTTCTGTTCTCCAGTGCTTTGCTGGCAAGGCTCGTCCTCGTCTTCGCTTGGTGTCTCCCCCCTTATGTTCGGCGTTTAGCTTACCGGCCTGCTTGAAGACCCAGCATTCTCTATGGGTGTGATTTGCAGGTTTGTCGGGGGTGCCATGAATCTGACATACTTTATCAAGAATCCTGTTTAGGCCAGACGGTCCGTCTATGTTGCCTTTGAAAGCCTTTTTCCGCTGACCTAGTCAAGAGCCCCTGAATCCGGTGTTTACCGCCGTATTATCTGGGCTATCTTCTTTATTTCGACGCTTGTTTTTATTGCGTTGTGGTTTTCCATTGCCATCCCTGACTTTGGATGTGCTTGGGTCGCTGGTGCTACTGCAGGCTACCTAGTTGTCTTCGCCCGCGCAAAAGCGGGTCATGAGGCTTGTTAGGGCTGCCATTGTTCTCGGTTTTTCTTGGCCGAGGTGTCTGGCGAGGCATTCATCTTAGACGCTGTGTTTGAAAGCTGCTAAGGCTTCAGCGTCCGGACAGTCGACGATTTGGTTCTTCTTGGTAATAAACCTATTCCAAAGCTTTCGGGCGGACTCTCCGGACTGTTGAATTATATGACTTAAATCGTCTGCATCAGGAGGTCGGACGTAGGTCCCTTGAAAATTAGCCCGAAAAGCGTCCTCTAGCTCCTCCCAACTTCCAATTGAGTTTTCGGGGAGGCTTTTCAGCCAATGCCGAGCTGGTCCTTTAAGTTTGAGGGGCAGGTATTTAATGGCGTGGAGATCGTCTCCGCGAGCCATATGGATATGGAGGATAAAGTCCTCAATCCAGACCCCAGGGTCTGTGGTCCCGTCATATGCCTCTATGTTCACTAGTTTGAATCCTTCTGGGAATTCGTGGTCCAGCACCTCATCGGTAAAACATAGGGGGTGTGCGGCACCCCTGTATTGGGATGTGCCATGGCGTCCGGACGGTTGTAGTATTTGGTTTTGATTTTGTGCCGGAGCGCGCTTCCTATCCATAGATGGATCTGGTCGTACCGGATTTTTGGCTCAAGTCCTCACGTAGATCGTGTGTTGACTTATGTGCGACTTTGTTAGCCGCTCTATCGTGGTCACAGAGTGGTTGATCCGACCGGTTGGCCATTTCATTTTTTGGCTGTGTGGGCTCTAAGGCCTCGTCGTCGAATTCGGGTAATAGCTTGTGCTTTGGATAGCTCTTTGTGTGGTAACTTCCACCATACTTTGCTTTGTTGTCGAGCACTTTGTTCCACCTGCTATTGAGTGTATTTTGTGCGGCCTTAAGCCTTTGCTTCTGCTTCTTTAGACTCCTCGCTGTGGCAATAAGCCTTCTGCGGAGGTTCTCTTGCTCCAAGTGCGTTTTCGGGATGATGTGTGCATCTTTGTCCGAACTGTTTTCCTCCCCAGAGGGGGTTTGATGAGGTTTATCCTCGGTGACGCCGTGTTCGGACGTCGGATCCGTACTATGTTCGCCACTTGCCGAGGCAATGTGGTCGTCGTTTTCTCTGGAGTCGACTAGAGTGTTATTTTCTCTTGCGTTGTTATCACTATTTTTGTTGTGGCGGGACTTAGAGCGGCGCCGCTGACGTCGGCGCTTGGGTTGCTTCTTGGAGGGGCCATCCTCCGCTGTCTCTTCGCCATTGCCTTCTTTGGGTGTATCCACCATGTATATGTCATGTGATGAAGTGGCTGTCCGGCGCCCTGTGGGCGCTCGTTCCTGTTCGTCTCCTGCATCTTCGTCCATGCCGTCGATGTCTTTGGAGTCAAAGTTGAGCATGTCGGTTAAGTCGTCGACGGTGGCTACTAAGTGGGTGGTGGGTGGGCAGCGATTTTCTTCGTCTTCCGCATCCCATTCTAGCAGGACATAGTTCGGCCAAGGTTCTCCTGACAAGGAGAGAGACCTTAATGAATTTAGCACATCGCCGAAAGGCGAGTGTTGAAAGATATCCGCAGAGGTGAACTCCATGATCGGCGCCCGGTCGGATTCGATAGGCACAGATGCAAGCGGCTCGGAGTCCGTGGCCGGAGACGAATCCAGTGGTTCAGCGACACGGCTCTCGTAGGGGGTGAAGTCAGTATCCGGCTCCATCGCCATTGAGAGTGCAGCCTCCATGGCGGGGTCTATCCCTCCGTCCTTGGATGGCGCAATTTGCTCCGGATTGAAGGCCGGAGTAGTTGCAGATGCAATCTCCCGAACACTGTCCGACGGCAGAGTTACGTCGTGCTCGTCGTGACTGTGCGGCGCACCTGACACGTGCTCGAATCCGTCAAAGATCAAGTCTCCGCGGATGTCGGCAGTGTAGTTTAGGTTTCCGAATCTGACCTGATGGCCAGGGTCGTAGCTCTCGATCTGCTCCAGATGGCCAAGCGAATTGGCCCGTAGTGCGAAGCTGCCGAATACAAAGATCTATCCGGGGAGGAAAACCTCACCCTGGACCGCATCGCTACCGATGATCGAAGGAGCCATCGAGCCTTACGGTGATGACACAGTGGAACTCTCAATGAAAGCACCAATGTCGGTGTCAAAACCAGCGGATCTCGGGTAGGGGGTCCCGAACTGTGCATCTAAGGTGGATGGTAACAGGAGGCAGGGGACACGATGTTTACCCAGGTTCGGGCCCTCTTGATGGAGGTAATTCCCTACATCCTGCATGATTGTTCTTGATGATATGAGTATTACAAGAGTTGATCTACCACGAGATCGTAGAAGCTAAACCCTAGAAGCTAGCCTATGGTATGATTTTATGTTGTCCTACGGACTAAACCCTCCGGTTTATATAGACACCGGAGGGGGCTAGGGTTACACAGAGTCGGTTACAAGGGAGGAGATCTACATATCTGTATTGCCTAGCTTGCCTTCCACGCCAAGGAGAGTCCCATCCGGACATGGGACGAAGTCTTCAATCTTATATCTTCATAGTCCAACAGTCCGGCCAAAGGATATAGTCCGGCTGTCCGGAGACCCCTTAATCCACGAATCCCTCAGTTTCATTCCGTTTGGATTCCGTTTGGTATTCCTTTTTTGCGAAATTCTAAAATTGGCAAAAAAACAGAAACTAGCATTGGGCCTCCGGTTAATAGGCTAGTCCCAAAATAATATAAAAGAGCATATTAAAGCCCATTAAACAACCAAAACAGATAATATAATAGCATGGAACAATCAAAAATTATAGATACATTGGAGACGTATCAAGCATCCCCAAGCTTAATTCCTACTCGTCCTTGAGTAGGTAAATGATAAAAAACAGAATTTTTGATGTGGAATGCTACCTACCATAATTATCAATGTAGTTTTATTTATTGAGGCATGAATGTTCAGATCCGAAAGATTGAAGACAAATGTTTAATATTGACATAAAAATAATAATACTTCAAGCATACTAACAAAGTAATCATGTCTTCGCAAAATAACATGGCAAAAGAAAGTTCATCCCTACAAAATCATATAGTTTGGATATGCTCCATCTTCGTCACACAAAATGCTCAAATAATGCACAACCCCGATGACAAGCCAAGCAATTGTTTCATACTTTAGTATTCTCAAACCTTTTCAACTTTCGTGCAATACATGAGCGTGAGCCATGGACATAGCACTCTAGGTGGAATAGAATGGTGGTTGTGGAGAAGACAAAAAAGAGGAAGATGGTCTCACATCAACTAGGCATATTAATGGGCTATGGAGATTCCCATCAATAGATATCAATGTGAGTGTGTACGAATAGCCATGCAACGGATGCACTAGAGCTATAAATGTATGAAAGCTCAACAAAAGAAACTAAGTGGGTGTGCATCCAACTTGCTTGCTCATGAAGACCTAGGGCATTTTGAGGAAGCCCATTGTTGGAATATACAAGCCAAGTTCTATAATGAAAAATTCCCACTAGTATATGAAAGTGACAAAATAAGAGACTCTCTACAATGAAGATCATGGTGCTACTTTGAAGCACAAGTGTGGAAAAAAGGATAGTAGAGCATTGTCCCTTCTCTCTTTTTATTTTTTTCTTTTCTCTGTTTTGGCCTTTCTCTTTTTTTCCTCACACGGGACAATGCTCTAATAATGATGATCATCACACTTCTATTTATTTACAACTCAAGGATTACAACTCGATACTTAGAACAAAATTTGACTCTATATGCGTGCCTCTGGCGGTTGTATCGGTGTGCAATGAATCAAGAGTGACATGTATGAAAAATTATGAACGATGGCTTTGCCACAAATACAATGTCAGGTACATGATCATGCAAGGCAATATGACAATGATGAAGCATGTCATAATAAACGGAACGGTGGAAAGTTGCATGACAATATATCTCGGAATGGCTATGGAAATGCCATAATAGGTAGGTTTGGTGGATATTTTGAAGAAGATATAAGGATGCTTATGTGTGATAGAGCGTATCATATCACAGGGTTTGGATGCACCGGCGAAGTTTGCACCGACTCTGAAGGTGAGAAAGGGCAATCCACGGTACCGAAGAGGCTAGCAATGATGAAAGGTTGAGAGTGCGTATAATCCATGGACTCAACATTAGTCATAAAGAACTCACATACTTATTGCAAAAATCTACAAGTGATTAAAAGACCATCGCTCGTCCCCGACCGCCACTTATAAGGAAGACAATCAAAGAAACACCTCATGCTTCAAATTTGTTACAAAACAGTTACCATACGTGCATGCTACGGGACATGCAAACATCAACACAAGTATTTATCAAATTCACAATTAATCTACTAGCATGACTCTAATATCACCATCCTCATGTCTCAGAACAATCATCAAGCATCAAACTTCTCATAGTATTCAATGCAGTTTATATGAAAGTTTTTATTATACCCATCTTGGATTCCCATTACATTAGGACTAGTAGCCAAAGCAAATTACCATGCTGTTCTAAAAGACTCTCAAAATATTATATGTCAAGAATGAGAGATTAATTATTTCTATAAAATAAAACCACCACCGTGCTCTAAAAAGATATAAGTGAAGCAATAGAGCAAAATTATCTAGCTCAAGAGATATAAGTGAAGCACATAGAGTATTCTAATAAATTTTGATTCATGCGTGTCTGTCCCAAAAGGTGTGTACAGCAAGGATGATTGTGGTAAACTAAAAGCAAATACTCAAATCATACCAGACACTCACAGCAAAACACATATCATGTGGTGAATAAAAATATAGCCTCAAGTAAAGTTACCGATAGACAAAGACGAAAGAGGGGATGCCTTCCGGGGCATCCCCAAGCATAGGCTTTTGGTTGTCCTTGCATTTTACCTCGGGGTGCCTTGGGCATCCCCAAGCTTAGGCTTTTGCCACTCCTTATTCCAAAATCCATCAAATCTTTACCCAAAAACTTGAAAACTTCAAAACACAAAACTTCAACAGAAAATCTCATGAGCTCCATTAGTATAAGAAAATAAACCACCACTTTAAGGTACTGTAATGAACTCATTATTTATTTATATTGGTGTTAAACGTACTGTATTCCAACTTCTCTATGGTTCATACCCCCCCCCCCCCGATACTACTCATAGATTCACCAAAATAAGCAAACAACACACGAAAAATAGAATCTGTCAAAACAGAACAGTCTCTAGCAATCTGAAGGTTTCGAATACTTCTGTAACTCCAATTTTTTTGAAAAATTAGGAATACCAGGATAAAAGTTATATCAATCTAGCACAGTTGGAATTGGTACTTTATCGCTCTCTGGTAAAAAATGATAATTATTTTCGTGAGCGCATACTTTCTGTTTTTTTAGCAAGATCAAACAAATATCACCCAAGAAGATCCTAAAGGCTTTACATGGAACAAACAGTAATTAAAACATAAAAAACACAACCATAACAGGGGCTAGGTGAATTATTTATTACTAAACAGGAACAAAAAGCAAATAACAAAAATAAAATTGGGTTGCCTCCCAACAAGCTCTATCGTTTAACGCCCCTAGCTAGGCATAAAAGCAAGAATAGATCTTGGTATTGTCATATTTGGTATGCAATCCATAAGTGGCTCTCATAATATATTCATAAGGTAATTTAATTTTCTTCCTAGGAAAGTGTTCCATGCCTTTCCTTAACGGAATTGGAATCTAATATTTCCTTCTTTCATCTCAATAATTGCACCAATCATTCTAAGGAAAGGTCTACCAAGAATAATAGGACATGTAGGATTGCAATCTATATCAAGAACAATAAAATCTATGGGAACATAATTCCTATTTTCAACAATAAGAACATCATTAATCCTTCCCACTGGTTTCTTAATAGTGGAATCCGCAAGATGCAAATTTAAAGAACAATCATCAAATTCACGGAAACCTAGCACCCAAATCACACAAAGCAGAGCATTCATAATCTTTAATCTTAATTTTAATAGTAGGTTCCCACTCATCATAAAGTTTTATAGGAATAGAAACTTCTAGTTCAAGTTTTTCTTTTTAAGATTGCATTAAAGCATTAACGATATGTTTAGTAAAAGCTTTATTTTGATTATAAGCATGAGGAGAATTTAACATGGATTGCAACAAGGAAATACAATCTATCAAAGAGCACTTATCATAATTAAATTCCTTGAAATCCAAAATAGTGGGTTCATTGCCACGTAAAGTTTTGACCTCTTCAATCCCACTTTTATTAATTTTTGCATCAAGATCTAAAAACTCCAAATCATTGGGACGCCTTTTAACTAAAGTTGACTCATCTCAAGTCCCATCTTTATCAAGATTCATATTAGAAAACAAAGATTTAATAGGAGTCACATCAATCACTTTTAGATCTTCATCATTATTATCACGAAAACTAGAAGAACACGCATTCACAAAGCAATCTTTTTAGCACGCATCCTAGCACTTATTTCTTTGCACTCATCAATGGAAATTCTCATGGCTTTGAGAGAATCATTGATGTCATGATTAGGTGGAATAGATCAAAGTTTCAAAGAATCAATATCAAGAGAAATTCTATCCACGTTCCTAGCCAACTCATCAATCTTAAGCAATTTTTCTTCAACCAAAGCATTGAAATTCTTTTGTGAACTCATAAATTCTTGAACACTAATCTCAAAATCAGAGGGAATCTTCTTAAAATTTCCATAACAGTTCTTTTAGTAATTACCATAATTATGAGAGGAATTATTAGAAAACGGCCTAGAATTAGAGCTTCCTCTATACGCGTTGTTACCAAAATTGTTCCTACCAACAAAATTCACATCCATAGATTCATTATTATTCTCAATCAAAGTGGACAAAGGCATATCATTAGGATCCGAAGAAACACTTTTATTATCAAACAATTTCATAAGTTCATCCATCTTTCCAGTCAAAACATTATTCTCTTCAATCGCATGAACTTTGTTACTAGTGGATCTTTCCACGTGCCATTGAGAATAATTAACCATAATATTGTCTTGGAGTTTAGTAGCTTCTCCCAAAGTGATTTCCATAAAAGTGCCTCCTGCGCCCGAATCTTAAAGATTTCTACAAGCAAAATTCAATCCGACATAATTTTTTCTATAATCATCCACAAATTCAAACCATGTATAGGGCAATTACATATCATTAATTTCATACTCTCCCAAGCTTGTGCAACATGCTCATGATCAAGTTGCTTAAAATTCATAATATCGTTCCAAAGAGAGATGATCTTAGCGGGAGGAAAATACTTTGAGATAAAATTATCTTTGCACTTATTCCATGAAGCAATTCTATTTTTAGGCAAAGAAGAGAACCAAGTTTTAGCATGATCTCTAAGAGAAAACGGAAATAGCTGCAATTTAGCAATATCATTATCCACATATTTCTTCTTTTGCGTATCACACAAATCAACAAATTTGTTTAGATGGGTAGCGGCATCTTCACTAGGAAGGCCAGAAAATTGATCTTTCATAACAAGATTCAACAAAGAGGTATTAATTTCACAAGATTCAGCATTGATAGTAGGAGCAATCGGAGTGCTAATAAACTCATTGTTGTTGGTATTGGAAAAGTCACACAATTTAGTATTATCTTGAGCCATCATGACAAGCAATCAATCCAACACACAAGCACACAAGAAGCAAGCGAAAAGAGACGAACAGAAAAGGGAGAAGAAAAGGAAAAGGTTTTCGAAAATCGTTTTAGAAGTAGGGGAGAGGAAAACGAGAGGAAAATGGCAAATAATGTAATGCGAAGGAGAAGAGTTTATGATGGGTACTTGGTATGTCTTGACTTGAGAGTAGATCTCCCCGACAACGGCGCCAGAAATCCTTCTTGCTACCTCTTGAGCATGCGTTGGTTTTCACTTGAAGAGGAAAGGGTGATGCAGCAAAGTAGCATAAGTATTTCCCTCAGTTTTGAGAACCAAGTTATCAAGCCACTAGGAGATAAAGCACATGTCACCTAGTACGTGCACAAACAATCAAGAACCTTGCAACCAACGCGTTAAAGGGGTTGTCAATCCCTTCACGGTCACTCGCAAAAGTGAGATCTAATAAAGATAGTAAGATAAATATTTTTGGTATTTTTGTTGTATAGATTGGAAAGTAAAGATCGTAAAATAGTAAACGAGATGTGATGTAAATAAAAGAGATGCAATATAATACGGAAGAGACTCGGGGGGCAGAGGTTTCACTAGTGGCTTCTCTCAAGATAGCAAGTATTACGGTGGGTGAACAAATTACTGCCGAGCAACT
Source organism: Triticum urartu (assembly GCF_003073215.2). Taxonomy (NCBI): domain Eukaryota; kingdom Viridiplantae; phylum Streptophyta; class Magnoliopsida; order Poales; family Poaceae; genus Triticum; species Triticum urartu. The sequence continues at coordinate 467,221,190 of NC_053026.1, read as the reverse complement.
GATAGAAAAGCGCATAATTATGAGAATACCTAAGGCAATGGTCATGAATATAGGCATCGCGTCTGTGTCAAGTAGACTGAAACGATTATGCATCTACTACTATTACTCCACACATCGACCGCTATCCAGCATGCATCTAGAGTATTAAGTTCATAAGAACAAAGTAACACATTAAGCAAGATGACATGATGTAGAGGGATAAACTCAAACAATATGATATAAAACCCATCTTTTTATCCTCGATGGAAACAATACAGTACATGCCTTGCTGCCCCTACTGTCACTGGGAAAGGACACCACAATATTGAACCCAAAGCTAAGCACTTCTCCCATTGCAAGAAAGATCAATCTAGTAGGCCAAACTAAACCGATAATTCGAATAGACTTGGAAAGATATGAAATCATGCATATAAGAATTCAGAGAAGAACCAAATGATATTCATAGATAATCTTGTTCATAAATCCACAATTCATTGGATCTCGGCAGACACATCGCAAAAGAGTACAACATCGAATAGATATCCAAGAACATCAAGGAGAACTTTGTATTGCGAATAAAAGAGAGAGAAGAAGCCATCTAGCTAATAACTATGGACCTGAAGGTCTATGGTAAACTACTCACGCTTCATCGGAGAGGCTATGGTGTTGATGTAGAAGCCCTCCGTGATCGATTCCCCCTCCGGCAGATCGTCAAAAAAGGCCCCTAGATGGGATCTCATGGGTACAGAAGGTTGCGGCGGTGGAAAAGTGGTTTTGTGGCTCTCTCTGATCGATCTAGGGTATAAGAGTATATATAGGCGAAAGAAGTACGCCGGTGGAGCTACGAGGGGCCCATGAGGGTGGGGGCGCGCCTACCCCCTGGGCACGCCCTCCTGCCTCGTGGCCGCCTCGTGGCGTTCCAGACTTCAAACTCCAAGTCTTCTAGTTTGCTTTCGGTCCAAGAAAGATCATCGCAAAGGTTTCATTCCGTTTGGTATTCCTTTTCTGTGAAACTCTAAAATAGGCAAAAAAAAACAGAAACTGTCATTGGGCCTCCAGTTAATAGGTTAGTCCAAAAATAATATAAAAGGGCATATTAAAGCCCATTAAACATCCAAAACAGGTAATATAATAGCATGGAACAATCAAAAATTATAGATACATTGGAGACGTATCAGACCCGCATTGGCAATGAATTGCATGAACTCCTCATGAATTCCAGCTTCTTGTAGGAACGGGATGTGCGGCCATTCACACAGTCATACCTCCGCCAACCTCCAAAGGTGGAGATCATTGTCAGCAGACTCCCCAATAACACCCTTGGAGTTCTTCTTAGAGACAAATTTCCTGAAGATATTCATGTCCGCATACAATTTTTTCTATAAACAAAAATCTGTATTTTTAGTCCACAAAATTTTTCCAACAAAACTTCACAAAACTAATAGCAACTACTCATAGGGATACATAGAGGCCATAGCAAGCATTCAAACTACTTGTAACACTAAGAATTCAACATGCAAGAACATCTACAGCAGCACCAAGAGTAGCTATTTATTCAAAGTATAAACCACTAGAACAAAAACTAATTGGACAAATGATGGAGTCACATACCAAGCAACAAATACCCGAAATAGTTTCGGAAATGGAGCTTCGAGCAAAGAGATCGAAAATGGCAGCAAAATGAGCAAGAACGCGGGAGAGAGAGCAGGAGTGATTTTTTCTGTAGGTAGGTGACAATGTGGGATGAAGATGTAAGTGAGGGGGCCCATGTGGGAACCACAACCCCCCATGGCGCGCCAGGGGGTGCTGGCGCGCCCTAGTGGGTTGTGCCCATGAGGTGCACCCCCCTCTAGTTATTTTTGCAGCAAAAATTCTTAAATATTCAGGAAAAAATCATATAAAATTTTCAAGGCATTCTGAGAACTTTTATTTTTGGGTCATTTTTTATTGCACAGGAAATTCAGAGAACAGACAAAACATGGCATTTTATTTTATTTAACTAATAAAAACAGAGAATAAAAAGTAGGGACAGAAAGTAGTGCTTACTAAATTCATCAACTTCATACCATTCAAAACTGATTCATTAATAAGGTTGATCAAGTCTATTAACAACCACTTTCGGTTCGTATGAAATCGAAGAACTTTCATAAATCACTAAGTTACCTCTACGGGGATTTGCATTTCCCCAACAATAAGCATTTGATATTTCTTTCTGATAGTAGGTAGAGGTATTTGAAAACTTCCAGTAGTGATTGCCGGAGATTTTTCAATAACATTAATACCATTCACTTGGAATTGTTTCTTCGGAAAATGCATCGTATGCTCATTACCATTAATATGAAAGGTGACCTTGCTTTTATTGCAATCAATAACAGCCCCTACAGTATTCAAGAAGGGTCTACCAAGGATAATCGACATGTTGTCATCCTTGGGCATCTCAAGTATAACAAAGTCAGTCAAAATAGTAATATTAGCAACAACAACGGGCACATCCTCACAGATATCGATAGGTATGGCAGTTGATTTGTCAACCATTTGCAAAGATATTTCAGTAGGTGTGAGCTTATTCAAGTCAAGTCTTTTGTATAAACAGAAAGGCATAACACTAACACCAGCTCCTAAATCACACAAGCAGTTTTCACATAATTCTTTTTGATAGAGTAAGGTATAGTTGGTATTCCCGGATCTCCATGTTTTTTAGGTACTCCATCTTTAAAAGTATAATTAGCAAGCATAGTGGAGATTTCAGCTTCCAGTATTTTTCTCTTATTTGTGATGATGTCTTTCATATACTTTGCATAAGGAGGCATCTTCAAGATATCAGTCAAGCGGGTACGCAAAAATACTGGCCTCAGCATTTCAGCAAAGCGTTCAAATTCTTCATCATAATTCTTTTTAGTTGACTTGGGTGGAAAAGGCATAGGTTTTTGAACCCACGGTTCTCTTTCTTTACCTTGTTTTCTAGCAACAAAGTCTCTTTTATCATATCTTTTATTTTTAGGTTGTGGGTTATCAAGATCAACTGGTGGTTCTATCTCAACATCATTATCTGGTTCTTTATCATTATTTGGTTGAATGTCTTCATGAACCTCATCATTATCTTTTTCATTATCAGTAGGTGAGTGTTCATTACCAGATTGAGTTTCAGCATCTGAGATAGAAGTTTCATTTGCATCATCAGGAGGTTTCTCTATTTCAGGTTCACTAGAAGTGTGCAAAGTCCTATCATTTTTCTCTTCTTTTTCTTTTTAGAAGGACTAGGTGCACTAGTGCTGTTTCTTTGTGAATATTCTTCAATTCTTTTTGGGTGTCCTTCGGGATAAATGAAGGAAATATTCCCTAGAGGCAATAATAAAGTTGTTATTTCTATTTCCTTATATCATGATAAATGTTTATTATTCATACTAGAATTGTATTAACCGGAAACTTAGTACCTCCGTGAATACATAGACAAACAGAGTTTCACTAGTATGCCTCTACTTGACTAGCTCGTTAATCAAAGATGGTTAAGTTTCCTAACCATAGACATGAGTTGTCATTTGATGAACGGGATCACATCATTAGAGAATGATGTGAATGACTTGACCCATCCGTTAGCTTAGCACTACGATTGTTTAGTTTGTTGCTATTGCTTTCTTCATAACTTATACATGTTCCTATGACTATGAGATTATGCAACTCCCGAATACCGGAGGAACACTTAGTGTGCTATCAAATGTCACAACATAACTGGGTGATTAAAAAGATGCTCTACAGGTGTCTCTGATGGTGTCTGTTGAGTTGGCATAGATCAAGATTAGGATTTGTCACTCCGACTGTCGGAGAGGTATCTCTGGGCCCTCTCGGTAATGCACATCACTATAAGCCTTGCAAGCAATGTTACTAATGATTTAGTTGCGGGATGTTGCATTACATAAACGAGTAAAGAGACTTGCCGGTAACGAGATTGAACTAGGTATTGAGATACAGATGATCGAATCCCGGGCAAGTAACATACCGATGACAAAGGGAACAACGTATGTTGTTATGCGGTTTGACCGATAAAGATCTTCGTAGAATATGTAGGAGCCAATATGAACATCCATGTTCCGCTATTGGTTATTGACCGGAGACATGTCTCGGTCATGTCTACATAGTTCTCGAACCCGTAGGGTCCGCATGCTTAAACGTTCGGTGACAATCGGTATTATGAGTTTATGTGATTTGATGTACCGAAGGTAGTTCAGAGTCTCGGATGAGATCGGTGACATGACGAGGAGTCTCTAAATGGTCGAGACGTAAAGATCGATATATTCGGACATAAAAAGGTTCCGAGTGATTCTGGTATTTTTCGGAGTACCGGGGGGTTACCAAAACCCCCCGGGGGATTAATGGGCCTACACGGGCTTTAATGGAAGAGAGAGGAGAAGGCCATGGGGAGGGGCGCCCCCCCAAGCCCAATCCGAATTTGGAAGGGGGCCGACCCCACTTTCCTTCCTCCCCTCTCTCCCTTCCTTCCCCCTCCTATTAGGACTAGGAAAGGGGGTGACCTACTCCTAGTAGGAGTAGGATTCCCCGCTTGGGGGCGCGCCCTAGGAGGCCGGCCGGCCCCCTCCTCCACCCTATTATATATGGGGGACGGGGCACCCCATAGACAAACAAGTTGATTGTTTAGCCGTGTGCGGTGCCCCCCTCCGCATATTTCCACCTCGGTCATATCGTTGTTGTGCTTAGGCAAAGCCCTGCGTCGGTAACTTCATCATCACCGTCATCACGTCGTCGTGCTGATGAAACTCTGTGTAGCAACCCGACCTCGGACGGTCAAGTCTCTGTGCTTAAGTGTCATCCCTGGATCGTTATGCTGACACACAGTACTTGAGGATTTATAACAGAGGTAAATCACATGTATAAAATAACATAAATACTATTACCTCAATCCAAATAGCAAAAGTAACAACAAGGTTGTGGATTCCCATCAACACCAATGGCAAAAGTGAGTGTAGAATCGTAACCCTAATGTATCACTTACTCATCGTAAGAATCCTGCAACATGAGACGTTGCAGCCACGAAGGGTCAGTACATTGAATGTACTGGCAAATTCACACCATAGGATAAAGATGAATAATAACTATCACTACATGCATATGTGGCTGGTGGAAAAGCTCAATGGTTATAATGTTTTTTTGTGAAAAGCCAATTTTTCCCTACTGCAAAGGAATATAATTTATTTAACTACAAAGTTGGTTGAAAATTATTTAGGAGGTTCCTCCAACTCAATCCCAATTAGAAGTTAACAACCCAACCAATTAATTAAGTGAAGTGATGAGGATAATCCAAGAACCAGAGACTCAAGATGTCCATAACCAGGGACACGGCTAATCATGATTAGTTTGTACACTCTGCAGAGGTTTGCGTGCTTTTCCCCACAAGACTCAATCTCCTCCATTGGATTTCTCGCACTACATAGTGTTTGACAAATGGATGACCGAGACACAGTCTTTCAGAAGCATTAACTCTCTACTCTGGATAGACTGTACCACCTACAACCCACTACATCTGCTAGTCTACCTCTTCAAGAGCTTCACGCAACTTACTCAACAATGCTAGAGCCCATAATGGCTTGTGGCTGCACACGGAAGTTTCTAGCATGAATAATCTTATGATCCCTTTGAGCCTGGGTGGCATTCATAGGGTGATCACACGGGTCCTACGGGATCCCCTTGGGCAAGCACTGGGTTCTCCAGGTGCCCGAGCAAACCACTAGATGCTCCAGGGTGCCCCAACCAATCCACCCAGATGTGTATTAAAGTTGCCACCTTAAGTTGAACCATTAATTAACAATCTCACATCTGTCATGGTTACACTCAAACCCAATCCACGTCTATGTGCATAGCATAGCAACATGAGCATAACATAGAAGTAACTCCCAAGGGTTTGATAATAAAACAGGTAATAGGTTCTACCTCATCAACTACTTCCCAATACCCACATGTTATCAATCCTAACCATGCAATGCTTGAGGGTTGAAACTAATGCATAAAAACTGGGTGATAAAGGGATATGATCAAAGTGTGAACTTGCATATACTGTTGATGAAGATGATTCACACACAAAACTCTTGATAGTTCTACTCGTCACACTCCGGTCAATCTATCGTAAGCAAGCAATAGCAATCACACATAAGCAATCACTCAAAAGATTAGAAAGAACGAAGAAGACCATTCGGAAAACATCAAAACCAAGCAAATAACTCTTGCAACATAAAACAATTTCTAACAGTACCAAAATTATGTGAATGTGACCTTATCAGAAAGTTTAGGTCAAGAGCTTCGATTTGCAAAAAGAATAAACTAAATCGGAGTTATAAAACTTGAGTTATAAACAAAAAAGTTTCAATTCAAATCTGATCTAATTCAAAATTAAAAATTTCAAAAACATGTTTGAGTTGGATTACTGGATAGAAGGGATCATAACGAAGAAGTGGGCATTGGTTTAGTTGGATTTGGATAAATGAGCAGAAAGTAGTGATCGATTGAATTATAGGGACTAAACTATAAATAAAACATTCACAGATGGGTCCCTGGCCGAAAAAGAAAAAGAAAAAGAAAAAAATCATATCGAACGAACGTTCGCTACAGAAGTCTAAACGACGAACATTCGTTAAATAACTAGACTAAAAAGAAAAACAGTGTTTTAAAGAAAACCGAGAAAACCAAAAATAACCGATCTAGGGTTCGGTTTTTTTATACCGATCCTTGGCGGTTCGGCAGTCTTCGGTGGAAAACCAGCGGTGGTGGTTTTTCGGCGGCTCTCCGGCGAGCCTGCGGACTCCGGCGAGTCCGGCGAGCTCCGGCGTCTGCGGCGGTGGGCAGCAGCAGCGGTAAGGCGAGGCGGAACGGCAGCGGCAGCGGCAACAGCAGCAGCAGTAGGCGGCGGCGGCGAACTAGAGCTGCGGCGGCGGTTTGTGTCGGTCTCGGGCAGCATGGCAAGATGCGGCGGCGGCGTCGTGGAGAGGGGGCCCGGGGCTCTGCTTTTTAAGGAAGGGGAGGCGAGGCGTGGAGGAAGGGCAAGGGGTGAGGCGGCGACGGTCTCCGTGTGGGGTACGACGGCGGTGACAGTGGTCGGGCGGGACTCCGTCGGCGGTTCGGGCGTGACGAGGCACTGGGTCGCGGCCCGGCTGAGCTGGGTCGGCCCGGTTTGGTCGGGAGAAAAGTTTTTCTAAAACAATTTTTTGACAATTAAAAGAATAAAACAAAAGTAAATGAAAATATTCTATAGGCATATAATATATCAAAAAATTTAGAAAAAGATTTTCTACAACATGGACATTTTTGTCAAGTCATATAAAATCGAGAAAAATTCAAATAATTCAAAGAGTGCAACTGCCCTACTAAAATAAAAAAATCATTTTAAAAATACCAAAATGACTTCAAATTCATTTATCTCCAAGTTTTTGATGTAGGGAATCATGTTACCCTATTTTCCATATATTTTTATTTTGGAGAAAAATAATTTGAATACAACCCAAATAACTCCAAATTGAAAATAAATTCAAAAGGACTTTAAATTTGATCCTTTTAAACTCCACACTCAGATTTCATATGTTTTGAAGAAGTCATTTTATCTTCTCTCACGAAAATCATTGAGTTGCTTAAAGTTTCTGAATTTGCAATATTTCCAAGTGAAATTCAAATATTTCAAAAACCCTTTTCATTTATTTAAATGGAAGTCATGTTATCTTCTCTCTATGGTTTTGTATTTGAAAAGAATTTTAATTCACGGAGATCAGAAATGCAAAAATGAAAGTTTGGGAAAGTCCTTTTATTCCCTCTCATTTAGCTTTCAAAGGTTTCGAATTGCACTCAATTTCACACAGCCAATCAAATCTATCTATTTAATTTAACATTACAAAATTTAGAATTTTGGGATAGTACACTCTCCCTCGGCCTCAGCTGGATCAGGAGTTCGAGGGACGTCACCGAGCTGAACATGTGCAGATCGTGGAGGTGTCGTGCGTTCGGTACTTGATCAGTTGGATCACGAAGATGTTCGACTACATCAACCGCGTTACTTAACGCTTCCACTTTCGGTCTATGAGGGTATGTAGACACACTCTCCCCTCTCGTTGCTATGCATCTCCTAGATAGATCTTGCGTGATCGTAGGAATTTTTTTGAAATACTGCGTTCCCAACAGTGGTATTAGAGCCAAGTTTATGCGTAGATATTATATGCACAAGTAGAACACAAAGAGTTGTCGGCGATAATAGTCATACTTCTTACCAGCATGTCATACTTTGATTCGACGGTATTGTTGGATGAAGCGGACCAGACCGACATTACATGACCGCATTCATGAGACAGGTTCTACCGCCGTGCTTCGCACATAGGTGGCTAGTGGGTGTCTGTTTCTCTAACTTTAGTTGAATCGAGTGTGACTACGCCCGATCCTTGTTGAAGGTTAAAACAGCAAACAAACGAAAAATTGTTGTGGTTTTGATGCGTAGGTAAGAACGGTTCTTGCTAAGCCTGTAGCAGCCACGTAAAACTTGCAACATAAAGTAGAGGACATCTAACTTGTTTTTGCAGGGCATGTTGTGATGTGATATGGTCAAGACGTGATTATATAAATTGTTGTATGAGATGATCATGTTTTGTAACTCAGTTATCGGCAACTGGCAGGAGCCATATGGTTGTCGCTTTATTGTATGAAATGCAATCGCCATGTAATTGCTTTACTTTATCACTAAGCGGTAGCGATAGTCATGGAAGCAATAGTTGGACAGACAACAACGATGCTTCGATGGAGATCAAGGTGTCAAGCCGGTGACGATGGTGATCATGATGGTGCTTTGGAGATGGAGATCAAAGGCACAAGATGATGATGGACATATCATATCACTTATATTGATTGCATGTGATGTTTATCCTTTATGCATCTTATTTTGCTTAGTACAACGATAGCATTATAAGATGATCTCTCACTAAATTTCAAGGTATAAGTGTTCTCCCTGAGTGTGCACCATTGCTATAGTTCGTCGTGCCGAGACACCACGTGATGATCGGGTGTGATAAGCTCTACGTTCACATACAATGGGTGTAAGCCAGTTTTGCACATGCAGAATACTCAGGTTAAACTTGACGAGCCTAGCATATGCAGATATGGCCTCAGAACACTGGACCGAAAGGTCGAGCGTGAATCATATAGTAGATATGATCAACATAGTGATCTTCACCATTGAAAAATACTCCATCTCACGTGATGATCGGACATGGTTTAGTTGATATGGATCACATGATCACTTAGATGATTAGAGGGATGTCTATATAAGTGGGAGTTCTTAAGTAATATGATTAATTGAACTTTAATTTATCATGAAATTAGTACCTAATAGTATTTTGCATGTCTATGTTGTTGTAGATAAATGGCCCGTGATGTTGTTCTGTTGAATTTTAACGTGTTCCTAGAGAAAGCTAAGTTGAAAGATGATGGTAGAAACTACACGGACTGGGTCTGTAACTTGAGGATTATCCTCATTGCTGCATAGAAGAATTACATCATGGAAGCACCACTAGGTGCCAAACCTGCTGCAGGAGAAACTCCAGATGTTATGAACACCTGGCAGAGCAAAGCTGATGACTACTCGATAGTTCAGTGTGCCATGCTTTACTGCTTAGAGCTGGGACTTCAACGATGTTTTGAACATCATGGAGCATATGAGATGTTCCAGGAGTTGAGGTTAATATTTCAAGAAAATGCCCAGATTGAGAGATATGAAGTCTCCAATAAGTTCTACAACTGCAAAATGGAGGAGAATAGTTCTGCCAGTCAACACAAACTCAGAATGTCTGGGTACCACAATCACTTGACTCAGCTAGGAGTTAATCTTCCATTTGATAGTGTCATTGACAGAGTTCTTCAATCATTGCCACCAAGATACAAAAGCTTCGCGATGAACTATAATATGCAAGGGATGGATAAGACAATTCCCGAGCTCTTCGTGATGCTAAAGGCTGAGGAGGTACAAATCAAGAAGGAGCATCAAGTGTTGATGGTCAACAAGACCACCAGTTTCAAGAAAAAGGGCAAAGGGAAGAAGGGGAACTTCAAGAAAAATGGCAAGCAAGTTGCTGCTCAAGTGAAGAAGCCCAAGTCTAGACCTAAGCCTGAGACTGAGTGCTTCTACTACAAAGGGACTGGTCACTGGAAGCGGAACTACCCCATGTATTTGGTGGAGAAGAAGGATGGCAAAGTGAAAGGTATATTTGATATACATGTTATTGATGTGTACCTTACTAATGCTCACAGTAGTGTCTGGGTATTTGATACTGGTTCTGTTGCTAATATTTGCAACTCAAAACAGGGGCTACGGGTTAAGCGAAGATTGGCTAAGGACAAGGTGACGTTGTGCGTGGGAAGTGGTTCCAAAGTCGATGTGATCGCCGTCGGCATGCTACCTCTACATCTACCTTCGGGATTAGTTTTAGACCTGGATAATTGTTATTTGGTGCCAGCGTTAAGCATGAACATTATATCTGGATCTTTTTTGATGCGAGACGGTTATTCATTTAAATCAGAGAATAATGATTGTTCTATTTATATGAGCAATATCTTTTATGGTCATGCACCCTTGATGAGTGGTCTATTTTTACTAAATCTTGATAGTAGTGATACACATATTCATAGTATTGAAGCCAAAAGATATAAGTTCAATAATGATAGTGCAACTTATTTGTGGCACTACCGTTTAGGTCATATCGATGTAAAGCGCATGAATAAACTCCATGCTAATGGGCTTTTGGAATCACTTGATTATGAATCACTTGATGCTTGCGAACCATGCCTCATGGGCAAGATGACTAAGACTCCATTCTCCGGAACAATTGAGCGAGCAACAGACTTTTTGTAAATAATACATACAGATCTATGCGGTCCGATAAGTATTGATGATCGCGGCGGGTATCGTTATTTTCTGACCTTCACAGATGATTTCAGCAGATATGGGTATATCTACCTGATGAAACATAAGTATGAAACATTTGAAAAGTTCAAAGAATTTTAGAGTGAAGTGGAAAATCATCGTAACAAGAAAATAAAGTTTCTACAATCTGATCATGGAGGAGAATATTTGTGTTACGAGTTTGGTCTTCATTTGAAACAATGTGGAATAGTTTCGTAACTCACGCCACCCAGAACACCACAGCGTAATGGTGTGTTCGAACGTCGTAATCGTACTTTATTAGATATGGTGCCATCTATGATGTCTCTTACTGATTTACCGCTATCGTTTTGGGGTTATGCTTTAGAGACGGCTGCTTTCATGTTAAATAGGGCACCATCTAAATCCATTGAGACTACTCCATATGAACTATGGTTTGGCAAGAAACCCAAGTTGTCATTTCTTAAAGTTTGGGGCTGCGATGCTTATGTGAAAAAGCTTCAACCTGATAAGCTCGAACCCAAATCGGAGAAACGTGTCTTCATAGGATACCCAAAGGAGACTGTTGGGTACACCTTCTATCACAGATTCGAAGGCAAGCCATTCGTTGCTAAGAATGGATCCTTTCTAGAGAAGGATTTTCTCTCGAAAGAAGTGAGTGGGAGGAAAGTAGAACTTGATGAGGTAACTGTACCTGCTCCCTTATTGGAAAGTAGTTCATCATAGAAATTAGTTCAAGTGATTCCTACACCAGTAAGTGAGGAAGCTAATGATGATGATAATGAAACTTCTAATCAAGTTACTACCGAACCTCATAGGTCAAGCAGAATAAGATCCGCACCAGAGTGTTACGGTAATCCTGTTCTGGAGGTCATGTTACTTGACCATGATGAACCTACGAACTATAAGGAAGTGATGATGAGCCCAGATTCCGCAAAATGGCTTGAAGCCATGAAATCTGAGATGGGATCCATCTATGAGAACAGACTATGGACTTTGGTTGACTTGCCTGATGATCGGGAAGCCATAGAGAATAAATGGATCTTCAAGAAGAAGATCGACGCTGACGGTAATATTACTGTCTACAAAGCTCGACTTGTTGCGAAAGGTTTTAGACAAGTTCAAGGAGTTGACTACGATGAGACCTTCTCCCCCGTAGCGATGCTTAAGTCCGTCCGAATCATGTTAGCAATTTCCGCATTTTATATTATGAAATTCGGCAAATGGATGTCAAAACTGCATTCCTTAATGGATATCTTAAAGAAGAGTTGTATATGATGCAACCAGAAGGTTTTGTTGATCCAAAAGGTGCTCACAAATTGTGTAAGCTCCATCGATCCATTTATGGACTGGTGCAAGCATATCAGAGTTGGAATATACACTTTGATATTGTGATCAAAGCATATGGTTTTATACAGACTTTTGGAGAAGCCTGTATTTAGAAGAAAGTGAGTGGGAGCTCTGTAGCATTTCTGATATTATATGTAGATGACATATTGTTGATCGAAAATGATACTGCATTTCTGAATAGCATAAAATGATACTTGAATAAGAATTTTTCGATGAAAGACCTCGGTGAAGCTGCTTATATATTGGGCATCAAGATCTATGGAGATAGATCAAGACTTTCACAAAGCACATACCTTGATAAAGTTTTGAAGAAGTTCAAAATGGATCAAGCAAAGAAAGGGTTCTTGCCTATGTTACAAGGCATGAAGTTGAGTAAGACTCAATGCTCGACCACTGCAGAAGATAGAGAGAAAATGAAAGATGTTCCCTATGCTTCAGCCATAGGCTCTATCATGTATGCAATGTTGTGTACCAGACCTGATGTGTGCCCTGCTATTAGTTTGGCAGGGAGGTACCAAAGTAATCCAGCAGTGGATCACTAGACAGCGGTCAAGAACATCCTGGAATACCTGAAAAGGACTAAGGATATGTTTATCGTTTATGGAGGTTATAAAGAGCTCATCGTAAACGGTTAAGTCGATGCAAGCTTTTACACTGATCCGGATGACTCTAAGTCACAAACCGGATACGTATTCTTATTGAATGGTGGAGCTATCAGTTGGTGTAGTTCCAAGCAGAGCATCATGGCGGGATCTACGTGTGGAGCGGAGTACATACCTACTTCGGAAGCAGCAAATGAAAGAGTTTGGATGAAGGAGTTCATATCTAATCTAGGTGTCATACCTAGTGCATCGGGTCCAATGAAAATCTTTTGTGATAATACTGGTGCAATTGCCGTGGCAAAGGAATCCAGATTTCACAAGAGAACCAAGCACATCAAGAGACGCTTAAATTCCATCTTCGATCAAGTCAAGGAGGGATACATAGAGATTTGCAAGATACATACGGATCTGAATACTGCAGACCTGTTGACTAAGCCTCTCTCACGAGCAAAACTTGAACAGCACCAAGACTCCATGGGTGTTTGAATCATTACTGTGTAATCTAGATTATTGACTCTAGTGCAAGTGTGAGACAGAAGGAATAATGGCCTAGAGGAAATAATAAAGTTGTTATTTATATTTCCTTATATCATGATAAATGTTTATTATTCATATTAGAATTGTATTAACCGAAAACTTAGTACATGTGTGAATACATAGACAAACAGACTGTCACTAGTATGACTCTACTTGACTAGCTTGTTAATCAAAGATGGTTAAGTTTCCTAACCATAGACATGAGTCGTCATTTGATGAACGGGATCACATCATTAGAGGATGATGTGATTGACTTGACCCATCCGTTTGCTTAGCACTATGATCGTTTAGTTTGTTGCTATTGCTTTCTTCATAACTTATACATGTTCCTATGACTATGAGATTATGCAAATCCCGAATACCAGAGGAACACTTATTGTGCTATCGAGCGTCACAACATAACTGGGGGATTATAAATATGCTCTACAGGTGTCTCCAATGGTGTTTGTTGAGTTGGCATAGATAGAGATTAGGATTTGTCACTCTGATTGTGTAAGAGGTATCTCTGGGCCCTCTCGGTAATGCACATCACTATAAGCCTTGCAAGAAATGTGACTAATGAGTTAGTTGTAGGATATTGCATTATGGAACGAGTAAATAGACTTGCCGGTAACGAGATTGAACTAGGTATGATGATACCGACGATCGAATCACGGGCAAGTAACATACCGATGACAAAGGGAACAATGTATGTTGTTATGCGGTGTGACCGATAAACATCTTCATAGAATATGTAGGAACTAATATGAGCATCCAGGTTCCGCTATTGGTTATTGACCGGAGATGAGTCTTGGTCATGTCTACATAGTTCTCCAACCCATAGGGTCCGCACGCTTAACGTTCGATGACGATCAGTATTATGAGTTTATGTGTTTTGATTTACTGAAGGTAGTTCGGAGTCCCGGATGTGATCACGGACATGACGAGGAGTCTCGAAATGGTCGAGACATGAAGATTGATATATTGGAAGGTTATGTTTGGACACCGGAATGGTTTCGGATGTGTTCGGGCATTTACCGGAGTACAGGGGGGTTACCGGAACCCCCCGGGGGCTTAATGGGCCTCCATGGGATTTAGTGGAAGAGAGGGGAGAAGGCCAATGGGAGGGGCACCCCCCAATCCCAATCCAAATTGGGAGGGGGGTGGCCCCCCTTTCCTTCCTCCCCTCTCTCTCTTCCTTCCCCCTCCTATCAGGACTAGGAAAGGGGGGACCTACTCCTAGTAGGAGTAGGATTCCCCCCTTAGGGGCGCGCCTTAGGAGGCCGGCCGTCCCCCTCCTCCACCCCTTTATATACGGGGGAGGGGCACCCCATAGACCCACAAGTTGATTGTTTAGCCGTGTGCGGTGCCCCCTCCACAGATTTCCACCTCGATCATATCGTTGTAGTGCTTAGGCGAAGCCCTTCATCGGTAACTTCATCATCACCGTCATCATGCCGTCGTGCTAACAAAACTCTCCCTCGGCCTCAGCTAGATCAAGAGTTCGAGGGACGTCACTGAGCTGAACGTGTGCAGATCGCAGAGGTGCCGTGCGTTCGGTACTTGATCGGTTGGATCGCGAAGACGTTCGACTACATCAGCGGCATTACTTAACGCTTCCGCTTTCGGTCTACGAGGGTATGTAGACACACTCTCCCCTCTCGTTGCTATGCATCTCCAAGATAGATCTTGTGTGATCATTGGAGTTTTTTGAAATACTGCATTCCCCTACAATAAAGTAGTTCCTGAGTCATTTTACCTCCTCTAGTTGCAACTCTAACAGCAAAGTCATGCATATTATGATCCATTTCATCAAGTAATTCTCTTTGTGATTTAGCAACTTGTTCTAGTTGAGTTTGAACCATAGAAGCATGTTTTCCAACACCTCTAACATCATTTGAAATTCTAAACAACAAGTCACTCAAGCGAGCAATCATATCAGAATTATATTTCAAGTGTCTCATAACATTTGCATTGAAGTGATCTTGTTTCCTAATGTAGTATAGAAACTCATAAAGGCATTGACTAGGATGGATATTGTGAGGATTATCATTTTCATTGAACTTCATAAGAGAATTTACCTCTACCACCTTAGGCAGTGGTGGTGTATTAAGCCCATGTATTTCTTCAATAGGAGGTAAATTTTTAACATCCTCAGCTTTAATACCTTTTTCCTTCATAGATTTCTTTGCCTCTTGCATATCTTCTGGACTGAGATATAATGTACCCCTCTTCTTTGGAATGAATTTAGCCGGTAGTTCAGGAATAGTCCAATCATCATAATTTTTCAATATGTTGTTCAATAGTTCTTCAGCCCAAGCAACAGTTCGTTCCCTGAAAACACAACCATCACAACTATCTAGGAAGTCCCTAGAAGCATCGGTTAGTCCATTACAGAAGATATCAAGTATTTCATTTTTCTTAAGAGGATGATTAGGCAAAGCATGGAGTAACGGGCAAAGCCTTCCCCAAGCTTGTGGGAGACTCTCTTTTTTAGTTTGCACAAAGTTAAATATTTCCTGTAAGGCAGCTTGTTTCATATGAGCAGGGAAATATTTTTAAGAGAAGTAATAAACCATATCTTGGGGACTACACACACAACCAGGAGCAAGAGTATTGTACCAAGCTTTAGCATCACCCTTTAATGAGAAACGAAATAATTTGAGAATAAAGTAATAACAAGATTCTCATCATGAGTAAAAAGGGCAGCTATATCATTCAACTTAGTAAGATGTGCCACAACAGTTTCAGTTTCATAACCATGGAAAGGAGAAGATTCAACCAAAGTAATTAACTTTGGGTCGGCAGAGAATTCATAATCCTTATTAGCAATACAGATAGCTGAAGTAGCAAACTTGGGATCACATTTCATTTGAGCATTCAGAGATTTTTTATACTTTTTTAGTAATTTCTCTAGATCATCTCTATCATTGCAAGCAAGAATATCTCTAGTTGTTTCTTCACTCGTAACATAACCTTCCGGTGCCTTAGGCAATTCATATCTAGTAAGGCTAGTTCTAGCAGGTGTTTCAGGAGTTTCAGTTTCAAGTTCATCATCAGATTCAACAACATCATGTTGTATAACTCTAGCAATTTGTTTATCAAGAAAATCACCAAGTGGCACATCATCATCATCAAGCAAGGTACTAGCATCATCATAAGCATCATTCATAGTGGAAGTATCATCAATAACTTGCAACGTATTAGAATTAATAGCATGTGGTGATGTTGCAAATTTACTCATAATAGAAGGTGAATCTAAGGCAGAAATGGATGGCAGTTCCTTACCTCCCCTCGTCTTTGAGGGATAAATCTTAGTCTTTGGATTCTTCAGATTCTTCATAGTGATAATATGATAATAATCCCAAGTGACTCAACAAATATAGCTATGCTCCCCGGCAACGGCGCCAGAAAAAGGTCTTGATAACCCACAAGTATAGGGGATCACAATTAAACCCATTAACAGTCGCGGTAAGGGCGCTCATTCGCGTGGTACACCTGTCCATTTACTGTGCCAAGTTAAAAAACAAGATTTTCATCGAGCCAGTTCTCTCCTCCATGACCCAGCGCTCCTTTTTGTTTTTTCTCTCAGGCTAGGGTTACCGCCGCCGGCGGCGGCGTCCTCCCCGACAATCGTGCCCTCTCCATCCCGCCCCGAGCTCCACCTCCTGCCTCATCTTTAGCGATCTTCTCAATCTAGACCTTGGGAGCACGCGGGAGAAAGGCGATGTGGCCGTTGCCGAGACGGGGCAGGGCGGTGGAGGCGAGGGGGAGAGATGGTTGGCTGTGTTTGGCGTCGCTGAAGTGCGAGGGGTGGCTCTCCCACTCTCATGCAGCCACATCTCCAACGGTATCGAACGGTGCTTCATCGACCTGGGCTGCTCTGTGAGGTTCTTCTCTAGCGACGACGCTGCAAAGTTCGGCATTAACAAGGTCCTCTCATGCCCTCTTCTTCGCCCCTTGGTTCGATTCGATTGGATGATGCGTTGCTATTACTCACGCTAGTCCAATTTGTTTCCTCATGTAGGTTGTCGTCTTCGCCAAGGGTGTGGAGCTGGTTGCGACCAAGCACACACTGGCTACCTCTAGCTTGTCCTCCACCACGCTTGTGCTTGCATGTTTGATGGGCACAGGCTGATTCATCTTCACGCACGGACGGCAAGCACGGCGGCCATGACCAAGGTGCTCTCACCCCCTCTTCTCCTTCTGGTTATGAGCATAGTGCATAGGAAGTCTGTAGTATGTATCTGGCGAGGTGCAGTGTGGAGGCAGTGGAACAAACGAATTAAATCCTTCAAGAAGCATTTATGCGTTCTGCTACTCTTGGTTTCTCATAATCACGCAAAGTGAAGAGGTTGTTAGTAGTTCTTAAATCTTGAAAACTGTTGGGTACAGGTATATATGTCTAGCTTCTACCTTCTGTGATTTACAATTTATTCAGTTTTTTTCTGTGCGCCATGTAAGTTGTATCTACAAACCCGTTTGAGTTTGATCTCTGTTGTAGGTACCGCTGATATGGGAGCTCCCGTTGCATATTTGCGACTTCTCGGAAGAAGCCTATGAAACACATCATCTCTGAATAAGCCCGCCAAACCCCTGACATAGGTGTTGTATTCTGAACATTTCCTTAACAAATTGGGGCAGCTTGTCGAACAACCCACGCACAGCAAAATCTGAAAATCCTCTTAACCAAATGGGCCCTGGATTACCAAAGTTGTTTGGTTGCACCTTGCAAAAGAATCCCTATAAAAATTCCTACAAGATTTGATGCTACAAATCAAGAGAAATATGACATTGCTTAGTGTGAGGTGCTTACAAAGTACTTTTCGCCGTGGTGTTTATTGAAATATTTGGGTAATGCAGTTTTATGATATCGTGTGCCTTAGCCTTTGGTCAGGAATAGAGCGTGGGAACAATATCTTTGGTTGTAGCCTCTCCCATGGAGTTTGGCCTGCTCGGTGCATTGTTTGGTCCCCAGCCTCTCCCTGACTCTCTCTTCTCCCAGTGACTTCTCCTTTTACCAATACCTGATACTTGCATAACTTAATTCATTGTTGGACAACTTCATTTGCTTTGTGGCAGCAGAGAAAAGGGGGAGAAAATGCGTCCATTGTACCACGCTTGATCTTTGTGTAACATTTGTTTGATGGGAGAATTTGATGTATGCTCTGAAGTAAGAAGATGACAACTATCCTATTTCTCATGTACATTCTAGACGATATACTTGTACGGTTGTGCTAATTGATGACTCTTAGACCATGTATATTCTCTAATTCCCCCCTTAGCTTGAACCATCTATTTAACTAGACAATGTTGCGGCTAACTCTAAGAGGAAACGTTTATCAAAATTACTCACAGGCTCGTGGTAATTCATCAATCTTGCAAAAGGAACTGAGGAAAATCGTATTCAACACAACAGGAGGGGAACCGGCTGTGGTAGTTTTAGGTACTGCCCGCAGATTTGGTACATAGAACATGAGCCATCATCACTTACGGTTGTAGTACTAACTGTGTCTGATCTTCTTTGTTAGGTCCATGTACTGCAGATTTTGTACATATACCATATTTCTTCTCTAAGATACAGTGTCCTGCTAATTTTGATGGTTTGTTGAAATATCTTCTTGTAATATACATGCATCAGCTTACTCAAGATAATGGTTAAATCCGTCACCGCTTTTGTTTGTTCCAAAATATTTCTCCATGTATCATATAATGAGAAGAGGAATTTTGGGCGAAAACATACCGGCTTATCATCTGTTTTGTTTTAGGAATCGGGATGATCACCGTATGTTAGATCTCTATCTCTTCCAGGCAAGGATCAGATGCACAACATGGTATGTACATGAAAATGAAATTTTACATAGCGAAACACATTTTGATCTTCTAATATGCACTGGCTTATTATTTGTTTTTTTAGGAATCATGATGATCATCGTATGATAGATCACTTCAGGGCAAGGATCGGATGCATAACATGGTATGTACATGCAATGGAATTGTTACATAGAGGTAGGCATTTTGATCTTCTAATATGCACTGCTGTCATAAAGGTTATGATTATTGTTTTAGACACACACACACACACACAAATGTTCCATGGTTAATTTTGTAGAGGGAAAAAAATGAGGACTTAAAGTTTGTTCTGTCTGATTGTTGACATGCCAATGGAAGTGCTTGATTGTCTTAAGCTAGAATTCTTATGGTTTGTTTCTTAGTGGGCATGTTTTGTTTTATTTTCCAAACACCCTATGATTTTATCCTAATCCCAAATTGCTGAGGCAAGATAAGAATAAGGGGTATCCAAGCCTAATTCTTGTATATAGTAGTAACACACCATATGTACACTAAAGTACTATTTATGTTCTTCCTGATGAATCCGTGGATTCTCACATTCTGAAACCATAAATATTTGATGCAGCAAATATGTAGTTCCCCCAGATGTTCTGGTATCTGGAATGAGCTTGATGTGTTCCGACACAGCTCAGTTTATGACGAAGCCATCGAACAGAAATATCAAGTTCGGAAAGAGTGTCGAGCGGCGAAACCAGTCCCCTCCCCCCAAATAAATGCACCTACTTTTCTTGGTTAATCAGTCTAATAATTTCTTTCCTTTTTATATGCAAGACTCATGAACGTTTTCCTCATTTATTTGGACAAATAAAGCTGGAAGATTTTATGCCATGGTCGAGTTTTTTTCTAGAATCATTCATCATAGGAGGTAACAAAAATGTCATAATGCATTCTAATGCTTCCAAGCCAAAGTTAATGAGCTTTACGGATTGGTTTGCTCACTTTTGTCTGTTGAGCAGTCCAAGGTAATACTCACCACCACCTATGTATCTCACATATTTGTGCTTTCTATCTTTAGTAGAGCTACTGCATTGGTCTTCTTGTACCATTTAGTCTTTGATTCCTGATTTTAATGGTTCAGATTGACATATGGGATAATTACCAAAAGATGAATAACTAGAAGTTGACCAATCTCAACGAGACACTTGAGGAAGATTAACTTATGATGGATCAAGAAGTATTGTGTTTCCGATCATGCACTCCTTTCTTTTCTGAAACATTGAAGGTTCCTGTCATGTTCATCAACAACATGGCTCCTGTTCATTTGTTGTGTTGACTTGCATATCTTTCTCCGGGTCCAATGGTTTGTTGTTGCATGTCACATGTTTGTAGATGAATATACGTTTGTGAACATTTATTATGCTATCATATGGATATATGGTTTTGTAGCACTGGTATTAAGATGTCAGATGAATACCCCTTGTGAATTTATTTCTGCTACATGTCAACATACTCATGCCATCTTTCCAGGTTTCCGACTCTAAAATTAGATTTACTATATTTCCCAATTGAAAGCTTGCATGCACTTCAATTGTTGTTGTACATCATCTGGGTTATCTGTCTTCTCGCTAAACTAAGCCTATTATCATACATTCACGTTAATAAATAATGTAGCTTGATTAGCGCGCACAATCCCGCCTCAAGAGGCGCCACCGGGGTGGTGCCCCAGCCACTAGTAGTTTTCGAGGGTAGAGTATTCAACCCAAATTTGTAGATTCGACACAAGGGGAGCCAAAGAATATTTGAAGGTCTTAGCAGCTGAGCTGTCAATTCAACCACACCTGGAGATTAATTATATGCAACAAAGTAATCAGTAGCAAAGTAGTTTGATAGTTTTGATAGTAGTGATAGCAGAAACGGTAACAATAACAGTGATAGCAGTAATTTTGTAGCAAGTGTAACAGTGATGATAGCAATAGTAACGCAGCAAGATCAATAAGGATAAATTCGCAGGCATTGGATCGGTGACTTGTTGGATGATATTCATCATGAGATAGTTATAACCTAGGGTGATACGACAATAGCTCCAGTTCATTGATATAATGTAGGCATGTATTCCGTAAATATTCATAGATGCTTTATTAAAAGAACTTGCATGACATCTTTTGTCCTACCCTCCCGTGGTAGCGGTGTCTATATTGGAAACTAAGGGATATTAAGGCCTCCTTTTAATAGAGAACCGGAACAAAGCGTTAATACAAAGTGTATACATGAACTCCTCAAACTACGCTCATCACCGAGAGTGGGCTCGGTTGTTCTCACTCCGGGGTTGTCAGATTATAACACGTAGTAGGTGACTATAACTTGCAAAATTGGATCTAAAACATAGATATAATGATGATTTCATAAACGGTTCAGATCTGAAATCATTGCACCCGGGCCCAAAGTGACAAGCATTAAGCATGGCAAAGTCATAGCAACATCAATCTAAGAACATAGTGGATACTAGGGATTAAGCCCTAACAAAACTAACTCGATTACATGATGAATCTCATCCAACTCCTCACTAACCAGCGAGCCTACGAAGAAATTACTCACTCCCGGTGGGGAGCATCATGGAATTGGCGATGGAGAAGGGTTGGTGATGACGAAGAACGAAAACCCCCCTCTCCGGAGCCCAAAACGGACTCCAGATCTGCCCTCCTGAGGAATAACAGGGCTTGGCGGTAGCTCCGTCTCGTGGATCACGATAATTCTTTCTCCTTGATTTTTTCTGAAATAATGTGAATTTACAGTATCAGGGGGTCAACAGCGGGGCCACCAAGTGGGTACAACCCACCTGGGCGTGCGAGGAGAGGGGGCGCGCCCTGGTGGGTTGTGCCCACCCAGGTGCCCTTCTCCGACAAGTCTTGGCCTAGAAATCCTTATTATTGATATAAAAAATCCTCGCAAAGTTTTTGTTCCATTCCGAGAACTTTTATTTCCGCACAAAAACAACACCATGGTAGTTCTGCTAAAAACAGCGTCAGTCCGGGGTTAGTTTCATTCGAATCATGCAAATTAGAGTCCAAAACAAGAGGAAAAGCATGAGTAAAAGTAGATACGTTGGAGACATATCAGAGCGGTTGACTGAAGTGGAGCTAGAGCTCAAGGACGCCGTCGGCAAGTGCGAGTCTTTGGAGGAGAAGAATAAGGCCGAAGTAGTCAATCTTGCTAAGGCTCTCCAGGAGGCGAAGGAAGCGCAGACCGAGTCCCGGGTGGCCCGCGAGGAGATCAAGCAGGCCGAACAGATAGCGTCTGGTAAGCCCTTTCTTTTGCAGAGTAAATTTGGCAGTCAGAAATATTCCTTGCTTACTCGACTATGGAGTTCTCCAGACGCCTTTGCGGATCTTCCGAAGAGCGCTACCGATGCCGCACAATATTTTCGGGCCCAAGATGGGAACATGACGGAGAAGCTCTTCTGGACACAGTACCTGGCGCCGGACCATCCGGCGCTATTGACCAACCAGATGAGGCGGCTGGTGGAGCTGCATAGGATGTCTGGTTTGGCCATGAAGGACATTATAGTCTGGTTGTGGCCAGCCGAACCCATTCCTAGCAGCTACTTCGGCTTGGTCCAGCGGCTTGGTGACGCCCTGCCCCGAGTTGAAGATGTGAAGCGCTCAGCGTGCATAGAGGGTGCGCGGATGGCCTTTGCCCGTGTCATGATGCACTGGGCGAAGATGAAGGCCGCCATCGTGGCGATCGAGGGTCCACCAGGAGGCAAGGACCACCGCAAGACGGAACGGTATTTTGAGGACGTCCTAGAGGGTGCCCGTTTAATGGAGGGTCAGTGCTTGAAAAATATAATATCTGAGTGAATGTATCCAGGCTGCCCAGACGTTGTTTTGTGAACCAAGGCTATGTAATATATTTGTGCCTTTTATCTGAAATTACTTTCCTCATGTACGGCCATTTATTAATCTTGAGAGTTTCCAGTCATCGGCTTCAGCCCCCACGTAGATGCTACGGGGGTGTTCGGTATAGCGCACGGCCACACTTGACCCAACGTCTTGGTCCGTAAAGGAGGTGTTTGCGCAGCGAACTAGGCAATCAGACTATGTGGCTTTATCACTCTCACTTAGCCATAGGAGTTTGACAATGGGACTAGGAACTAGCCCCTGATGTGTGTGCAACTATCCGAACTTGGATGCCTTAGGCGCGTGACTGGATGAAGGCCAGCCCTTTGTATAGTACGGAATAAATCGCAAAAGATTTATGGTGAGTCATGGAGTCGCTTGACCGGACGAGCCAGAAACACAATCGCAGTAGTTCTCCCTTTACCAGCTTAGCTGAACAGGCGCAACATAAGGTAGCAACCACAGGAGCCAGGCAACCTAGCTATTGACCAAAGACATGATTCGGAGCTGAAGCATATAATGCAATATTCGGGGCGCCGAAGTGTACTTCTAAAAGTATTCAGACTTTCTTTCTTGAACGTATGTGTGGCCGAATAGAGCCCTTGGTATTGAATCTGTACCAGAATGTATATGTGGCAATCTTAGCACAAACGAGGGATGCAGATTATGAAACAAACCAAGACCGAACGAGGGTTGGTAAAAACTTGTTTTCATTGTAATCTGGTTAATACGTCAAAACGTGATATTACAGATAGTGCCAAGGCTATTTTACATGCTAAAATGTGTACACAAGGGAAAGCTGTATACGGGGCCTAAAAAAGGATGGTCTTGAAGATCTCATTGATGCCCTGCCGCACGTCTGTGTCGGTTTCGTCCTTGTGGAAACGATTCCTTGAGAGGAACGGTCCACGGTCATTTATATGAGAATGGGCCCGAAAAGAGTCCCTGCATGACCGTGAAGTATCTAGGCTTTAATGCACCTATGGTATTTGAGAAGAAAAATATTAAAGGAAAAAGGGTCAAGGTCACATAGGGTCCAGCCGCACTATGGACTTATCCGTATTGTGCCTCCATCGTTGCCCAGGGTATTTTGAGTGCGTAATTATGCACGCGCGGTACATATGTCGCAGATGTGTGTGGCGATCGATGGAGGCAAGACTGCTAGACTAGCTCTGGAGTCACCGAGCTGTCGTCATGCGTACTAGACCAGACACGTTTAACAGTGTCCAGGGGCTTGATGGCCGATGAGGTATTCGGCCTAGGGAGGCCGCTCTGCACTTTAGCCACGAGGGCCGCGGTGTGCTCCTTAGTTCGGAGGGAATGCTCCATGTTTCCATTGACCGTGATAACGCCGCGGGGTCCGGGCATTTTGAGCTTTAACTAAGAATAATGCGGGACCGCATTGAAGCGGACGAAGGCGGTTCATCCGAGCAGTGCATGATAACCACTATGGAAGGGGACAATGTCAAAGATCAAGTCTTCGCTTAGGAAGTTATTGATACGTCACCAACGTATCTATAATTTCTGATTGTTCCATACTATTATATTATCATCCTTGGATGTTTTATATGCATTTATATGCTATTTCATATGATTTTTGGGACTAATCTATTAACCCAGAGCCAAGTGCCAGTTTCTGTTTTTTCCTTGTTTTAGAGTATCGCAGAAAAGGAAAATCAAACGGAGTCCAATTGACCTGAAACTTCACGGAACTTCTTTTTGGAATGGAAGCAATCCAGAAGACTTGGAGTGTATGTAAGGGATCAACGAGGAACCCATGAGGCAGGGGGGCGCGCCGACCCCCCGGGCATGCCCTCCACCCTCGTGGGCCCCTCGTGGCTCCCCTGATGTATTTCTTCCACCGATATATATCCATATACCCTAAAACTATCAAAGACGACAATAGATCGGGAGTTCCGCCGCCATAAGCCTCCGTAGCCACCGAAAAACAATCTAGACCCGTTCCGGCACCCTGCCGGAGAGGGCAATGCCTCTCTAGTGGCCATCTTCATCATCCCGGTGCTCTCCATGACGAGGAGGGAGTAGTTCTCCCTCGGGGCTGAGGATATGTACCAGTAGCTATGCGTTTGATCTCTCTCTCTCGTGTTCTTGAGGTGGTACGATCTTGATGTATCGCGAGCTTTGCTATTATAGTTGGATCCTATGATGTTTATCCCCCTCTACTCTCTTGTAATGGATTGAGTTTTCCCTTTGAAGTTACCTTATCGGATTGAGTCTCTAAGGATTTGAGAACACTTGATGTATGTCTTGCGTGGGATACCTGTGGTCACAATGGGGTATTCTATTGATCCACTTGATGTATGTTTTGGTGATCAACTTGCGGGTTCTACCCATGAACCTATGCATAGGGGTTGGCACACGTTTTCGTCTTGACTCTCTGGTAGAAACTTTGGGGCACTCTTTGAGGTTCTATGTGTTGGTTGAATAGATAAATCTGAGATTGTGTGATGCATATCGTATAATCATACCCACGGATACTTGAGGTGACATTGGAGTATCTAGGTGACATTAGGTTTTGGTTGATTTGTGTCTTAAGTTGTTATTCTAATATGAACTCTAGGGCTGTTTGTGACACTTATAGGAATAGCCCAACGGATTGATTGGAAAGAATAACTTTGAGGTGGTTTCGTACCCTACCATAATCTCTTCGTTTGTTCTCCGCTATTAGTGACTTTGGAGTGACTCTTTGTTGCATGTTGAGGAATAGTTATATGATCCAATTATGTTATTATTGTTGAGGGAACTTGCACTAGTGAAAGTATGAACCCTAGGCCTTGTTTCAACACATTGCAATACCGTTTACGCTCACTTTTACCACTTGTTACCTTGCTGTTTTTATATTTTCAGATTACAAAAACCTATATCTACTATCCATATACCACTTGTATCACCATCTCTTCGCCGTACTAGTGCACCTATACAATTTACCATTGTATTGGGTGTGTTGGGGACACAAGAGACTCTTTGTTATTTGGTTGCAGGGTTGCTTGAGAGAGACCATCTTCATCCTACGCCTCCCACGGATTGATAAACCTTAGGTCACCCACTTGAGGGAAATTTGCTACTGTCGTACAAACCTCTGCACTTGGAGTCCCAACAACGTCTACAAGAAGAAGGTTGTGTAGTTGACATCAAGCTCTTTTCTGGCGCCGTTGCCAGGGAGGTTAGTGCTTGAAGGTATATCTTTAGATCTTGCAATCGAATCTTTTTGTTTCTTGTTTTAGCACTAGTTTAGTTTATAAAAGAAATCTACAAAAAAATATGGAATTGAGTTTGCCTCATACGCTTCATCTTTTTAATATCTTTTGTGAGTATGATGGAAAGGAAAATTGTGCCAAAGTGTTAGAAGAAGAATGCATTAAAATGTTTGGCACTAAATCTTTGAATGATGAGCATGATTGCAATGTTGTTAGTATGAACTCTTTAAATATCCATGGTACTAATGATGATTGCACTAGTTATGATGAAAATGTCTCCTATAAACATGTCAATTTTTATGGAGTGCATTGGGTTTGCAAGTACACACCAATTAGGGAAGATAGATTTTGCAAGAGGCATAAGTACTTAGAAACTAAAATGTTGCAAGAAAGGCTAGATGTTTGTGCTGAAAATTTAAATTTTCTTGGCCGTACTTGTGAACTTTGCAATGAACGTGGTCATTTAACCATCCGATGCAAATTGTTTCATGATCTAATTGTTTCCAAAAATTGTGATGACTTGATTTATCTTGAACATCATAATGAACATAGTTTGCTTATGGGTTACGAAGAAATGAAACCTATAACTAACTATCTTCCAATATTTGCCCGTGATAAACTTCTTGGTTTTGATCTAGAGGAAATTTATATGTATTGTGCGGTGAATTGTATTGAAAATCCTTATATTGCCAACTACATAAAGAAAAGAAAACAAATAGAAGATGAAGAGAATACTAATGAAAGGGAAGAGACTTCCCAATACCCTCCTATTATTTCTTATGATGAACAGGTAACGAGGAGGAGCCTCCTATTCAACCAATCTCATTAATAAGGAGCTCCAAAAAGAGGATTGAACCCACACATGATGTGGTGAAGAAGAAGAAGAAAAGAAAAAGGAAGAGAGGTAAAAAGATATCTCTCCCAAATAATGTTGCTCCTATTACTGATGTGCCTCATGAAAATATAATTGTGGAAGATAATGAAACTTCTTATGATCTTGAAAATCTTTTTGGCCCTTGCTTGGAATAATATGATAATTGCTATACTATTGGTGCTATCCATAATATTAATGATGAGAGTGATTATGCTTATGATATGAAAAAGCCCAAGATTGGGGATGCTATGTTTGATGAAGATGATGTTTTTGAGAATATATTTTCTGCAATTAATGTTTGTCCCAAGCTTGGGGATGCTACGTTTAATGAAGATGATATTTTTAGTCTCCCAAGTTTTGATATGCAAATTTATAATGATAATAGCATGCCTCCTACTTATGAGGATTATTGTGATGATACTTATGCTATAAAAAGTAGTGATTATGTTTATAAAACTTGTCATGATTATGGTTACCCCTTTTCTGAACATCACTCTTTTAATGTTGAAACAATTTATAGTATTCGAGTTTCTTTATGATACTCCCACTATTATTCATGAGAAGAATTTTGCTTGTGTGGAGAGTAATAAAATTTCTATGCTTATGGATCATGAAAAGAATGCTTTAGGTTCTGGTTATATTGTTGAATTAATTCATGATGCTACTGAAAATTATTATGAGGGAGGAATATATGCTTGTAGGAATTGCAATAATATCAAGTTCCCTCTCTATGTGCTTAAAGTTTTAAAGTTATGCTTGTTTTGCCTTCCTATGCTAGTTGATTATTGTTCCCATAAGTTGTTTGCTCACAAAATCCCTATGCATAGAAAGTGGGTTATACTTAAATGTGCTAGTCATATTCTTCAAGATGCTCTCTTTATGTTACAATTATTATCCTTTATATGAGCATCGTTGAAATCATCATGCCTAGCTAGGGGCGTTAAACGATAGCGCTTGTCGGGAGGCAACCCAACTTTATTTTTGTTCCTTTCTTTTTGTTACTGTTTAGTAATAAATAATTTATCTAGCTTCTGTTATGATTGAGTTTTTATGTTTTAATTCTTGTTTGTGCCAAGTAGAACCGTTGGGAAGACTTGGGGAAAGTCTTGTTGATCTTCCTGTAAAAAACAGAAACTTTAGCGCTCACGAGAACTGCTGCCATTTTTATTTGGAAAGTGATATTTAGTTAATTCTTTTTGCAGATGATTAATAGATAAATTCCTCACGTCCAGAAATTTATTTGAGAATTTTATGAGTTCCATAAGAATACGTTTGATCGAAATTACTACAGACTGTTCTGTTATTGACAGATTCTGTTTTCATCGTGTTGTTTGCTTATTTTGATGAATCTATGAGTAGTATCGGAGGGTATGAACCATAGAGAAGTTGGAATACAGTAGATATTACACCAATATGAATTTAGAATGAGTTCATTACAGTACCTTATGATGGTGATTTGCTTTCTTATACTAACGGAGCTTACGAGTTTTCTGTTAAGTTTTGTGTTGTGAAGTTTTCAAGTTTTGGGTAAAGATTTGATGGACTATGGAATAAGGAGTGGCAAGAGCCTAAGCTTGGGGATGCCCAAGGAACCCCAAGGTAATATTAAAGGACAACCAAGAGCCTAAGCTTGGGGATGCCCCGGAAGCCATCCCCTCTTTTGTCTTCGTTCATCGGTAACTTCACTTGGAGCTATATTTTTATTCGCCACATGATATGTGTTTTGCTTGGAGCATCATTTTATTTTATTTATTTTTGCTTGCTGTTTGAATAAAATACCAAGATCTTAAATTCTTAAATGTTAGAGAGTCTTCACATAGTTGCATAATTATCCGACTACTCATTGATCTTCACTTATATCTTTCAGAGTAGTTTGTCGTTTGCTCTAGTGCTTCACTTATATCTTTTTAGGGCATGGTGGTGGTTTTATTTTGAAGAATTAGATGAACTCTTGTGCTTCACTTATATTATTTTGGGAGTCCTGAACAGCATGGTAGTTTGCTTTGGTTATGAAACTAGTCCTAATATGATGGGCATCCAAGAGGGATATAATAAAAACATTCATATAAGTGCATTGAATACTAAGAGAAGTTTGATGCTTGATAATTGTTTTGAGGTATGAAGATAGTGATATTGGAGTCGTTCTAGTTGAGTAGTTGTGAATTTGAGAGATACTTCTGTTGAAGTTTGTGATTCCCGTAGCATGCACGTATGGTGAACCGTTATGTGATGACGTCGGAGCATGATTTATTTATTGATTGTCTTCCTTATGAGTGGCGGTCGGGGACGAGCGATGGTATTTTCCTACCAATCTATCCCCCTAGGAGCATGCGTGTAATACTTTGTTTCGATAACTAATAGATTTTTACAATAAGTATGTGAGTTCTTTATGACTAATGATGGGTCCATGGATTATACGCACTCTCACCCTTCCACCATTGCTAGCCTCTCTAGTATCGCGCAACTTTCGCCGGTACCATAAACCTACCATATATCTTCCTCAAAACAGCCACCATATCTACCTATTATGACATTTCCATAGCCATTCCGAGATATATTTCCATGCAACTTTCCACCGTTCTGTTTATTATGACACGCTCCATCATTGTCATTGCTTGCATGATCATGTAGTTGATATCGTATTTGTGGCAAAGCCACCGCTCATAATTCTTTCATACATGTCACTCATGCATCATTGCACATCCCGGTACACCGCCGGAGGCATTCATATAGAGTCATATTTTGTTCTAAGTATCGATTTGTAATTCTTGAGTTGTAAGTCAATAAAAGTGTGATGATCATCATTATTAGAGCATTGTCCCAGTGAGGAAAGGATGATGGGGACTATGATTCCCCCACAAGTCGGGATGAGACTCCTAATGAAAAAAAAGAGGCCAAAGAAGCCCAAAATAAAAAAAAGAGGCCATAAAAAAAGAGAAGGCCCAGATAATAAAATAAAATAAAATAAAAAATGAGAGAAAAAGAGAGAAGGGACAATGCTACTATCCTTTTACCACACTTGTGCTTCAAAGTAGCACCATAATCTTCATGATAGAGAGTCTCCTATGTTGTCACTTTCATATACTAGTGGGAATCTTTCATTATAGAACTTGGCTTGTATATTCCAATTGCGGGCTTCTTCAAAATTCCCTAGGTCTTCGTGAGCAAGTGAGTTGGATGCACACCCACTTAGTTTCTTTTTGAGCTTTCATACATTTATAGCTCTAGTGCATCCGTTGCATGGCAGTCCCTACTCACTCACATTGATATCTATTGATGGGCATCTCCATAGCTCGTTGATACGCCTAGTTGATGTGAGACTATCTTCTCCTTTTTGTCTTGTCCACAACCACCATTCTATTCCACCTATAGTGCTATGTCCATGGCTCACGCTCATGTATTGCGTGAAGATTGAAAAAGTTTGAGAACATCAAAAGTATGAAACAATTGCTTGGCTTGTCATCGGGGTTATGCATGATTAAAATAGTTTGTGTGGTGAAGATTGAGCATAGCCAGACTATATGATTTTGTAGGGATAGCTTTCTTTGGCCATGATATTTTGAGAAGACATGATTGCTTAGTTAGTATGCTTGAAGTATTATTGTTTTTATGTCAATATTAAACTTTTGTCTTGAATCTTACGGATCTGAATATTCTTTCCACAATAAAGAAAATTACATGGATAAATATGTTAGTTAGCATTCCACATCAAAAATTCTATTTTTATCATTTACCTACTCGAGGACGAGCAAGAATAAAGCTTGGGGATGCTGATACGTCTCCAACGTATCTATAATTTTTTATTGTTCCATGCTATTATATTATCATCCTTGGATGTTTTATATGCATTTATATGCTATTTTATATGATTTTTGGGACTAACCTATTAACCCAGAGCCCAGTGCCAGTTTCTGCTTTTTCCTTGTTTTAGAGTATCGCAGAAAAGGAAAATCAAACGGAGTCCAATTGACCTGAAACTTCACGGAACTTATTTTTGGAATGGAAGCAATCCAGAAGACTTGGAGTGTACGTAAGGGATCAACGAGGAAGCCACGAGGCAGGGGGCACGCCCACCCCCCTGGGCGCGCCCTCCACCCTCATGGGCCCTTGTGGCTCCCCTGATGTATTACTTCCGCCTATATATATATCCATATACCCTAAAACTATTAAAGACAACAATAGATCGGGAGTTCCGCTGCCAGAAGCCTTCGTAGCCACCGAAAACCAATCTAGACCCATTCCGGCACCCTGTCGGAGGGGGCAATCCCTCTTCGGTGGCCATCTTCATCATCTCGATGCTCTCCATGACGAGGAGGGAGTGGTTCTTCCTCGGGGCTGAGGGTATGTACCAGTAGCTATGTGTTTGAACTCTCTCTCTCTCTCTCTCGTGTTCTTGAGGTGGTACGATCTTGATGTATCGCGAGCTTTGCTATTATAGTTGGATCCTATGATGTTTCTCCCCCTCTACTCTCTTGTAATGGATTGAGTTTTCCCTTTGAAGTTACCTTATCGGATTGAGTCTCTAAGGATTTGAGAACACTTGATGTATGTCATGCATGGGATACCTGTGGTGACAATGGGGTATTCTATTGATCCACTTGATGTATGTTTTGGTGATCAACTTGCGGGTTCCGCCCATGAACTTATGCATAGGGTTGGCACACGTTTTCGTCTTGACTCTGTGGTAGAAACTTTGGGGCACTCTTTGAGGTTCTATGGGTTGGTTGAATAGATGAATCTGAGATTGTGTGATGCATATCGTATAATCATACCCACGGATACTTGAGGTGACATTGAAGTATCTAGGTGACATTAGGGTTTTGGTTGATTTGTGTCTTAAGGTGTTATTCTAGTACGAACTCTAGGGCTGTTTGTGACACTTATAGGAATAGCCCAACGGATTGATTGGAAATAATAACTTTGAGGTGGTTTCGTACCCTACCATAATCTCTTCGTTTGTTCTCCGCTATTAGTGACTTTGGAGTGACTCTTTGTTGCATGTTGAGGGATAGTTATATGATCCAATTATGTTATTATTGTTGAGGGAACTTGCACTAGTGAAAGTATGAACCCTAGGCCTTGTTTCAACACATTGCAATACCGTTTATGCTCACTTTTACCACTTGTTACCTTGCTGTTTTTATATTTTCTGATTACAAAAACCTATATCTACTATCCATATACCACTTGTATCACCATCTCTTCGCTGAACTAGTGCACCTATACAATTTACCATTGTATTGGGTGTGTTGGGGGCACAAGAGACTCTTTGTTATTTGGTTGCAGGGTTGCTTGAGAGAGACCATCTTCATCCTACGCCTCCTACGGATTGATAAACCTTAGGTCATCCACTTGAGGGAAATTTGCTACTGTCCTATGAACCTCTGCACTTGGAGGCCCAACAACGTCTACAAGAAGAAGGTTGTGTAGTAGACATTAGTTATCCGGTGAACGTAAGACTACTTCCATTGTTATTGAGCCCATGCAGCGGGCTTCTACGCCGGGTATCACTCCTTTCAAGGTGGTGTTAGTAGGCTTGATTCTTGATGGGTCGATAGCTGTTTTGCGAACCGTGTCTTGATAAATCAAGTTAAGACTGATGCTACCGTCCATGAGGACTCTAGTGAGATGGTATCCATCAATGATTGGATCAAGGACCAGAGCTGCCAAAACTCCATGATGGATACTGGTCGGGTGGTCCCTTTGATCGAAGGTTATCGGACAAGCCGACCACGGGTTGAATTTAGGGGCGACGGGCTCTACGGCGCAGACGTCCCTTAGGGCGTTGATATGTCTCCAACGTATCTATCATTTATGAAATATTGATGCCATGTTTACAATAAATTTATATGGTTTTGGTATGATTTGCATGGAACTAACCCGGACTGACGCTGTTTTCAGCAGAACTACCGTGGCCACCACAATGAGGGGTGATTAGTCCACCCTCGGGGCTGAGGGTTTGTACCAGTAGCTATGTGTTTAATCTCTCTCTCTCTCTCTTGTGTTCTTGAGATGTCACAGTCTTGATGTATCACGGGCTTTGATGTACCAGTAGCTATATACCTTCTTTATCTTGTTGTGGTGAATTGAGTTTTTCCCTTTCAAATTTTGTTGTTATCGGATTGAATACTTTTATGGATTTGAGAACACTTGATATATGTCTTGCAATTGAATACTCATGGTGACAATGGGGTATCATATTGATTCACTTGATATATGTTTTGGCACTCAACTCGCGGATTCTTGAGGTGACATTGGGGTAATCTATGCATAGGGGTTGATGCACGTTCTTGTCTTTGTTTCTCTAGTAGAAATCTCGAGGCACTCTTTGAAGTTCTTTGCGTTGGATTGAGTATTATGAATATGAATTTGCTTTGGTGTTATTTTAGTACGAACTCTAGGATAGATCGAACGGAAAGAGTAGCTTTGTGTTATTTTAGTACAAACTCTTGAATAGATCGAATGGAAAGAATAGCTTTGAGGTGGTTTCGTACCCTACAAACAATTTATTCTTATGTTCTCCTCTAGATAGGAACTTTGGAGTGATTCTTCGTTGCACGTTGAGGGACGGTACTATGATCCAATTATATTAGCATTGTTGAAATATTGCACTAGCGAAAGTACGGACCCTAGGCCTCATTTTCAAGCATTGCAATACCGTTTTTTTGTGCTCGTTTACTATTTTCTACATTGTTGTTTTTATTTATTCATATTATAAAAATATATTTCTACCATCCATATTACACTTTTATCACCATCTCTTCGCCGAACTAGTGCACCTATACAATTTGCTATTGTATTAGGTGTATTGTGGACATAAGAGATTTCTTGTATTTGGTTGCAGGGTTGTTTGAGAGAGGCCATCTTCATCCTACACCTCTCACGGATTGATAAACCTTAGGTCATCCACTTGAGGGGACATTGCTACTGTCCTACAAAACTCTGCGCTTGGAGGCCCAACACGAGTCTACAAGAATAAATTTGCATAGTAGACATCAAACTCTTTTCTAGCACCGTTGCCGGGGAGGTGAGTGCATGAAGGTATGTCTTCAGATCTTGCAATCAGATCTTTTAGTTTATTGTTTTATCACTAGTTTGGTTTATAAAAGAAAACTACATGAAAAATGGAACTGAGGTTGCATCATATTAGTGATCATCTTTATAATATCTTTCTTGAAAATGATGGATGAGAAAATTGTGCTCAATTGTTAGAAGAAGTCAATAAAATGTTTAGCACAAAATATTTGAATGATGAGCATGATTGCAATGTTGTTAGTATGAATTCTTTGAATATCCATGATGCTAATGATATGCAAAGCCATAAGCTTGGGGATCCTATATTTGATGAAGATGATATTTTTAGTCCCCCATGTTTTGATGAGAAATTTATTATGATGAAAGCATGCCTCCTATTTATGATGATTATATTGATCAAAGTGGATTTGGAGAGGTGATGACTTTATTTAGTGTTGAATCCACCATTTTGGATGAGGCTTCAATTTACTATGATAACAAAGTTGCTATCTATGATTATTATAGTGATGACATGTATGCTATAAAGAATAATGATAACCATGAAACTTATCATCATGATTTTAATTTTCAATCACATGATAGTTATTTTGTTGAGTTTTCCCCCACCACTATTATGGATGAGAAGAAATTTGCTTATGTGGAGAGTAATAATTTTTCTATGCTTTTGTGTCATGAAAAGAATGCTTTATGTGATGGTTATATTGTTAAATTTCTTCATGATGCTACTGAAAGTTATTATGAGGGAGGAAGTTATGCTTGTAGGAATTGCAATAATATCAAGTTTCCTCTCTATGTGTTGAAAGTTTTGAAGTTATGTTTGTTTTGCCTTCCTATGCTAGTTGATTCTTGTTCTCATAAGTTGTTTGCTCACAAAAACCCTATGCATAGGAAGTGGGTTACGCTTAAATGTGTTTGCCATGTGTTTCATGATGCTCTCTTTATGTTTCAATTCTTATCTTTTATGTGAGCATCATTGAAATCATCATGCCTAGCTAAAAAGGCATTAAAGAATAGCGCTTGTTGGGAGACAACCCAACACTTTTGCCTACTGTTTTTGTGTGTTCACATGATTAAGCTACTGTGGTAATCATGTTTTACTGCTTTTGTTTCAATAAAGTGCCAAGTAAGACCTTTGGGATGGCTTACGTTGATAGTTGATTTGATCTTGCTGAAAAACATAAAATTTTTGCGCTCAGGAAAACAATTCTCGTTTTTAAAAGAAGCGTGATAAAATGTTGATTCTTTTTGAAGAAGATTAATAGACAGATTTCCCAGGTTTTCCTATTTTTCAGGGGTTTTTGAGTACAATAAATATGCTTGGAGTACAGATTACTACAGATTGTTCTGTTTTTGACAGATTCTGTTTTCAATGCATAGTTTGCTTGTTTTCTAGTTTCTATGGCTTATATTGCTCAATATAAATTGTGAAAATGATATGATACAGTAGGAATTGTGTGTAAACAATTATGAATCTTGTCTTTGACAGTACCAAAGTGAAATGGTTTTCTCTTTATCATACTAACCTCTCTCACGAAGTTTCGTTAAGTTTTGTGTGATTGAAGTTTTCATGTTTTGGGTGGGATGTCGATATGAGGAGAATAAGGAGTGACAAGATACTAAGATTGGGGATTCCCAATGCACCCAAAGTTGATATTCAAGGAAGATCCATGCAACTAAGCTTGGGGATGCCCTGGAAGGCATCCCCTCTTATGTCTCCAACATTATCGGTAACCTCACTTGGAGCTATGTTTTGTTTCGCCACATGATATGTTTTTTGCTTGGAGCATCAATTTATTTTGTTAGGATTTGCTTACTATTATATATAATAATGTTTTTCATATTTTATTTCAATAAAAGTGAAATTGGTAGCCTTTACTATGCTTATTTTACAAGTCTACATGTTGCTGTTTCAAAACATAAAGTTTACCGCTATTGCAAAAAATTCCCTAGAAAAGTCAAAATGTGATAAAATGTTAAAACTTTTTGAAAATTAAGCTATGATAAAATTTCCACAGTGTGGTAGATTTTCATAATCTTTGGAGTTAGAGAAGTATTGATACTTTTGCATTCTTTACAGACTGTATTGTTTTAGCAGATTGCTGTTATGTTTGCATATGTTTGCTTGTTTAATGATTCTGTTGGAGGATAGAAGTATTAAATATGCAGAGGAATTTAGTACGAAATGTTGAATAATAATTTCAGTGATTTGCTACAGTAGAGAAGGATAAAGTTTTTGCATTAGTTTATACTAACCTATCTCATGAGTTCTTGTTGAGTTTTGTGTGGATGAAGTTTTTAGGATTTAGGGAAACCGTGATATAAAAGTAATTAAGGAGACACAAAAGCTCAAGCTTGGGGATGCCCAAGGCATCCCAAGATAATATTTCAAGAAGTCTCAAGCATCTAAGCTTGGAGATGCCTCGGTAGGCATCCCACCTTTCTTCACCAACAATTATCGGTTAGTATCAGTTGATCCTAAGTTTTTGCTTTTTCTTCACAAGATGTGTGCTATCCTTGGAATGTCATTTTTTTTTCTTGTTGTTTTAATAAAGTACTTAGATCTTAAAGTTTTTAAATAAAATAGAGTCCTCAAATAGTTGCCAGGGAGGCTAGGTAAGCGGCACGCACATCCCGTCAACGAAGCTCTTTTCTATGGAATTGCTCTAGTGCTTCACTTATATATTTTTCAGCATGGTGTGCTTTAGTATTTTTGAAGAAATCCTATCTTGCTTCACTTCAATTAATTTGAGAGAAAGAAATATTATGCTTATGATCTTCACTTATATTTGTTTGATCTTATCAAAAGCAACACATGAAAATTAGTTCCAAAGTGATATATATCCAAGAAGGATATGATAAAAACTTTCATGAAGATGATTGGACAAAATAAACTTGATTCATTGTAATAGTTTTAAGATATGATGATGTGATATCACTAGTGCAGAACCGGGCAATAGCACCAGTTTGTAAGGCCCTTTAGTGTCGGTTTCGTAACCGGCGCTAAAGTGTAGGCACTAAAGCCCCCCCCTTTAGTACCGGTTCAGCACGAACCGGTGCTAAAGGGCAACCACGTGGCATGAGCCAGCTTCGGGGCAGGGAGCCCTTTAGTACCGGTTGGTGTCACCAACCGGTATTAAAAGATTGGGGGGGTTTGGGTTTATGATTTGTTTTTCATTTAATTTTGTGTTTTCCATTTAATTCTTTTTCGTTTGCTGGTATTTTACGATACTACATATTGTACACGTTATGCATATATATAAATAGAATTTCTAGTAGAACCGATCATAATATATATATATACAATTTCTCCTAATTGGTGCCTTCGGAGCCATTGACATTAGCCTAATTGGTGCCTTCGGAGCACGATAACAATTGGAAGTGGTTCATGGGGGCGGTAGCGGATAATAGTATTCTCCTTTGGGATCTATGACCTGGTCGAGCAAAAATCCCGCTATTTCCTCTTGAATTGCTTCTATGCGGTCCTCTGTTAGGAGCTTCTCCTGCACCTCTTTGAACTGTTAAGAAGGAGATCAATATGCATGTGTATTAGTTGTGTGACTAGATATCGATAATGGTGTAAAAATTGTGAATAGTGTTCTGACAAACGTACCCACTCCTGTCTTTGAGATTTGCTCCTTTTGGACGCCATCATGCGAATGTTCTCGCAAACATAGTATGCACACAAATTATTCCCCGGCGCCTGCTTCAGGGCCTTTACGAGAATGTAATTTGATCAGATAATAATTAATCAAGCATGATAATTAAAGAGATGGCAACTAGCTAGCACTACTTAATTACTTACCTGGGATCGATACCATTTCAGATCTTGTTTCCATGGGCCTGGAGTGGCCCTGATGAACTTTGCCCAAGCCTTGCCCGCCAACAAAGAAAATGAATAAATGGGTTATTAAATAGTTGTTATCAGGAAATGACGAACTAATTAAATAGGCCGAGATATAGTTAATAATGATTGAAATTACCTGTTGACTATCCCCTTCACGTTGGTGTAGTCACTTGCTTTCTTAAGTAGTGAGTCTAGTACTTCAACTGTTCCTTCATCAACTTTAATGATTAACAAGATCTAGTGAAATCTGCATGCACACACGTTTTCATGTCTTAATTAAGCGGGCATATGTAAGCAAAAACATGTAGCTAGCTAGTAGGCAAAAACAGAATTTGTAGTACAAGACAGTGTGACTCACTCGAAGTTGTAAGGAAATAGTATATCTTCATTGTATTTGAGGCGCTTGAAGAACTCTAGCATGCTTTCCTCTACACTTTTTTCGTGATATGGATCTAATTTCCATGTGTATTCATTAATGGTATTTGGGTCAACGAACCTAATGCCATAGCGTCCACCTTTTTTCATTTCATAAATTTGTCGGCGTTCTGGGAACGGGGGTCCCCAAACTTGCCTGCCTGCGGCCTGCGGCGTGGCTCAAAGGGGGGCCCAGCACGGCCCATCTTCACCAACACAAACTCAAGACCCTCGCGAGGGGCCAAACCTCACAGGGCGGACGACGCGGAGCTTCCTCAGGCACGGCCTCATCAAGCTGGCTCGCGAGGAGGCGGAGAGATCAAGGCAGGGTACCTCGCGAGGTGCCCGTGACGCAAGCCATGACGATCAAGGGCGCCAGGCGGGTGCCAGCCCGCGCAGCGTCCTCCTTTCCTCTTTGGTGCAAAGGGGGCAAGCGTAGCCGCGGAGTACCGAGGCATTAGGCAAAGGTTGTCATTTCAGTGCAACGAGTCCAAGGCCAGGAGGACTACGAGACGGCGTTCGTCATGGAGCCCAAGACGGCGTCATCGCCAGAGCTTTGCGCAGGCGAAGACTACTTTTGTCAGGATAGCTGATACTTGTTGTCCCCCTTCAAATTAGCCCGCCATTGTTGGCTCCCTTCCTGCTCGATATTTGGGAGGAGAAACAGGGCCTCTAGAAATAGGACCAGCCACCCACATAGCAAGGGCTCTCGACAAGTCGAAGGGTCTCTAGGGGTAGAGAGGTTGGAAGCAGAGAGAGAGAGAGAGAGAGAGAAAGGTGATTGAACTCCTCCCAGCAGTCCACCGCCTCAGCCAAGAACAGACCCTCGCGAGGCTGTTCTTCCTTGTATTGTTCATCATCATCAGCCCAAGAGGCAATCCACACACCACACACTGGAGTAGGGTATTACACCACAACGGTGGCCCGAACCAGTATAAACCCTGTGTCTCTTGTGTTGTTCTTTCGATAGTTTTAGATCCTAGCGTGGCGAAGGGGTGCAGGTAGGTAGGAGGCGAAATCTCCACGCGCACCCCAGTGTTCGAACCTCAAGGGTCTGCCGGAACCCGAAATCCGACATTTGGCGCGCCAGGTAGGGGTGCGCCGGAATTCGACTTCCACCACCCCGTTCTCCTCTGACCATCACGCTCATGTCTGACGCTCGTCGGGCCCGCGCGGAGCGCCGGGCCGCCCTCGCTTCCCGTGTCACCCAGACGACCCCTGTCAGCGGGCGTCCTCGCTGTTCCCCGTCACCTGCCGTCAATGCCGCCACCGGCCCGGCGGGGGACGAGCAGCAAGCATCGTCTCAGCATCCGTCCGTGCGGCAAGACGGTCGCACCGCAACTCCCTCGCTCGCCCCGGCTGATTCTTCGTCCCGCGCGCTCCGCGCCCTCATGGAGTCCCGCAACCTCTCCCCCGCCTATCGCGTTACACCAACACCCCCGGTCGTCGCGGCCCTCCTGGGCGGCTCGCAGGCGCCGCCCACAAATCACCACGTCAAGCCGTTCATCCGTCGGGTCAGCGCCGCTTCCACGTGGCAGGGGGCTCCCCTGGATCGGGTGGCGCCCGCGACCGGCCTGACCATCAGCTCGGAAGACCACCCCTCCAACTCGGCCAGCTCGGGTGCGCTCCCCATGCTGTGCACCCCCACCATCTGCCAGGTGGCCGTCACCAGAACTCTCATCGATGGCGGTGCGGGCCTCAGCGTGCTCTCAGTCGAGGCCTTCAACCTCCTCTGCATACCCCTGGAATGGCTGCAGCCTAGCCGGCCCTTCTCAGGCGTAGGGGGCAGGTCGTCCAGCTCCTTGGGACAGATCCGGCTGCCGGTGACCTTCGGCACCTACGACAACTTCCGCACGGAGCTGGTCGACTTCGACATCACCCCCATCGGCCTCCCCTATAACGCCATCCTCGGCTACCCAGCGCTGGCCCAATTCATGGCTGCGACACACACGGCGTACAACCTCATGAAGATGCCCGGGAGCAGCGGTGTCCTCACCATGCACGGGGACACTGGGGACGCCCTGCGGGTGCTCAAGCTCGCCTTCAAGACAGCGGCGTCGGCACAGCCCACCGCCTTGGAGGCCCCCGAGCCCAAGGGGGCTGCGCCTACCAAGAAGAAACAGTTGTTCACCCAAGACAAGGCAGAAACCAAGCAGATACCCGTCGATGAGGACGGGTCCACCAACGCCACTTTCACCATAGGCGCCCACCTCGAACCCAAGCAGGAGGAGGCCCTGGTCGGGTTCCTGCGCGCGAACAAGAAGGTATTCACTTGGGAGCCAGACCAGTTGGCAGGGATCCCCAGGAGTGTAATCGAGCATCACCTCAACGTGTGCCCCAACGTGCGCCCTGTGAAGCAGAAGGCCAAGCGGCAGTCCACAGAAAAACAGGCCTTCATCGTCCAAGAGACCCGCAAATTAGAGGCCGCTGGGGTCATTCGCGAAGTCCGATACCCAGATTGGTTGGCCAACCCTGTCGTTGTGCCAAAGAAGGGGGGAGGAACGCATGTGTGTCGACTTCACCAACCTCAACAAAGCGTGCCCGCAAGATCCGTTCCCGCTCCCCCGCATCGACCAGATCGTCGATTCCACTGCGGAATGCGACTTGTTATGCTTCCTGGATGCCTTCTCTGGGTATCACCAGATCAAGGTGGCGGTCGAAGACGTCGAGAAGACAACCTTCCTAACCCCGTGTGGGGTGTACTGCTACACATGCATGCCGTTCGGGCTGCGTAACGCAGGGGCAACCTTTTAGCGGCTGATGCACATCACCTTGGGCCCGCAGCTCGGGAAGAATGTTGAAGCTTACGTCGGTGACATTGCGGTAAAGTCTCGGGAGGCCAGAACCTTGATACAAGACCTGGAGGAAACCTTCGCGAGCCTCAACGCAGTGAACCTATGGCTCAACCCAGAGAAGTGCATGTTCGGAGTCCCCTCGGGCAAACTCTTGGGTTTCCTCGTGTCCCACCGAGGCATCGAGGCTAACCCGGAGAAGGTCAAGGCAGTGGAAGACATGAGCCCGCCAAAGACCCTCAGAGAGATGCAGAAGCTCACGGGGCACGTGACCACGCTAGGGCGCTTCATCTCCAAGTTAGGGGAGCGAGCGCTACCCTTTTTCCAGCTAATGAAGAAAAACGGGCCCTTCGAATGGACTGAAGAGGCCGACAAGGCGTTCCAGGATCTCAAGAGATACCTGACCAGTCCACGGGTCATGGTGGCTCCGCACCCTCAAGAGCCCCTGGTGCTTTACCTCGCTGCCACTCCCTACTCTGCCAGTGCAGCCCTGGTGGCAGTCAGAGAGGAGCATCGGATCAAAACAGCGGCGGCGGCCCGGGACGAGGCGGAACCGGTATGAGGAAGGTCCACAGAAACCGCCACAGCGGCTGAGGAGGATCAGCCGCCACAAAGGGGCGCACCAGAGGCGGAAGAGGCCCCTCTCCCAGATGGCCAGTCTCAGGAGGCCTCATTGTCTCAAGAGGCGCCATGGTCTCCAAAGGGAGCCACCAGCACTGACGCACTCCACCTTGTTGAGCACCCAGTGTACTTCGTCAGCACAGTGTTGCGGGATGCAAGGGCGCGGTACCCTATGCCTCAGAAACTCCTCCTCGCGCTACTGGTGGCCTCGCGCAAGCTGCGGCACTATTTTCAGGGTCACCCCATCAAGGTCGTCTCGTCGTACCCCCTGGAGAGGGTGCTCAGGAGCCCCAATTCAGCTGGGAGGGTCGTTGAGTGGAACATAGAGCTGCAAGCATTTCAGCTCGAATTCAGCATGACCAGAGTCATCAAGGGAGCAGCGTTGGCGGATTTTGTGGCAGAATGGACGGAGGCGCCAGGCCTCAAGGCCGACGAGGATCGGTCCCTGTCCCCGGGAAGCGAGGCACCAGAAGGCTGGGTCATGTACTTTGATGGGGCATTCTCCAGACACGGCGCTGGGCCTGAGGCGGTGCTTATATCGCCCACCCAGGACAAGCTCTATTACGCCGTGCATCTCCGTTTCTAGCAAGGTGAAAAGGTCTCCAACAACATAGCGGAGTATGAAGGTTTAATAGCGGGCTTGAAGGCCGCAGCTGCCCTGGGGGTGAAACGCCTCACCATCAAGGGCGATTCACAGCTCCTTATCAATTTCTCCAACAAGGTGTATGAGCCGAAGGATGAGCACATGGAAGCCTACCTTGCGGAGGTCCGCAGGATGGAGAAGCAGTTCTGGGGGTTGGAGTTGCAGCATGTGCCCCGTGGCACCAATCAGGAAGCCGATGACATCGCCAAACGCGCGTCCAGGCGGTTACCTCAGGAGCCTGGCGTTTTCGAGGAGCGGCTCTTCAAGCCGTCAGCCTTACCGTCATTATCAAACACGGCTCAGCCCCGGGAGGAGCTCCCCCAGCCACCTGCCTCAGGAGCTCCGGCCTATAGCCCGGCCTCAGGAGCACGCCTGCTCCTGACGATGGAACCTTAGGAGGGATGTTGGATCACGGAGCTCCGGAGCTACTTAACGCAAGGGACCCTGCCGGAGAAGGAGGAGGAAGCAGAGCGAGTGGCACGCCAGGCCACGGCATACTGCATCAAAGATGGAGAGCTCTACCGGAAGCGACCAAACGATGTATCCCTGCGCTGCATCTCCAGGGAGCAAGGGAAGGAACTACTGGAAGATATACACGGCGGGGACTGCGAACATCATTCATCATCACGGAGCCTCGTCGGCAAGGCGTTCCGCAGCGGGTTTTATTGGCCCACCGCGCTCAATGACGCCGTTGAACTAGTGAAAGCTTGTGAGGCCTGCCAGTTCCACGCCAAGCAGATCCATCAGCCGGCAGGGGGCTTGCAGACTATCCCCCTTTCGTGGCCATTCGCATTCTGGGGGCTCGACATCTTGGGTTCGTTTCCTCGGGCGCCAGGGGGCTACCGCTACCTTTACGTTGCCGTGGACAAGTTCACCAAGTGGGCTGAAGTGGAGGCTGTCCGCACCATTCCTGC
Organism: Triticum urartu; assembly: GCF_003073215.2. Lineage (NCBI taxonomy): Eukaryota > Viridiplantae > Streptophyta > Magnoliopsida > Poales > Poaceae > Triticum > Triticum urartu. The sequence goes on along the minus strand of NC_053026.1, from coordinate 467,177,781 downwards.
GGGTTCTGCGGTCAAGTTCATCAAGGGCATCGTGAGCCGGTTTGGGGTGCCGAATCGCATCATCACGGACAACGGTTCGCAGTTCACCAGTAACCTCTTCAAAACATACTGTGCTAACCTTGGAACGCAGATATGCTACGCTTCAGTGGCACACCCCCGAAGCAACGTCCAGGCCGAGCGAGCCAATGCGGAGGTCCTGAGGGGCCTCAAGACCAGGACGTTCAAGAAGAAGCTGGAGGCCTGCGGCAGAGGTTGGTACGACGAGCTTCAGTCCGTGTTGTGGTCCATCCGCACAACCGCGACCAAGCCAACTGGGGAGACCCCGTTCTTCCTGGTCTACGGAGTCGAAGCGGTCCTCCCTCACGTGGTCAGACGTCGCTCCAAGTGGGTCCTGGCGTTCGACGAGGCGCAACAGGACGCCATGGGGGGGATGGACCTCGTGCTGGGGGAGGAATGCCGCCGAGAAGCCGCGCTACGAGCGGCGAGGTACCAACAAGCGTTGCGGCGATATCGCTGCCGCAACATCCACCCCAGAACTCTCGAGGTAGGAGACCTCGTGCTCAGGCGGGTCCTCTCCAGGGAGGGGCTGCACAAGCTCTCTCCCATGTGGGAGGGCCCGTTCAAGGTTGTTCATATTTCCAGGCCCGACTCAGCGCGCTTGGAGACTCAAGAGGGAGTGCTGGTCCAGAACGCATGGAACATCCAGCACCTCCGGAGGTTCTACCCCTAAAAAGGCCCAGAGCCTGTGAAGCTATCGCGTTATGGAAAAGGCCCAGAGCCTGTGAAGCAAGGCGAATGCCTGTGAAGCTATCGTGTTTTGGAAAAGGCCCGAAGCCTGTGAAGAAGGCCAATGCCTGTGAAGCTCGCCGCCCGTGACACTCTCACGTAATAATGAGTTGGGGCTGTACATGCCCCGGAGTCTCAGGAGCGCCGGCCTCAGACCCTAGGGCTCCCTCCCATGCCTAGTGGCAGCACTTAGCTCTGCGCTGGTGAGAAGACGTCGAAGACTAGACTAGGTGCCGGACGCGGCTTTTCATTTGCTTTCCGCAGTTGGCTTGCTCCTTCTCAGTCGAAGTTTTATTGAAGTTGTTGCCGTCTTTGGCTTGTGGTTCGTCGGCTTTTTATTCTCCTGCCTCGATTTCTCTTGTGCGAGGCCTCGCGAGGGGGGCAGCCGAGCGCCCACACGAGTGTCCCTATCCTAGTCATTCAAAGGGTTCGCAACCTGGGCCCCTTGCAGGAGCACCCCTGAAGTCCGTGCCCCTCGGGCACCGCGACACAAACACACGGCCTGGGTCGGTCGCCCCCACTGCTGGGGCCGGGAACCATCCACGCGCGGGCACGTAGCCGGAAGGTACGATAAAGAAAGCAGAATGATGATTAACAGCAATAACCCATACACGCCCCCGCGGGGCACCACACTGCTGTCCTTTTTACGCAGGAAAAGGGAAGAGAAAGAACAAATCTGGCGCGGCTCGCCTCACACCAGCCCGCAGGGAAGCCCGAGCTGCCTCCGGAGCTCAGGCGGACTCCCTCTCGCGCTTCACCAGGGCGCGACGGTGGGCGGACACGCTACCACCTCCCAAGAAGATACGACGGCGTGGGGGCTGACTACGGCCACCACTAGAAGAGTCGCCGCCTGAAGAAGAACCGGAGAAGCTTGAGGAACCCTGAGCGCCGCCAGCCCCGCGAGCGTCGTCCTCTCCATCATCGCCGAAGCCGGGTTCCTAGCCGCGGTCGTCGCCCTTAGGGCAACACCCTGCGCGGCGACCATCTTGCCCAAACACCCTCACGTAGAGGGTGGCATCGCCGTTGAACCTGAAGTGTAGGGTGCACCGACGGCCCAGGCCACGCGCGTGGGCAAACGTCTGCCAACCGCGGGCCAGGGCCAGGCTCCCGGCTGCGGAGACCTCCAGCGAAACCCATGAGGCCTGGCTGCAGCAGCCGTCGGCCTGAAGCAAGAGGCCGCCCGGGGCGCCGGCCGGGAGCTCGCCAAGGAGGAAGCGAGGAAGTGGGAGCCGTGTGCTAGTCGGCTCCGCCGACCACACGACGAACTCCGGCAGCACCTCTGCAGCGCGAAAGCACGACATAGGGGGACGCGCAGCCGGAGCGCACCCCCCGGCCGCAGCAATCCGCCTGCCACCGCGCTGGAAAGCATCTCCGCGGCTGCGGGGAGCTGCCGTGGTGGCCACAGGATGTTTGCGGGGGCGCCCTCGGCCGCGCTTTGGTGGGGGAGAGGCATGCTCAGCCTGGCAAGCCTTCCCCTTCTCCACGGCCAAGAACCTCTTCGACGAGGCCATGAAGAAGAAGGAGAAGCAAGGGGAGATAAACCGGGAGGGCGCACGCCGTTCCATACTTATAGCCGGCGAAGGCCAACCGCCGACCTCCACGATCGCAGGTAATCACGACCCGTTTTGCATGCAGGGACTGCTCAATCCGTGCAGTTACCGAGGCGCCATGGGGAAGTGGAGATGCCCATGTCCAATCAACTGCCACGCGGCGCGTAAGGCCGCAGGCTGTTAGGGCCCGCGGCGCTTCGCTCTCGCCCTTCCTCCTCCTTGGACGGCCAAGTACGGGGGCGCCTTGGGCCCGGGGGCTACTGTCGGCGTTCTGGGAATGGGGGTCCCCAAACTTGCCTGCCTACGGCCTGCGGCGTGGCTCAAAGGGGGGCCCAGCATGGCCCATCTTCACCAACACAAACTCAAGACCCTCGCGAGGGGCCAAGCCTCGCAGGCCAGATGACGCGGAGCTTCCTCAGGCACGGCCTCATCAGGCTGGCTCGCGAGGAGGCGGAGAGATCAAGGCGGGGTACCTCGCGAGGTGCCCGTGACGCAAGCCATGACGACCAAGGGCGCCAGGCGGGTGCAGCCCCCGCAGCGTCCTTCTTTCCTCTTTGGTGCAAAGGGGGCAAGCGCAGCCGCGGAGTACCGAGGCATCAGGCAAAGGTTGCCATTTCGGTGCAACGAGACCAAGGCCAGGAGGACTACGAGACGGGGGTCACCGTGGAGCCCAAGACGGCGTCATCGCCAGAGCTTTGCGCAGGCGAAGACTACTTTTGTCAGGATAGTTGATACTTTCTGTCCCCCTTCAAATTAGCCCGCCATTGTTGGCTCCCTTGCCGCTCGATATTTGGGAAGAGGACCAGGGCCTCTATAAATAGGACCAGCCACCCACATAGCAAGGGCTCTCGACAAGTCGAAGGGTCTCTAGGGGTAGAGAGGTTGGAAGCAGAGAGAGAGAGAGAAAGGTGATTGAACTCCTCCCAGCAGTTCATCGCCTCAGCCAAGAACAGACCCTCGCGAGGCTGTTCTTCCTTGTATTGTTCATCATCATCAGCCCAAGAGGCAATCCACACACCACACACTAGAGTAGGGTATTACACCACAACGGTGGCCCGAACCAGTATAAACCTTGTGTCTCTTGTGTTGTTCTTTCAATAGTTTTAGATCCTAGCATGGCGAAGGGGTGCAGGTAGGTAGGAGGCGAAATCTCCGCGCGCACCACAGTGTTCGAACCTCAAGGGTCTGCCGGAACCCGAAATCCAACAAAATCTTCGTCCTGCATAATACCACAGAAAATAATATAGTGAGGATAATTAGAGGTAATGATTGATCAAAATGATCACTACAGCTAGCTTGAGATTTAACTTACAGAAAGAAATCACTTATACACAATAGCAACTGACGATAGATTTGTCGAGTGCGTCTTGATTGTATAGCTGAAACAGTTCTGAATACTCAACGGCCAGAGCTTTCTCATGGTAGTAATGCTCCTCCTTGCCCTTCACCATGAGGGACTCTCGATTGGAAATCTTGGTAATGTCCATGTACCATCGATGCAATTCATACATTCTCGTTGGGAGGTTCTTGACCTTGTCTGGCTCGACCAAAGGTTGGCCTCGGACATATTTTCGTTTTATTTCCTCCTCTCTAGTAGGAAACATGGGCTCGATATCGAGGAGTTGTCCAACAGTGATCCCGATCGCTTCAGCCTGCGCAATATGCTCCTCAGTTATTACCACATCGCCCACCCCGGGAACGTTAACGGTTTGCCCACAATAATATTGGGCGTGCCTACTCTCATGTGTTGTTGGCACAACAAGTGGGTGGATTGATTGTGTCGCCTGTTCTCCCAGCTGGGGAACGGTTTTACCGCTCCTTTTGCCAGCTGATTTGCTCGAGCTCGCCTCTTTCTGTAGACGTGCTCGATTTAACTTCTTGATGTGGCGACCATAGTCTGTGTCAACAGTCTTGGGAGCTGGTGCTCTAGCCATACGAATGAAGTGTTCAATCTTTTCTGCAGGCACATTCTCCCTTGGCGGCGATGGCGGTTTCGGTGCAAAATGGGCTTCCACCTCGGCCTTCGATATGGCTACGTTTTCCTCCTCGGACTTGTCGTAAGGCCTCTGCGAAAGAGGCGCGAGGCTTGGACCATATTGAAATCGCTTGCCTCCGCCTGTACCTCCAGTACTACCTCGACTTGTACCGCTACGCACCATAGCTGAGGCGGCTCTCTTCCATGATTGCTGAGGCGGCGAAGAAGGCTGATGTGGCTGAGTTGGAGGAGGAGGAGTGGCCTGAAGCTGTGCCGGACTAGGAGGAGGAGTGGCCTGACGCTTTGCCGGACTTGGAGGAGGAGGAGTGGCCTGAAGCTGTGCCGGACTTAGAGGAGGAGTGGCCTGACGCGTTGGTGGACTTGGAGGAGCGGGAGTTTGCTGACTCGGTGGCGGACTTCGACGAGGAGTCGGATGACGCGGTGTCGGTGTCCTTCGAAAGATGATGCAATCCTTTCTCCATAGGATGATACGATGGTTGGCCTCTCCCAGTGTGTGCTCACCGTCACCTCAAGGAATGTCAAGCTCTAGCCTCGAATATTGGTCCACCACCTCATCAACCAAGACACAAGCATAGCCCGCTGGAATCGGGTTGCAATGGAAGGTTGCCTCGGGGGGATTTGTAAAAGCAAGGGCGTCCGCCACCTTCATGGATATGTTCTTCATTTTGAAGTGTAGTCGCAGTTAGTGTTCTCCATGATGTCATCCACGGGCTAGCTATCCAGCAATGCGTCGCCCGGGGTGGAACCCACGCTGCTTCTCGGCATGGATGGGACGGTGCTATCCAATGGTGGATCATCCGCTAGCTGCTGAGACACCCTTTGCTGGCTAAGTGAGTCGATCTGCTCCTGCTGCTCCTCTGGAATTTGACTGCCAAGTCTGCGTGCGCTGATTCTAGGCCTTGAAGGCGTTCATAGTCTAGCTTCCTCTGCTCCTCCTCCATCTTCCTCTTCTTCTCCTCCGCAATCTTCTTTCTCGCACGGGTTCTGTAGTCGGTGTTCCAGTCCGAAAACCCCTCATACCACGGCATAGCGCCCATGCCTCCTGTTCTTCCTAGGTGTTCAGGATTTCCCAGGGCACGCGTAAGCTCGTCGTTCTCTCTGTTGGGCTTGAACACCCCCGATCGAGCCTCTTCTATTGCAACAAGTAGCTTATCTTCGGCTCCGTCCAGACATGCCTTCTTTGAAACTTTGCATGTCTTCGGTTCCAACTCCCCCCCATGCGCATAGAACCAAGTCCTGCACCTGGGGGGCCAGCTCAATGTTTCTGGAGTGACACCTGCATCCAGCATCTCTTTCTCAGACTTATCCCACTTAGGCATTCCCACCGCATAGCCACCTGGCCCCAGCTTATGGAACTTATCCTTTTTTGCGGCATTGGCATTGTTTATTCTCGACCGTTCCTTAGATAATTCCGAATCCTTGAATTTCACGAAATCGTCCCAATGAGCACTTTGCTTCTCTAGTGTTCCCTCGAATACTGGAGTCTTCCTTCCTTCCATGACGTACTTGGCCCATTCACGATTCTTGTGGTTTTTGAATGCAACCGCCATCTTCCTAAGAGCAGCGTCCTTGACTTTCTCCACATCTGCATCTATGAAATGATCTGGTAGGGTGAAATATTCCATGAGCGTTTCCCAAAGCAGAAGTTTTTGTCTGTCATCGACAAAAGTAACTCCTGGACGTGGCTTTGCTGGTTGTCTCCATTCTTGAAGGGAGATCGGGAGTAGGTCCTTCACAAGAACTCCGCACTAATGAACGAACTTGTCCGCAATCTTCTTAGGCGCTAATGGTTCGCCATTAGGTCTGGTGGCCTCGATATTGTACTTTACGCCCTCCTTCAACTTTTTGTTCGGGCCTCGTTTCCTGTTGCCTGAAGATTTGCTCGATCTGGATGGCTGAAAGAAGAAAGATCGATTCGTTAATATATCTTCAAGTCATTTAAAACATGTGATGATCACCAGATGCCTACTTATATAAATATATATACCTCGCCGGTCTTTGTTGTTTCAAGATCAACATTTTCTTCGTCATGTTCATAGTTCATGACTTCATCAATTCAATCGTCGTGATCGAATATCATATCACCCTCCCCGGTGTTGTTTAGATATTCGGAGCCGTCATAATCTTCTTCATTCTGATCATCATCTGGCCCGCGAGGATTGCGTATGATATTGAACAGGGCCTCTTCTCCCTCTCTGCCGGTATTGTCCGCCATAGGTTTTGTTTAACTAATCCAAAAGAAATATATTCAAATTACAATGCATGGATGCAATCAATTAATAAGGAAAAACTGAATCAATCATAGTACATAATAAGCATCATCGAATACGTCGTCTCGAATAATAGATATAATCTCGAATACATCATCTCGAATAATAGATATAATCTCAAATACATCGTCTCGAATAATAGATATAATATTGAATACATCACTAGCTAGCTAGCTAGCAAGCTAATAAAGATCGAATACTACAGAGTAATCTAGGCCACTCGTGGTTCCTGAGGTGTGGGCGGTGGACACCCAAAGAGAAGGAACCATCACTGGATCATAGCTCGGGTGATCTCCCAAAAGAACCTGCCAGGTATTGGAGAAGCTGACGTCCATAGCAGTCATGTAGCGATGGACGTGCTCGTGCTCCTCCCTGACACGGCGACGTACCACCTCCGGCGGGGCCGGCTCCCTCCGCACCGAAAGTGGCCCACGCGAACGCCACCAAAGGAGATGAGGGTCGACGACGGGACCCGGGGCTGGGTTCCTCACCAAGCGTTGCGCCCCTGAAGGTAGCACCTCCCAGTGCCAGCCCGGCGGAGCCCAGTCCCGGACATGGGTCCTCTGAAGCAGGACGTCGTCGCGAATGGGTCGACGGCGAGGATGCGGGTCGGGCATCGTCGACAACAAATACTATATGCCGCAAAAGTAAAGTAACATTTTTTAAATGATGGATTGTGATTTCATATATGCAAATTCTAAATTTTATAACTAAAACTAACATTTCTAATATTTCTATAACTAAAACTAACATTTCTAATATTTCTATAACTAAAAAACATTTATATATAACTAACATTTCTAATATAACTAACATTTCTATATAACTAACATTTCTAATATTTCTATATAACTAACATTTCTATATAACTAACATTTTTTATAACTAAAACTAGCATTTCTAATAATTCTATAACTAAAAAACAGAAAGATTGTCGGTCGGGTGTGTGTGTGTGTGTGGCGGCCGGGGCAGGAGCTCACTGGCGAGGCACGACGACGGGGGGCGGCGATGGGGACGGGGATGGAGACGGGGACGGGGCGGCGACGACGGGGACGGGGCGGCGATGACGGGGACAGGGACGGGCCGGGCGGGGACGACGGGAGGACGGGGCGGGGCGCGGCGCGGCGCGGCGACAGGGACGACGGGGACGGCGACGGCGACGGACGGCGACAGGGGCGGCGACGAGGGGCGGCGGCGACGGGGCAGAGGAGAAATAAGCAGGGAGGGATGAGAAACTGACAATTTTTTTGAAGTGTTTTCTTATATAGAACCCACCTTTAGTACCGGTTGGAGCCACCAACCGGTACTAAAGGTCTGTTTTGGCCAGGCCAAGTGGCGGGAACCACACCCCCTTTAGTACCGGGTCGGGGCACCAACCGGTACTAAAGGCCCTCCCATTAGTACCGGTTGGAGCCACGACCCGGTACTAAAGGGTGTGCGCTGCCAGGCGAGGGGCACAGAAGTTTAGTCCCACCTCGCTTGCCGAGGGGCACTCGCACCTGCTTATAAGCCCCGCCGTCGCTGCTGTCTCAAGCTCCTCTCTTAAGCAGGCCTTCTGGGCCTACCTCTGCTGCGATGCCCTATTGGGCCTACTGGGCTAGCGGGCCTGCGTCCTGGCCCAACTAGAATTTGGGTTTCTAGTCGTATGCAGGCCGCTGTGGCCTAGTAGGTGGGCTTTTTTTTCTTATTTTTTTGCTTTATTTATTTTTGTTTTATTTATTTTTGAGTTGTTTTTTGCTGTATTTAGAGTTTCTTTGTGAATATTTTTGCTTTAGGTACAAAAAATTACAAACTTTCTGTTAGTACCGGTAGTTTACAAATTTGAATAGTTTAAATTTTGAATTATTTGAAATTTGTGTGAATAACTTAACTTTGAAAATATATTTTTCACTGATTCTTTTTTCTTATGTTTAATATTAGTGTGTTTTATCATTATATTCAATTTGGTAAAGCTTAGGTTATTTAAAAAATGAAATGCCTTTGTAACGGATGAGTTTTTGTCCGAAACCCTAATACTTCGAAAGAGATTGTCCATTTTGTACACGAAGTGCATCCAGTTTTTGCGGTAACCCTCTCTACTTTTTTGCACATGCTATGTGGGTGAAATTATGATACCATGCCAACTTTCATCCTTTTCTGAGTTCATTTGAGATGCTTTTCAATTTCAGGGTCATTTAGCTGAAAAAAATCAGTAAATGCATGAAAGAATTTGTTTGCACATAAAATTTCTTCACGTTTCAAATGCCAAAACACATAACTACCCTAACTATTACAGAGATTCCCTCCTGGGTGTGAAACACAGAAGAAAGTGATGATAGTGAAGCCGATCACATCCCAGATCTTTGGGTGTGAAACTTTTTCTTCGCGTGTGTCCCTTTGCGCCGTAACCATGGAAAATCTTCATCATTTAACAGGATGCTCGGGTCAATATTCACTGTGAATGGAGCAATTTCATCAAACTTTTCATAATCTTCTGACATGTCTGTCTTGTCATCCACTCCCACGATGTTTCTCTTCCCAGAAAGAACTATGTGCCGCTTTGGCTCAACGTACGATGCATTCACTTCCTTATCTTTTCTTTTTCTCGGCTTGGTAGACATGTCCTTCACATAGAAAACCTGTGCCACATCATTGGCTAGGACGAATGGTTCGTCTGCATACGCAAGATTGTTGAGATCTACTGTTGTCATTCCATACTGTGGGTCTTCCGTTACCCCGCCTCGTGTCATATGACCCATTTGCACCGAAACAAAGGGACCTTCAAACCACGTCGATAGTCAAGTTCCCATATGTCATGTATATAACCATAATATGTTTCCTTTCCCGTCTTGGTTTCTGCATCAAAGCGGACACCACTGTTTTGGTTGGTGCTCTTCTTATCTTGGGCGATCGTGTAAAATGTATTACCATTTATCTCGTACCCTTTGAAAGTCATTATATTCGAAGATGGTAACTAGGACAACAAGTACAGGTCATCTTCAATAGAGGCATCATGCATGGTACGTGTCTGCAACCAGCTGGCGAAACTCCTGGTTTGTTCACGTGTAATCAAGTCATCAGACCGCTCCGGGTGTTTGGAGCGTAGCAAATTCTTGTGTTCATCCATATACGGAGCCACCAAGGCGGAATTCTGTAGAACTGTGTAGTGTGCTTCAGTGAGAGAATGTCCGTCCATACATATTATTTGTTCCCCTCCTAGCGTGCCTTTTCCATCCAGTCTGCCCTTATGCCGCGATTCAGGAACACCAATCGGCTTAAGGTCAGGAATAAAGTCAATACAAAACTCAATGACCTCCTCATTTTCATGGCCCTTGGAGATGCTTCCTTCTGGCCTAGCACGGTTATGAACATATTTCTTTAAGACTCCCATGAACCTCTCAAAGGGGAACATATTGTGTAGAAATACAGGACCCAAAACGTTAATCTCTTCACATAGGTGAACTAGGACGTGTGTCATGATGTTGAAGAAGGATGGTGGGAACACCAACTCGAAACTGACAAGACATTGCACCAAATCATTCTCTAACCTTGGTATGATTTCTGGATCGATTACCTTCTGAGAGATTGCATTAAGGAATGCACATAGCTTCACAATGGCTAATCGAACGTTTTCCGGTAGAAGCCCCCTCAATGCAACCGGAAGCAGTTGCGTCATAATCACGTGGCAGTCATGAGACTTTAGGTTCTGGAACTTTTTCTCTGCCATGTTTATTATTCCCTTTATATTCGACGAGAAGCCAGACGGTACCTTAATACTGAGCAGACATTCAAAGAAGATTTCCTTCTCTTCTTTGGTAAGAGCGTAGCTTGCATGACCCTGATGTATGCCGTCTTTTCCCTGCATACGTTGCTGGTCCTCCCGTGCCTCAGGTGTATCTTTTGTCTTCCCATACACGCCCAAGAAGCCAAGCAGGGTCACACAAAGATTCTTCGTCACGTGCATCACGTCAATTGCGGAGCGGACCTCTAGGTCTTTCCAATAGGGCAGGTCCCAAAATATAAATTTCTTCTTCCACATGGGTGCGCGTCTGTCAGCGTCATTCGGAACAGGTTGTCCACCAGGACCCTTTCCAAAGACCACCATCAAATCCTTGACCATATCATGTACATCAGCACAAGTACGGTGGCGAGGCTTCGTCCGGTGATCCGCCTCACCTTTGAAATGCTTGCCTTTCTTTCTTATGGGATGCCTGCTCGGATGAAATCGACGATGTCCCAGGTACACATTCTTCTTACAATTAGCCAAATATATACTGTCGGTATCGTCCAAACAGTGCGTGCATGCGCGGTATCCCTTGTTTGTCTGTCCTGAAAGGTTACTGAGAGCAGGCCAATCATTGATGGTCACGAACAGCAACGCCTTTAGGTCAAATTCTTTCCCCATGTGCTCATCCCACGCACATACACATGTTCCAGTCCACAGTTGTAAGAGTTCTTCAACTAATGGCCTTAGGTACACATCAATGTCGTTGTCGGGTTGCTTAGGGCCTTGGATGAGCACTGGCATCATAATGAACTTCCGCTTCATGCACAACCAAGGAGGAAGGTTATACAAACATAGAGTCACAGGCCAGGTGCTATGGTTGCTGCTCTGCTCCCCAAAAGGATTAATGCCATCTGCGCTTAGACCAAACCATACATTCCTTGCGTCATCTGCAAACTCCTTCCCGTACTTTCTTTCGATTTTTCTCCACTGCGACCCGTCAGCGGGTACTCTCAACTTTCCGTCTTTCTTACGGTTTTCTATGTGCCATCGCATCGCCTTGGCATGCTCTTTGTTTTGGAACAAACGTTTCAACCGTGGTATTATAGGAGCATACCACATCACATTGGCAGGAATCTTCTTCCTGGAGCACTCGCCCTCGACATCACCAGGGTCATCGCGGCTGATCTTATAGCGCAATGCACCGCATACTGGGCAAGCGTTCAAATCCTCGTACTCACCGTGGTAGAGGATCTAATCATTAGGGCATGCATGTATCTTCTGCACCTCTAACCCTAGAGGGCAGATAGCCTTCTTTGCTTCGTACGTACTCTCGGGCACTTCGTTGTCCTTTGGAAGCATATTCTTTATCATTACCAGCAACTTTCCAAATCCCTTGTCAGATACACCATTCTTCGCCTTCCATTGTAGCAATTCTAGTGTGGTGCCCAGCTTTTTCTTGTCACCTACGCAATTCGGGTACAACACTTTTTTGTGATCCTCTAACATGCGCTGCAACTTCTTCTTCTCCAAATCACTTGCGCAGTTTCTCTTTGCATCGGCAATGGCCCGACCTAGATCATCAACGGGCTCATCCGATGCCTCTTCTTCAGCTTCTTCCCGCATTGCCGGCTCAGCTTCTTCCCGCATTACCGGCTCAGCTTCTTCCCTCATTGTTGTATCATCGTATTCAGGGAACCCATGGCCAGGATAGCTGTCGTCGTCCTCTTCTTCTTCATTGTCTTCCATCATAACCCCTCTTTCTCCATGCTTGGTCCAAACATTATAGTGGGGCATGAAACCGGACTCAAACAGGTTCTTACAGCCAGCACATGGACAAGGCATAAAACCATCTGCCCGCTTGTTTGCCTCAGTCGCAAGCAGAAAAGTACGCATGCCATTAATGAACTCGGGAGAGCATCGGTCATCGTACATCCATTGTCGGCTCATCTTCAACACACAGCACCGAAAACACCAAATTAATACAATACATAAAGTTCATACATAAAGATCATACAACAATTAAATGCAACAAATAAATAACTCTCTAGCTAAAGAATTTAAATGCAACAACAAATCCGAACAAGATCGCAACTAAGGTAACAATTGATCCAACAACATCATGATACCAAGCCTCACTATGAATGGCATATTTTCTAATCTTTCTAATCTTCAAGCGCATTTTATCCATCTTAATCTTGTGATCATCGACGACATCGGCAACATGAAACTCCAATTCCATCTTCTCCCCCTCAATTCTTTTCAATTTTTCCTTCAAATCCTCGTTTTCTCTTTCAACTAAATTTAACCTCTCGACAATAGGGTCGGTTGGAATTTCCGGTTCAACTACCTCCTATATACAAATATCTATGTCAACTTGATGGGCATAATTTTTCATAAACACGAAATGCAATGAATAGTTTTAAAAGAGAATATACCACATCCGAATCATAACCCGGACGAGGGCCGACGGGGACGGATATCAAAACCATGGCACTATGTATAACAAACAATGTATGGGTAAGATAATTATACGAGTAACTATATATCCAAATCACACAAACATCAATTTTTATATAAAACTTCATGAACAAGAGGCTCACCACAAGGTGGTGCCGGCGACGGGACGTTGCGAGCGATCGACGGTGGTTACGACGGAGATTTAGAAGGTACTAAGTAAACCACACCTACATATGCAAACTAAGTGTTATTTTTGACCTCAAATTGCATATAAATCAAATACTAGCACATATATATAATTCCTCCCAAATTACTAAACTCAAAAATCAATAACTATATAAAGCATTGCACGAGCTAATCTAGCAATGAGAGATGAAAGGACAAAGTTGCTAACCTTTGTGATCATTTGAATGGATGGGGGCCTTCAAATCTTGAAAAAATTTGAGCAAAATGTGTGATGAGCTTGAGAGGAAGAGGGAAAAGAACAGAGAGGAGAGGGGAAAGGGGAAGAGCAGAGCGAGCTCGGGTGGACGAAGGGTCTATGTAGGACGACCTTTAGTACCGGTTCGTGATACAACCCGATACTAAAGGTGTTGGAGGGGCCCCGGACTGACAACATCCTGCCACCACTCACTTTAGTACCGGTTCGTGGCACGAACTGGTGCTAAAGGTTCGCCACGAACCGGTACTAATGAGAGCAGCCAGCTAGCCGTTGGAACCGGCACTAATGTGCTTCACGTTTGACCCTTTTTCTACTAGTGTATGTGAGTCATGTTGATGAGTAATTATGCTTTAGTAAGAATATTGGTGTTAAGGTTTGTGATTCCCTTTGCAAGCACGAAAGTCAATAGTTGTGCAATGAAATTACATCCTACTTGTGGTGCATTATTCGGTGTTAATTATGCTCAATGCTCGCTTATGAGATTATTCGTTTCTTGGTTGGTTACTTCTCAATCTTTTGCTAGCCTTCACTTTGGACTAAGTATGATCACTAGTGCATCCAAAATCCTTAAAACCAGTTTTGCCACATGAGTCCACTATACCTACCTATATGCGGTATTCTTTTGCCATTCTAAGCAAATTTGGATGTGCCATCTCTAATTTTCAAAATAAAATTCTCTTTTGTGTGCTTGTACCGCTCGTGGGGCGGTGAGGGGTGGCCAATATTTCCATGCTAGATGTGTTATTCTCACGATGAGTGTTTATTCACTTGTCATTGCACGAGAGTAAGGCAAAGGTATTAGGGATGCCTAGTCCCGAAATGAAAAATGAATTTACTTTATGTGGTCAAATAATAAATTCCTTGGAAAGTGTTGGTATGGACGGCACCCATGGATACGGTTAGCCATGGAAAGTGAAAGTATGGTGGAAAAAGGAATAAACTTTATTTTTTGTTTGGGAACCGCCTATGATATATCTAGCATGCAAAGTGTTGGGACCTCTAAGTCATTTTCGTTGGTGGGAAAAGAATGCCTCTCAAATGTTTTTATCTCTAAATTTTCGCCCTGAGCTCTGGCACCTCTACAAATCACTACTTCCCTCTGCGAAGGGCCTTTATTTTACTTTATATAATTTTGAATTTTAATTTGAGTCTCTGTCTTCTCTTATAAAGCACCAACTAGGAGGCACTATGATCGTACTTGAGCATTGGGTGTGGCTAATATGTGAGTGTGTTTCATGAATGGATCAATGATTGAGCATGATGGGCTAGGGCTAAATTATTTTAGCTTTGATATTTTGAAATACATGGTTGCTTATTGATATGATTGAGTATTTAAGTCTCATGTCAAAACTAGACTATTGCTTTGAACCATATAAAAGTCCAAATGTCCATGCTATAAAGAAAATAATATGAGATGAATATGATAGGTAGCATTCCACAAAAAAATCCATTTTCAATTGCTACTTTATCATGGTAAGTTTTATGAGAAAGAGTTGTTGTTATGATGCTAGGAAAAGTGATTGAAATTATAATTCATCAAACATTTGCACTTTGCTAGCATTCACACTTCATAAATTATTTCTTTTATCATTTACCTACTCGGGGACGAGTAGGAATTAAGCTTGGGGATGCTGATACGTCTCCAACGTATCTATAATTTATGAAGTAGTCATGCCATGTTTACAACAATTTTATATGGTTTTGGTATGATTTGCATGGAACTAACCCGGACTATTGCTGTTTTCAGCAGAACTACCGTGGTGTTGTTTTTTGTGCAGAAATGAAAGTTCTCCAAATCAGCTGAAACTTTTTCATGATTTTTTTGGTACAAAAGATACCCCCGAAGCTTCGTGGGAGGGCCAGAAGAGCCACGAGGAGGGCACAACCCACCAGGGCGCACCTGGTGTGCCTGGCTTGCCCCGGTGGGTTGTGCTCACCTCGAGTCCCATCTTAGCGTGAAACCAACGGCAAAGAATCGTATAAATAGAGAACTATCAGGGGTTAACCTAGATCAGAAGTTCTGCCACCGCAAGGCTCTATAGCCACCGAAAACCAATCTCAACCCTGTTCCGGCACCCTGCCGGAGGGGGAATCATCTCCGGTGGCCATCTTCATCATCCCGACAGCCAACACGATGAGGAGGGAGTAGTCCACCCTCGGGGCTGAGGTTTTGTACCAGTAGCTATGTGTTTAATCTCTCTCTATCTCGTGTTCTTGAGATGTCATGATCTTGATGTATCGCGTGCTTTGTTAATATAGTCGAATCATATGGTGTTTTCCCTTCTCTATCTTGTTTTGATGAATTGAGTTTTTCCCTTTGAGATTTTGTTGTTATTGGATTGAATACTTTTATGGATTTGAGAACACTTGATATATGTCTTGCAATTGAATACTCATGGTGACAATGGGGTATCGTATTTATTCACTTGATATACGTTTTAGCAATCAACTCACGGATTCCCGAGGTGACATTGGGGTAATCTATGCATAGGGGTTGATGCACGTTCTTGTCTTTGTTTCTCTAGTAGAAATCTTGGGGCACTTTTTGAAATTCTTTGTGTTGGATTGAGTATTATGAATATGAATTTTCTTTGGTGTTATTTTTGTACGAACTCTAGGATAGGCCGAACGGAAAGAATAGCTTTGTGTTATTTTAGTACAAACTCTTGAATAGATCCAACAGAAAGAATAGCTTTGAGGTGGTTTCATACCCTACAAAAAAATTATTCTTATGTTCTCCGCTAGATAGGAACTTTGGAGTGATTCTTCGTTGCACGTTGAGGGACGGCTATATGATCCAAGTATATTAGCATTGTTGAGTGATTGCACTAGTGAAAGTACGGACCCTAGGCCTCATTTTCAAGCATTGCAATACTATTTTTGTGCCCATTACTATTTGCTACCTTGCTGTTTTTATTTATTCAGATTAGAAAATTATATTCCTACCATCCATATTACACTTTTATCACCATCTCTTTGCCGAACTAGTGCACCTATACAATTTTCCATTGTATTAGGTGTGTTGGGGACACAAGAGATTTCTTGTATTTGGTTGCAGGGTTGTTTGAGAGAGACCATCTTCATCCTACGCCTCCCACAGATTGATAAACCTTAGGTCATCCACTTGAGGGAAAATTGCTACTGTCCTACAAAACTCTCCGCTTGGAGGCCCAACACGAGTCTACAAGAATAAATTTGCATAGTAGACATCACGCGCGTTTGCGCTCCCTTTTGGGGATATGCGTGATGTGGATCATGTTCACTGTTTTCACCTCAGGGGGGAATTTCTTTTGCCCCCCTGTGTTCGGTGGGTGGGGCTCTTCATCATCCTCGCTTGGTAGTCCTTTCCCCTTATGTTCGGTGTTTAACTTACTGGCCTATTTAAAGACCCAACAATTTCTGTTGGACTGGTTGGTAGGCTTGTCCGGGGTGCCATGAATCTAGGCAAGGCCGATTGAGTATTTTGTCCAAGTTGGATGGACCATCTTTATTTCCTTTAAATGGCTTCTTCCGCTGACCGGATTTAGCGCCACTGAATCCGGCGTTGACAGCAGTGTCTTCGGTATCTTCATTGTTGCTTCGACGCTTGTGTCTGTTGCATCGTGGCCTACCATTGTCGTATCTGGCTTTGGAGGTACCTGGGTCACTGGTACTGTTGCTTCTACGAGCTAACCAGCTGTCTTCTCCCACGCAAAAGGGGTTCATAAGTGCGGTAAGGGCTGCCATGGACTTTAGCTTTTCTTGGCCGAGGTGTTGGGCGAGCCATTCGTCACGGACGCTATGATTGAAGGCCGCGAGGGCCTCGGCATCCGGACAGTCGATGATTTGGTTCTTTTTAATTAAGAACCTAGTCTAGAGTTTGCGGGCTGATTCTGCAGGTTGCTGGACTATATGACTGAGGTCATCGGTGTCCGGAGGCCGGACATAGGTGCCTTGGAAGTTGTCTCTAAAGGCATCCTCCAGATCTTCCCACCTACCAATGGAGTTCTTTGGGAGGCTATTTAACCAGTGTCGTGCTGGTCCTTTCAGCTTTAAGGGGAGGTATTTGATGGCGTGGAGATCTTCGCCGCGAGCCATGTGAATATCGAGAAGAAAGTCTTCAATCCGTACCGTGGGATCAGTCGTTCCATCATATTCTTCAATGTTTATGGGTTTAAACCCTTCTGGGAACTGGTGCTGCATTACCTCATCAGTAAAGCATAAGGGGTGTGCGGTGAACTAAATATGCCCTAGAGGCAATAATAAAGTTATTATTGATTTCCTTATATCATGATAAAAGTTTATTATTTGTGCTAGAATTGTATTAACCGGAAACATAATACATGTGTGAATACATAGACAAATAGAGTGTCACTAGTATGCCTCTACTTGACTAGCTCGTTGATCAAAGACGGTTATGTTTCCTAGCCATAGACAAAGAGTTGTCATTTGATTAACGGGATCACATCATTGGGAGAATGATGTGATTGACTTGACCCATTCCGTTAGCTTAGCACTTGATCGTTTAGTATGTTGCTATTGCTTTCTTCATGACTTATACATGTTCCTACGACTATGAGATTATGCAACTCCCGTTTACCGGAGGAACACTTTGTGTGCTACCAAACGTCACAACGTAACTGGGTGATTATAAAGGTGCTCTACAGGTGTCTCCGAAGGTACTTGCTGGGTTGGCGTATTTAGAGATTAGGATTTGTCACTCCGATTGTCAGAGAGGTATCTCTGGGCCCACTCGGTAATACACATCACTTAAGCCTTGCAAGCATTCCAACTAATGAGTTAGTTGTGGGATGATGTATTACGGAATGAGTAAAGAGACTTGCCGGTAATGAGATTGAACTAGGTATTGAGATACCGACGATCGAATCTCGGGCAAGTAACATATCAATGACAAAGGGAACAACGTATGTTGTTATGCCGTTTGACCGATAAAGATCTTCATAGAATATGTAGGAGCCAATATGAGCATCCAGGTTCCGCTATTGGTTATTGACCGGAGACGTGTCTCGGTCATGTCTACATAGTTGTCGAACC
This sequence comes from Triticum urartu, assembly GCF_003073215.2. Lineage (NCBI taxonomy): Eukaryota > Viridiplantae > Streptophyta > Magnoliopsida > Poales > Poaceae > Triticum > Triticum urartu. Next base: position 467,159,540 of record NC_053026.1, on the reverse strand, counting down.
CGTAAGGTCTGCACGCTTAAAGTTCGATGACGGTTATATTATGAGTTTATGTGTTTTGATGTACCGAAGGTAGTTCAGAGTCCCGGATGTGATCACGGACATGACGAGGAGTCTCGAAATGGTCGAGACATAAAGATCGATATATTGGACGACTATATTTGGATACGGCAATGGTTCCGGGTGAGATTGGGATAATACTGGAGCACCGGGAGGTTATCGGAACTCCCCAGGATGTATATGGGCCTTAATGGGCTTTAGTGGAAAGGAGGGAAAAGGACCAAGGGAGGGGGCGCCCCCCAAGCCCAATCAGTATTGGGAAGGGGGCAGGGCCCCCTTTCCTTCCTCCCTCCTTCCTCTTCCTTCCCTCTCCCTCTCCAAATAGGAAAAGGAGGAGTCCTACACCCGGTGGGAGTAGGACTCCCCCCTTGGGCGCGCCTCCTCCCCTTGACCGGCCCTCTCCTCCCCCTTTATATACGGAGGAGAGGGGCACCCCATAGACACAACAATTGATCTCTTGGATCTTTTAGCCGTGTGCGGTGCCCCTCTCCACCATAGTCCACCTCGATAATATCGTAGTGGTGCTTAGGCGAAGCCCTGCGACGGTAGAACATCAGCATCGTCACCACGCCGTCGTGCTGACGGAACTCTCCCTCAAAGCTCGGCTGGATCGGAGTTCGAGGGGCGTCATCGAGTTGAATGTGTGCAGAACTCGGAGGTGCCGTGCGTTCGGTACTTGATTGGTCGGATCGTGAAGACGTACGACTACATCAACCGCGTTGTGCTAACGCTTCTGCTTTCGGTCTACGAGGGTATGTGGACACACTCTCCCCTCTCATTGCATCACCATGATCTTGCGTGTGCGTAGGAAAATTTTGAAATTACTATGTTACCCAATAGTGGCATCCGAGCCTGGTTTTATGCGTTGATGTTATATGCACGAGTAGAACACAAGTGAGTTGTGGGCGATACAAGTCATACTGCTTACCAGCATGTCATACTTTGGTTCGGCGGTATTGTTGGATGAAGCGACCTGGACCGACATTAGGCATACGCTTACGCGAGACTGGTTCTACCTACGTGCTTTGCACATAGGTGGCTGGCGAGTGTCGGTTTCTCCAACTTTAGTTGAAATGAGTGTGGCTACACCCGGTCCTTCAGAAGGTTAAAACTGCATTAACTTGACGAACTATCGTTGTGGTTTTGATGCGTAGGTAAGAACGGTTCTTGCTCAGCACGTAGCAGCCACGTAAAACTTGCAACATCAAAGTAGAGGATGTCTAACTTGTTTTTGCAAGGCATGTGGTGATGTGATATGGTCAAGACATGATGCTATATTTTATTGTATGAGATGATCATGTTTTGTAACCGAGTTATCGGCAACTGGCAAGAGCCATATGGTTGTCGCTTTATTGTATGCAATGCAATCCCCTGTAATTGCTTTACTTTATCAATAAGCGGTAGCGATATTCGTAGAAGCAATAGTTGGCGAGACGACAATGATGCTACGATGGAGATCAAGGTGTCGCGCCGGTGACAATGGTGATCATGACAGTGCTTCGGAGATGGAGATCACAAGCACAAGATGACGATGGCCATATCATATCACTTATATTGATTGCATGTGATGTTTATCTTTTATGCATCTTATTTTGCTTTGATTGACGGTAGCATTATAAGTTGATATCTCACTAAATTTCAAGATAAAAGTGTTCTCCCTGAGTATGCATCGTTGCCAAAGTTCGTCGTGCCCAGACACCACGTGATGATCGGGTGTGATAAGCTCTACGTCCATCTACAATGGGTGCAAGCCAGTTTTGCACACGCAGAATACTCAGGTTAAACATATAGTAGATATGGCCTCGGAACACTGAGACCGAAAGGTCGAGCGTGAATCATATAGTAGATATGATCAACAATGTGATGTTCACCATTGAAAACTACTCCATTTCATGTGATGATCGGTTATGGTTTAGTTGATTTGGATCACGTGATCACTTAGATGATTAGAGGGATGTCTATCTTAGTGGGAGTTCTTAAGTAATATGATTAATTGAACTTAAATTTATTATGAACTTAGTACTTGATAGTATTTTGCATGTCTATGTTTGTTGTAGATAGATGGCTCATGCTGTTATTCCGTTGAATTTTAATGCGTTCCTTGAGAAAGCAAAGTTGAAAGATGATGGTAGCAATTACACGGATTGGGTCCGTAACTTGAGGATTATCCCCAGTGCTGCACAGAAGAATTACGTCCTGGAAGCACCGCTAGGTGCCAAACCTGCTGCAGGAGCAATGTAGCAACCCGACCTCAAACGGTCAAGTCTCTGTGCTTCACTGTCATCCCTGGATCGGTAATGCTAACACACACAGTACTCGAGGATTTATAACAGAGTAGCAATCACACATTTATTACATCGAATGTCTCCAAAGAGAACTTATTACAATAAATATGGCTTAAGGCCATCTAATACGATAATAGCGGAAGGCTTGGAAGATAAAGTGAGTCCATCAACTCCAACGGCATAGCTGAGTTGCACGGCAACGACCTAACGAACCTTACTCCTCGTTTGAAAAGTCTACAACATAATACGTTGCAGCCGGAAAACGGGTCAGCACATGGAATATGCTGGCAAAGTAACACAGTAGAGCAAGAACAAAATAATGCTATCACTACATGCATATTTGGCTGGTGGAAAGCTCTATGGTTATAGTTTTTGCGAAAAGCCAATTTTCCCCTACAACAAAGGAATAGATTTTTATTTAACTATCATGGTAGTTGAAACATCATTGAGAAGGTTCCTCCAACTCAATCCCAATTAAAAGTAATTATCAACCCAACAATATTAATTTAAGAGTGATGAGATACTTAAGATACTCCAAGTACTAGATACTCAAGATTGTCCATAACCGGGGACACGGCTAGCCATAATTAGTTTGTACACTCTGCAGAGGTTTGTGCACTTTTCCCTACAAGACTCGATCGCCTCCGTTGAATTTCTTGCACTACATGATGTTTGAGAAACGGATGACCGAGACACAGTCTTTCAGGAACATTAACTCTCTACTCCGGGCAGACCATACCAAACCTACAACCCACTACCTGTTGATCCACCTCTTCAAGAGCTTCACGTAACTTACTCAACTATGCTAGAGCCCATAATAGCTTGTGGCTATACACGGAAGTTTCTAGCATGAATCATCTCAGTTCCCTTTGAGCCTAGGTGGCGGTCCATAGGAAGATCACACGGGTACTCCGGGATTTCCAAAAATACAGGCAACACTGGGTACTCCAGGTGCCTCGATCCACCCAGATGTGTATTTAAGTTGCCACCTTAAGTTGAACCATTAATTAACAATCTCACATCTGTCATGGATTTCACTCACCCAAACCACGTCTACGAGCATAGCATAGCAATATAAGCAACTTGTATAAGTAACTCCCAATGGTTTGAATGTAACAGGGCAATAGGTTCTACCTCATCAACTACTTCCCAACCCACATGGTAATGACATCCTAACCATGCAATGTTTGAGGATTGGAACTAATGCATAAAAACTGGGTGATAAAGGGGTATGATCAAATTGTTACTTGCCTTGCTGACGATCCGCGAAACCTAGGGACTCCAAATAACACGCTTCGCACTCCGGGAATTCTATCGCAAACAAACAATAGCAATACATAAGCAATCAAGCAAAGAAGCACGGGCAGAACTCAAATAAGAAGATCTAACCAGAAAGTTCAACTTAAGAACTCCGGTTTGCAAAAAGAATCAAATCAAACAGAGCAATGAAACTCAAAATGCAAAGAAAACAAGATCCGTTTAGTAATCCAGACCTAGGTCAAATTTTTACAGTTGAAAAAGCTTGTTTAAGTTGGTTAAACAGAAATAGGGTCTCGAGATGAAGATCTAGGCACTTGAATCGCCTGATTCCGATAAACGAGCGAAAAGATAAACTAGAATGAAAATCGGATTAGAAATCGCCATCAGAAATAACCGTGGAAAAATCTGATTAAAGGAAACCGACGAACAGGCTAACGAACGAGCATTCATTATCTGTAACTAACGGGAGAAAACCGTTCGCTAAAACGAACATAAGGACGAACATCTGCTAAAAAGAAAAACCGGAAAAAATCGGTGAACCGAAAAAAACCGAACTAGGGTTTTCTTTTAAAAAAACTGGATCGGTTTTCTTTAAAAAACGGCGGCTACCTTGTCGGTCCAGCGAGACGCGGCGGCGAGGTGACGCGGCGCGGCGAGGCAGCGGCGGCGGCGCGGCGCAGCAAGGCGGCGGCGCGGCAGCGGGTGCCGGCGGCTGCTGCGGTTGGGGCGAGGCGGCGGTGGCGGGTAGTGGCGATGGGGGGCGGTATTTAAGGGGAGGGGTGCCTTAGGGAGGGGGAAAGGGGCGGCGGGGAGGAGTCCTAGCCGGACTCCGGTCCGGGTCAGGGCGGCGCGGCGCGGCCGGTCTCCTGGAAGGAGAAGGCGCGCGGGAGGGGACGGGCCGGCGGCTGGGCTTCGACCCAGTTATCTTCTGCGCACTTTTTTTAAAATAAATTCCGCCGAAACTAAAAAAATCCTAGAAAATAAAATAAAATTCTAAAAATGCCAAAACAAAATTTCACCATCTAAATAAAATATTTAGAACGAGATGAACATTTTCTTGGCCCTAAAATGCAATTCTGAAAACGTGCAATTTTTCTAATGCAAACAAAATTGCAGTAAAATCCAAATAAAAACAAATATTTGATTTTAATATTTTTCCTCCAATATTTCAATTATTTTGGAGAAGTCATATTATCCCCTCTCATATATTTTAATATGAAATATTATCAGAGAGAAAAATAATTAAAACCAAAAATCCTCGTTTCAAAATTTGATAAAATCAAATTTGAATACCGGGGAAATCCCCAACTCTCTCCGAGGGTCCTTGAGTTTCTTAGGATTTCGAGGATCGCAAGACGAAAATGCAATAAAATATGATATGCAAGAAGGATCTATGTATAACATTCCAAATTGAAAATTTGGGATGTTACAAGCAACACCAGATGTTATGAATGTCTGGTAGAGCAAAGCTGATGACTACTCGATAGTTCAATGCGCCATGCTTTACGGCTTAGAACCGGGACTTCAACGATGTTTTGAACGTCATGGAGCATATGAGATGTTCCAGGAGTTGAAGTTAATATTTCAAGAAAATGCCCGGATTGAGAGATATGAAGTCTCCGATAAGTTCTACCGCTGCAAGATGGAGGAGAATAGTTCTGTCAGTGAGCATATACTCAGAATGTCTTCAACTGGGAGTTAATCTTCCGGATGATAGCGTCATTGACAAAATTCTTCAATCACTACCACCAAGCTACAAGAGCTTTGTGAAGAACTATAACATGCAAGGGATGGATAAGACGATTCCCGAGCTCTTCGCAATGCTAAAGGCTGTGGAGGTAGAAATCAAGAATGAGCATCAAGTGTTGATGGTCAATAAGACCACCAGTTTCAAGAAAAAGGGCAAAGGGAAGAAGAAGGGGAATTCAAGAAGAACAGCAAACAAGTTGCTTCTCAAGATAAGAAACCCATGTCTGGACCTAAGCCTAAGACTGAGTGCTTCTACTGCAAGCAGACTGGTCGCTGGAAGCGGAACTGCCCCAAGTATTTGGCGGATAAGAAGGATGGCAAGGTGAACAAAGGTATATGTGATATACATGTTATTGATGTGTACCTTACCAGAGTTCGCAGTAGCACCTGGGTATTTCATACTAGTTCTGTTGCTAATATTTGCAACTCAAAACAGGGACTACGGATCAAGCAAACACTGGCTAAGGACGAGGTGACGATGCGCGTGGGAAATGGTTCCAAAGTCGATGTGATCTCCGTCGGCACGCTACCTCTACATCTACCTTCGGGATTAGTTTTAGACCTAAATAATTGTTATTTGGTGCCAGCGTTGAGCATGAACATTATATCTAGATCTTGTTTGATGCGAGACGGTTATTCTTTTAAATCTGAGAATAATGGTTGTTCTATTTATATGAGTAATATCTCTTATGGTCATGCACCCTTGAAGAGTGGTCTATTTTTGATGAATCTCGATAGTAGTGATACACATATTCATAATGTTGAAGCCAAAAGATGCAGAGTTGATAATGATAGTGCAACTTATTTGTGGCACTGCCGTTTGGGTCATATTGGTGTAAAGCGCGTGAAGAAACTCCATAGTGATGGACTTTTGGAATCACTTGATTATGAATCACTTGGTACTTGCGAACCATGCCTCATGGGCAAGATGACTAAAACGCCGTTCTCCGGAACTATGGAGCGAGCAACTAATTTGTTGGAGATCATACATACTGATGTATGTGGTCCAATGAATGTTGAGGCTCGCGGCGGGTATCGTTATTTTCTCACCTTCACAGATGATCTAAGAAGATATGGGTATATCTACTTAATGAAACATAAGTCTGAAACATTTGAAAAGTTTAAAGAATTTCATAGTGAAGTTGAAAATCATCGTAACAAGAAAATAAAGTTTCTACGATCTAATCGTGGAGGAGAATATTTGAGTTACGAGTTTGGTCTACATTTAAAACAATGCGGAATAGTTTCGCAACTCACGCCACCCGGAACACCATAGCGTAATGGTGTGTCCGAACGTCGTAGTCGTACTTTACTAGATATGGTGCGATCTATGATGTCTCTTACTGATTTGCCGCTATCATTTTGGGGTTATGCTTTAGAGACAGCCACATTCACGTTAAATAGGGCACCATCAAAATCCGTTGAGATGACACCTTATGAACTGTGGTTTGGCAAGAAACCAAAGTTGTCGTTTCTTAAAGTTTGGGACTGCGATGCTTATGTCAAAAAGCTTCAACCTGATAAGCTCGAACCCAAATCAGAGAAATGTGTCTTCATAGGATACCCAGAGGAAACTGTTGGGTACACCTTCTATCACAGATCCGAAGGCAAGACATTCGTTGCTAAGAATGGGTCCTTTCTAGAGAAGGAGTTTCTCTCAAAAGAAGTGAGTGGGATGAAAGTAGAACTTGATGAGGTAACAGTACCTGCTCCCTTATTAGAAAGTAGTTCATCACAGAAACCGGTTCCTGTGACATCTACACTAATTAGTGAGGAAGTTAATGATGATGATCATGAAACTTCAGATCAAGTTGTTACTGAACCTCATAGGACAACCAGAGTAAGATCCGCACCAGAGTGGTACGGTAATCCTATTCCGGAGGTTATGTTACTAGACCATGACGAATCTACGAACTATGAAGAAGTGATGGTGAGCCCAGATTCCGCAAAATGGCTTGAGGCCATGAAATCTGAGATGGGGTCCATGTACACTACTAGGGAAAATGTTATACACAGAACTTTAGCAGTAGTGCTTGTTAAAAGAGCACGCTACTGCTAGGCAGCAGTAGTGAGTGCAAAATAAGCGCGCTGCAGATGGACATATATCAGTAGCGCGTCTCATCGGAAACTCGCTACTACTAAAATTCTAATCACTTAGCCGATGGGCTACACATAGTAGTAGCGATCTTCGAAAAACCGTGTTACCTCTAATAAACTTATGGCAGCGCGTTTATGCGTAAATCACTACTTCTAACGAAAATAAAATAAAATGAAAAGCGAATAGAGAAGTAAATGGAAATGAAACAAATAGAAAAAGGAGAAAGGAAAAATATATAATGTAAAGAAAAAAATGAAAAAGAAAAAAAATGATGAAGACGTAGCAGTAGCGCGCTTTCTGAAACGCGTTATAGCTAACTTAGCTATAGCGCATTTTCTGTAACGCGCTACCGTTACTATTGACTTAACCAAAAACGGTTTCCCCCCGGCCACCACTTCTCCCCCAAATCGATCCCTCGCCCCACTTCGCCGCCGTCTCCCCCACTTCGCCGTCGCCCCCACTTCGCCGCCATCTCCTGACGGTGTCGACGCTGCGCTCATCCTCACGGCCGTCACCCGAGGCCGCCCAGCCTCACCAGCGCTGCCTCCCGGGCCGCCCTCGACCTCACCACCCCCGAGCCCGCCAGGACCGCCGTGTCCAGATCCTGAGCCCTCCCTCGCCGCCCCTACCTCTGTCGCCGAGCACCTCCCCGCCACCGTCTCTCCCCTCTCTGTAAGCCCCCCACCCATCCTTTTTAGTTAGTAGATGCTAATGTTAAGTAGTAGATAATGTTGATGTTTTTTAGTTAGGGTAATAATAGACGATGTTAAGTAGTAGATAATGTAGATGTTAATTAGTTCAGTAGGGTTTAGTTTTTGAATTGAGTTTGTTTAACTAGATGTTAATTAGGGCAGTAGGGTTTAGTTTAGAGTAAAGTTTAGTTCAGTAGTTAACTAAATATAATCTATATTTGGTTTTTGAATTGAGTTTGAGAGAGCATGATATTTGGGTAGATTTTCTTGAAGTGTCAAACGCTAGAGCATGCAAATTTGAAGTGGTCCGGGTATATGCAAATTCCTCAATTGTGTTTGCCCATGTTTCCTTTCTGCCCAAGTGGCCTTTTGTTGTTTCCAGGGAATGAAGCTGAGTGGCCTATGTTTTGCCGGAATGTTGATTCATTTCCGTTCCGGCAAATTTCAGGTTCTCGATTTGTCCACTTTTTAGCAAAGGTCATGCCGAAATTTTCTGTGAATTTCGGCATGACTTGTGCTACAAACTAGGACATATCGAGTGCCCGGGATTTGCCACACCAGGAAGGAGTCAACGTTCCTGCAAAACATAGGCCTTTTGTATGTCATTATTTATTTTATTAGGTCTATAATTAATTTACTAGATTTAATCGTAGGAAACATGGCTAGCAACGATGAAGGACAGGGTTCTGGTGATTGCGACGACGTCTACCTGGCGGCAGACAAAATTTTGAGCCTTGCCGACGATCAACCGATGTTGTTGCCGGGCCCACCGGTCGCATCGGGGACTGAGACCGATACAGAGACCGGCGCTGAGACTGCGACCGGCGCTGAGACTCAGACTGACGCTGGGACTGAGAGTGGCGGTGCCTTGGGGAGCAGAGCCGGTATAGAACCGAAGGCAAAGAGGCGAAGACTTTCTAACAAGCTCAATACTACTAGACTGGTGGTCACGGAGGTGGACGACGGCAATTTTGAGCCAAAGCGCCCGAGGAAGCGCGTGCATGCTACGGCAATCAAATTGGCTGCATCATACGGACAACCGCCACCATCAACGATGAGAAACTAAACAAGTTAGATAATATGAGTCCCACCCTCCTAGAGAAGCTGCACCAAATATTCTTGTTCCCGGGCCGGAATGAAAAGGATTATAAAGATCCAGATAAGGACCCGGCAATGAAGAAGATAAACAAACATGCCATGAGCAAGTTTAGCGACACGTTGGCTGCCTAGAAAGCAAGGGTGAAATATCGGATCTTCAACGAAAAGGAACCCTACTCCGAGATTGTAAAGGATAATTCGACAATCACGGCAGAGCACTTTGAAATATTCAAGGCAGCTTGCGAGGCAGAAGATGCCAAAAAAAGTCAGAGTACATGTAGGGGCTTCAATAGAAGAACATTGGGTGCCACCACCTCGGAAGCCGTGGTTACGGTGGGAAGAGGTCCATATGGGCCAAGGAGGACGTGGAAGCTGCGAGTCTGGGCATCCCAGACCCCTTGGCGGAGTTCACCGTCCCGCAGGAGCGTGACGTCCTCAGGGCCCGGCACCGTTGGGACCCAGTGAAGAAGGTTTTCGAGAAGAACGCGGTCACGACGGAGTTCATTAGACTGCTGGTAGTTTTAGTTTTTGATCAATTCGACTGCACGTTAGTCATATTTGTAAATGATCCTTGTGCCTTTTGCAGAGAGAGAAGCACATGATTGTGGCCGAAAGAGACTCGCCGTCTGAGGCGTTGGCGAGGCCCAAGTGGGACACTCCATTCAACCGGGCGTTGAACATATTGAAAGGACTGCCGGTGGAGACTCAACCGTCGTATGGACGCGTGCACGGTGTCGGAGACGGCACCACGTGGAAGAAGTACTACCGTGAGACCACGGAGGAGAGAAAGGAAAGACGGAGGTTAACTGAAGAAAACATCGACAAGAAGGTTGAGATTGCGGTTGAAAAGAAATCATCTGAGACAGTCGCAACAGCGATAGCTGCCGCAAAACAGGTGCTTGTAGATATGTCTACTACCTTGGTTCCGGCCGTTTTCAATTGGAGCAGGCAAAATCCAGAAAAAAATGCAGCGAACTTTCCCCTTGCTGACTTCCTCAGGAGCAGCTCGACTAGCGTTGCACCAGCACCTGCACCGGCTCCCGCACCGGCTCCTGCACCTGCTTCCACACCTGCTCCGGCACTAGCTCCTACACATTCTCCTGCACCTGCTCCTGCACCGGCTACTGCACCTGCTCCCGCACCGGCTCCTACACCTGCTCCCGCACCGGCTTCCGACCCAGGATACTTCTATGATCCAGCCGCCTCAGCAGCCTCGGGTTCAAGACCATAAAGATATCCCCGGTGCGGCAAAATGGCATATCCCCGGTCAACCAATCCTACCTGAAGCAGCGCTGCGGGCCAGATTCGGCGATTTAGGGAGACTTCATGACGATGTGTTGCGGATAGATAAAGGCCTCATCGCCTCAAAACATCCAGGATACCCACTCTACGTGGTTAACGTGCCGCGGGGATTGTCGTACGTCGACACATTCCCCGTGGAGAAGTTCTTCCTTCGATTCGATTACATCTTCGACATGTTTCACTTGAAGAAGCTCGATTTTGTGTTTGCCCGCCTTTATGCTTTGCACATGAACTACCTCATCGGGGTTGAGAAGATACCTTATATGTGTGTCGCTGACCCGTACTTCATGCATGAGGCCTTCTTGGGAGTCTGCGCAAAGCACTGTGAATACGCGAGGGAATACATCATCAATTTCATGCTCGCCAATAAGGACAAGGAGGCGATTCTCGTGCCTTATCATCCCATCTAAGTCATCCGCGCAGATATCCTTCCTTTGATTTCAATCATTCATTTGCATGGTGGAGGCCAATTAATTTCAGGTGTACTTATTTTGCGCAGCGGCGGGCGCGCCGTCCTCATCATCCTTTACCCCCGATAGTCCCACGCTCTTTACTTGGACTCGTCGAAGAACATTAACAAAAAGGATTACACCCACATCAAGTCTGTTCTCGACAGTGCTATATTTTACTATGGCGCACGGGGTGGAGAGGTCAAGGACAAGAAGAAAAAGGACGGCAGGCCCGTCTTCGGCCATAAGACCGACTTCTGCTGCATCCAACAATTGAGTGATTCTCTTAATGATGGATTCTATGTCCTACACCAGATGCTGGAGTACAGACGGGGTCACCAGAACCTTCGCATGTCAGCTACATCCGGCGATACCCATATTCTGCAATGGGCAAAGAACTTAGGAGATATTGAGGATCATCGACTTCGAGCTGAGTTCTATCACATCCAGCGCGAACTTGCCCAAATCATCATGAAGGAGATCGTCAAAAAAATATGGATGTTCTACGAAGAAGGACAAATGTCGTGGGAAGACATCCGAACACGCGTAGCCGCTCAGCGTCTCGACCTGAAGCCTTTCACTAAGCTCGGGGACTATCTCCCTGACTTGGATGGATGGCACGACATGGAGTGATTGTCGATATATGATAATGTGTCTGTTTAGTCCATACTATCTGGATGACGAAACTTTGAATTATGCACGACGAAGATTTCTTTGTGTTGTAATTAAACCGTCCTCCTCGACTAGCGAAGATCACTCTAGTTAGGGCATTTTGGGTACGTTCAACTTTGTTATTTATGCTTATCATATGTTGCTTCTATTTTTGCCTAGTCTTTCTCTTTCTGTTGCTCAACTATATATGTTGCATATCATCGACTCATGTGACGATGCAGGTGTATAGATCATTGATGGCGAAGAAGTGTTATGCCAGGAGTATACGACGAGTGGCCGGAATGGTAGGCCCATGTGTACCGGTTTCTGGTTTCCGAGCGACAACCAGTAGTTAGTTTAGGTTCACGCAAAGTGATAGCTCTTCTCGCGTATATCATTGTTTAGATGGATGACGATGTAGGTGCAAGTAATCGAGATTTGTATCGCTATTTTCGAGATGATGACGAGAGACCACTTTGTGTTGGATGATGATGACATGATTTGATGAGGCTATTTGTATGTGTATCATATGCTAAATATTATTGTATAAAGCCTATTCAAATACAAAACAAATATGCAGAAAAAACTACTAAAATTAGTAGTAGTGAGTGGAGAAAAGTTAGCAGCAGCGCCACAGTAGCAATAGCGCGTCCAGGCGAAGCGCGCTAGAGCTATTAGCAGTAGCGAGCTTCCACGAAGCGCGTTGCTGCTACACTTGTATAGCAGTAGCACCGGTGTGCATGCGCTACTGATATGGGTTAGCTGTAGCTCCTTATTAGTAGCGCCGGTCCCCGCGCTACTCATATACCTAGAACCCAGGCCGCTGCTAGCCTTTTCCCTAGTAGTGGTATGAGAACAAAGTGTGGACTTTGGTTGACTTTCCCGATGATCAGCAAGCCATGCATATAGAATAAATGGATCTTCAGGAAGAAGACTGACGCTGACGGCAATGTTACTGTCTATAAAGCTCGACTTGTTGCAAAAGGTTTTCGACAAGTTCAAGGGATTGACTACGATGAGACCTTCTCACGCGTAGCGATGCTTAAGTCTGTTCGAATCATGTTAGCAATTGCCGCATTTTATGATTATCAAATTTGGCAAATGGATGTCAATACTGCATTCCTAATGGATTTCTGGAAGAAGAGTTGTATATGATGCAACCGGAAGGTTTTGTCGATCCAAAGGGAGCTAGGAAAGTGTGCAAGCTCCAGCGATCCATTTATGGACTGGTGCAAGCCTCTCGGAGTTGGAATAAACGTTTTGATAGTGTGATCAAAGCATATGGTTTTATACAGACTTTTGGAGAAGCCTGTATTTACAAGAAAGTGAGTGGGAGCTCTGTAGCATTTCTGATATTATATGTGGATGACATATTGTTGATTGGAAATGATATAGAATTTCTGGATAGCATAAAAGGATATTTGAATAAGAGTTTTTCAATGAAGGACCTCAGTGAAGCTGCTTATATATTGGGTATCAAGATCTATAGAAATAGATCGAGACGCTTAATTGGACTTTCACAAAGCACATACCTTGACAAAGTTTTGAAGAAGTTCAAAATGGATCAAGCAAAGAAAGGGTTCTTGCCTGTGTTACAAGGTGTGAAGTTGAGTAAGACTCAATGCCCGACCATTATAGAAGATAGAGAGAAAATGAAAGATGTTCCCTATGCTTCAGCCATAGGCTCTATCATGTATGCAATGTTCTGTACCAGACCTGATGTGTGCCTTGCTATTAGTTTAGCACTAGGAGTGGATCACTAGACAGCGGTCAAGAACATCCTGAAATACCTGAAAAGGACAAAGGATATGTTTCTCGTTTATGGAGGTGACAAAGAGCTCGTCGTAAATGGTTACGTCGATGCAAGCTTTGACACTGATCCAGACGATTCTAAATCGCAAACCGGTTACGTGTTTCTATTGAACGGAGGAGCTGTCAGTTGGTGCAGTTCTAAACAAAGCATCGTAGCAGGATCTACATGTGAAGCGGAGTACATAGCTACTTTGGAACCAGCAAATGAAGGAGTCTGGATGAAGGAGTTCATATCCGATCGAGGTGTCATACCTAGTGTATCGGGTCCAATGAAAAATCTTTTGTGACAATACTAGTGCAATTGCTTTGGCAAAGGAATCCAGATTTCACAAGAGAACCAAGCACATCAAGAGACACTTCAACTCCATCCGGGATCAAGTCCAGGTTGGAGACATATAGATTTGCAAGATACATATGGATCTGAATGTTGCAGACCCGTTGACTAAGCCTCTTCCACGAGCAAAACATGATTAGCACCAAGGCTCCATGGGTGTTAGAATCATTACTGTGTAATCTAGATTATTGACTCTAGTGCAAGTGGGGGACTGAAGGAAATATGCCCTAGAGGTAATAATAACGCTATTATTTATTTCCTTAAATCATGATAAAAGTTTATTATTCATGCTAGAATTGTATTAATCGTAAACATAATACATGTGTGAATACATAGACAAACAGAGTGTCACTAGTAAGTCTCTACTTGACTAGCTCGTTGATCAAAGATGGTTATGTTTCCTAGCCATAGACAAAGAGTTGTCATTTGATTAATGGGATCACATCATTAGGAGAATGATGTGATTCTCTTGACCCATTCCGTTAGCTTAGCACTTGATCGTTTAGTATGTTGCTATTGCTTTCTTCATGACTTATCCATGTTCTTATGACTATAAGATTATGCATCTCCCGTTTACTAGAGGAACACTTTGTGTGCTACCAAACGTCACAACGTAACTGGGTGATTATAAAGGTGCTCTACATGTGTCTCCGAAGGTACTTGTTGGGTTGGCGTATTTCGAGATTAGGATTTGTCACTCTGATTGTCGGAGAGGTATCTCTGGGCCCACTCGGTAATACACAATACTTAAGCCTTGCAAGCATTGCAACTAATGAGTTAGTTGCGGGATGATGTATTACGGAACGAGTAAAGAGACTTGCCAGTAACGAGATTGAACTAGGTATTGAGATACCGACGATTGAATCTTGGGCAAGTAACATACCGATGACAAAGGGAACAACGTATGTTGTTGTGCGGTTTGACCGATAAAGATATTCGTAGAATATGTAGGAGCCAATATGAGCATCCAGGTTCCACTATTGGTTATTGACTGGAGACGTGTCTCGGTCATGTCCACATAGTTCTTGAACCCGTAGGTTCCGCACGCTTAAAGTTCAATGACGGTTATATTATGAGTTTATGTGTTTTGATGTACAGAAGGTAGTTCGGAGTCCCGGATGTGACCACGGACGTGACGTGGAGTCTCTAAATGGTCGAGACATAAAGATCGATATATTGGACGACTATATTTGGATAGTGGAATGGTTCCGGGTGAGATCGGGATAATACCGGAGCACCGGGAGGTTATCGAAACCCCCCGGGAGGTATATGGGCTTTAGTGGAAAGGAGGGGAAAGGAGCAAGGGAGGGGGGCGCCCCCCCAAGCCCAATCCGAATTGGGAATGGGGCCGTCCCCCTTTCCTTCCTCCCTCCTTCCTCTTCCTTCCCTCTCCCTCTCCAAATAGGAAAAGGAGGAGTCCTACTCCCGGTGGGAGTAGGACTCCCCCCTTGGGCGCGCCTCCTCCCCTTGGCCGGCCCTCCCCGCTTTATATACGAAGGAGAGGGGCACCCTATTGACACAACAATTGATCTCCTGGATCTTTTAGTCGTGTGCGGTGCCCCTCTCCACAATAGTCCACCTCGATAATATCGTAGCGGTGCTTAGGCGAAGCCCTGCGACGGTAGAACATCAACATCGTCACCACGCCGTCGTGCTGACGGAACTCTCCCTCAAAGCTCGGCTGGATCAGAGTTCGACGGACGTCATCGAGTTGAACGTGTGCAGAACTTGGAGGACCCGTGCGTTCGGTACTTGATCGGTTGGATCGTGAAGACGTACGACTACATCAACCGCGTTGTGCTAACGCTTCCGCTTTTGGTCTACGAGGGTACGTGGACACACTCTCCCCTCTCGTTGCTATGCATCACCATGATCTTGCGTGTGCGTAGGAAAATTTTTAAATTACTATGTTACCCAACATGTGGCGCCTCTGTAACGGGCAATGTCGCGATGGAGTTCGGATGACATACATATTTGGTTTTTGGCCCGGGTGAGGTTATGCATATCACACCAGGCTTGATGGCCGTCGTCTCACGTTGGGGCACGCCCCCTTGATCCATAGATTGATCTGGCCTGACCAGCTCTATTTTGCAGGTCCTGGCGTAAGTCGTAGGTATAGCTTGGAGCTGCTACCTCTTTGCCTCGACGGTGAGGTGGTAAGGGCTGGTGTTCGTCATAAGTAGCCAGTTTTATCTCACCCACGTGGTGGTCGGTCTGGTTCATCAGCGCGGTCGTATCTCGATGGTATTGGCTCAAGGGCCTCGTTGTCGAATTGTGGTAGTAGACGACGCTTTGATAACTCTTTGTTGGGTGCTTGAGGCCATATTCTTTGGCAACTAGGACTTGAGTCCATCTGTCGTTGAGGATATCTTGTTCGGCCTGGAGCTGTTGCTACTTCTTCTTTAGGCTTCGCGCAGTTGCGATTAGCTAATGCTTAAAGCGCTCTTGCTCAAGGGGTTCCTAGGGCACGATGAAGTCTTCGTTGCCGAGGCTGACATCATCGTTGAAGATCCGTAGATAGTTACTATCTTCCGAATCCTCATTCCCGACTGGCTGGTCGGGGTGGAATTGTCCCTCCTCCCAATCATCCTGTTCGGACTTAGGCTCAACGGGGTCTTCGAGATCCTCAGCATTGTCCGGAGTGTTATTGTCTCTCATGTTGGTATTACTGTCCTTTTTGCGACACGATTTTGAGCGGCATCGCTGATGTCAACGTTTTGGTGGTGCGTCCGCAGGCTTGTCCTCACTCGGATCTTTCCTGCCTTCATCGTCATCTTTGGGTGTATCCACAATATATACATCATATGTGGAGGTAACCGTCCAGCGCCCGATAAATGGTGGGACCTGGCTTTGTTTGTTTCCGACATCGTTGTCCATACCGTCGATGTCTTCGGAGGCTAATCTAGCATGTCGGTCAGATCCTCGATAGTGGCTATTAAGTTGGTGGTGGGTGGGACGTAAAATTCCCCGCACTCAACCCCTAGTTTGGGCTGGGCATGGTTCGGAGGTGACGCTTCCGTAATGGAGAGGGATCGCATTAAGGCCAAGGCCTCGTTTAAGAGCGAAGGCCGGACAGGGGACCAAGGACCTGCAGGGCCAGGCACGGCAGATTCCAGGCTATGCTCACCAGATGTGGGCCTCGAGAGTTCAAAGTTTCATCCTGAGGCAGGTTCGGCAATCCGATAATAGGGAGAGTCCTGTTTGACTCCAGGCTCGCCGAGGACATAGCTGCCTCCAGGTCTCCGAAGAAAAGTTCCATAGTAGGAGAGGGTCCGGTGGTTTTAGATGCCCATCTTCGGACGAAGTAGTCTGCCCTGGATCTAAGGCCAAGGCAGGGATGATAGTTGGTCCTCGCACGGTGCCAGATGATGAGTCCGATGAGTTTCCCTCTTGAAGCAAAGGAACAATGGTCGAGGCCGTGAACCCATCGAAGATCAAGTCTCCTTGGACATCAGTGACGTAATTCAGGCTCTCAAATCTGATTTGATGACCAGGGCGTAGCTGTTGATCTGTTCGAGGTAACCAATCGAATTGGCACGCAGAGCAAAGCCGCCGAACACAAAAAGTTGACCAGGGAGGAAGGTTTCCCCAGAAACAGCATCGTTGTTGATGATCGAATGAGCCATCGAACCTTCTGCTGACGGCACAGTGGAACTCTCAATGAAAGCACCAATGTCGGTGTCAAAACCGTCCGATCTCGGGTAGGGGTCCTGAACTGTGCGTCTGAGGATCAAAGGTAACAGGAGACAAAGGGGACACGATGTTTACCCAGGTTCGGGCCCTCTTAATGGAGGTAATACCCTACTTCCTGCTTGATTGATCTTGATGAGTATAGGGGTTACAAGAGTTGATCTACCTCGAGATCATAGTGGTTAAACCATAGATGTCTAGCCTATATGAATTCCGACAGCCTCTACGGACTAAACCTTCCGGTTTATATAGACACCAGAGGGGCCTAGGGTTGTACAAGGTTGGTTTACAGAGAAAGGAAAGCATACATCCGGACACCAATCCTGCCATCAATGCACAGGAGAGTCCTATCCGGACACGGGGGAAGGCCTGCTACCTTGTATCTTCACGGCCCATCAGTCCGGCCCATGTCACATATCTAGGACACCCAAGGACCCCATAATCCAGGGCTCCCTCAACTACGAATACCTTTTTTATCTTTAGGACATGGCATTTTCTCAATTGCATCAACCTTTTCCTTGTCCACTTCAATACCTCTTTCAGAAATTTTATGCCCCAAGACAATGCCTTCATTAACCATAAAGTGGCACTTCACCCAATTCAACACAAGATTTTTTTGTTCACATCTCTGCAAAACTTGATCAAGATTTCTTAAACAATCATCAAAAGACTTCCCATGAACAGAGAAGTCATCCATGAAAACCTCAACAATCTTTTCACATAAGCAAGAGAATATAGCAGTCATACATCTTTGAAAGGTAGCAGGTGCATTACATAAACCGAAAGGCATACGTCTATAAGCATAAGTTCCAAAGGGACAAGTAAAAGTAGTATTTTCTTGATCAGACTGAGAAACAGGTATTTGTGAAAAACCAGAGTATCCATCAAGGAAGCAAAAATGTCTGTGCTTAGATAATCTTTCGAGCAGTTGATCAATAAAATGCAGAGGGTAATGATCTTTCCTAGTTGCTTTGTTTAATTTTCTAAAATCAATTACCATTCTATAACCTGTAACAGTTCTTTGTGGAAAAAGTTCATTCTTATCATTAGGAACAACAGTTATACCTCCTTTCTTAGGGACACAATGAACATGGCTCACCCATCTAATAACATCTATAGGATAGATTATACTTGCTTCCAGAATTTTTAATATTTCCGTTCTTACCACTTCTTTCATCTTCGGGTTTAACCGACATTGGTGATCAACAACAGATTTAGCATCAGGTTCCATATTAATTTTTTGCTGACATAGAGTGGGACTAATGCCCTTTAAATCATCAAGAGTATATCCAATAGCAGCTCGGTGCTTCCTTTGAACTTTTAATAATCTTTCTTCTTCATGTTCTGAAAGGTTAGCACTAATAATAATAGGATATATCTTCTTTTCATCAAGATAAGCATATTTCAAAGTGTCTGGCAATTGTTTTAATTCAAACACAAGATCACCTTTAGGTGGAGGAGGACCTCCTAGAGTTTCAATAGGCAAATTGTTTTTAAGCGGAGGACGTTGTTCAAAGAAAATCTTATCTATTTCATTTCTTTCATGCATATGAAAATCATTTTCATGGTCTAGAAAATATTGTTCTAAGAGATCAGTAGGTGGCACCACTAGGGAAAACCATATACACAGAAATTTAGCAGTAGCGCGTGGCAAAAACGGGCACTAGTGCTAAGTAGCAGTAGCGCGCGTGCGAAAACTGCGCTACAGATACAATAGTAGTAGTAGCGCGTGCACATGAAAAAGCGCTACGACTAATATTCCCATTGCCAAAACGATAGGCTACGCATAGCCATAGCGGTCTTGAGAGAAGCACGCTACCGCTAGGACATAAGTAGCAGCGTGTTTCGCGCGGAGAGCGCTACTGCTAATAGAAATAAAATTTAATGAAAAACAAATGGAAAAGTAAATGAAAAATAAAGAAATATAAAAAGGAGAAAGGAAAAAATTAAATATAGAGCAAAATAAATGAAAAGGCGAAAAAAGGAGAAAGGCGTAGCAGTAGCGTTTGTTCGTAAGAGGCGCTATAGCTAACGTAGCTGCAGCGCGTTTACTAGACCCCCGTTGTAGAAACAGAAAAGGAAATAAGAAATATGAAGGGAATTACATAGCTATAGCAGTAGCGCGTTTTGTGAAAACCGCTATAGCTAACTTAGCTATAGCGCGTTTCGCGAAAAGCGCTACCGCTAAGTTTGACTTAACCAAAAAAACGTTTCGCCCCGGCCACCACTTCTCCCTCAAATCCCTCAACCCACCCCGCCGCCGTCTTCCCGATTCGCCGTCGCCCCACTTTGCCGCCATCTCCTGCCGACGTCGACGCCCCCGGAGCCACCAGAGCCGTGCGTCGTCGATGCCACCAGAGCCGCCCCCAACGCCACCGGAGCTGCGCGGCCACATCAACGCCACCGGAGTCGTAGTCGACGCCACCGGATCCTCCCTCGCCACAATTGCCTCCCTCGCCATCACCGGAGACGCCCCTGCCTCCCTCGCCACCACCAGAGCCATCCTTTGTAAGCCCCCACCCCTCCTCTCTCTCTCTCTAAATTAGTTAGGTTAATTTAGTTAGGAAAAGAATTTAGTTAGGTTAATTTAGTTAGGAAAAGAATTTAGATAGGGCTTTGACAGAGACGCCCCTGCCTCCCTCGCCGTAGGAAAAAATTGTACTCCCTCCATTCCCGAATATAGGGTGTATAGTTTTTGGCACGGAAATTAAAGAATGCACGTGGAGGAAAAATTTCACAAGTTTTGGGCAAGATTTCACCTGACTAGTTGACATGAGAAAATAGAGGAGCTTGCTTGATATAAGGAACTGTAATCGAATCCCTACAAAAAATTATCCAAACGAGTGATGCAACGCAATACATCTTATATTTTGGTTTTTTTACTCAAAAAACTATACACCTTATATCAAGGAACGGAGGGAGTATATGCTTAACTAGGGCAGTAGGGTTAGGGTTATAGTGTTTAATTACAAATGTTAGGAAAGTATGGTTTAACTAGATGTTAACTAGGGTGGTAGGATTTAGTTTAGAGAAAAAAATCAATATAAAAATATAAATTTCTATTAGTGTTGCCAGTCTAGTAGGTTCTTAATTTTTAGTGAATTTTTATTAGGACAAAAATTTAGGACATAATTTGAGTTCTAGGTTCATAATTTGAGTTCTAGGGTTCATCCATCTATATTTGGTTTTTGAATTGAGTTTCAGAGAGCATGAGATTTGTGTAGATTTTCTTGAAGTGTCAAACACTAGGAGATGCAAATTTGAAGTGGTCATGTTACATGAAAAATCCTCAGCTGTGTTTGCTCATTGATCATAATCGACATTGAAGTGGTTCGATTGTGCCCAAGTGGCCTTTTGTTGTTTCCAGGGAATGAAGCCGAGTGGCCTATGTTTTGCCAGAATGTTGATTCATTTCCGTTCCGGCAAAATTCAGGTTCTCGATTTGTCCACTTTTTAGCAAAGGTCATGGCAAAATTTTCCATGAATTTCGGCATGACTTGTGCTACAAACTAGGACATATCGAGTGCCCGGGATTTGCCGCACCGGGAAGGAGTCAACATTCCTGCAAAACAATAGGTCTTTTTTATGTCATTATTCATTTTATTAGGTCTAGAATTAATTGACTAGATTTAATCGTAGGAAACATGGCTAGCAACGATGAAGGACATGGTTCTGGTGATTGCGACGAAGTCTACCGGGCGGCAGACGAATTTTTTAGCCTTGCCGACACGCAAACCGATGCTGAGACTGAGACCGGCGCTGAGACTCAGACCGGCATCGAGACTGGCGCTGCCTCGGGGAGCGGAGCCAGTGTAGAACCGAAAGCAAAGAGGCAATGGCCTCCTAACAAACTCAGGACTACTAGACTAGTGGTCTCGGAGGTGGACGACGGCAATTTTGAGCCAAAGGCGCCCGAGGAAGCGCGTCGATGCTATGACAATCAAATAGGCTGCATCGTACGGACAACTGCCACCATCAACGATGAGAAACTACAGAAGATAGAAAATATGAGGAGCTCCCTCCTAAAGAAGTTTCACCAGATATTCTTGTTCCCGGGCCGGAATGAGAAGGATTATGAAGATCCAGATGAGGACCCGGCAATGAAGAAGATAAACAAACACGCCATGACCAAGTTTAGCGACGCGTTGGCCACCTGGAAAAATCGAGTGAAAGCCAAGATCATCGACAAGAAGGAACCCTACTCCGAGATTGTAAAGGATAATCCGACAATCACGGAAGAGCAGTTTCAAATATTCAAGGAGGCTTGTGAGGCCGAAGCTGCCAAAAAAAGTCTCCGTACATGAAGGGGCTTCAAGAGAGGAACATTGGGAGCCACCACCTCGGAAGCCATGGTTACGGCAGAAAGAGGTCCAAATGGGCCAAGGAGGACGCGGAAGCCACAAGTCTGGGCATCCCAGACCCCTTGGTGGATTTCACCGTCCCGCGGGAGCGTGACGTCCTTAGGGCCCGGCACCATTGGGACCCAGTGAAGAAGGTTTACGAGAGAAAACTGGTCATTACGGAGTTCATGAGACTGCTGGTAATTTTAGTTTCTGATCAATTTGACTGCACACGTTAGTCATATTTGTAAATGATCCTTGTGCCTTTTGCAGAGAGAGTAGCACTAGATTGCGGCCGAAAGCGACTCGCCGTCCGAGGCATTGGCGAGGCCCAAGTGGGACACTCCATTCAACCGGGCGTTAAACATATTGAAACGACAACCGGTGGATACTCGACCGTCGTATGGATGCGTGCACGGTGTCGGAGATGGCGCCACGTGGAAGAAGTACTACCATGAGACCACGAGGAGAGAAAGGAAAGACGGAGGTTAACTAAAGAAAACATCGACAAGAAGGTTGAGATTGCGGTTGAGAAGAAATCATCTCAGACAGTCGCAACAGCGGTAGCTGCCGCAAAACAGGTGGTTGCAAATTTGTCTACTTCCTTGGTGACGAGCGTTTTCACTTGGACAAGGCAAAATCTAGAAAAAATGCAGAGGACTTTCCCCTTGCTGACTTCTTGGGGAGCAGCTCGACTAGCGTTGCACCAGCACCTGCTCCCGCACCGGACGTGCTCGGTGATGCTTCGTCTTTGGCTGAGCTCGACGCCCTCACGGTATCTGTCACACCGGCCCCCCTCAATATAAATGTATAATCTCCCATTTTCGTTGCCTTTCGGATGTCTCACGTCGCAGACTTTTCTTTGCAGGCCGACGAAACCCCGTGCACCATATTGTACACCATCGGCGACCAGAAGGTGGACGTGGGGAAGGCGACGATAATGGAGCCGAAGGAACCATTGTTCCACAGCCGGCCGATCCCCCCGAACATCTTCAAGGTTTCCGTGGCCAGTGTCAAACCGAGCCACGAGAATTTGCCCCCTCCAATACTAGTGGGGGATGACAACAAGACACCGCGGCGGCTTGGTGATTGTTGCAATGGGTGGGTCCTGTTGTGGCCAAAGAGTCTGCTTCGTCTGGAGGCGGCCGGGAGCACACCCACGAGCATGCAGCCTCAGCAAGGTATGAACATCAACACCCCACCTACCCAATTAGCGTCGGGTGTCAGGTTGGGTGATAGCGGACGGGGTAAGGAGGAGGCTCCATTAGTCGCTGATGACGTTGCCATGGATGAGGATGAGGATGACGATGGTGCTGAATAGTATGTCTATACTGGCGCCTCCTCAGGGTTTGAGCATCATGAGTTGGTGCCTGAATTGCCATCTCAACGTATTATGGACGACCTTCCGGCAGTAAAGAAGTATATGAAGAGAGCGAGGAAAGGCAAAAAAGCTGATTCTATGATCCAGCCGCCTCAGCAGCCTCGGCTTCAGGACCGTATAGATATCCCCGATGCGGATAAATGGCATATCCCCGGTCAACCAATCCTACCTGCAACAGCGCTACGGGTCAGATTCGGCGATCTAAGGAGACTTCATGACGATGTGCTGCGGGTAGAGAAAGGCGTCATCGCCTCAAAAGATCCAGGATACCCACTCTACGTGGTTAACGTTCCGCGGCAAATGTCGTACGTCGACAGCTTCCCCGCGGATAAGTTCTTCCTCTGATTCGATTACATATTTGACATGTTTCATGTGAAGAAGCTGGATTTTACGTTTGTCCGCCTTTATGCCTTGCACATGAACTACATCATCCGGGTTGAGCAGATATCTCATATCTGTGTCGCTGACCCGTACTACATGCACGAGGGCTTCTTGGGAGTCTACGCAAAGCACTGTGAATACGCGAGGGATTACATCGTCAATTTCATGCTCACCAATAAGGACAAGGAGGCGATTCTCGTGCCTTATCATCCCGTGTAAGTCATCCGCGCTGCTATCCTTCCTTCGATTTCAATCATTCATTTGCACGGTGGAGGCTAATTAATTTGAGGTGTACTTATTTTGCGCAGCGGCGGGCGCACCGTCCTCATCATCCTCTACCCCCGATTCTCCCAC
This sequence comes from Triticum urartu, assembly GCF_003073215.2. Lineage (NCBI taxonomy): Eukaryota > Viridiplantae > Streptophyta > Magnoliopsida > Poales > Poaceae > Triticum > Triticum urartu. Next base: position 467,135,607 of record NC_053026.1, on the reverse strand, counting down.
GCTCTTTACTTGGACTCGTCGAAGAACATTCACAAAAAGGATTACACCCACATCAAGGATGTTCTCAATAGTGCTATGTTTTACTACCAAGCATGGGGTGGAGAGGTCAGGGACAAGAAGAGAAGGGGCGGCAGGGCCGCCTTCGGCCATAAGACCGACTTCTGCTGCATCCAGCAACCGAACGATTCTCTTAATTATGGATTCTATGTCCTACACCACATGCTGGAGTACAGACGGGATCACCAGAACCTTCGCATGTCACCTAGATCCGGCAATGCCCATATTCTGCAATGGGCAAAGGACATAGGAGATATCGAGGATCATCGACTTCGAGCTGAGTTCTATAACATCCAGCGCGAACTTGCCCAAATCATCATGAAGGAGGTCGTCGGAAAAACAGGGATGTTCTACGGAGAAGGACAAATGTCGCGGGAAGACGTCCGAACATGGATAGCCTCTCAGCGTCTCGACATGAAGCCTTTCACTAAGCTCGAGGACTATCTCCCTGACTTGGATGGATGGAACGACATGTTGGAGTGATTGTCGACATATGACAATGTGTCCGTTTAGTCCATACTTTCTGTATGACAAAACTTTGAGTTATGCACGGTGAAAATTTATTTGTGATGTAATTAAACCGTCCTCCTCCTCGACTAGTGAAAATCACTCTAGTTAGGGCATTTTGGGGTACGATGAACTTTGTTATTTATGCTTATGATATGTTGTTTCTATTTTTGCCAAGTCTGTCTCTTTCTGTTGCTCAACTATATATGTTGCATATCATCAACTCATGTGACGATGCAGGTGCATAGATCATAGATGGCGAAGAAGTGCTACGCCAGGAGTATATATACGACAAGTGGCCGGAGTGTCAGGCCCAGGTGTACCGGTTTCCGGTTTCCGAGCGACAGGCAGTAGTTAGTTTAGGTTCACGCTAATGCGAGAGAGGGATACGAACTCATGTACTCAAAGTGATAGCTCTTCTCGCGTATATCATTGTTTAGATGGATGATGATGTATTTGCAAGTAATCGAGACTTGTATCGCTATTTTTGAGATGATGACGAGAGACCACTTTGTGTTGGATGATGATTATGATGATGACATGATTTGATGAGACTAATTGTATGTATATGCTATGATTACATTTGTATGTGTATGATACGCTAAAGATTATTGTATAAAGCCTATTCAAATACAAAACAAATACAAAACAAATATGCAGGGAAAAAAACTAATAAAACTAGTAGTAGCGAGGGGGGGATTTAGCAGTAGCGCCACCTTACCAGTAGCGCTTCCCAGTAAACAGCGCTGCAGATAATATCAGCAGTGCCCTTTTCTAAAGAGTGCTATAGCTATTCATGTATAGAAGTAGCGTGGGACAACAGGCGCTACTGCTATATGTTAGCTGTAGCGCCTTATTAGTAGCGCCGGTCCCCGCGCTACTGAGAGGCCCAAAACCCACGCTGCTGCTAGGATTTTCCCTAGTAGTGTGGTATAGCAATAGAAGCAAGACCAATTAATTCATCCTTACTAGGCAATTCTTTTTCATGAAGCTTTCTACTGAACTTGGAAAAATTAAACTCATGAGACTCATCACCAAAACTAACACCGACAGTTTGTTTCCCACAATCTATCTTAGCATTAACGGTGTTCAAGAAAGGTCTACCAAAGATAATGGGACAAAAATCATCTTGTAGGGAACCAAGAACAAGAATATCAGTAGGGTATTTTATTTTCCCACACAAGACTTCAACATCTCTAACAATCCCAATTGGTGATATAGTGTCTCTATTAGCAAGTATAATGGTAACACCTATGTCTTCTATCTCTGCGGGTGTTATGTCATTCATAATTTATTGATATAAGGTGTAACGAATAGCACTCACACTAGCACCTATGTCACATAAACCATGATAACAATGATCTCCTATTTTAACTGAGATTATGGGCATGCCAACAACAGGTCTATGTTTATCCTTTTTATCAGGTTTGGCAATTCTAGCAGCTTCTTCACAAAAGTAAATAACATGCCCATCCATATCTTCTTCCAAGAGATCTTTAACCATAGCAATACTAGGTTCTACTTTGATTTGTTAATCAGGTTTAGGTGTTCTAATATAGTTTTTGTTAACCACAGTTGAAACTTTAGCATGTTCCTTTATCCTAATAGGGAAAGGTGGTTTCTCAATATAAGAAGTAGGAACAACTGGATCAACATTGTAAAGTATAGTTTCTTCTTTAACTGGTACCGGTTCTTTGATTTCTTATTTAATAGGTGGGTGATATTTAAACCACTTCTCTTTAGGGAGGTCAACATGAGTAGAAAATGATTCACAAAATGAGGCTACTATCTCAGAGTCAAGTCCATATTTAGTGCTAAACTTTTGAAAAGCATCGGTATCCATAAAATATTTAACACAATCATACTTAAGTTTGATACCTGAATCTTTAACTTGTCGAGTTCCCAATCTTTAGAGTTGCGTTTAATTCTTTCCAAAGGATCCCACCGGAATTCAATAGTCTTCTTCCTAAAAGAACTAGCACAAGAAGTATTAAGCATGGTTTGATCATTACGAGAAAGCCGAACATAAAACTTCTGGATAATAATTCCTCTTGAGAGATCATGATTGGGGCATGAATATAATATTGACTTAAGCCTACCCCAAGCTAGAGCAATACTTCCTCCTTCACGAGGCCAAAAATTATATATATATATATATATATATATTTATAATTCCGATCACGATGAACTAGATGCATAGGATAATTTTTTTGATGGAACTCCAATTTCAAATGATTACAATTCCAAGATCCAATATCATCGCATAGCCTATACCTTGCCAATGCTTTTCCCTTCAAAGATAAAGGGAAAACCTTCTTCATAACTTCATCTTCAGGTAAACCTGCAAGCTTGAACAATCCACAAATTTGTTCTACATATATCAAGTGCATATCAAGATGTTCGGTTCCATCTCCTGCATAAGGATTAGCTAGCAGTTGTTCTATCATACCCGAAGGAATTTCATATTCAATATTTTCAGTAGGTGCAGTAGGTTGAGGGTAGCTAATTATGGTTCTGGTCGAGATGAAGATACCCTAAACAAACCCCTCAAAGGATTGTTTTTCATAGTAACAAGTGACAATAAATTTCAGCACACTATATAAATGTTTCCTTACCAAATTCCACTTACCAAAGGCGCTTCACTCCCCGGCAACGGCGCCAGAAAATAGCCTTGATGACCCACAAGTATAGGGGATCAATTGTAGCTCTTTTTGATAAGTAAGAGTGTCGAACCCAACGAGGAGCAGAAGGAAATGACAAGTAATTTTCAGCAAGGTAATGTCTACAAGTGCTGAAATTGTAAGTAACAGAGTAGTTTGATAGCAAGGTAATTTGTAAAGAGCAAGTAATGATAATAGTAGCAAAAGTGCAGCAAGGTAGCCCAATCCTTTTGAGGCAAAGTACATGCCAAAACGGTCTCTGATAATAAGCAAAGCGTTCTTGAGCGTACACGGGATTTTCATCTAGTCACTTTCATCATGTTGGCTTAATTCGCGTTTGGTACTTTGATAATTTGATATGTGGGTGGACTAGTGCTTAGGTGTTGTTCTTACTTAAACAAACCTCCTACTTATGATTAACCCTCCCGCAAGCATCCTCAACTACGATAAAAGTATTAAGAATAAATTCTAACCATAGCATTAAACTTTTGGATCCAATCGGTCCCGTACGGAATAGCGCATAAAGTGGGGTTTAAGCTTCTGTCACTCTCGCAACCCATCATCTAATTGCTACTCCAAAATGCATTCCCCTAGGCCCAAATATGGTAAAGTGTCATGTAGTCGACGTTCACATGACACCACTAAGGGAATCACAACATACATACTATCAAAATATCGAACACATATCAAGTTCACATGATTACTTGCAACATTATTTCTCCCGTGACCTCAAGAACAAAAGTAAGTACTCACAAATGATAATCATTCTCAAGATCAGAGGGGTATTAAATAGCATATTGGATCTGAACATATAATCTTCCACCAAATAAACCATATAGGAATCAACTACAAGATGTAATCAACACTACTAGTCACCCACAAGCACCAATCTATAGTTCCGGTAACAAGATTGAACACAAGAGATGAACTAGGGTTTGAGAGGAGATGGTGTTGCTGAAGATGTTGATGGATATATATTGCCCTCCCCAAGATGGGAGATTTGTTGGTGATGATGATGACGATGATTTCCCCCTCCGGGAGGGAAGTTCCCCCAGCGGAATCGCTCCGCAGGAGAGCAAAAGTGCTCCTGCCCAAGTTCCACTTCGAGATGGCGGTGCTCCATCCCAAAAGTCCTCTCCTTATTTTTTTTCTAGGTCAAAATGACTTATATACCAGAAGATGGGCACCGGAGGTGGGCCTGGGTGAGCACAACCCACCAGGGTGCGCCTGGGCTCCCTAGCACGCCCAGGTGGGTTGTGCCCACCTGGTGGGCCCCCTCTGGTAGTTATTTGCTCCAATATTCCTAAAATAATCCATAAAAAATCTCCGTGAAGTTTCAGCTTGTTTGGATTTGTGTAGAATAAGTGGCCTGACGTACCTTTTCCAGGTCTAGATTTCCAGCTGCCGAAATTCTCCCTCTTTGTGTATACCTTGCATATTATGGGAGAAAAGGCATTAGAATTACTCCAAAAATCATTATTATGGATAAACATATTATAAATAACAGTAAGAAAACATGATGCAAAATGGACGTATCAGAACATAAGAGGAAATTGTTTGCGGGGTACGAAACCACCTCAAAGCTATACTTTCTGATCAATCTATCCTAGAGTTCGTACTTGCTACCTCTTGAGCTTGCATTGGTTTTTCCTTTGAAGAGGAAAGGGTGATGCAGCAAAGTAGAGTAAGTATTTCCCTCAGTTTTTGATAACCAAGGTATCAAACTAGTAGGAGACAAGGCAAGAAGCCGCCGAGTACCTGCAGAAACAAACACCAACTTACACCCAACGCAACAAAGGGGTTGTCAATCCGTTCACGGTTATTTGCAAAGTGAGATCTGATATAGATGGATAAACGGTAAAGTAATATTTTTGGTTTATGGAATGGAAAGTAAAAGATTGCAAAGGAAGTAAATAGGAAACTAGAATTATAGATCGGAAACTTATATGATGGAAAATAGACCCGGGGTCATAGGTTTCACTAGAGGCTTCTCTCAAGATAGAAAATAATACGAGGGTGAACAAATTACTGCCGAGCAATTGATAGAAAAGCGGAAAGTTATGATGATATTTAAGGAAATGATCATGAATATAGGCATCACGTCCGTGTCAAGTAGACCGAAACGATTCTGCATCTACTACTATTACTCCACATATCGACCGACTCCTTCCTGCATCTTAGGTATTAAGTTCATAAGAACAGAGTAACGCATTAAGTAAGATGACATGATGTAGCGGATTTAACTCAAGCAATATGATGAAAACCCCATCTTGTTATCCTCGATGGCAACAATACAATACGTGTCGGTTTCCCTTCTGTCACTAGGATCGAGCACCGCAATATTGAACCCAAAGCTAAGCACTTCTCTCATTGCAAGAAAAACCAATCTAGTTGGGCAAACCAAATTGATAGTTCGAAAAGAATTGCAAAGATATTAAATCATGCATATAAGAATTCAGAGGAGATTCAAATAATATTCATAGATAAGCTGATCATAAATCCACAATTCATCGTATCTCGGCAAACACAATGCAAAAGAGTATTACATCGAATAGATCTCCAAGAACATCGAGGAGAACTTTGTATTCAGAATCAAAGAGAGAGAAGAAGCCATCTTGCTACTAGCTATGGACCCGTAGGTCTGTGGTAAACTACTCATGCTTCATTGGAGAGGCAATGGTGTTGATGTAGAAGCCCTCCATGATCGAATACGCCTCCGGCAGGATGCCGAAAAAGGCCCCTAGATGGGATCTCACGGATGCAGAAGGTTGCGGCGGTGGAAAAGTCGTTTCGTGGCTCCTCTGGAAGTTTTTGGGATATTTGAGAATATATATATATAGGAGGAAGATCTAGGTCAGGGGGGTCACCGAGGGGCCCACAAGGTCGAGGGCGCACCCTACCCCCGTGGGCGCGCACTCCACCCTTGTGGCCGCCTCGTGGCTCTTCTAACTTGCACTCCAAGTCTCCTGGGTGTCTTCTGGTCCAAGAAAAATCATCGCAAAAGTTTCATTCCGTTTGGACTCTGTTTGGTATTCCTTTTCCGCGAAACTCTAAAACAAGGGAAAAAACAGAAACTGGCACTAGGCTCTAGATTAATAAGTTAGTCCAAAAAATCATATAAAGTAGCATCTTAATGCATATAAAACGTCCAAAATAGATAATATAATAGCATGGAACAATCGAAAATTATAGATACGTTGGAGACGTATCGGGCATCCCCAAGCTTAATTCCTGCTCATCCTTAAGTAGGTAAATAATAAAAAAACAATTTTTTTGATGTGGAATGCTACCTAACATATTTATCCATGTAATTATCTTTATTGTGGCATGAATGTTCAGATCCGTATGATTCAAAACAAAAGTTTAATATTGACATAAAAACAATAATACTTCAAGCATATACTATCAAAATAATTATGTCTTCTCAAAATAACATGGCCAAAGAAAGCTTATCCCTACAAAATCATATAGTCTGGCTATGCTCCATCTTCATCACACAAAATATTCAAATCATGCACAACACCGATGACAATCCAAGCAATTGTTTCATACTTTTGATGTTCTCAAACGTTTTCAACTTTCACGCAATACATGAGCGTGAGCCATGGACATAACACTATAGGTGGAATAGATGGTGGTTGTGGAGAAGACAAAAGAAGGAGATGGTCTCGCATCAACTAGGCGTATCAACGGGCTATGGAGATGCCCATCGATAGATATCAATTTGAGTGAGTAGGGATTGTCATGCAATAGATGCACTAGAGATATAAGTTTATGAAAGCTCAAAACGAAAACTAAGTGGGTGTGAATCCAACTTGCTTGCTCATGAAGACCAAGGGCATTTTGAGGAAGCCCATTGTTGGAATATACAAGCCAAGTTATATAATGAAAAATTCCCACTAGTATATGAAAATGACAATATAGGAGACTCTCTATCATGAAGATCATGGTGCTACTTTGAAGCACAAGTGTGGCAAAAAGGATAGTGACATTGTCCCTTCTCTCTTTTTCTCTCATTTTTTTCTTTTTTCTTTTTTCTCTTTTTTGGTCCTTCTCTTTATTTGGCCTATCTCTATTTTTTTATTTCCTCACATGGGACAATGCTCTAATAATGAAGATCATCACACTTCTATTTACTTACAACTCAAAAATTACAACTCGATACTAGAACAAAAATATGACTCTATATGAATGCCTCCGGTGGTGTACCAGCATGTGCAATGAATCAAGAGCGACATGTATAAAAATATATAATGAACGATGACTTTGCCACAAATACGATGTCAACTACATGATCATGCATAGCAATATGACAATGATGATGCATGTCATAATAAACGGAATGGTGGAAAGTTGCATGGCAATATATGTCGGAATGGCTATGGAAATGCCATAATAGGTAGGTATGGTGGCTGTTTTGAGGAAGGTTTATGGTGGGTTTATGGTACCGGTGAAAGTTGCCCAGCACAAGAGAGGCTAGCAATGGTGGAAAGGTGAGAGTGCGTATAATCCATGGACTCAACATTAGTCATAAAGAACTCACATACTTATTGCAAAAATCTATTAGTTATCGAAACAAAGTACTACACGCATGCTCCTAGGGGGATAGATTGGTAGGAAAAGACCATGGCTCGTCCCTGGCCGCCACTCATAAGGAAGACAATCAACAAATAAATCATGGTTCGACTTCATCACATAACGGTTCACCATACGTGCATGCTACGGGAATCACAAACTTTAACACAAGTATTTCTCAAATTCACAACTACTCACTAGCATGAATCTAATATTACCATCCTCATATCTCAAAACAATCATCAAGTATCAAACTTCTCATAGTATTCAATGCACTTTATATGAAAGTTTTTATTATACCCCTCTTGGATGCCCATCATATTAGGACTAAATTCATAACCAAAGCAAACTACCATGCTGTTCTAAAGACTCTCAAAATAATATAAGTGAAGCATGAGAGTTCATCTATTTCTTCAAAATAAAACCATCGCCGTGCTCTAAAAGGATATAAGTGAAGTACTAGAGCAAATGACAAAGTACTCTGAAAGATATAAGTGAAGATCAATGAGTAGTCGAATAATTATGAAACTATGTGAAGACTCTCTAACATTTAAGAATTTCAGATCTTGGTATTTTATTCAAACAGCAAGCAAAACAAAAGACAATCAAAACATATCTCATGCTCCAACTTCGTTAAATAACGGTTCACCATACGTGCATGCTACGGGACTCACAAACCTTAACAGAAGTATTTCTCAAATTCACAACTACTCACTAGCATGACTCTAATATCACCATCTTCATATCTCAAAACAATCATAAGGAATCAAACTTCTCATAGTATTCAATGCACTTTATATGAAAGTTTTTATTATGTCCCTCTTGGATGCCTATCATATTAGGGCTAATTTTATAACCAAAGCAATTACCATGCTATCTTAAAGACTCTCAAAATAATATAAGTGAGGTACGAGAGTTCATCAATTTCTATAAAATAAAACCACTGCCGTGCTCTAAAAGGATATAAGCGAAGCACTAGAGCAAAATTGCCTAGCTCAAAAGATATAAGTGAAGCACATATAGTATTCTAATAAATCACGATTCATGCGTGTCTCTCCCAAAAGGTGTCTACAGCAAGGATGATTGTGGAAAAATAGAAAGCAAAGTCTCAAAATCATACAAGACGCTCCAAGAAAAACACATATCATGTGGTGAATAAAAATATAGCCTCAAGTAAAGTTACCGATAGACAAAGACGAAAGAGGGGATGCCTTCCCAGGGCATCCCCAAGCTTAGGCTCTTGGTTTTCCTTGAATATTACCTTGGGGTGCCTTGGGCATCCCCAATATTAGGCTCTTGCCACTCCTTATTACATAGTGCATCAAATCCTTACCCAAAACTTGAAAACTTCACAACACAAAACTTCAACGGAAAATCTCGTAAGCTCCGTTAGTGTAAGAAAATAAATCACCACTTTTGGTACTGTTGTGAACTCATTCTTTATTTATATTGCTGTAATATATACTGTATTCCAACTTTTCCATGGTTCATACCCCCGGATACTAGCCATAGATTCATCAAAATAAGCAAACAACATGCGAAAAACAAAATTTGTCAAAAACAGAACTGTCTGTAGAAATGTGGATATTTCGAATACTTATGTAACTCCAAAAGTCCTGATAAATTAGGAAGTCCTATAAAATTTGTTTATTAATCCTCTGCAAAAATAATCAGTATTTTATCGCACTTGTGTTAAAAATGAAAACTAATCTTCTGGGCGCAAAAAGTTTCTGTTTTTCAGCAGGATCAAATCAACAATCACCGTAAGCTATCCCAAAGGTCTTACTTGGCACAAACACTAATTAAAACATAAAACCACATCTAACCAGAGGCTTGATGAATTATTTATTGCAAAACAGAACCTAAAAATCAAAAAAAATTGGGTTACCTCCAAACAAGCGCTATTGTTTAACGCCCTTAGCTAGGCATAAATCACGAATAGATCTAGATATTGTCATCTTTGGTATGCAATCCATAAGTGGCTCTCATAATAGATTCATACAGAAATTTAATTTTCTTTCTAGGTAAGTGCTCCATGCCTTTCCTTAACGGAAATTCAAATCTAGTGTTTCCTTCTTTCATATCAATAACTGCACCAATCGTTCTAAGGAAAGGTCTACCAAGAATAATCGGACATGTAGGATTGCAATCTATATCAAGAACAATGAAATATACGGGCACATAATTCCTATTTGCAACAATAAGAACATCGTTAATCCTTCCCATAGGTTCCTTAATAGTGGAATCCGCAAGATGCAAATTTAAGGAACAATCATCAAATTCATGGAAACCTAACACATCTCATAAAGCTTTTGGACTCGTAGAAACACTAGCACCCAAATCACACAAAGCATAGAATTCATAATCTTTAATATTAATCTTAATAGTAGGTTCCCACTCATCATAAAGTTTTCTAGGGATAGAAACTTCCAATTCAAGCTTTTCTTCAAAAGATTGCATCATAGCATCAACGATATGTTTAGTAAAAGCTTTGTTTTGATTATAAGCATGAGGAGAATTCAACATGGATTGCAACAAGGAAATACAATCAATTAAATAACAATTATCATAATTAAATTCCTTGAAATCCAAAGGAGTGGGTTCATTGCTACCTAAAGTTTTGACCTCTCCAATCCCCCTTTTATCAAATTTTGCATCTTGATCTAAAGACTCTGAATCATTGGAACGCCTTTTAACTAAAGTTTACTCATCTCCAGTCCCATCTTTATCAAGATTCACATTGGAAAACAAAGATTCAATAGGAGTCACATCAATTACTTTAAGATCTTCATCATTATTTTCACGGAAACTAGAAGAACACGCTTTTATAAACCAATCCTTTTAGCACGCATCTTAGCGGTTCTTTCTTTGCACTCATCAATGGAAACTCTCATGGCTTTGGGACTCATTGATATCATACTTAGGTGGAATAGATCTAAGTTTCAAGGAATCAACATCAATAGAAATTCTATCTATGTGCCTAGCCAAATCATCAATCTTAAGCAATTTTCTTCAATCAAAGCACTGAAATTCCTTTGTGAACTCATAAATTCTTTAACACTATTCTCAAAATCACAGGACATCTTATTATAATTTCCATAAGAATTTTTGTAGTAATTACCATAATTATTAGAGGAATTACTAGGAAATGTCGTAGGATTAAAATTACATCTATACACGTTATCTACAATACCTAAATAGTTGATCCCCACTAAACTAATTCTCTTGACAAGCAGCCTAGCCACGTCGTCATCACACTTGCCACATCAGCACTCAGTTCCAAACAACGGCGAGTTTTTTTTATGGTAATCACATACTAATTACTCCATGCTCCACACATCCCACCCGCAAAGCTGAATGTTTCTGCGACCCTATCTCTCCCCAAGTAACTCCCCTAGTCCCCCATTGATTGATTGACATGGATCCTTCTATATATGGCAGAACATCTCCATCATCGCCCCTATTAACGCCCCCACCAACTAATTTCCCATGCCTCCTTTCGTCTTCTATGGCAGATTATCTTTGTCTTCTATAGCAGATTATCTTCGTCTTCAACACCGAACAAATGCAAACTGGAGATGCGGACCTTCAGTGTGCGCCATGGAGAGGATGGTCATCAACTCATCACAGGTACTTGGCGTCATGGCTCTACAAAAGCTCGAACCTCAATAACCTTCATAGGATGGCCATTGCCATATTCATCTTCAGCTATGTCAAGTCCTTTTCTTAAGCATATTCGTGGCACCGCGTGGAACACCGTGAACTTGAATGGCGACGTGCTACGAAACCTATCATTTTGTCAATGGTCGATCCACCACTTAGGCCGGAAGCTAGGATGTTGGGGGCCTAATTGTACTCGATCTACCCCCATGGACTAGGGCACATCATTCACCATCCATCGACATGCATTTTGGTGTTGTTCCGGAGTACCGTTCCTTCGATGGCACCAGTGACTTATCCCCTAAGCCGGTAACTAATCCCTTACCTTAATACCTAATTATATCTCTCAAATTTACCTCGCGGGGATGTTAATTTTGTTGGGGAACGTAGCAGAATTTTAAAATTTTCTACGCATCAGCAAGATCAATCTATGGAGTCATCTAGAAACAAGGGATAGAGGAGTGCATCTACATACCCTTGTAGATCGCGCGCGGAAGCGTTCAAGAGAACGGGGTTGATGGAGTCGTACTCGTCGTGATCCAAATCACCGATGACCTAGCGTCGAACGTACGGCACCTCCGCGTTCAACACACGTATGGTTGGGAAGACGTCTCCTCCAACTTGATCCAGCAAGGGGGAATGAGAGGTTGATGAAGATCCAGCAGCACGACGGCGTGGTGGTGGAAACAACGGTGATCTCGGCAGGGCTTCCGCCAAGCTCAGGGAGAGGGAGGAGTGTTACGGGAGGGAGAGGGAGGCGCCAGGGGCTAGGGTGCGGCTGCCCTCCCTCCCCCCCCCCCCCCCCCCCCCACTATATATAGGACCCCTAAGGGGGTGCCGGCCCTAGGAGATTGAATCTCCAAGGGGGGGTGGCAGCCAAGGGGGGTGGAGTGCCCCCCAAGCCATGTGGGGCGCCCCCACCCCTAGGGTTTCCAACCCTAGGCGCAGGGGAGGCCCATGGGGGGGCGCACCAGCCCACTAGGGGCTGGTCCCCCTCCCACTTTAGCCCATGGGGCCCTCCGGGATAGGTGGCCCCACCCGGTGGACCCCCAGGACCCTTCCGGTGGTCCCGGTACAATACCGATAATCCCTGAAACCTTCCCAATGGCCGAAACTTGACTTCCTATATATAAATCTTCACCTCCGGACCATTCCGGAACTCCTCGTGACATCCAGGATCTCATCTGGGACTCCGAACAACTTTAGGATTACCGTATACTAATATCTCAACAACCCTAGCGTCACGGAACCTTAAGTGTGTAGACCCTACGGGTTCGGGAGACACGCAGACATGACCGAGACGATTCTTCGGTCAATAACCAATAGCGGGATCTAGATACCCATGTTGGCTCCCACATTCTCCTCGATAATCTCATCGGATGAACCATGATGTCGAGGATTCGATCAATCCTGTATACAATTCCCTTTGTCAATCGGTACGTTACTTGCCCGAGACTCGATCGTCGGTATCCCAATACCTCGTTCAATCTCGTTACCAGCAAGTCACTTTACTCGTACCGTAATGCATGATCCCATGATCAACCACTTGGTCACATTGAGCTCATTATGATTATGCATTACCGAGTGGGCCTAGAGATACCTCTCTGTCATACGGAGTGACAAATCCCAGTCTCGATTCGTGCCAACCCAACAGACACTTTCGGAGATACCTGTAGCATACCTTTATAGTCACCCAGTTATGTTGTGACGTTTGGCACACCCAAAGCACTCCTATGGTATCCGGGAGTTGCACAATCTCATGGTCTAAGGAAATGATACTTGACATTCGGAAAATCTATAGCAAACGAACTACACGATCTTTGAGCTATGCTTAGGATTGGGTCTTGTCCATCACATCATTCTCCTAATGATGTGATCCCATTATCAATGACATCCAATGTCCATAGTCAGGAAACCATGACTATCTTTTGATCAACGAGCTAGTCAACTAGAGGCTCACTAGGGACGTGTTGTGGTCTATGTATTCACACATGTATTACGATTTCCGGATAACACAATTATAGCATGAACAATAGACAATTATCATGAACAAAGAAATATAATAATAACCATTTTATTGTTGCCTCTAGGGCATATTTCCAACAGTCTCCCACTTGCACTGGAGTCAATAGTCTAATTACATTGTGATGAATCAAACACCCATGCAGTTCTGGTGTTGATCATGTTTTGCTCTTGGGAGAGGTTTAGTCAACGGATCTGCCACATGCAGGTCCATATGTACTTTACAAATATCTATGTCTCCATTTTGAACACTTTCACGAATGGAGTTGAAGCAACGCTTGATATGCCTGGTCTTCCTGTGAAACCTGGGCTCCTTGGCAAGGGCAATAGCTCCAGTGTTGTCACGGAAGCGAGTCATCGGGCCCGACGCATTGTGTATGACTCCTAGGTCGGTAATGAACTCCTTCACCCAGATTGCCTCTTGTGTTGCCTCCGAGGCTGCCATGTACTCCGCTTCACATGTAGATCCCGCCACAACGCTTTGCTTGCAACTGCACCAGCTTACTGCCCCACCATTCAAAATATACAAGTATCCGGTTTGTGACTTAGAGTCATCCAGATTTGTGTCGAAGCTAGCATCGACGTAACCCTTTACGACGAGCTCTTCGTCACCTCCATAAACGAGAAACATATCCTTAGTCCTCTTCAGGTACTTCAGGATATTCTTGACCGCTGTCCAGTGTTCCATGCAGGGATTACTTTGGTACCTTCCTACCAAACTTACGGCAAGGTTTACATCAGGTCTGGTACACAACATAGCATACATGATAGACCCTATGGCCGAGGCATAGGGGACGACACTCATCTTTTCTCTATCTTCTGCCGTGGTCAGGCATTGAGCCGTGCTCAATCGCGTACCTTGCAATACAGGCAAGAACCCCTTCTTTGACTGATCCATTTTGAACTTCTTCAATATCTTGTCAAGGTACGTACTCTGTGAAAGACCAATGAGGCATCTCGATCTATCTCTATAGATCTTGATGCCTAATATATAAGCAGCTTCTCCAAGATCCTTCATTGAAAAACACTTGTTCAAGTAGGCCTTTATGCTTTCCAAGAATTCTATATCATTTCCCATCAACAGTATGTCATCCACATATAATATGAGAAATGCTACAGAGCTCCCACTCACTTTCTTGTAAATGCAGGCTTCTCCATAAGTCTGCGTAAACCCAAACGCTTTGATCATCTCATCAAAACAAATGTTCCAACTCCGAGATGCTTGCATCAGCCCATAAATCGAGCGTTGGAGCTTGCACACCTTGTCAGCATTCTTAGGATCGACAAAACCTTCCGGCTGCATCATATACAATTCTTCCTTAAGGAAACCATTAAGGAATGCCGTTTTGACGTCCATTTGCCATATCTCATAATCATAGAATGCGGCAATTGCTAACATGATTCGGACGGACTTCAGCTTCGCTACGGGTGAGAAAGTCTCATCGTAGTCAACCCCTTGAACTTGTCGATAACCCTTAGAGACAAGCCGAGGTTTATAGAAGGTTACATTACCATCCGCGTCTGTCTTCTTCTTAAAGATCCATTTATTTTCTATGGCTCGTCGATCATCGGGCAAGTCAGTCAAAGTCCATACTTTGTTTTCATACATGGATCCTATCTCGGATTTCATGGCTTCCAGCCATTTGTCGGAATCTGGGCCCGCCATCGCTTCTTCATAGTTCGAAGGTTCACCGTTGTCTAACAACATGATTTCCAAGACAGGGTTGCCGTACCACTCTGGTGCGGAATGTTTCCTTGTGGACCTACGAAGTTCAGTAGCAACTTGATCTGAAGTTTCATGATCATCATCATTAACTTCCTCTCTAGTCGGTGCAGGCACCTCAGGAACATTTTCTTGAGCTGCGCCACTTACCGGTTCAATAGGTAATACTTCATCGAGTTCTACTTTCCTCCCACTTATTTCTTTCGAGAGAAACTCTTTCTCTAGAAAGGATCCATTCTTGACAACAAAGATCTTGCCTTCGGATCTGAGGTAGAAGGTATACCCAATAGTTTCTTTAGGGTATCCTATGAAGACACATTTTTCCGACTTGGGTTCGAGCTTTTCAGGTTGAAGTTTCTTGACATAAGCATTGCACCCCCAAACTTTTAGAAACGACAGCTTAGGTTTCTTCCCAAACCATAATTCATACGGTGTCATCTCAACGGATTTCGACGGAGCCCTATTTAAAGTGAATGCGGCAGTCTCTAAAGCATAGCCCCAAAATGACAGCGGTAAATCCGTAAGAGACATCATAGATCGCACCATATCCAATAGAGTGCGATTACGACGTTCGGACACACCATTACGCTGAGGTGTTCCAGGCGGCGTGAGTTGTGAAACTATTCCACATTTCCTTAATTGTGTGCCAAATTCGTGACTCAAGTATTCTCCCCCACGATCTGATCACAAAAACTTGATTTTCCTGTCACGTTGATTCTCAACCTCACTCTGAAATTCCTTGATCTTTTCAAAGGTCTCAGACTTGTGTTTCATTAAGTAGACATACCCATATCTACTCAAGTCATCAGTGAGGGTGAGAACATAACGATAGCCACCGTGAGCCTCAACACTCATTGGACCGCACACATCAGTATGTATGATTTCCAATAAGTTGGTTGCTCGCTCCATTGTTCCTGAGAACAGAGTCTTGGTCATTTTACCCATGAGGCATGGTTCGCACGTGTCAAATGATTCATAATCAAGAGACTCCAAAAGTCCATCTGCATGGAGCTTCTTCATGCGTTTGACACCTATGTGACCAAGGCGGCAGTGCCACAAGTATGTGGGACTATCATTATCAACCTTACATCTTTTGGTATTCACACTATGAATATGTGTAACATTACGCTCAAGATTCATTAAGAATAAACCATTCATCAGCGGAGCATGACCATAAAACATATCTCTCATATAAATAGAACAACCATTATTCTCGGATTTAAATGAGTAGCCATCTCGAATTAAACGAGATCCTGATACAATGTTCATGCTCAAAGCTGGCACTAAATAACAATTATTGAGGTTTAGAACTAATCCCGTAGGTAAATGTAGAGGCAGCATGCCGACGGCGATCACATCGACCTTGGAACCATTCCCGACGCGCATCGTCACCTCGTCCTTCGCCAGTCTCCGCTTATTCTGCAGCTCCTGCTTTGAGTTACAAATGTGAGAAACTGCACCGGTATCGAATACCCAGGAGCTACTACGAGTACTAGTAAGGTACACATCAATTACATGTATATCACATATATCTTTAGTGTTGCCAGCCTTCTTGTCCGCTAAGTATTAGGGGCAGTTCCGCTTCCAGTGACCACTTCTCTTGCAATAAAAACACTCAGTCTCAGGCTTGGGTCCATTCTTTGACTTCTTCCTGGCAGCTTGCTTACCGGGCGCGGCAACTCCCTTGCCGTCCTTCTGGAAGTTCTTATTACCCTTGCCTTTCTTGAACTTAGTGGTTTTATTCACCATCAACACTTGATGTTCCTTTTTGATTTCCACCTCTGCTGATTTCAGCATTGAATATACCTCAGGAATGGTCTTTTCCATCCCCTGCATATTGAAGTTCATCACAAAGCTCTTGTAGCTCAGTGGAAGCGACTGAAGGATTCTTTCAATGACCGCGTCATCTGGGAGATTAACTCCCAGCTGAGTCAAGCGGTTATGCACTAGTTCGGCGAAGAGATGGTGATACAAGTGGTATATGGATAGTAGATAATAGTTTTTGTAATCTGAAATAATAAAAACAGCAAGGTAGTAAGTGATAAAAGTGAGCGTAAACGGTATTGCAATGCGTTGAAACAAGGCCTAGGGTTCATACTTTCGCTAGTGTAAGTTCCCTCAACAATACTAACATAATTGGATCACATAACTATCCCTCAACATGAACAAAGAGTCACTCAAAAGTCACTAATAGCGGAGAACAAACGAAGAGATTATGGTAGGGTACGAAACCACCTCAAAGTTATTCTTTCCAATCAATCCGTTGGGCTATTCCTATAAGTGTCACAAACAGCCCTAGAGTTCGTACTAGAATAACACCTTAAGATACAAATCAACCAAAACCCTAATGTCACCTAGATACTCCAATGTCACCTCAAGTATCCGTGGGTATGATTATACGATATGCATCACACAATCTCAGATTCATCTATTCAACGAACACATAGAACCTCAAAGAGTGCCCCAAAGTTCTACCGGAGAATCACGACGAAAACGTGTGCCAACCCCTATGCATAGGTTCCCAATGTCACGAAACCCACAAGTTGGTCTCCTTAACATACATCAAGTGGCACGTGGTATCCCATTGTCACCACAGATATCCACGGCAAGACATGCATCAAGTGTTCTCAAGTCTTTAAAGACTCAATCCCATAAGATTACTTCAAAGGGGAAACTCGATTCATTACAAGAGAGAAGAGGGGGGAGAAAACATCATAGGATCCAAATATAATAGCAAATCTTGCGATACATCAAGATCGTATCATCTCAAGAACACGAGAGAGAGAGAGAGAGATCAAACACATAGCTACTGGTACATACCCTCAGCCCCGAGGGAGAACTACTCCCTCCTCGTCATGGAGAGCACCGGGATGATGAAGATGGGAACCGGTGAGGGTTCCCCCCTCCGGCAGGGTGCCGAAACAGGGTCTAGATTGGTTTACGGTGGCTATGGAGGCTTCTGGCGGTGGAACTCCCGATCTATCTTGCGTTCTGGAAGTTTTAGGTCACGTAGGTATATATGGGTGCAGGAGGTACGTCAGGGGAGCCACGGGGGCCCCACGAGGCAGGGTGGCATGCCCTAGGGGGGCGCTCCCCCCACCCTCGTAGGCAGCTCCCGTATCTTCTGACATGGGGTCCAAGTCCATCAGGTGTGTTTCCTTCCAAAAATAACTTCTCCAGTTGATTTCGTTCCGTTTCGACTTCGTCTGATATTCCTTTTCTTCAAAACACTGAAATAGGCATAAAATAGAAAATCTGGGCTGGGCCTCCGGTTAATAGGTTAGTCCCAAAACTAATATAAAAGTGGATAATAAAGCCCAATATTGCCCAAAACAGTAGATAATATAGCATGGAGCAATCAAAAATTATAGATACGTTGGAGACGTATCACGGTATACTTTCATTGTCAACATAACAACCAAGAGATGGCGATATCTTCCATGCTACACACATTATAGGCGGTTCCCAAACAGAATGGTAAAGTTTATACTCCCCCTCCACCAACAACCATCAATCCATGGCTTTCTCGAAACAACGAGTGCCTCCAACTAACAAGAGTCCCAGGGGGAGTTTTGTTTGCAATTATTTTGGTTTGATTTGCATAAAGCATGGGACTGGTCATCCCAGTGACCAACCACTTTCTCGTGAGTGAGGAGCGGAGTCCACTCCTCTTGAGAATAACCCGCCTAACATGGAAGATACAGACAGCCCTAGTTAATACATGAGCTATTTGAGCATATGATGACCCACAAGTATAGGGGATCTACCGTAGTCCTTTCGATAAGTAAGAGTGTCGAACCCAACGAGGAGCAGAATGAAATGATAAGCGGTTTCCAGCAAGGTGTTCTCTGCAAGTACAGAAATAAGTGGTAACAGATAGTTTTGTGATAGGATAATTTGTAACGAGCAACAAGTAACAAAAGTAAATAAAGTGCAGCAAGGTGGCCCAATCCTTTTTGTAGCAAAGGACAAGCCTGGACAAACTCTTATATAGAGAAAAGCGCTCCCGAGGACACATGGGAATATCATCAAGCTAGTTTTCATCACGCTCATATGATTCGCGTTCGGTACTTTGATAATTTGGTATGTGGGTGGACCGGTGCTTGGGTACTGTCCTTACTTGGACAAGCATCCCACTTATGATTAACCTCTATTGCAAGCATCCGCAACTACAACAAAAGTATTAAGGTAAACCTAACCATAGCATGAAACATATGGATCCAAATCAGCCCCTTACGAAGCAACGCATAAACTAGGGTTTAAGCTTCTGTCACTCTAGCAACCCATCATCTACTTATTACTTCCCAATGCCTTCCTCTAGGCCCAAATAATGGTGAAGTGTCATGTAGTCGACGTTCACATAACACCACTAGAGGAGAGACAACATACATCTCATCAAAATATCGAACGAATACCAAATTCACATGACTACTAATAGCAAGACTTCTCCCATGTCCTCAGGAACAAACGTAACTACTCACAAAGCATAAACATGTTCATAATCAGAGGGGTATTAATATGCATATAGGATCTGAACATATGATCTTCCACCAAATAAACCAACTAGCATCAACTACAAGGAGTAATTAACACTACTAGCAACCTACTAGCACCAATCCCGGACTTGGAGGCAAGAACTGGATACAAGAGATGAACTAGGGTTTTGAGAGGAGGTGGTGCCGATGAAGATGTTGATGGAGATTGCCCTCTCCCGATGAGGGAGCGTTGGTGATGACGATGGCGATTATTTCCCCCTCCGGGAGGGAAGTTTCCCCGGCAGAAAAGCTCCGCCAGAGCCCTAGATTGGTTCTGCCAAGGTTCCGCCTCGTGGCGGCGGAGTTTCATTCGAGAAGATGGCTTGTTATTTTCTTCCCATCGAAAGACTTCATATAGCAGAAGATGGCCACCGGAGGGCCACCAAGGGGCCCACGAGGTAGGGGCGCGCCCAGGGGGGTAGGGCGCGGCCCCCACCCTCGTGGGCAGGGTGTGGCCCCCCTGGTGAATCTCTTCCGCTGAGTATTTTTTATATATTCTGAAAACGTCTTCCGTGAAGTTTCAGGACTTTTGGAGCTGTGCAGAATAGGTCTCTAATATTTTCTCCTTTTCCAGCCCAACATCCCAGCTGCCGGCATTCTCCCTCTTTATGTAAACCTTGTAAAATAAGAGAGAATGGGCATAAGTATTGTGACATAATGTGTAATAACAGCCCATAATGCAATAAATACCGATATAAAAGCATGATGCAAAATGGACGTATCAGCATACAAAACAGGATATTTATTTGAAGGTTTAGAGTTTGGCACATACAAATTTACTTGGAACGGCAGGTAGATACCGTATATAGGTAGGTATGGTGGACTCATATGGAACAACTTTGGGGTTTATGGGATTTGGATGCACAAGCAGTATTCCCGCTTAGTACAAGTGAAGGCTAGAAAAAGACTGGGAAGCGACCAGCTAGAGAGTGACAACAGTCATGAACATGCATTAAAATTAATCAACAACGAATGCAAGCATGAGTAGGATATAATGCACCATGAACATAAATATCGTAGAGTCTATGTTGATTTTGTTTCAACTACATGCGTGAACATGTGCCAAGTCAAGTCACTCGAATCGTTCAAAAGAGGATACCACCCTATCATACCACATCACAACCATTTTAGTAGCATGTTGGCACGCAAGGTAAACCATTATAAGCTCCTAGCTAATTAAGCATGGCACAAGAAACTATGATCTCTAGTTGTCATTGCAAACATGTTTATTCATAATAGGCTGAATCAGTAACGATGAACTAATCATATTTACAAAAACAAGAGAGGTCGAGTTTATACCCGCTTTTCTCATCTCAGTCAGTCCATCATATATCGTCATAATTTCCTTTCACTTGCACGACCGAACGATGTGGATAATAATAATAGTGCACATGCATTGGACTAAGCTGGAATCTGCAAGCATTCAATAAACAGGAGAAGACAAGGCAATATGGGCTCTTTTGTTAGATCAACAATAATGCATATAAGATCCACTTCAACAATTTAATTATGGTCTTCTCCTATTGACCCCCAAAGAAAAGAAATAAAACTATTTACACGGGAAAGCTCCCAACAAGCAAAAGAAGAACAGGAAATCTTTTGGGGTTTTCTTTTTAATTACTACTACAAGCATGGAAATTAAAACTAGCTAAAAGCTACAACTAATTTTTTTGGTTTTTCTTAAGGTTTATTAAGCACACAAGAAGAAAGCATAAAAAGGAAATAAACTAGCATGGATATTACAATGAAAAAGTATGAGCACAGACATCTAGCAATGAGTGTGTGAACATGAATGTAATGTCGGTGAGAAATACGTACTCCCCCAAGCTTAGGCTTTTGGCCTAAGTTGGTCTATGTCCACGGTTGGCCTGGCGGATATCCATAGTAATATTTGGGATTGTACTGCAAAGAAGAAGACTCTGATTGCCACTGATTGGCAATCATCTCCGGATCCCACTGGTAATTAGACTGTCGTGGAGGATCAACTTGTGGTTCCGACTCTGGCTCTGTGGCTGATGTAGGGTTCCGGTAGGCGTGAATAGCCTCCAACGGAACAAGGTACTTGCCTGCAAATAAATCAAACAAGGAAGGAGTAGGCAGGGTAATAGTCTCAGGATGATGTTTATCAAAGAACAATTTGTATTTGAGCTCATTTCCCCTATTCTTAACAATAAAATCGTGTGCTACCATACTCTTATAATCTAAATAAACAGGAGGCAGCAATTTTTCTTCCTTCTCATAATGCCTAATAGGTATGTTAAAATGTGCAGCTAGGCGCGAGGCGAAGATGCCTCCAAAGACGGGGCCCTTAGTACGGTTAAGATTTAACCGCTTTGCAATAATAGCACCCATGCTGAATGTATCATCATGAAATAAGGCGTGGCATAAAATAACAATATCAGGGGCACTCAGCTTTCCACAGTTTCTGCGCCCAATTAAGCATCTACTAGCAAATATAGCAAAGTAACGTAGAACAGGAAATTGTATGCTAGTAGTTCGTGCATCGAAAACCTTCCTCGTTTCCCCTACAGTGATGGTATCAATAAACCCATCCAAATCGCCACGATGTGGTTCCTCTATGATGCCCTCGAAAGGGATCAAACAAACCCGACAAAAATCATGAAGTGACATCTCTTTATGCTCATCATATAAATAAAACTCCACCGTAGGTGGTGAGCTCCTAGCATGGAAATGAAAGTTTTGCACAAAGATATTGGTGAGTAAGAGATACTATTCATGCTGGTCATGGAGGAAGGCGGTGAGGCTTGCATTCTCAGCCAATTCATAGAAATCATCATAAATCCCGGCTGCTCTCAAGAAATCATCACAAGGCCATTCACACAGCCGAACCTCCGTGATGCGAGGCAGATTATATTTGGGCTTCTTTGCTTCTTCATTTTGCTTTTCCTTCGAGCTTCGGCTCGATGAGCCCCTTAAAAATCTCTTCATTATTTTCTGAAAAAATCTGAAATTTTGAGTAACTTCAAATAAAAGTGAACCAAACTCAACAAAGTTGATAGCAACTACTCCTACAAGTGTCTAGAGCCTATATCATGCATCAAAACTACTTGGGACCACATAAATTTGACATGCAAGCTCAAGAACAGGGTCACCTAAGCAGCAAAAATATGCAATGAATAAAGCACTAGAACAAAAACTAATTGGAGTAATGGAGGAGTCACATACCAAGGAACAATCCCCCAAAGCAGTTTTGTGAGAGGTGCTTTGAGCAAGGAGATCGAAAATTGCAGCAAAATGAGCTAGAACTCATGCTTGAGCTGGATAATGGTGTTTGTGGGAGGAAGAAGGAGTGTGTGGGTGCAGGAATAAGTGGAGGAGGGCCACCGTGGGCCCACGAGGCAGGGGCGCGCCAAGGGGGTAGGGCGCGCCCTCCACCCTCGTGGCCAGTTGGATGCCCCCCTGCTATGTTCTCAGTGCCAAATATTCTCAAATATTCCAGAAAAATCATATTTAAATTTCAGGGCATTTGGAGAACTTTTATTTTCGGGGTATTTTTATATTGCATGAATAATTCAGATAACAGACAGAAAATATTATTTTTATTTTATTTAATATAAATAACAGAAAGTAAAAGGAGAGTACAGAGAGTTGTGTTTTCTAACTTCATCCATCTCATGATCATCAAAAGGAATCCATTAACAAGGTTGATCAAGTCTTGTTAACAAACTCATTCCAAATAACATGGAACCGGAGAATTTTCGAATAACACTAGGTTACCTCAACGAGGATATGCACATCCCCAACAATAAGAATATCATATTTCTTCTTGACAATAGGAAGAGGAAATTCAAAACCTCCAAAAATAATTGATGGAATTTTTCCAATAGAATTGATACTGTGGACTTGAGGTTGTTTCCTCGGAAAGTGTACCGTATGCTCATTACCATTAACATGAAAAGTGACATTGCCTTTGTTGCAATCAATAACAGCCCCTGCAGTATTCAAAAAGGGTCTTCCAAGAATAATAGACATACTATCGTCCTCGGGAATATCATGAATAACGAAGTCTATTAAAATAGTAACGTTTGCAACCACAACAGGCACATCCTCACAAATACTGATAGGTATAGCAGTTGATTTATCAGCCATTTGCAAAGATATTTTAGTAGGTGTCAACTTATTCAAATCAAGTCTACGATATAAAGATAGAGGCATAACACTAACACCGGCTCCAAGATCACATAAAGCAGTTTTAACATAGTTTCTTTTAATGGAGCATGGTATAGTGGGTACTCCTGGATCTCCAAGTTTCTTTGGTATTCCACCCTTAAAAGTATAATTAGCAAGCATGGTGGAAATTTCAGCTTCCGTTATCTTTCTTTTATTAGTAACAATATCTTTCATATACTTAGCATAAGGATTCATTGTAAGCATATCAGTTAATCGCATACGCAAAAAGATAGGTCTAATCATTTCAGCAAAGCGCTCAAAATCCTCATCATCCTTTTTCTTGGATTGTTTGGGGTGAAAAGGCATGGGTTTCTGAACCCATGGTTCCCTTTCTTTACCATGTTTCCTAGCAACAAAGTCTTTCTTATCATAACGTTGATTCTTTGATTGTGGGTTATCAAGATCAACAGTAGGTTCAATTTCTATATCATTATCATTGCTAGGTTGAGCATCAACATGAACATTATCATTAACATTATCACTAGTTTTAGGTTCATTACCAGATTGTGTTTCAGCATCAGAAATAGAAATATCATTTGGATTCTCAGGTGTTTCAGTAATAGGTTCACTAGAAGCATGCAAAGTCCTATCATTTTTCTTCTTCTTCCTTTTAGAAGGACTAGGTGCATCTATATTATTTCTCTAAGAATCTTGCTCAATTCTCTTAGGGTGGCCTTCAGGATACAAAGGTTCCTGAGTCATTTTACCAGTTCTAGTAGCCACTCTAACAACAAAATCATTATTCTTACTATTCAATTCATTGAGAAAATCATTTTGAGCTTTAAGTACTTGTTCTACTTGAGTGGTAACCATAGAAGCATGTTTACTAATAAGTTTAAGTTCACCTTTGACATTAGCCATATAATCACCCAAGTGTTCAAGCATATCAGCACTGCGTTTTAATTCTCTACCAAAATAAGCATTGAAGTCTTCTTGCTTAACCATAAATTTATCAAACTCATCTAAGCATGGGCTAGCAAACTTAGTAAATGGGATTTCAGCTTTATCATATATAGAGAGAGAATTTACCTTTACTACCTGTGTCGGGTTATCAAAACCATGTGTTTCTTCAATAGGTGATGGATTAAAACCATATATTTCTTCAATATGCGGTAAATTAAGACCATGTATTTCTTCAATAGGAGGTAAATTCTTCACATCTTCAGCTTTAATACCCTTTTCTTTCATGGATTTCTTTGCCTCTTGCATATCTTCAAGACTGAGAAATAGAATACCTCTTTTCTTCGGAGTTGGTTTAGGAATAGGCTCAGAAGTTGGCTCAGGAACTGGCTCAGGAAGTGTCCAATTATTTTCATTTTTCAACATATTATTCAATAGAATTTCAGCTTCATCCGGTGTTCTTTCCCTGAAAACAGAACTAGCACAACTATCCAGGTAATCTCTAGAAGCATCGGTTAGTCCATTATAAAAGATATCAAGTATTTCATTTTTCTTAAGAGGATGATTAGGCAAAGCATTAAGTAATTGGAGAAGCCTCCCCCAAGCTTGTGGGAGACTCTATTCTTCAATTTTCACAAAATTATATATATATATCCCTTAAGGCAGCTTGTTTCTTATGAGCAGGGAAATATTTAGCAGAGAAGTAATAAATCATATCCTGGGGACTACGCACACAACCAGGATCAAGAGAATTAAACCATATCTTAGCATCACCCTTTAATGAGAACGGAAATATTTTAAGGATATAAAAATAACGAGTTCTCTCATCATTAGTGAACAGGGTAGCTATATCATTTAATTTAGTAAGATGTGCCACAACAGTTTCAGATTCATAGCCATAAAAAGGATCAGATTCAACCAAAGTAATTATATCAGGATCAACAGAGAATTCATAATCCTTATCAGTAACACAGATAGGTGAAGTAGCAAAAGCAGGGTCAGGTTTCATTCTAGCATTAAGGGATTGTTGCTTCCATTTAGCTAATAACCTCTTTAGATCATATCTATCATTGCAAGCTAAAATAGCTCTAGTAGCTTCTTCATCCATAACATAACCCTCAGGAACAACAGGCAATTCATATTTATTAGGGGGGAGAGTCTTCATTATCACTTTCTTCAACATTATCAGTTTCAATAATTTCATTCTCTCTAGCCCTAGCAAGTTGTTCATCAAGAAATTCACCAAGTGGCACAGTAGTATCGAGCATAGAAGTAGTTTCATCATAAGTATCATGCATAGCAGAAGTGGCATCATCAATAATATGCGACATATCAGAATCAATAGCAGAAGCAGGTTTAGGTGTCACAAGCTTACTCAAAACAGAAGGTGAATCAAGTGCAGAGCTAGATGGCAGTTCCTTACCTCCCCTCGCAGTTGAGGGATAAATCTTGGTTTTTGGATCTCTCAAGTTCTTCATAATGATAAGCAGATATAAATCCCAAGTGACTCAAAGAACAGAGCTATGATCCCCGGCAATAGCGCCAGAAAATAGTCTTGATAACCCACAAGTATAGGGGATCGCAATAGTTTTCGAGGGTAGAGTATTCAACCCAAATTTATTGATTCGACACAAGGGGAGCCAAAGAATATTCTCAAGTATTAGCAGCTGAGTTATCAATTCAACCACACCTGGAAACTTAATATCTGCAGCAAAGTATTTAGTAGCAAAGTAATATGATAGTTGTGGTAACTGTAGCAAAAGGTAATGATAACAAAAGTAATGTTTTTCGTATTTTGTAGTGATTGTAACAATAGCAACGGAAAAGTAAATAAGCAGAGAACAATATATGGAAAGCTCGTAGGAAATGGATCGGTGATAGAGAATTATGCCGGATGTGGTTCATCATGTAACAGTCATAACCTAGGGTGACTCAAAACTAGCTCCAATTCATCAATGTACTGTAGGCATGTATTCCGAATATAGTCATACATGCTTATGGAAAAGAACTTGCATGACATCTTTTGTCCTACCCTCCCGTGGCAGCGGGGTCCTAGCGAAAACTAAGGGATATTAAGGCCTCCTTTTAATAGAATACCGGACCAAAGCATTAACACATAGTGAATACATGAAATCCTCAAACTACGATCATCACCGGGAGTGGTCCCGATTATTGTCACTTCAGGGTTGCCGGATCATAACACATAGTAGGTGACTATAGACTTGCAAGATAGGATCAAGAACTCTCATATATTGATGAAAACATAATAGGTTCAAATCTTAAATCATGGCACTCGGGCCCTAGTGACAAGCATTAAGCATAGCAAAGTCATAGCAACATCAATCTCAGAACATAGTGGATACTAGGGATCAAACCCTAACAAAACTAACTTGATTACATGATAAATCTCATCCAACCCATCACCGTCCAGCAAGCTTACAATGGAATTACTCACGCACGGCGGTGAGCATCCTGAAATTGATGATGGAGGATGGTTGATGATGACGATGGCGATGGATTCCCCTCTCCGGAGCCCCGAACGGACTCCAGATAAGCCCTCCCGAGAGGTTTTAGGGCTCGGCGGCATCTCCGTATCGTAAAACGTGATGAATCTTTCTTCTGGGTTTTTTTCTCCCCAAAAGTGAATATATAGAGTTGGAGTTGAGGTCAGAGGAGCTCCAGGGGGCCCACGAGGTAGGAGGGCACGCCCAGGGGGGCAGGCGCGCTCCCCACCCTCGTGGCTAGGGTGTGGGCCCCCTAGTCTTGATCTTTTTCCAGGATTTTTTATTATTTCCAAAAATAGTCTCCGTGGAGTTTCAGGTCATTCCGAGAACTTTTGTTTCTGCACATAAATAACACCATGGCAATTCTACTGAAAATAACGTCAGTCCAGGTTAGTTCCATTCAAATCCTGCAAGTTAGAGTCCAAAACAAGGGAAAAGTGTTTGGAAAAGTAGATACGACGGAGACGTATCAGGCATCACATCCATGTCAAGTAGACCGAAACGATTCTGCATCTACTACTATTACTCCACACATCGACCGACTCCTGCCTGCATCTAGAGTATTAAGTTCATAAGAACAGAGTAATGCATTAAGTAAGATCACATGATGTAGAGGAATTAACTCAAGCAATATGATGAAAACCCCATCTTGTTATCCTCGATGGCAACAATACAATATGTGTCAGTTCCCCTTCTGTCACTTGGATCGAGCACCGCAAGATTGAACCCAAAGCTAAGCACTTCTCTCATTGCAAGAAAAACCAATCTAGTTGGCTAAACCAAATCGATAGTTCGAAGAGACTTGCAAAGATATCAAATCATGCATATGATAATTCAGAGGAGATTCAAATAATATTCATAGATAAGCTGATCATAAATCCACAATTCATCGGATCTCGGCAAACACACCGCAAAAGAGTACTACATCGAAAAGATCTCCAAGAACATCGAGGAGAAATTTGTATTAGATTCAAAGAGAGAGAAGAAGCCATCTAGATACTAGAAATGGACCCGTAGGTCTGTGGTAAACTACTCACGCTTCATCGGAGAGGCAAGGTGTTGATGTAGAAGCCCTCCGTGATCTAGGTTAGGGGGTCACCAAGGGGCCCACAAGGTCGGGGTGCGCCCTCCACCCTTTTGGCCACCTCATGGCTCCTATGACTTGCATTCCAAGTCTCCTGGGTGTCTTCTGGTCCAAGAAAAATCATCAGGAAAGTTCCATTCCGTTTGGACTCCGTTTGGTATTCCTTTTCTGCGAAACTCTAAAATAAGGGGAAAACAGAAACTGGCACTGGGCTCTAGGTTAATAGGTTAGTCCCAAAAATCATATAAATAGCATATTAATGCATATAAAACATCCAAAATAGATAATATAATAGCATGGAACAATCAAAAATTATAGATACGTTGGAGACGTATCAGTACTAAAATAACACCAAGCTATTCTTTCTGATCGATCTAACCAAGATTTTGTATTAAAATAATGCCATATGATACAGATCAACCAACTCTAATGTCACCTAGATACTCCAATGTCACCGCGAGTATTTGTCAGTTGATTATACGATATGCATCAAACAATTTCATATTGATAATACTCAATCTAACACAAAGAACAGTGCCCCAAGATTTCTACTGGAGAAACAAAAACACGAGAATGTGCATCAACCCCTATGCATAGATTACCCCAATGTCACCTAGGGAATCCGCGAGTTGAGTGCCAAAACATATCTCAAGTGAATCAATATAATACCCCATGCATTGTCACCATGGGTATTCATATGCAAGACATATATCAAGTGCTCTCAAATCCATAAAAGTATTCGATTCGATAAAAACGAAATCTCAAAGGGAAAACTCAATTCATCACAACAAGATAGAGAGGGGAAAACACCATATGATCTAACTATATTAAAAAAAGCCCGCGATACATCAAGATCGTGACATCTCTAGAACACGATACAGAGAGAGATTAAATACATAGCTACTAGTACAAACCCTCAACCCCGAGGGTGGACTACTCCCTCCTAATCATGGTGGCCGACGGGATGATGAAGATGGCCACCGGTTATGATTTCCCGGAGTGCCGGAACGGGGTCTATATTGGGGTTTCATGGCTAAATAGGCTTGCGGCGGCAGAACTTCCGATCTAGGATTACCCCGAGGGATTTTGGAATATTTGACAATTTATAGGGCGAAGAGGCAATGCGGGAGGCCACCAAGGTGGGCACAACCCACCAGGGCGTGCCTGGGGGCCCAGGTGCGCCCAGGTGGGTTGTGCCCCCCTCGGGGCACCCCTCTGGTACTTCTCTGGCCCATCATGGGTGTTCTGGTCCAAAAAATCTCCAAAAATTTTCGCTGCGTTTGAACTCCGTTTGATATTGATTTTCTGCGATGTAAAAAACAAGCAAAAAACAACAACTAGCATTGGGCACTATGTCAATAGGTTAGTCCCAAAAAATGATATAAAGTTGGTATAAAATGATTGTAAAACATCCAAGAATGATAATATAAGAGCATGAATACTTCATAAATTTATATACATTGGAGACGTATGAGTGTGTCGCCGCCTAGCCTTCAATGAGCACTAACACTGGTAGCGGGAAAACGGTGGGAGAAGAGGTGGGAAACTGATGAGAGGAGTGGTGGGAAACGGTAGCCTGTTTAGAAAACTTAGTGGAGAAGGAAGCGTGAGCTAGCACGATGCATGCGCACAGTGCTTATCTGTATACTGCATGTGCTGCTGAAAGGGATGAGGATTGCCGTTTGATCTGGGAGCATCCAATGGTGCAGACATACGATCTATGGGGTTTGGGTTCTGGCCAATCAGAACACAAGGCTCAGATCGCACGCGCAACAGGGGGGAGGGGGGCCTCAGCCTCGGTTTGGTAGGCACATGGCTTTCGTGAGTGAACCGTGTGCTATTTGAAAACATTTCGTGAGAAGAATCTCTGTTTTTAAATCCTCATAAATCCAAAACTCACCCAAAAATCGTGAAACTTGGGATCGTGTCACGACACGGCACATATATGTCGAGGAATTGTTTCCGTCCATTTTGGCGCAAGTTTTATTACAAGCCTCTTACAAAACAAAGCTTCTCTCAAAGAAGTCTCATGGTTCCGATAGGGAAACGTGTCCCCTTTCTAGGCGAAATGATAATCACTCTCTCTTTTCGCCTTGTATTTTGTTCTACGAGCAACATGGAACGACATGATATCCATGCTAAAATTTAAACTTATTCAGGGTTCATTTGGCCTTTTTATACACTAATTGAGTTTCCTAGGCATTTAATGTCCATAATTCAAATCTGAACTTTAAATACACGCTCCAGTTCACCAAAATGGCTAGAAAAAATTATACATGTGCCCTTGGGGTGCATGTTTAGGTCCCATGACAGGAATGGGAACGAATTACAACCGTACCGGCGTCCTGGCTCATCCTCAAACATTTGGAATCTCGGTTTTTAAATCCCTGTAAATCCTAAACTCACCAGAAAGTCATGAAAGTTGGCATTGTGTCACATCATGGCACATATATGTCGTGGTAAAAACATTGTCCAATTTGGGCCAAGCTTTATTACAAACCGGAGCTTCTCTCCAAGAAGCCTCATGGTTCCGATAGTGAAACATGTTCCCCATGTGGGAGAAACATAATCACTGCATCTTTTCACCTTGTATTTTCTTCTATAGGCAACATGGAACGACAGGATATCTGTGCTGAAATTTAAACTTATTCAGGGTTCGTTTGGCATTTTTATACACTAATTGAGTTTCCTAGGCATTTAATGTCCATAATTCAAATCTAAACTTCAAATACATGCTCCTGTTCACCAAAATGGCTAGAAAAATTATACATGTATCCTTGGGTGCATGTTTAGGTCTCATGCCAGGAATGGGAACGAATTACAACCGTACCGGCATCCTGGTTCGTCCTCAAACATTTGGAATCTCGGTTTTTAAATCCCCGTAAATCCTAAACTCACTAGAAAGTCATGAAGGTTGGCATGGTGTCACATCATGGCACATATATGTCGTGGTTAAAATATTGTACAATTTGGGCCAAGCTTTATTACAAACCTCTTACAAACTGGAGCTTCTCTCAAAGAAGCCTAGTGGTTCCGATAGGGAAATGTGTTCCCCTCGTGGCTAAATGTAATCACTGCCTCTTTTTGCATTGTATTTTCTTCTACGAGCAACATGGAATGACAGGATATCCATGCTGAAATTTAAACATATTCAGGGTTCGTTTGGCCTTTTTATACACTAATTGAGTTTCCTAGGCATTTAATGTCCATAATTCAAATCTAAACTACAAATACATGCTCGAGTTCACCAAAATGGCTAGAAAAATTATACATTGTCCTTCAGTGCATGTTTAGGTCCCATGCCAGGAATGGGAATGAATTACAACCGTACCGGCGTCCTGGTTTGTCCTCAAACATTTAGAATCTCGGTTTTTAAATCCCCATAAATCCAAAACTCACCAGAAAGTCATCAAAGGTGGCATGGTGTCACGTCATGTCACATATATGTCATGGTAAAAACATTGCCAATTTGGGCCAAGCCTTATTACAAACCTCTTACAAACCAGAGCCTGTGGCAATAACCCTCGTGGTTTCGATAGGGAAATGTGTCCCCTTGTGGGCGAAGCGATAGTCGCTCCCTCTTCTAACCTTGTATTTTCTTCTACACGCAACACGGAAAAACGGGAGATTCGTGCTGAACTTTGAAATTATTCAGGGTTCATTTGACCTTTTTATTCATCAATTGAGTTTTCTAGGCATTTAATGTCCATAATTCCAATCCGAACTACAAATACATGCTCCAGTGCACCAAAATGGCTAGAAAAAACATACGTGTGTCCTTGGGGTGCATGTTTAGGTCCCATCTAATGAATGGGAATGAATTCAACCGTCTCGACATCCTGGCTAGGCCACAAACATTGCGAAACTCGGTTTTTAAATCTCTGTTAATCCAAAACTCACCAGGAAATCATGAAACTTGGCATGGTGTCACTACATGGTACATATAATTGTCCAATTTGGGCGAAGCTATATCACAAGCCTCTTACAAACCGAAGCTTCTAGCAACCCTCGTGGTTCTAGTAAGGAAACATGCCCCTCTTGTGGGTGAAACGATAATCGCTGCCTCTTCTTGCCTTGAACTTTGTTTTCTACAGGCAACATAGAATAACAGGAGTGTCGTGCTGAAATTTGAGACTATTCAGGGTTCGTTTGGCCATTATATATATTAATTAAGTTTTCTAGACATTTAATGTAGTCCGTAATTCAAATTTGAACTACAAGCACATGCTCTAGTGAAGCAAAATGGGTGGGAAAACGTACATGTGTCATTGGGTGCATGTTTAGGTCTCATTTAAGGAATGGGAATGAATTACAAACTTCTCGTCGTCCTGAAACATTGAGAATCTCGGGTTTTAAATCCCAGTAAATCGAAAACTCACCCAAAAAACATGAAACTTGGCATGGTTTCATGACATGGCACATATATGCCGTCGTAAAAAAATCGTCCAGTTTGAGACAAGGCGCACACGTTAACAGCCAACGAAGTCCTTTTTGAAACAAATAGCTGACATGTTAATATCACAAATGGTTGTATTATATGAATCGTGTCAAAATTTAACCATAGTGGCCTGTGTGCAGCTGTTTGATTAGACGGGACGAGCACGAGAAGTCCGCCATGCAGACTCGATGGGACGCGTGCGAGCAGTCCGCCGCACAGGCTCGATGGGACATGTGCATCCTGTCCACCTCGCAGGCTTGACGGGACACGTGCGAGCAGCAAGGCCGCCCATGCTCACCGGGAAGCGAGCTCTTTGACCTCCATCCACCAGCCACCGCCTGCCTCACTCACAACTTCTCCATTAATGGGTTAATTAAAGCACTTGGACGGAGGGTGTTTGCTTGTGATTTCATGGCAGCATTTGCTTTGTTCGTGTTTTCAGCTCGTATTCCGGCCTAATTTAAATTGCCACATAGGGCAATGGATAATACGATGACAAATAAAATGGCAATGGGTAATATGATGAAAAATTTACAATGGCACAGATAATAATTGTCTTACATATTTCGGATAATTTAAAATGCCACATGCGGCAAAGCCCGGAAGACACGGGGGCAAGAGAAGAAGGAAATCGCAGACAACAATCTGGGTCGCTACTTGAAAGTGCGTTATATCGACTAGAGGGGGGTGAATAGGCGATTTCTACGAAAGTCTTCAAAACGTGGAAGTTTCGAAGACACACGATAGAATTAAACCTATTACCATGCAGCGGAAGGTAGACTACACTAGGTAAACCATAGTCATGTATTCAATGAAGTGAAAGCACAATGACTAATAGCAGCTAGGTAGTAAGGATCAGGTAGGAAGATATTAAGAAGCCAAACAGATCACACAGTCACTCAGTGAAGACAAAAGATAGTGCAAACATACAATGACTTCACAAGGAGTAACAGTAAGTAAAGAGAGAGGAAGGAAGAAACCAGTGACTCGTTGAAGACAATGATTTGTTGGACCAGTTCCAGTTGCTGTGACAACTGTAAGTCTAGTTAGGGCGGCTAGGTATTTAAACCTGAGGACACACAGTCCCGGACACCCAGTCCGGAACACGTAGCTCAGGACACCCAGTCCTCACCGTATTCCCCTTGAGCTAAGGTCACACAGACCTTGCCCAATCACTCTGGTAAGTCTTCAAGGTAGACTCCCAAACCTTCACAGACTTTGTTCACCCGCAATCCACAATGTCTCTTGGATGCTCAGAACGTGACGCCTAACCGGCTGGAGGATGCACAGTCCTCAAGTGTAATAAGTCTTCAAATCACACAGACAAGAAGACTTAAGTGATGCCTAATTCTCTTTGGCTCTGGGTGGTTAGGGATTTATCCTCGCAAGGAATTCTCTCTCAAAGGCTTCGAGGTGGGTTGCTCTCAAACGACAAAAGCCGTACTCTGAATCTGAGCAGCCAACCGTTTATGGTTGTAGGGGGTGGGCTATTTATAGCCACTAGGCAACCCGACCTGATTTGTCCGAAATGACCCTGGATCACTATGGAACTGACATGTGTTCCAACGGTCAGATTTCAAACTCAAACGGCAACTTTACTTGGGCTACAAGCAAAGCTGACTTGTCCGACTCTGGACAAGATTCACTCTCATAGTCTTCACTCGAAGACATAGGTTTTGTTTAAGCATCACTTCAGTCACTCTGACTGGTTCTCTTGGACCCCACTTAATAGTACGGTGGTTCCTATGACTCAACAACGAAGAAAAAGAACTACGAAAGATCTAAGTCTTCGAGCTCCATAGTCTTCATGCGGTGTCTTCTCTTGTCATAGTCTTCAATGTGAATATCTTCATATACCACCTTTGACATCAATGTCTTCATACATTTTTAGGGGTCATCTCTGGTAGGAAAACCGAATCAATGAGGGACTTCTACCTGTGTTATCCTGCAATTCTCACAAACACATTAGTCCCTCAACTAGGTTTGTCGTCAATACTCCAAAACCAACTAGGGGTGGCACTAGATGCACTTACAATCTCCCCCTTTTTGGTGATTGATGACAAACTAGTTGAAGTTTTCAACAGGGAATATAATATGTGAAATTGTAAAGGATAAGGAATTGTCTTCATAAGTTGCAATGGCTCCCCCTGAAGATGTGCATATAAGTAATTTGCTTTTGGAATGCAAATGCACATGGCAGGTTGTGCTTGTGGAGATCCTCTTCAACTTATGATGACAATCCACTACGCATGTGAAGGTATGTGAAGATGATGACATGCATAATGGAAAATGGACGTCTGCAAAATGATCTAAGTGCGGAATTTATCATCGCATCACAAGGTGGCAAATAAGTAGCAGACGACCATCGAGTTTAAGTGTTACAACTCAAAGAACCAAATGTATCAAAACGAGAGTTGTAAACACGAAGCAAAATATAAAGCACCCGCCCATATGGACCCGTTTGAAGACTATCAAACTCGTATGCTTCTCCCCCTTTTGTCAGTAAGGACCAAAAAGGGTCGAAGACATAGAGCATCTACTTGTTCCCATGAAGAGTAGGTGAAGCAGCAGGGTCGTCGGTGGTGTTCGGCGGTGCAGAAGAACTTGGAGCAGTGTCGAAGCATGCTGAAGGAGGTGGCGGTGAAGTAGCATCGTCTTCATCCTCGATCACTCTAGCATTCACAATTGCAGCAGAGGAAGAGAACTCAGAGTCTTCAAGAGATGGAGTTCGTCGCAGCACTGCCCTTCGAGGAGGTGTGGAGTCAAACTTGAAGCGCTCAGAGAAGCCATCCTCTTGAAGATCATCTTCAGAACACAGCAGCGTCAGCCCTTTCCATGTGCGTCGAGAGGTTTCATGAGAAACAAAGGCATTCTTTGGTGGCAAGATTGTGAATGCGATTAACATCCACCAAGAGGCTTTGCATTTGACACTTCAGCCAGTCATGATGCTTATCATGTTTCTGATGAAGAGCCACCAGAAGCTCTCGGTCATTGAGAACACAAGTGCGCTTCTTGGGTCGTTGGGCAATGGTGCTATCAGTGGCTTCAGTGAGAGCAGGATGCGGTGCACGTGTAGTGCCAGCCAAAGGATACACACGAGTTACTGCTTCAACGCCTTCAACGTTCTGAGAAAAACTTTGATGCTCTGCATTCTGAAGACTTAGAGGTTCCTTGGCAGGCTCAGGATAGATGGCTTCAATAGACATATCCACATCAGGCAAAAAGATCCGATGATTGCGGGCAGATGGCTGATATGAGATAGCGGAGTGAAGTTTGATCAGTCACATTACCCATGGGGCGTAGAACTTCAAGCCAAACAGATCAGAGCCTGATGCAGCAAGTTGGCGAATGAAGAAGTCCTGTGCATTGAAGCATTTTCCATGAAGAATATAGAAGACCAAAGTCTTCATTGCACCTTCCAGCTTGGCATGTGGAGAATGTCCTTTGATTGGCCAAAGAGTTTGCCTTATGATGTGATAAATAGTCCTTGGCAGATACTCAAGGTCTTCAATGAAGAACTCCGTGGGATAAGAAGCATCTTGGGGCAATGGCTTCATCATACTGAGCATCCGACTCAAGTTAGGTTCAGGCTTCTGGAAGATGCTCTCAACAGCTTCACTATGAAGCTGACAGCCATGTTCGTAGAGATCGCCAGGAGTGGGCAAACCAGTGAGCTCAATGATGTCAAAGGCTTTGGCTTCGTGATGAACGTTTCCTGTCATCCACTCCAGGACCCAAGTCTTTGGATCTCTGTTATACCCGCGGATGTGAAGTGTGGCATAGAATTGGAGCAGCAACTCTTCATTCCAATGCTCTTGGTTAGTGACGAACGGCAGCAATCCAACCTCTTTGAAGCAATCCAGAGCTTCTTCCAGACAGGGCAGACCAGCTATTGCTTCAATGTCAAGACGCTTGTGTGGGAAGATGCGACCTTGATTGTAAAGAATGCAGGAGTAATAGTTTCGCTGCAGATAGCTCCAGAACCGATCAGATGATATTCTTTCCCTTGAGTAGGGGTTCCTGGAGCTATTGAAGAATGTGTTGTTTGCTCTGAAGCCATTGATATTGAAGGAGCCAGGTGCTGATGCAGGACCTGGGAACCTGGGCAATCTTGGGATTGGCTTCAGTACCTGAGGCCTGTGCTCAACATGATAGTCGAACTGGGGACCGGCAGCAGACGCAGGAACAGAAGCAGTGGGATCAGTGGCTTCGCTGACTTCTGGTGCTTTTGGTGGTGAGGGCTCCACATTAGCTTCAACCATGACAGCGTCAATGGCTTCAGTGGTGTTGGTGGTGGCAGCCTCAAGATTTTCAACCTCCACTTGACGAGCTGGAGGGTCGGTCACAACCACGTTCTCCTCGAGAACCGCTTCTTGGTGGGACAGGGGAGTAGCAGCTTGTGGGGCTTCTTCTTCATTGGCTGATGCAGCTGGAATGTCTTCAGCAGTTTTAGCTTCAGACGCAGAGACTGGAGGCCTTGGACCTTTGCGAAGCCTGCGCAACGCGGGCGACGCCTTTGGAGTTGGTGTTGGCTGGGCCTCAAAGTCTTCTTCCTCTTGTGGGCGATCAGCCCATAAAGCATCCTGAGCAATTGGCGTCAGTGGACGACCAATGCTGATGAGTTCGGTGTGCGTTAGCACTGGCGATGATACCTGTTGGTGCTCTAGCTGAGGAAGGACTGCATCATCTTCAACATGGTCATGGTGACCAATGTCTTCAGCAGCGATGGGATCAGCTGCTGGAAAGTCTTCAGCTTCATGAGCCTCTGTGAAAGCAGGCTCATGGACAGTCAGTTGATGTTCTTGTGGTTCAGCGTCAGGTTGAATCATGGAAATGGGTTCAACAATCAAGGGCTCTATGGGAGCAGCCCGTTCCTTCTTGGTCTTTCTTTTCTTCTTGGAGGGGACAGTAGCAGAGGCTTCAGGATGTTTCCTCTTCCTTGCTTCAGCCTCAGCAGTCCTGGTCTTCTTCAGTTCTGAAGCAGTTGACCTGGCCTTTGGCTTCGAGCCAGGCATGCTAGTTGGGAAGACAATGGGAACTGCTTCCTGCCTTGGTGCATCGGGTTCAGCCATAGCGGGCTTCTTCTTCTTCTTGGCAGCCATCCTGGGGTCGATGCCAGGATGCCCAAGGGCCTTGCGCTTCTCAGCCTCATTGTAGGCTTGCACACACCTGTCAGCCAGGACCTTCATGCGCTCACGAGAACCCTGAGCTTCTGCATGTTTCTTGAGAAAGGCTTCCTTGAGCTTGTGCAGCATAATCTTGAAGTTCTTCACGTCTTGCACGCTGAGCATGGCCATATGCTTCTTGAACTGAGATTTCTCAAAGTCAATCTTCTGCTTCAGTTCAACAATGCGCTGGGCGATGGCT
This sequence comes from Triticum urartu, assembly GCF_003073215.2. Lineage (NCBI taxonomy): Eukaryota > Viridiplantae > Streptophyta > Magnoliopsida > Poales > Poaceae > Triticum > Triticum urartu. Next base: position 467,097,384 of record NC_053026.1, on the reverse strand, counting down.
AACTCTGAAGCAATGGCGCCATGGAAGGCGACACTGAGGCCAATGGGTAGTTGCAGATCTTCGAAGCTGATGTTTGGCGTGTCAAACCACTCATCAATGAAGTTGTGGATGATTGTTACATCAAAGAGAGGCAGATCATTGAAGATTTCTGCTTCTTATTTGCTCTTGATGAGTTGCTCAAGAGCGTCATCTGCAAGATCTTCATCACTTGACAGATCAATGGCATCATTGCGCAGAATGGCAGCAGCTGTTAGCCCTTGGCCGGTGTGTGGCAGAGGCATCTTGACCTTCTGGGGCTTGGAGATGCGTGACAAATCTTCAGACTACACACTGTCTTCAGGAGGTGCAGTTGCCAGTGGCTTCGCCCGTGAGATTTTTGGTGAAGAGGCAGGCTTTGAAGCTTTACGCTGCTTCAACTTCTTTGGCTTCGGTGCTGCAGGCGCTTCATCTGATTCAGCGTCAGCTGCAGGCTCATTCACGGCTGTCCCTTGAACCAAGATATGGGTGATGAGACCTTCAAGGTTGTAGAAATGACCGACGACATTGGGTTCTGCATCTCATGTGCCATCAGCCCTTGGAGCAGAAGGACCAGGGTTGAAGTCTAATCCCAAAGACTTCTTGTTCTGCTTCGCTGAGTTTTTGGCAAACTGGAAGTTGCGCTTGAACAGATTGTCGTCACGACACCATAGTAGTGACGATGGGTGTGCATCTGCAGGCTGTGGCCCACGGACCATGCAGGCATAGAAGCCTTGTTCAATGGCTTCATCCCTGGACCTGGGTTGAAGATTTTTGTATAGGATGTCTCCCCAAGGTCGCTTGATGGCATTTTTCTCAGCATATTCCTTGGTCACAAACCGGTATTTGAACCATTGTTCCGTCCAATATCTTCGAATCCATTGGATTCGGGTCTTGCGCTGATTGTAATCCTCTTCAGGATCTGTCTTGTAAAGCTCTGAGAGGTCATCAGGCAAATCTCTTGATGTTCCCCCATGACACTGTCTGCCACCCTTCCTTACTGATTTCTCTGCAGCCATGAACTTCAAACTGAATGGCTTCAACATGTTCAAAGGCTTCAAAGGTTTTCGCTTGCTGGACAAACAGGAACTGGCTTCGGGAGAATTTATATGATGCTGTAAGAATTCTGCAAATGAATGCAGACTATGAGAACCAAGGGATTCTCCCACGGACATGTACCTGTGACAGCATTAAGGTGCGAGGGAAGGGGAAGAGGTCATATGCATTCTCAGAAGATTTTGAAGATAAATCAATTTAGAAGACATTGACCTCATCGTGCGAAGACATTCACTCATAGATAAGGAGTTGGTTCCAGATTTGTACGAATCCAGAGATCAGTACAAGTGAGGAATCTAACTACTTTGTGAAGCATAAGTGAATATAGTAGGCATGTTATGAGATGCAGTATGAAAGAGATCCAACTTGTGTGAATAGAAACTGCTTGTGGTAGAAAGTGACAAAGCTGTAGGATCAAAGGGGCCGTAAAAAGGAAGTTTTATTTACCACACGAAGAACTGCTAGATGGAGTGGAAGAGGAGGCCGAGCAGTTCGATCTTCCGTGCCCTAACTTGGTGACGGAGGACACCTATGGCGATGGCGGAGATGACGATGTCCGCGGTCGGCGTGAAGACGGCGTCGGAGAGGTTGCGGCAGCGAAGCGCTTCGTCGCCAGTGTCATCGAGGGCTAGCGGTGGCGCTAGGGTTCGTGCGAGAGTGGAAGAAGAGATAATGACCGTTGTGAAGTGTGTATTTATAGGTACAGGGGTGGCACTGCGTTATTACACAGGTGCCCCTGGCGATTCACATCTGAGGAACACGTGGCCATCATGCAGCATATTGGGGTTTGTTCCATGTCCCACGCACGCCTGGATTGTCGGGTGGTCATTCCCACTTCTCCGGGTTTCATGTGAAGGAATGAGCATTGAAAACAGACTTAATGCTTGTCATAGCAAGCATAGAGAGAAAGCATAGAGAGGTTAGGGTCCGATCACATTCACTTAGTTCAAAAGATTCAACAAGAAGACATAGCTATAAGTGAATGTTGTAGAGGACAGAACACTAGTATATATATATATGGTCAACATAATGAAGGTAATCATGAAGACATGTTGAGATTGAAGCCAAACCAAATGTGAAGACATAGCAAATGTAACGCCATGAGTGAAACACTTCAAACAGAACATTTGGTGGTGGCGTTACCCACCGTATAGGAAGTATTAGACCCAGACACGGCACACAATTATCGTGGCGCTCCGAAGTCAAATTCCACATTAATGTATTCACACTTAGAATGCATGTCTTCATTGATTGAAGATATACTTTACTTCGTGTGTTGCACATCTAAGTCATCAATATGCATAAGTGTTAGGATGTGTGCCTGATCACAGGACATTTGAGGATTCCAGGATATTTAGCTCACACCGTAACTTGCAAAATCTCTTCTCATCCAAGGGCTTGGTGAAGATATCTGCCAATTGCTCTTCAGTGTTGACGTGTATGATATCAATATCTTCCTTCACAACATGATCTCTGAGAAAGTGATGACGAATTTCAATGTGCTTTGTCTTCGAGTGCTGAACTGGGTTGTTGGCAATCTTGATGGTGCTTTCGTTGTCGCAGTAGAGTGGCACTTGCTTTAGATGAATGTCATAGTCCTTGAGTGTTTGCTTCATCCACAGAAGCTGAGCGCAGCAAGATCCAGCAGCAATGTATTCAGATTCAGCAGTGGAGAGAGATACACAATTCTGCTTCTTTGAAGACCAACATACAAGTGATCGTCCCAGAAAATGACATGTGCCTGATGTAGACTTGCGATCCACCTTGTCACCAGCATAATCAACATCCGAGAATCCAACCAGATCAAACTCTGAGCCCTTTGGATACCATAATCCTAGAGTTGGGGTCTGAGCCAAATATCGAAGAATTCGCTTCACAGCTAAGTGATGCGACTCCTTTGGTGCCGCTTGAAATCAAGCACACATGCAAACACTAAGCATAATATCTGGCCTAGATGCACATAGATAAAGCAAAGAACCAATCATGGAGCGGTATACCTTTTGATCGAACTCTTTACCATTGTCGTCAGGACCCAGATGATGCTTGGCTGGCATTGGCGTCGTGAAGCCTTTGCAGTCCTGCATACCGAACTTCTTCAGGCAATCTTTGAGATACTTCTCTTGAGATATGAAGATGCCGTTGCGTTGCTGTCGTATTTGAAGATCGAGAAAGAACTTCATCTCTCCCATCATGGACATCTGATATTGCTCTTGCATCATATATCCAAACTCTTCACTGTACTTCTGATTGGTGCAGCCGAAGATAATGTCATCCACATATATTTTGCACACAAACAGTTCACCATCATATGTCTTCGTGAAGAGAGTGGGGTCGAGGGAACCAGGTATGAAGCCTTTGCTCTTCAGGAAGTATTTGAGTGTGTCATACCAGGCCCGAGGGGCTTGTTTGAGGCCATACAGTGCCTTGTTGAGCTTGTATACCATGTCAGGATGTTTTGGATCTTCAAAGCCAGGTGGTTGTGCAACATACACTTCTTCTTCAATCTTGCCATTGAGAAAGGCACTCTTCACATCCATTTGATATAGAAGTATGTTATGATGATTTGCATAGGCCAGCAGTATGTGTATGGCTTCAAGTCTAGCCACAGGAGCAAATGTTTCATCGAAGTCAATGCCTTCCACTTGAGTATATCCTTGAGCAACGAGACGAGCTTTGTTTCTGACAACTTGACCATGCTCATCTTGCTTGTTGTGGTATATCCATTTGGTGCCTATTATGTTGTGCTTTCGAGGATCAGGACGCTTAACCAGTTCACATACATTATTCAGCTCAAACTGTTGAAGCTCTTCTTGCATAGCTTGAATCCATTCAGGTTCCATGAAGGCTTCTTCCACTTTCTTGGGTTCTATTATTGAGACGAATGCGAAGTGCCCATAGAAATTTGCCAGCTGAGTTGCCCTTGATCGAGTGAGCGGACCGGGTGCATTGATGCTGTCAATTATTCTCTCAATCTGCACTTGATTGGCAACATGAGGATGTACAGGGCGAATATTTTGCTCTTGCTGATCATTGTCGTTGTTAGAGGGATTGTCTTCAGGCTGAGCATTGTCTTCAGGTTGGTCCGGTGTGGAGATGATAAGTTCCTCTTCAGGTTGAGCTTCAGAAGGTATGATTTCTCCAGTTCCCATTAGCTTGATTGATTCGCTGGATGGAACTCCATCTAGCACATTTGGGAGGTGCTCTCTTTGTGAACCGTTAGTGTCATCAAACCGCACATCCACTGTTTCAACCACTTTATAATGAAAGAGATTGAAGACTCTGTAGGAGTGCGAATCCTTTCCATATCCAAGCATAAAACCCTCATGTGCTTTTGGTGCAAATTTTGAAGTGTGATGTGGATCCTTGATCCAGCACTTGGCACCAAACACTCTGAAGTAACTGACATTTGGCTTCTTGCCAGTAAGGAGCTCATAAGATGTCTTGTTCAGAAGCTTGTGAAGATAAACACGATTGATTGTATGGCATGCAGTATCAATGGCTTCAGGCCAGAATTTTCTTGGAGTCTTGTATTCATCTAGCATCGTTCTGGCCATCTCAATGAGTGTTCTGTTCTTGCGTTCGACGACGCCATTCTGCTGTGGCATGTATGGGGCTGAGAATTCATGTGTGATGCCCAAGGTATCAAGATATGTATCAAGGCCAGTGTTCTTGAATTTAGTGCCATTGTCACTTCTGATGTGCTTTATCTTGGCGCCATAGTTATTCATTGCTCGATTGGCGAAGCGTCTGAAGACATCCTGCACTTCAGTCTTGTAGAGGATTATGTGCACCCAAGTATATCTAGAATAATCATCAACAATGACAAAGCCATAGAGACAAGCAGTAGTAGTAAGAGTTGAGTAATGAGTGGGACCGAAAAGATCCATGTGGAGCAGTTCGAAGGGTTGAGTAGTTGTCATGATTGTCTTTGAGGGATGTTTGGCCCTCGTCATCTTCCCTGCTTCACAGGCACCGCATAAGTGATCTTTCTTGAACTTGACTCCCTTGATGCCTATGACATGCTTCTTCTTTGCAAGGGTGTGGAGGTTCCTCATGCCAGCATGCTCAAGCCTCCGATGCCAGAGCCAGCATTCTGAAGCTTTTGCTAGAAGACATACGGCAAGCTGTGGTCCTGCGGAGAAATCTACCACGTACAAATCATCTTTCCGATACCCTTCAAACACTAGAGACTTGTCAGATTCCATTAGAACAAGGCAACGATATTTTCCAAATATTACGATCATGTTCAAATCGCAAAGCATTGAGACAGACATTAAGTTGAAGCCAAGGGATTCAACAAGCATGACTTTATCCATGTGTTGATCCTTTGAGATTGCAACTCTACCTAGACCCAATACCTTACTTTTACCAGTGTCAGCAAATGTGATGTGGCTCTTGTCGGATGGACGTAAGGTTGAGTCCATAAGAAGTCTTCTTTTGCCAGTCATGTGGTTGGTACACCCACTATCAATAATCCATTCTGAAGACGCTGGTGTCATACCCTACAGTGCAGTTAGGGGGATAGGCTTCATGAAGAGAATTGTGAAGCAAAATTTGACGAACCAGTGGGTTATGAAAGCTTAGATCCAGATTAGGACTGATAGGGAGAGTAGCAAGTGATTCAGGAACGAAGTACATAGTAATACCATTCGGGCATTTGATCTTGCGCCCTACAAGATGTTTAAGGTCCCCAGCAATAGCGTCAGAAGATTTTGGTTTTCTGCTGGAGACCTTTCCCTGCAAAAGAGAGTTAAGCCTTCTTAGCCACCCACATCTTCAAGGGTGGCTTAGAAGCGATAAGTCTAAGTGCAGCGTCTGAGAACTCTGGCTTTGGAGCCCTAGCAAAAAGTCTTGCAGGCGGACAATAATACTCATAAGAATAAGCAGAATAGTTTTTGGCCTTATGAACATGGCGGTTCGATGAACCGCGCTCATATTCATAGGCCTAAGTATGGTTTCCCTGCATAACATTTGCGTTAGTGCGACTCAGGTGAGTCCTCTGTCTGTATGAAGCCTTTGGACCATATGAAGCTTGTGGTCTGGGGTTTGTCTTCTTCAACTGTGGTGTCATGATGACATTCACAGGAAGATTTTCCAAACACTTTTTCGGCACCCAGATCTTCTTCATAGGCGGCCCATTCCTGCAGTTAGTACCAATATACCTGGCAAACACTTCACCATTTTGATTCTTAAATAGTTTATAGTTTGCATCAAAGGATTCATCAATTACAATGGGGTTAGCACAAGTGAAGCCAGATAAATTGGATGGATCTGCTGAAGGTTCCTTTGCAGCAACCCATGTGGTTTTGGGATACTGCTCAGGTTTCCAGTAAGAGCCATCAGCATTCATTTTCCTTATGAACCCAACACCCTCTTTCCTCGGGTTTCGGTTCAGAATCTGCCTTTTGAGGACATCACATAGTGTCTGATGCCCTTTAAGACTTTTGTACATCCCTGTTTCAAGCAATGTCTTCAACCTAGCATTCTCATCAGCAATAGCAGTGGTATCCTCAGCAGAGGGGTTAGTTACCACATCAACAGTTGAAGATATTGCAACAGTAGCAGCAGTAGAACATTCAGCAACAGAAGTAGCATTATCACGCTCAATGCATTTAAGACATGGTGGTTCAAATCCTTCCTGAGCGGAACTGATCTGTTCGGCGCGAAGTGACTCGTTTTCTTTTTGAAGATCTTCATGAGCCGCTCTCAATTTCCCAAGATCTTGCTTCCTTTGAAGATAATCGTAGGAAAGCTTTTCATGAGTTGTTGAGAGCGTTTCATGACGACTTTCAAGTTCCTCATACTTAACATGAAGATTTTTTATGTCTTCAATTAAGGACTCAGATCGAGTCATTTCAGCGCCTAACAGATCATCGCTTTTGTCTAACAGTTTTTGAATATGTTTCATAGTTTTTTGTTGTTCAGTTGCAATTTTAGCAAGTGTTTTGTAGCTGGGTATTGAACCACAATCTGAGTCATCTTCACTAAATGTTTGGCAGTGAGTAGTGTGTGTGTTTACCTTGGCACCGCATGCCATGAAGCAGTAGGTAGGAGCGGAGTAGTCCTTGTCATTTGCATCGGTGTCGGTGATGAATTCATTGTCTTCAGTGTTGAAGATGGACTTGGCAACGTACGCTGTAGCCAAACTTGCAACGCCAGAATCGGACTCCTCCTCAGACTCCACCTCCGCCTCCTCAGAAGCGGACTCCTCCTCTGAATCCATTTCCTTGCCAACAAACGCACGTGCCTTGCCAGATGAGCTCTTCTTGTGTGATGAAGACTTTGAGGAAGACTTGGAAGAAGACTTTGAGTATTTCTTCTTCTTCTTGTCGTCAGAGTCATATTCCTTGCTCTTCTTCTTCTTTCTATTCTCATTGTCCCACTGCGGACACTCAGAGATGAAGTGGCCTGTTTTCTTGCACTTGTGGCATGTTTTCTTCTTGTAGTCATGAGCAGAAGCTTCATCATTCCTTGAGCTTGATCGTGAAGACTTTCTGAAGCCTTTCTTCTTGGTGAATTTTTGGAACTTCTTCACAAGCATAGCAAGTTCCTTTCCAATGTCTTCAGGATCATCAGAACTGCTGTCAGATTCTTCTTCAGATGAGGAGACAGCTTTTGCCTTCAAGGCACGAGTTCTCCCATAGTTAGGACCATAGATATCTCTTTTCTCAGAAAGCTGAAACTCATGTGTGTTGATCCTCTCAAGTATGTCGGACGGATCGAGTGTCTTGAAATTAGGTCGTTCTTGAATCATCAGGGCTAGGGTGTCAAACGAACTGTCAAGTGATCTCAGTAGCGTCTTGACGACTTCATGCTTGGTGATCTTAGTAGCGCCGAGGGCTTGAAGCTCATTTGTGATGTCGGTGAGTCGATCAAATGTGAGCTGGACATTCTCATTGTCATTTCGCTTGAAGCGGTTGAAGAGGTTGCCAAGGACACTGATTCTCTGATCTCTCTGGGTTGAGACGCCTTCGTTGACCTTGGAGAGCCAGTCCCAGACCAGCTTAGATGTTTCCAAAGCACTCACACGGCCATACTGTCCTTTGGTCAGATGACCACAGATGATATTCTTGGCAGTAGAGTCCAGTTGAACGAACTTCTTGACATCAGCAGCAGTGACACCTTCTCCAGCCTTGGGAACGCCGTTCTTGACGACATACCATAGGTCGACGTCAATGGCTTCAAGATGCATGCGCATCTTATTCTTCCAGTAGGGATATTCAGTTCCATCGAAGACGGGGCACGCAGCCGAGACTTTAATTATCCCTGCAGTTGACATAGCTAAAACTCCAGATGGTTAAACCGAATCACACAGAACAAGGGAGCACCTCGCTCTGATACCAATTGAAAGTGCGTTATATCGACTAGAGGGGGGTGAATAGGCGATTTTTACGAAAGTCTTCAAAATGTGGAAGTTTCGAAGACACACGATAGAATTAAACCTATTACCATGCAGCGGAAGGTAGACTACACTAGGTAAACCATAGTCATGTATTCAATGAAGTGAAAGCACAATGACTAATAGCAGCTAGGTAGTAAGGATCAGGTAGGAAGATATTAAGAAGCCAAACAGATCACACAGTCACTCAGTGAAGACAAAAGATAGTGCAAACATACAATGACTTCACAAGGAGTAATAGTAAGTAAAGAGAAAGGAAGGAAGAAACCAGTGACTCGTTGAAGGCAATGATTTGTTGGACCAGTTCCAGTTGCTGTGACAACTGTATGTCTGGTTAGGGCGGCTAGGTATTTAAACCTGAGGACACACAGTCCCGGACACCCAGTCCTGAACACGCAGCTTAGGACACCCAGTCCTCATCGTATTCCTCTTGAGCTAAGGTCACACAGACCTTGCCCAATCACTCTGGTAAGTCTTCAAGGTAGACTCCAAACCTTCACAGACTTCGTTCACCGGCAATCCACAATGTCTCTTGGATGCTCAGAACGCGACGCCTAACCGGCTCGAGGATGCACAGTCCTCAAGTGTAATAAGTCTTCAGATCACACAGACAAGAAGACTTAAGTGATGCCTAATTCTCTTTGGCTCTGGGTGGTTAGGGCTTTATCCTCGCAAGGAATTCTCTCTCAAAGGCTTCGAGGTGGGTTGCTCTCAAACGACAAAAGCCGTACTCTGAATCTGAGCAGCCAACTGTTTATGGTTGTAGGGGGTGGGCTATTTATAGCCACTAGGCAACCCGACCTGATTTGTCTGAAATGACCCTGGGTCACTAAGGAACTGACACGTGTTCCAACGGTTAGATTTCAAACTCACACGGCAACTTTACTTGGGCTACAAGCAAAGATGACTTGTCCGACTCTGGACAAGATTCGCTCTCATAGTCTTCACTCGAAGACATAGGTTTTGTTTAAGCATCACTTCAGTCATTCTGACCGGTTCTCTTGGACCCCACTTAACAGTACGGTGGTTCCTATGACTCAACAACGAAGAAAAAGAACTACGAAAGATCTAAGTCTTTGAGCTCCATAGTCTTCATGCGGTGTCTTCTCTTGTCATAGTCTTCAATGTGAATATCTTCATATACCACCTTTGACATCAATGTCTTCATACATTTTTAGGGGTCATCTCTGGTAGGAAAACCGAATCAATGAGGGACTTCTACCTGTGTTATCCTGCAATTCTCACAAACACATTAGTCCCTCAACTAGGTTTGTCGTCAATACTCCAAAACCAACTAGGGGTGGCACTAGATGCACTTATACTACTGTCTCTACTCGTCGATGGATAACCGGGCGACGACATCCTCCAGCTCCTTCATCAATTCCTCACGACTTTGCTTGAAAGCAACGATGGATTCCTCCACCCCTGCCCGCGCTTAATCTGGAGCTTCCTCAAGTCACCCATCTATTCCTCGACGACCGTTGTCAGCGTCATCCCCAAGGCACTACTCTACTCATGCAGCATCTTCAAGACGGCGGCCTCCTCCTCTTTCTCAGCGAGCGCCTTGAGGAGCTTCGCATTGTCACCCATGAGTTTCTCGACAAGGCCGGTCGCCTTGTCAACTGAGGCATCGCTGATCTTGAGGAGCTTCATCAAGCTGTCGACTAGGTCCTGCTGCTTAATGAGGCCAGTGAGAATGTCGTCGTCGCCGGCCAAGGACTTCAGCAACGCCAGCTCGTCGCGATTGCCGACGTGACTAGTGCGCTTGTGAGAGCCCTCCCGTGCCCGTGAGAGATCGTTCAAGGGCTCCGCGGTGCGCCTGGACATCTCTGATGCGGCTGCGCTTCGTGGCGGGGCCTCTCTAGTGCTTCCGCGGCCTTGATCTTTGTTGTGTGGTTATATGTCCACCTGAAACTCTTCCTACTGGTCATGGTGGAACGAATTGACAGGAAAGACCAGTTTTGTGGGTGATGAGGACAGGAACTGTGAAGTAATTTTCGAGTGTGTAGTTTTTATAGCCCGGTGCTAATTGTGAACACATATTAGTTTCATAGGTGTGAACACATATTAGTTTGATAGGTGTGAACAGATTTGCAATTACTTATTGCGTCTTAATCTACAATTGACAAGAAACAAGGTCAAAATTTATTGATGGTTCGGATCTCAAAAAAATATATTTATTGATGGTTCTGGGCCACGTGTTATTTATCACACATGTGTTAACATCAGGAAACGTATGTGCAACTTACTAATCGTCGCACATGAGTACTCTCAGACGCATCGTGTGCGAAACTCCTAGCCACCGCAAGCAACTAGTTTGCATTTTTCAAAGTTTTTTGTACGAACAGAATCACATAGGAACTTACTATAGTAACCGTTTGTGTTATAATTTCTCATTGCAAACAGTTCATCCGAGTGGGCTGTTTGCTGCGTATCACACACATCTTGTTTACACAAATCGTTTGTGTCGGTGGGAAATGACACCTATGGGGTCACTGGGATCCCTTCTACGGTTGGCGGGTGCGGAGTTGTGCAAAGAGCGGGTCTGGCGGTCAGCACACAAATCGTTTACCCAGGTTCGGGCCGCGGAGACGCGTAAAACCCTAGTCCTGCTTTGATGTATATTTAGGTGTTCTTGTGTTCTTGAACTAGCTGCAGTGGCTCTCTAGTCCAAAAGATCCGAATCCCTCTCCAGTACGCCTCGGGCCTCCTTTTATAGACAAAAGGGGGTTGCCACAGTGGCACACTGGAGGTGGAAAGGTGTACAGGGGCTGAGTCTATCCCCTGGCATCGTCGGACAAACGCATTTAATGCACTGCCAACGTGCCCCTCTTGCTTTATTGGGGATGGCAAAGAAGCTCGTCCCAGCTGTCGTCGCCTCGCCTGGCCCCGACGCGTGTCCAAGCTGACGAGGCATTGTAGCGCCACGTTGGCTGGCTACTGGGCTGGCGCGGTGGTGGAGCCTTCACGAAGATCTGCATGCCACCACATAGGTGCTTGTTGAGTTGGTGTAGAGGCCACGTGCTGCCACGCAGATGCCTGCTCAACTGGTCGAGCTGGTAGCTGTGTGGGAGCGGCGATGGAGTCTTGTCGGACGCGGGCCTGGCTGCGGCCCCGCAGATGTCCTCGGCAAGGGTCTTGCCGAGGGCCCGGCAAGGGTCTTGCTGCGGCACCGCAGTCGTCCCCGGCAAGGATCTTGCCGGGGGTCTCGCGGATCTCCTTGGCAAGGATCTCCCCAAGGATCGCCGTCTTCTGGTTCTCATCTGATCTTGTGTATCTATGACCTCTACAAAGATCTGCATGCCACCACATAGGTGCCTCCCGAGCCTTGGTTCCAATATGGCATGGGAACCCCTTGGGCTCAAGGGTGGCGCGCTCTGTTGGCGTCAGGCAAGTTGCCCCGGCAAGGATCTTGCCGAGGCTGCAGAAGACACCCCGGCAAGAGTCTTTCCGGGGGAGTCCACCTCGCCCTCTTGCCCTCTTTGCGTCTCTGGTCTTGGCATTGCTCTGGTCATCTTGTGCTCCGGTATCCCTCCTCTGCCCTACTTAGTGTGGCCGTGGGCGCGGCTCTGACTGCCCGTGCACAAGTAGAGGGGTGCAAAAGGAGAGCCCCTACTTTTGTACACCGACAGTTTGTGTTCTATTGGCTCATCGCAAATGCCACGTATCACACACATCTTGTTAAGTTGAACCATTTCTGTTCTCTTCCCTAATCGAAAACATTTTGTCTGAGTGAACCGTATGCCGTATATCACGCACACTGTCGGTGTACAAAAAGAGGGGTACACTTTTTTGTACCCCTATAACTGTGCATGGGCAGTCTGAGCCACGGGCGCCACCACACCAAGCAAGGCAAGGGAGGTGAGCCAGGGTAAGACCGAAGCTCAAGAGAATTACGACGCCAAGGCCAAGACCACGAAGAGCAAAGGGGACGAAGTGGGCTCCCCCGGCAAGATCCTTGCCGGGAGACAGTTCTAGCAGCCCCGGCAAGACCCTTGCCGCGGCGACTCGTCCCGCGCCTACGGAGCGAATCACCCTTGAGTCCACTGCCCCCAAAGGGCAAGGATTTGGGAGACATCCCCGTGGCAGCATCCAGATCTTCGTGAAGACATTCAAGATCAGATACGCACTAAGGAGGCGACAACCCTTGGCGGGATCCCAGCCGAAGAGGACCACAAGGCCCCCGGCAAGCGCCTTGCCGGGGATGACAGCAGGCGCCTCAGCAAGACCCTTGCCGGGGCCCCGGCAAGGCCCTTGCCAAGGACACCCGCAGGGCCACCATCAGGCCCATGCCGACTAAACCTCTACCGCCGTTCGCATGCAGCTGCCAACCCAACCAGCTGGGCAGGCACCTGCGTGGCGGCATGCAGATCTTCGTGAAGACCCACCACTGCGCCACCTCAGCTGCCTGCCTGCCTACGTGGCATCGCAGGCGTCGCTGGCCAGGGCGCTTGTTGACACAAGAAGGAGCAGCGATGACAGACGAAGCAGATCTCTCCCCCGTCCCCGATAAAGCAAGGACACCTGAGCAAGACGCATTAAATGCGCCTTGTCATGTAATGCGAGGGATAACCTCGCATCACTGTACCCTTTCCACCTCCTGTGTGCCACTGTGGCAACCCCTTTTCCTATAAAAGGAGGCCCGAGGCGACCAGGAGAGGGATTCAGCTTTTTGGAGCTCCTAACGCCCCATAGCTAGCTCAAGAACACAAATATACAATCCACCAAAGCAGGAGTAGTGTTTTACGCATCCTCGCGGCCCGAACCTGGATAAACGAACCGTGTGCTACCTGCTTGATCCGCTCTTCTCACGACCCCGCGCCCCGCCAACCGTAGTAGGGATCCTTGTGATCCCATAGGTGTCGTTCCGCCCCGACATCTCTGGCGCGCCAGGTAGGGGGCACAGTTGTGAGAATCGGCTCTAGCAATCAGCCCATCACTCCTTCATCTTCGTGGCTCTTGGAGAAGGAAGGAGACCGGAATTAGCGCTCGAGCGACTACAAACAGAAGCTAAGTTGCACTGAACCCGTATTTGTTATATCCTTCTTATATGAGGTTATTCCCCCCGGAGATGTCACGCCTTTGTATGAGAAACCTACACGCCAGGGGGCTCTCCCACGATCGGCAACACCCTTGCCCTGTTTCGAGTCCGCTCAACAGCTCAAGCGGCTGCGTCGAGAATGGCAGAGTAGCCTTTCGCGACCAACAACGCTCTCGGTTCTGACTCGAGTCAAGCTCGACAGTTCGAGCGGCCGCGTTCGGAACGGAAAGGTGTCTTGTCCGGAAGCACGCGTACCCAGCAGGCCCATGGGGATCCATCCCCAAAATGCCGCTAGGGGCTTCCGCGCCGGCGAGCCTACCCAATCGGCGTAGGGCGCGCATACAAATAGGAATTGAACGGGGAAATAACATGCATGAAATTAAAAGTACTGCAAAGTTATATTACATCACATCATTGCTGCGGTTCTAACTAAAGATGAAATTTGTCTTGGTCGTGAACCTGCAGCGGCGGTGAAGAACGGGATGCCTAATCCCGGCACTGGCCTTCCACCCTCTTGATTTCGTCGATGATGCTGATGATGGGCTTGATGCGCTCCTTGAGCACTGTGAGTTCAACACCCTCCGGCAAGCTATCCATCGCGGCACCGAAGTTGAGGTCGGGATTCTAGTATGCCATCTTGGTGAGGACCTTGGTCATGACCCCCCGGCAAAGTCGCCGGGCTTCCCCGGCCAACGTGGCAGCTCGGTTGGAGTGAAGATAAGCCAAAGCTCCGAGGACGCCCTCGAAGAACAGGGTCAGCTTGGTGCTAACGGTCCCGCTGCGCTCAGGGGCGTACCTCGCGTTTGGCATCCCCATGGTGGCCAACTGCGAGGTGACCCTGCTAGCGACCTCCTCCAGACGGCTAATCCATCTGTTCTCGCCCACCACATAATCCTGGTGGGAGGCGGCCTCGTTCGCCCGTAGCTGCTTCTCCTCCTCCAAGCTCCTGGTCAAGGTCTCCTCCCGAGCCCTGCTCTCCGACAACATCTTCTCGAGATCCTCCAGCTTCAGCTTGAGATCTCTGACGGAGTTTTGCGCTTCGGAGAGCTCCCCAGCCCTGCTGATGACCGCTCCTTGCGCCTCCACCAAGGCGCTGTTGAGCGTGCTCTTCTCGTTGGACAGCTTGAGGGCCTGCTCCTTCAGCTCGTCCTGCGCCACCTCCAACTCCCTTACTTTGCCGGCATGGGCCAGAGCCTGGGCATCGAGTGCCTCCTTGTGCCTCTGCTCCAGCTCGCGAGTCCACCGCGCGACAAGGGCCTCGAGCTCCTCATCCTTGCCACGGAGCGCTGCGGCAAGCTTCGCCTCACGCGTGGTGAGGTCCTCTTCCTGGGAATCCAGTGCGGCTTGATGCTGGTTCCGAATGGCCTCGGCCGCGGCAGCCAAGTTCGACGCCTGTTCCTGGGCCTTCTCGATGACAGCCATCTTCATGGTGAGCTCGACATTGCGCTTGGCCAATTCCTCCTGGAAGGCCCTCTGCTCCTCGCGAGTCTGGTGGAACCAGGTCTACGTCTCAGCAACGCGCGCCTTGAAATCCACCTCCGCCTGGTCCACCGTTGCCGTCCTGGACTTAACCTTGTCTAGACGAACACGGTAGAGCGCCTGGAGTTTTCGGAAGTTGGCCCCCATAGCGCGGAAGAGCTGCTCTTCTGGAGAACCATCACCGCCAACGCCCGGCTCATCGACAACCTCAAGCCCGGTGGCGGCAAGCACCTCGCCGAAAAAGACTTCCCCTTCGGCGGGCGCCCGGGAACTTGACGCCCCTGGGAGGTGGACGAAAAGATCGTCGCCCACCTTCAGATACCTGCCGGGGCCCGAGGTTGAGGAGGAGGGAGGCTGATCATCAACCGCCTCTTCCTCGGCGGTGGCCTTGCCGGCTTCCCCGGCAGGCCCACCGTTGGCGCCCTCGGCAGGAGCCTCGCCGGTCGCCTTGGCGGCCCCCGCCGCGGTGTCCTCGGCAGCGTCCTTGGAGGCCTCCTCAGCAATGTTCCCAGCAATGGTATCCACGTCCTCCATACCTATTGAAAGAGGGCTGGGTAGTAGTGGGAGCATGGAAGCCAAGAAAAAGGATAAGGGAAAAACATAGACGGAGGACATGCGACTCACTAGTGCCAGGCTGTGAAGCAGAAGTCCCCTCCCCGCCGGCATCCGGCGCCGTGGCAGAGTCACCAGCGCCCAAGTTCCCCTCTTCCTCCATGGGTGTGGGCTCCGTGCTTGATGCCCTTGCCGGGGACGCCCCTCGCGGCGGCGTAGTCGATGGGGGTGGTGTGTTGGGGGTAGCCCTCTATGGCTCCTCCTGCTGCCGCTCCCCTCCTGCAAACCCGGCAAGGTCAACACCATAGCATCAAACGCCTACCACATGTCGAGTAAGAGGAGGGTGACAAACTTACGCTGGGGGCTGTGCCGGGGGCTGCTGTCCGGGCTACTCAACACCACCAGTGGCGTCGTTGAAGCCCCAGCCAGGGGCTGACTGCTCGCCGAGGCCTTCACCCTCTGGGCCAACGTCTCTGCATCCCTGCAAAAGCAAAAATGGATCAAGATAAGTGATTTGATTCCGGGGAATGTAAATGGCGGTAAGGGACGGAGTACTTACTCGTCATCTATCTCCTCTTCCTCCGCCACTTTCCTCTTCCTCTTCGAGCTGAGAGGCCCGAGATCAAAAGTGGCCTCCGCGTCAACATCCGAGTCGACATCTGCCAGAGGAGGCGAAGACGGTGGGGTTTGTGCGCGCCCAGATGAGGAAGGGGCTGTCCTCTTCTTCTTCTCAGCGGCCTTCGTCGGCCTCTTGGCTGCCGTGGCCCTCGTGTGGCGCCTAGACCCCTCCAGGGCCAATTGAGGCCGCGTAGCCCTGCCGGGCCGAACCGGCTCGCCGGAGTCAGCCCGCCACAGGACTTGCCCTCTTCCCCTGGTTGGCATCGAGCCCGCCGCCACGTCCTCCTCCGATGACGACTCGTCGGCCGCGTCTTCGACAAGCGGAGCTCCAGTGTCGGCGCTGCTGACCTTCCCGGAGGCCGCCGCCCACCGGGTGAGCTCCTCTTCCTCCGCAGCCGTTGCGGCTTTGTCCTCCACACCCCCTGCGCTGCCGGCCTCTATGGCAAGTTGTGCCTCCCTCGCCCTAGTGGCGATGTAGTCCAGCTCTGCCTGGGTGGTGTCCATGATGAGCCACCGCTCGGCGTCAGCATTGACGTACACCTCGATCAGGGTGTCAAAGAATTGCTGCACATCCGCGTCCCTCGGCTCCTTCCAACTCGGGACAGGGCCATGCGCGTTGCAGTCCGGCATCATGGCGATGATCTCGGACCGGCGCGAATTGTTGCACAACGGGACCACCACCGCTGGCAGCTTGAAAAACGGCCCCTTGAGGGCCTTGCCAACCTTTGCGGCAGCCCTCGCGGCCTTGCCGGTCCGCTCGACCTCGCCATCGCGACCCACATCAAGCTGGAAAAGCCGCTGGCAGAAGTGGGCATGCGCCATCACTGTGAAGTTGTCATCGAGGCCGGGGCGGAGTCGCATAATGTCAGCCAGATTCGTAAAGAGCCAAGCTGGTCTCCCCTTGTTGTGCAACGGGGCAATCCGGCGACGAATGAAGTCCGCCCCGATCATCTCGAGGGAGAGTCCAGCCCGGGTGAGCCGGAGAATCCTGGTGGTGGCGATAGTGAGCCTCCCATGGGCGGTGTCGACATCGCTCCAATCGCTGCCACGGACCGGCGGCACTTGGCGGACCTTGCAGAATTCCGGCGGGTTGTCATCCTCAATCCAGCACCACTGGCCATGCCATTCCTCCCACCTCTCCTTCACGGCACCCTCCGGGTACGCCCCCTTGGATCTTGCGATCCAGGTGACACAACCAGAGACGGCACCTCCCGGCTGGATCCGAGGGAAGAAGTAATGGCGGAAGAGCGCCGTGTTGGGCTGCACCCCGGCAAAGCCTTCGCAAAGATGCGCGAAGAAAGCCATGCACGCCACCGCATTCGGAGTAAAATCCAAAAGGCGAAAGCCGAAGGTGTGCATAACGTCGCAGAAGAAATCGGAGAAAGGGGGGCATAACCCGCAAGAAAGATAATCGACGAAAAAGGGATACCGATTTGGAGCAGGGTCGGCGCAAGCAGCAGGAATGACGCGCGTCGCCAGGTGCCCCGAATTCTATCCCCCCGTCTTCGCTCCCCATAGGGGCCTGAAGGAGGCCCGGAGCTCTTGAACATCAACCATCAAGGGGAAGAAGAAGGCGGACTTCGTCCGGTCTCCTGACAGCGCGCTCTCCGGCGGCTCCACAATCCCAGCGCCCTTAGCCATCCCCTTGCCCTTGACAGATTTGGGCGCCATGGCGACCAAGAAGTTTAGAGGGCTGAGGAAGGGGGATGGCGAAGCAACGACGGCGGGCGACGGTGGAATCTTAGGAAGGAAGGAAGAGGGGAAACGGCGGCTCTGAGATTGGAAAAGGCACGAGGAAAGAGGAGAAAGTGAGCAGCGCGCCCGCGGTTATTCCTTTTTTATGGGAAAACACGGGCCGCCTCCTTTCACATTAACTGCGACGTGACGCATGCCTGTGGGAACCAACCCCACGCATGCCGCCCACGTCACACACGCCTCCCCACGCCGCGCCACACGCGGGAATCGTGGGAAGCGCCGCGCGCGAAGGATCTTACTGCGGTAAAAACCGCCCCGCCTGCCCGCGCACCGTTTTTGGGCCTAGCCCAACAACGTGTTGCGCTTATGTGTGGCCCAGGCCCGGGGGCTCCTGTCGGTGTACAAAAAGAGGGGTACACTTTTTTGTACCCCAATAACTGTGCATGGGCAGTCTGAGCCACGGGCGCCACCACACCAAGCAAGGCAAGGGAGGTGAGCCAGGGTAAGACCGAAGCTCAAGAGAATTACGACGCCAAGGCCAAGACCACGAAGAGCAAAGGGAACGAAGCGGGCTCCCCCGGCAAGATCCTTGCTGGGAGACAGTTCTAGCAGCCCCGGCAAGACCCTTGCTGCGGCGACTCGTCCCGCGCCTACGGAGCGAATCACCCTTGAGTCCACTACCCCCAAAGGGCAAGGATTCGGGAGACATCCCCGTGGCAGCATCCAGATCTTCGTGAAGACATTCAAGATCAGATATGCACTAAGGAGGCGACAACCCTTGGAGGGATCCCAGCCGAAGAGGACCACAAGGCCCCCGGGAAGCGCATTGCCGGGGATGCCAGCAGGCGCCTCGGCAAGACCCTAGCCGGGGCCCCGGCAAGGCCCTTGCCAAGGACACCCGCATGGCCACCATTAGGCCCACGCCGACTAAACCTCTACCGCCGTTCGCATGCAGCTGCCGACCCAACCAGCTGGGCAGGCACCTGCGTGGTGGCATGCAGATCTTCGTGAAGACCCACCACTGCGCCACCTCAGCTGCCTGCCTGCCTACGTGGCATCGCAGGCGTCGCTGGCCAGGGCGCGTGTCGACACAAGAAGGAGCGGCGACGACGGACGAAGAAGATCTCTCCCCCGTCCCCGATAAAGCAAGGACATCTGAGCAAGACGCATTAAATGTGCCCTGTCATGTAATGCAAGGGATAACCTCGCATCACTGTACCCTTTCCACCTCCTGTGTGCCACTGTGGAAACCCCTTTTCCTATAAAAGGAGGTCCGAGGCGACCAGGAGAGGGATTCGGCTTGGAGCTCCTCACGCCCCATAGCTAGCTCAAGAACACAAATATACAATCCACCAAAGCAGGAGTAGGGTTTTACACATCCTCGCGGCCCGAACCTGGATAAACGAACCGTGTGCTACCTGCTTGATCCGCTCTTCTCACGACCCCGCGCCCCGCCAACCGTAGTAGGGATCCTTGTGATCCCATAGGTGTCGTTCCGCCCCGACACACACCTTGATCTAGCTGACCGTTTTTGTTGCATTCCCTAATAGCACACAGTTCATCAGAGCGAACTGTATGCTGTATATCGCACACACATTGATATGGATGCCTGTTTCTGTTGTTCTGCCTCATCGCAAACAGTTCTGTTGGATCAACCATATGCCCAACATTGCACACGTAACTAAAATCTGAACCGTGTGTGATGTCTCCACCATCACAAATGTTTTGCATCTTTTTTGGCGGGTTTTTTACATCCCCGTTTGCGATTAATGCATCGCACATAGTTTCGTCAAAGGGTCTCTGATCGTAGTGTCGCATTAGCAGCATCCTACAGTAGGGGGTTGCTACTGCTGCTCCAAGAACTTTTTGGTGATTGTTCGCTGCACTCACTCATTTTCCCTACCCAACCCCAAACCTCTCAAGCGATTGGGTAGTTCCAAAACAAGTGCTAGGCCAACTCCAGGTTGCGGACACATAACTGACATAAGCAGCTGTTTGGTCAACCTCATTGCTGCAGCTGGTCGTTGGTCCAAAGACGATTCTGCAGTAGCATCCAGATGAAAAAATTTCTCTTCCCTAGCGCCCAAGACCTCCAGATGATGCTATCAAAATCAGATAGCTGCTGGCCCTGGAATTGCTTGCATAGGCTGAGCTCGTCGTATACTCTCCTTCAGCTTCGTGGTTCCAGCATATTGTGTCCCTTGTGCCTGATCTGAAATCTATGGCCGCCACACCTAATAGACGGTGCAATCTGATGAAGTCGTGGAGCAGTGGTTGGATGTCACCATGTCTCTAGTCCTGCAGCCAAGTATCGTCCCAAATGTGTCCCTCACTATCCTATTCTTTCGCCTGGAGTGTTTGTAGAGAGCAGGGTATGCATGGGCTAAGGTGCTCCCTACGATCCAAGACGAGTGCCAGAACAGTGTTGTTGATCCATCACCAATGACTGTTGTTACAGCTGCAAACAGGACCTTATCGTTGTCGCTGAAGGGGGTTGGGTGCCAACCCATGGCCGCTCAGGGTCCTTCCAAGTGATCAGAGCCAATGTAGTCTAAGGGCACGGCTAAACCGCTCCAGGTCTAGGATGCCAAGACCCCTGTGCAAAGTGGGCATGCAGGCAGTTGGCTAGTTGACCTTGTAGCTTCCACCAGTGATCTCCTCGTCCCGCTTCCAAAAAAATCTCCGCCTATAATTATCAATCTCCTTCCGCAGCTTCTTGGGCACCCGAAGAATAGAAAGTGTGAAGGTTGGCATGGCGCTCAGAACACATCTGACAATCACTATCCTTCTAGCTATGGGCAACATCCTCCCTTCCTAACTTGCTAGCCTAGCTTTGATCCTATCAAGGATGAATTGAAAATTCGCCAGCCTCAACCTCGAGAGTGTGATTGGAAAGCCTAGGTATGTAGTTGGAAACTAAGCTATCATGCCACCAAAATTATGTAGTATGGTTGTGAGGCCTAGTCCAACACAGCTAATTGCAGCGTTGAAGACTTTGATGGGTTTATTTGTAGGCATGTGCACTTTCCAAAAACATGGAGGATGTCCAGTAGTGCATTGATCTCCTGCCGCACTAGGTTTGCGAAGATGACCCCGTCGTCGGCATAGAGATTAACTCTAAGCTCAAGTTCCCTCCCAGGTAGTGGGTGATGAGTTGGCGCTGGGCAACCACCGCTAGGATGTGGTGTAACGGGTCGATCGCCAAGATGAACAAGAAAGGTGAGAGGGTATTGATGTCTACTATGCAACATTTCTTCTTGTAGACTCTGTTGTGCCTCCAAGCGTAGAGATCTATAGGACAGTAGCAAATTTCCCTCAAGTGGATGACCTAAGATTTATCAATCCTTGGGAGGCGTAGGATGAAGATGGCCTCTCTCAAACAACCCTGCAACCAAATACAAGAAATCTTTTGTGTCCCCAGCGCACCCAATACAATGGTAAATTGTATAGGTGCACTAATCCTGAAAAGCGATGGTGATACAAGTGTAGTATGGATAGTAGGTATAGGTTTTTGGAATTTGAACAAATAAAACCAGCAAGGTAACATGTAACAAAAGTGAGCACAAACGGTATTGCAATGCTTGGAAACAAGGCCTAGGGTTTATACTTTCACTAGTGCAATCTCTCAATAGTGCAAACATAACTGAATCATATAAAAATCCCTCACATGCGACAAAAAATCACTCCAAAGTTTCTATCGGAGAACGTAGGACAAAACATGTATCAACCTATGTGCCTAGACCACCCCAATGTCACCACGGGAAAAACCTCAAGTTGATTACCAAAACATATATCAAGTGACTCAATACAATACCCCGTTGTCACCACACGTATCCATATGCAAGACATACATCAAGTATTCTTAAATCCAAAATATTCAATCCAACATAACAAAACCTCAAAGAGAAAGACTCAATTCATCACAATAAAGGTAAGGAGGGAAAAACACCATATGATCCAACTATATTAGCAAAGCTCGCGGTACATCAAGATCATGCCAAATCAAGAACACGATAGAGAGAGAGAGAGATCAAACAAATAGCTACTGGTACATACCCTCAGCCACGAGGGTGAACTACCCCATCCTCGTCATGGAGACCATTGGGATGATGATGATAGCCTCTGGTGATGATTCCCCCCTCTAGTAGAGTTGCTAGAGAAGGCCTCAAGATGAGATTGCTTCGGTACAGAGGCTTGCGGTGGCAGTGTGGAAGTTCTACATTTCTTTATGGCATTTTTGGTATTTATAGGAATTTTTGGCGTTGGTTTCACGTCAGGGGGGGTCCACGAGGAAGCGACAAGCTCAGTGGGCGCGCCCCCAGCCTTTTCGTGCCCTCGTGGCTCTTATGGCCCTTCCTAAAAGCTTTGGGGCTCTTTTTCTGTCCATAAAAAATCACAGTAAATTTTCAGCCCATTCGGAGAACTTACATTTCTGCAAAAAACAACAACACCATGGTAGTTCTGCTGAAAACGGCGTCAGTCCGGGTTAGTTCCATTCAAATCATAGCAAAACCATATTAAAGTGTTGTAAACATGGCATAAATACTTCTTTAAATTATAGATATGTTGGAGACGTATCAGCATCCCTAAGCTTAAGTCCTGCTCGTCCTCGAGTAGGTAAATGATAAAAGAAATAATTTATGAAGTGTGAATGCTAGCATAGTGCATAAGTTTGATCAATAATAATTTCAGTCACTTTTTCTAGCATCATTATATATCATAATCAGTAGCTCAACTCATAAAAATTCTCATGATCAAGCAGCAATCGATTCACATGTTATGGTTTAAACAATACATTCTCTTGAAACTTCACAAGTTATGTTCTTAGATACCAAATAATTTAAATGCATCTTATTTTTCAACAAAGTCTAAGTAATATCTCCACATATTCAATTATTATATAGTCCTCTATGATTTCTACACTACAAGAAATATGTCAACTTGTGACCTTCTCTTAGTGACCCCAGCTGAATTGGTCGTAAATCCATGGCCATTTTGCTTGGAAGGGCTCAAACCCTGAAATTGCCTTACAGCAAATGGTCCTAAAGCAGACAAGAGTGGTCGATGACCTTATTTCTACCTGATTATGACCAATATAAATGGTCATGAGGTTGTGAACATCGATGCATTGGTACTTATTGCTATGACTAGGCGCCACCTCATCAGTTTTGCCTATGTGTCATGTCCATGTGTCAATTTTTGCCCTAGGTTGTGAAGCAACCTATATTTCTGTTATTCTCAAAATTCCCAAAAAATTCTCATAAATTCTTTGGATCATGTCTGCATCAAATATGTCAAAACCTTCCTCGCCTAGTTAAAATAAAATTCAACAATATTCATTTTCCTATTTTGTTCAGAACAGCACCTTGTGAAGGAAGTGCTATTTGTGTATTCTTGATTGCCCTAAAAACATTTAGGCACTCTTTCCTATCCAAATCATTGCCTCATGACAAAATTCAGCTCTATTTGCCTAGTAAATGTTCCTCGGCAAATTTCCAAAGTTTTTGTTCAGCTAGAAGCTTTGTGAAGGAAGTATTATCTATGCATATCCAAATGGCATAAACTTTATACAGTGCCTTCATATGCCCAAATTATCACCCTCCTCCAAATTCTAGCTCAATCAAATCATCTATATGAGCCCAGCTTCAATTTTTATTTTCTGTCCAGATTGGCACATTGCAAAGCAAGTGCTATCTATACCACTCCTATTGCCCTCAAACATTTTGGTCAATCTTTCATATCCAAATCATTGCCACATACGAATATTCAGCTCTATTTTCCTAGTAAATCTTCCTCGGCAAATTTCCAAAGTTTCTGTTTAGCTAGAAGCTTTGTGAAGGAACTACTAGATAGGAATATCCTAATGAGTTGAATTTTTGCCACATATTCTATATGCCAAAGTCATAGCTCTACACAAAATTTTAGCTCTATCTAGCAATCCATGTGAGCTCACCATCAAATCTTTTTTTCTGGTAATATGTTTAGTTTGTGAAGCAACTACATTTTATATTGCTTTATAATTGCTGCCAATTTATGAGGACATTACACTGACCAAATAAATTCCCTACACCAAGTTTCAGCACAATCCAATCATCTATGTAATCCCAGCTTCAATTTCTATTTTATGTCCAGATTGGCACATTGCAAAGCAAGTGCTATCTAGACAACTCTTATTTTCCTCAAACTGTTTGTGCTATCTTACATATCCAAATATTTGCCACATTCCAATATTCAGCTCCATTTGCCTATTAAATCTTCTTTAGCAAATTTGCAAAGTTTCTATCTAGAGAGAAGCTTTGTGAAGGAAGTACAAGCTAGGATTATCCAAATGGTATAAATTTTTTACAATGCTTTCCTATGCCAAAATGACCATACTCCACAAAATTTCAGCTCAATCCATTTATTCATTTGAGCCCAGGTTCAACATCCATATTTCTGCCCGATGTGGTACTTTGCAAAGCAAGTGCCATCTACGCTCCTCCATTTGAGCTGAAAATTTATCCCTAGTAGATGATCATCCACAGCCAGAATTCAGACCCATTGGCCATGTGCATTTCCCGTACCGCTGATCAAACACTTGGCTGCTAATTCATATTTGAGAATAGTTCGGTCTCCTCGTGAGAGTCTTCTGTTGTCATTTTCTTCCTAGCACTTACCTGGGGAGTGCCCAACCCACTAGGCATGTCTAGGCTACCCAGAACGCATGGCAACGCCACGGTCACGCGGTGACCACGCGGCGGGCGGGCGAGTTTACGCGCTTTAGAGTTGGGGCCTTGGGCCACCGTCCAAACCTCAATGTATCACCACCAAACCATGAATTTCTGCTTAAATAGATACTTGTGTGCCTATAAATGATTTTTGGAAAAAATAAATAGCAAACTATGAGGCAGCTGTAGTTCAACTTTGACCCGTTTCCAACTGAATCGGCGGAAATTTGTCTTTTTCACGAGAGGTGGATAAAAGCTTTTGACACCCAACCATTTTGTTAATTGTGCATTAAATATGGCCTAGTATTCTATAAAAATGATTTGGTATAATTTTGTAACAAATATATGATAGGTCCTTCACAAAAAAACTCATTTTGGGCACTCGAAAAATGGAAAATGATTTTTTTGTCAAAAGAAAATGAAAACTTCCTTATCCAACATTGTTTTTGATTCCAAGATGCACCCTTGTGCATAAATTGAGGTCATTTGAACAAACTATGCCATGAATGCTACCATAACATTGATCATTTGGCTTAAAAGCCATTGATCTTCATACCTGATAGCTCGTTTCTGAGAACTCTTTCTTTAAAATAATTACCATATTACAAGTTTATTATTTTTAATGGTAACTTGGCCACATATAATGACACAATGCGAATATTTTCCATTTTTTTCCATTTTTTCCATTTTTTGTGAACTTTTTATGCCCGTCTCAAAATGCGATCAAAACGACGGGCATGACCATTCCTAGCTAGTGAATATTGGAATTTTTTTGGTGTTTCTATGATTAAACAGATACTTATGCACCTAGAAATGATTTTTAGAAAAAATAAAGAGCAAACTATGAGGCAGCTGCAGTTCAAATTTGATCCGCTTCCTACTAAATCGGCAGAAATTTGTCTTTTTCATGAGAGGTGGATAAAAGTTTTTGACACCCAACCATTTGGTCAATTGTGCATTAAATATGGCCTAGTATTTTAGAAAATTGATTTGGTCATTTGTCTTGAAAGCCATGAATCTTCACACATGATAGCTCATTTTTAGAACACTTTTTCAAAAGAATTGCCGTATTACAAGTTTATTATTTTTCATGGTAACTTGGTCACATGTAATGACACAATGCGAAGGTTTTCCAATTTTTAGTTTTTTTTGAATTTTTTATGCCTGTTTCAAAATGCGGTCAAAACGACGGGAATGACCGTTCCTAGCTAGTGGTCGAATCTTAGAAAAATTTTGGTGTTTCTCTGATTAAATAGATACTTATGTACCTAGAAATGATTTTTGGAAAAAATAAAGATAAAACTATGAGCAACTGCAATTCGAATCTGACCCACTTCCAGCTGAATCGGTGGAAATTTGTCTTTTTCACGAGAGGTGGACCAAAACTTTTGACACCCAACCATTTGGTCAATTGTGCACTAAATATGGCCTAATATTTTATAAAAAATGGTGTGGTCCAATTTTGCAACAAATATATGGTAGGTCCTTCACAAAAAACTCATTTTGGGCATTCAAAAATGAAAAATGGTTTTTCGTCAAAAGAAAATGAAAACTTTCTTAGGCAACATTGTTTGCCATTCCAAAATGTACCCTTGTGCACAATATGTGATCATTTGAAACAAATAATTGGTAGGTTCTTCAAAAGAAAACCATTTCGGGAACTCGAAAAATAGAAAATGGCTTTTTTGTGCAATGAAAATGAAAACTCCCTAGATCAACACCATTTGTCATCCCAAGATACACACATGTGCACAATATTCATTCATTTTGACAAATTATTAGTGGTTAATATGTTGAATGTTTGCCCTAAGTAAGAGGGTAAAAAACTATAATGCTTTGTTTGGATTTTGATATTCAGGGCCATGGAATTAAATTGGCCCCAATATCAAATCTCTATGACTTTGATATTGACATTGAGCCCGAATTCTGTTGCTTGGATGTGCACAAAATTAACACTTCAAATTTGCATGAGAGGCTCAATTCTGAAGCTTGTTTGGATGGTCATTCTCTACATTGGAATTATTGGTTTGTCATAGGCTGAATATTGTACTTTGATGTAATGTTTAAAACTAAATTAAATGCAATAGAAACACTTACACAAGTACAACAATAATTGGGCATCAATTACCAACAAACTCTCTCTCCCTCACACCCTCTCCCTCCCTCTCCCTCTCTCTCTCTACAAATGGTCTCGTGTGCTCTTCTATGTTTGAAAAACAACAATACAAACTTACAAAAGGTAAAACACAATCTCAGATTACTAGAACATACGGGTGAGGATTAGGGAATTAGGTTTCTATGTAGGATTAGGGAGGGGCTGGGGGCTGGTGGCTAGAGGAAGAAGTAGCCATGGGCAAAGATCCTGTCGTTCCTTCTGCCATGGGAGGAGGGCGTGCGGTGGTGGGTCAAGCAAACGACGGCCAGAGGAACTAGGGCACGACGAGGTGAGCGAGCAGGGAGATGGGAACGTGGGGTAGGTGAGGCGGACGCGCCTGAAGGTAGGCGTATGCATGGGAGAAGGGGATACGCCAGAGAGACGGGAGAAGGAAGACGACAGAGAGGGATGACCTGCGCCGCCGGGTGCACCGCGTCGCTCCTGTGTTTCACTTCCTCTCCGGCGCTCGTGTTCTTTTCCCTCGAGCATGGGCAAACCGGTAAGTGAGCGTTCAATCCCGAATATCAGCCAAAGTCAAGGTCGTGGCCTCCGAATTCGAGAATAGGTACGCGGGCCGCGAGAGTGGGCTAGCCAATATCTCAGGCCAATTCAACAACTCGATTCCCTGACCATCCAAACAACAACATTCGGGCTGGCCAATGCCAATATCAATTTCTAGGCCTCAATATCAACATCTGAAAATGGTTTAAGAGAAACAAAATTCTGATTGGTGGAATCCGTTGTGGCATGGATTGATGACATGGCAAACATCCGTCCGTCCATCCAACCTATCGGATTTCGGGTTCCGGCAAAACCCTAGAGGTTCGAACACTGGGGTGCGCACAAAGATCTCTCCCCCTCTCTAGCTCGCACACTCTACGATCTCACGGCCTAGCTCGACGAACCCAAAGAACATGAGACACAAGATTTATACTGGTTCGGGCCACCGTTGTGGTGTAATACCCTACTCCAGTGTGGTGTGGTGGATTGCCTCTTGGGCTGAGGATGAATAGTTACAAGGGAAGAACAGCCTCACGAGGAGAGGTGTTCTTGTGCTTGGTGAACTTGAGTGGTTGTGTGCTATGGATTCGACCTAGGTCTCTCTTCCCTCCTATGGCGATGGCTAGTCCTATTTATAGAGGCCCTGGTACTCTTCCCATATATTGAGCGGGAAGGGATCCCACAATGGCCAAATTCGAAGGGAGACAACTAGTACAAGCTATCCTGACAAAAGTGGTCTTCGCCTGCCAAGGGCTCTGGTGGTGACGCCGTCTTGGCCTCCACAGTGACCTCCATCTTGCCGTCCTGCTAGTCTTGGTCTTGTTGCACCGATATGAAACCTTTGCCTAATGCCTCGGGACTCCTTGTCTGCGCATGCCCCTTTAGCACCAACGAGGAAACGAGGACACTGCGCATGCTGGCGCCTGCCTGGTCCCAGTCATCATGGCTTGCATCACAGGAACCTCGCGAGGTGCCCCTCACCTTGATCTCTCCACCCCTCGCGAGCCAGCCTAGTGAGCCCTCTCCTGAGGAGGTCTTGCGTCGTCCGCCTCGCGAGGCTTGGCCCCTCCTGAGGGTCTTGAATGTTTGCTGGTGAAGATGGGTCGTACGGGGCCCCTGGTGGAGCCACGTTGTGGGCCACAGGCAAGCAAGTCTAGGGACCCCCGTTCCTAGAACGTGGACAGTAGCCCCCGGGCCCAAGGCACGCTCGGGCTTGTCTTCGAGGCGAAGCCAAAGGGCAAGCGGAGCGCCGCGGGCCCCATCAGCCTGTGGCCACGGTTAGCGCGTGGCGACTGATTGGACGTGGGCGTCTCCGCTTCCCGACGCTGCCTCGGCAACTGCCCGACTTGACGGGTCCTTGCTGCATGCAGAAAAAGGTCATTATTACCTTAGATCATGGAGGCCGGCGGTTGGCCTCCCCCTGGCTATAAATGGGAAGTGGGGGACGGAGCCCCCGTCACCCGTCTCTCCCTTGCTTCTCCCGCTTCTTCTTCTTCCTTGTTTCACAGCTCGCTGGTGCGGTCCTGGCACCGATACGGAGGTTCTCGGTCGCGGAGAAGGGCAAGACTCGCCTCAACGAGCCCGAGCTACTCCCGCTAAAGAAGAGGAGGTCCCATCGTCGCGAGATGGTCGTGAGGCCGGTAGTGTCACGGCCGTGGTACGAGAGGCCACCTCCTGGGTACCCGTTTCCCTTGTACGCTCACGCCGAGGGTTCCGGAGGGAGGAGCGATGAGCGCCGCCGCCCGCGCCAGGGCCGCGGTCGCCGTGCCGTGGAGACGCACGCCGTTGCCCCAGGGGTCCATGCCGCGGACTCCTCGCGCAAGTTCGTGCTATGGGCGGCGATGCCTACGAGCACTTGGATTCGCCTCCCGCAATCCTTCACTGCCGAGATGCCGCCAAGGGGCCCTCTCGAGCTTTGGCTGCAGCACGCCGACTGTGGCGCCCCGGCGACTAGAGCGGAAGTTGAAGTCGTCGCCTCTGGGAGGATCTACATGACTCGAGGCTGGGGCGAGGTCGCCCGAGCCTGCCACGCGTATGGCGCCCTCACCATCCACTTCGAGTATGATGGCGCCTCCATGCTGTTCTTCAAGGTCTTCGACAAGGAAGGCCGCCGCTTGGAGTGCTGCCCTGAAGGGGGTCGCCAGGATGATGCAGCGGCTGGTGTCGGGCCTGCCGCTGGCCTCGCCCGCAGCTCCTCTAGCGATAGCGGTGATCCTGGTGGTCCAGGGATTCTCCCGAGCTCGTCGAGTCTCAGGAGATGAGCGACGACAGCTACGTGCCCCCAAGCTCTCGCCGGGCCCGGAGCAAGGCTGCCGTGTCCGGGCCACCACCGTCGCTGATCTGGATGGGGTTGGCGCCGGCCTTCCATGGCCCACTGTTGATGATGGTGTCTGCGACAACCGGCGCATGTAGATAGAGCTCCTAGGAATTCCCTTCCTTTTGTTCCCTGCGAGGAATCGAAACGGACCCTGTGGGGGTGTGTAAAGCGTCTGCAATGTCTTTTGTCAATATTATCCTTATTGTGAAAATTTGCGAGTGCACGTCCTGTTGAGGCTCGGTCCCCCCTTTCCAATCCCGCGGCATCTTGGTGCTCTACGCTGACAGGTCCAGGTCCCCAGGCAGGCTGCAGCCGTCGCTGGTATGCCAGGTCGCGATGCCGTGCTCAAGGCGAGGAGGTGAGCGGCCCGAGGTCCAGTAAGAGCTCCTGAGGCGCGATGCTCAAGAGGTCCCCTTTAGCAAGCAAGCAGCTATTTGAGGATGGGAAAGGGAGGTGGCGTTGCCGCAGCAGGGCAGCGAAAAGGCGAGAATCTTATGCCGCAGCGCTGGGTCGGTCCAGGTATGAGACTTATCTTGGCGTTCCGGAGCCGGTTTCTCATGTCGCGCCAGGCCTAGGCGTCGGCCGCTACCGAGTAGCTAGGTTAGGCCCGTGCGGGCCTTCCCCTCTTCTCCATACTCTTCCTGGTGCTCTACATCCTCAGGTCCTGGCCATCGAGCGAGCTCAGCCACCGCTGGTGTGCCAAGTCGTGATGTCGTGGTCAAGGCCAGGGGGTGAGGGCTGGAGAGCCAGTAAGAGCTCCTGAGTCACGATTCTTAGGAGCCCCCCTTTTAACACGCAAGAGGATTGCATGGGAGAAGAGAGAGAGAGTCCATGGTACCACCCAATGTAGTCCTCGGGAAGTTATTGTAGGTTAGCGCGAGGAGGGGCGCAAATCGCCACGGTGATTGCTGGTCCGTCGCTGGCACGTGGGAGGGGACTCCCTACTGCGGAGATCCCCCGGGGCGTGTACAGCCCTGCCCTGACATGTGGCTTGCACGGCAGGGCTAGACGTGGTGTATCTGGGCACTCGTGAGCCAGCGCAGGACTCATGAGGCCCTACTTCATGGCGGGTTGCGACTAGTCTTGACTCTTGATGGCTGTGGCGTTCCCGCGAGATGGTTAGACAACCCGCGCCGAAGGGATTTCCTAAGGCTATCGCATGAGAAGGCCAAGCACCAACGACCCTAGGAGGTGACGTGAGCGGGGTCGGCCCGCCAGACAGAGCTCGGCCGTTGGATTTATCGATGCTGCAAGGACGGGCCCGAGAACAGACACCATGCCTAGCCTTCTAATGCGAAGGATCCTGAAGAAAGACCATCGGCGCGTGTCTCCCATGGTGGGTGACAATCGAGCAGGTGATATCCATAGATAGATTACGCATTAAAAGCAACTAGCTTAGGTAAATGCAAGAACGATACATGCCACTGGGTTGGACCCGAGCAGCCTGGGGTTAATGCAGCCCGAGGGGCGCTCCCAGCAGAGTGAACTGAAGATGGAAGCGGATACGTGTCGCATGGACAGACCCACGCGGCTTGGCGATGATGCAGCCCAGGGGCGCTCCCAGCTGAATGAACTTGGAAAAATGTCACCTAGTTTGGTTGCCGAAGGAGTGTTGGAGTAGCTGAAGACACATAGCGAAGAAGTCGCTTCTCACGAGCCGCCGAGGCCCTGAGCCTCCGGAGGCTCTGGAGGATCAGGTGGCCTCCGGAGGACCGTCTCCATCTCCGCCAAGACCACGTGGTGCCTGGCCTTCTGACCCGCCAGGATGCTCCGTAGGTTGCCTTGGAAGGCGGCAACCATGCTCGGAAGGCCGAACGGCATGCGAATGTAGTTGTGAGGCAGGCCCTCACACCGGCCAACACGTGAAGGCCAGAAGCGCTCCTGAGATGCGGCCATGTTGAGCCCTGGGATGTCGATGCAGACGCGCAGCTCACCACCCTCGCCTGGGTGGGGAGCAACACCAGGTGGGCGGCAGTCTCTGCGTATTGCTCTTGCTTCCTAAAGCTCCTGAGATGCCTTGGTGATGAACTCCTGAGCGCCGGGCGCTCCTCGCCCGGTGTCCTCCTGAGGGAAACGTGCCACGAAGCACGCCTCCACGTGGTGCCCGAGCGCCTCCCTCGTGATGTTGGCCAGGTCTGAGGCCCTCCAGAAGAGAGCCCCCGAGCCCTTCCTAAGGAGGGCACCGGGCGCGCCTCCCTATGCGAGGGAGGGAGGCGCCCCAGGCGCCGGTGCGGATCCTGAAGTGGTGCTGCTGGAGGTGCCACTCCCTTGAGGCCCAGTACGGAGTAGCTGCTTCTTCTTCTTGGGGTTGGCCTCAGGAGGGTACTACACACCCGCTCTGTCAGGGTCTTTGATTGATGCAGCTTGGAAGGCGCACTCAAGGGAGCACACCGCGTCTCTTTCTTTACAAGGGACCGTGATGATTCCACCGCTTCCTAGCATCTTGAGGATGTTGTAGCCATGGTGGGTGACTGTCATGAATTTGGCCAGTGCTGGGTACCCGAGGATGGCATTGTACGGCAGGCGGATGTGGGCGACATCGAAGTCGATGAGCTCGGTGTGGTAGTTGTCACGCTGACTGAAGGTGACAGGGAGGCGAACTTGCCCTATCTAGGTGGTCGAGCCGTCTGTCACTCCTGAGAAAGGCTTGGTGGGCTGGAGCTGATCGTATGGCACTTGAAGGCTGTCGAACGTCTTGACGGACAGGACACTGAGTCCTGCGCCGCTGTCGATGAGGGTCTTGGTGACTTGGACATTGCTGATGACGGGCGAACAGAGCATCAGGAGGACGCTAGCGGTTGCCGCGCACTTGAGCTGGTCCGCCGAGCTAAAGGTGATGGCGTACTTGGACCACCTGAGCGGGCGCGTAGCCTCGAGCTTGGGGAGGGCTGCATTCACTTTGCGGGAAAACTGCTTGAAGATGCGCTAGGAGGCTGGGGCCTGAGCGCCGCCCAAGATGCAGGCGATGGCGCACGGTTCCTGGAAGCCCCCAGCCCCTTCGTCCTGTTGATGGTCGTCGTTCCTTCTTGGTGGCGGCAGCGGAGGGAGACCAGGGTTGCCCTAAGGGCGATCCTCACGAGGCTGGTCCCTCTAGGCGCCCTCACGAGGCCGATTGTGCCAAAGATCCTCGCGAGGCCGGTCGCGCCACTCTTGGTGGGGCCCACGGTCATCCCAACGTCCTCCACCTCGTCTACCTCCTCGGCCGTAGCCCCGGTCATTGCGCTCGGGGCGTCGACCGAAGCGTCCGTCTCGAATGGCCCTGAGCTCTTGACAATCGTTGGTGTTGTGCGTGCGCATGTTGTGGAAGGCGCAGAACGTACGGCTACCCTTGGACGACTCGGGAAGATCTCTACCGCGCTTATCCGGTTTTGCTGCGAGCATGGCCACCCCTTTGCGCTTCACGTCCTTGACCTTGGCCTTCTTCTCCTCTGGATCCGCAGCATGGAGCTCGAGGAGGGACAGACGCCCCTCCTCAGCCCTTGCACACTTGGTTGCTATGTTGAACAGCTCCAAGGTCGTGCATAGCTCCTCATGGATGGCGAGCTCCTCCTTCATCTTGACGTCACGGACACCGTCAGAAAACGCTGAGATGATGCCCTCGGCCATCACCTTGGGGATCTTGATACGTGTGTTGTTGAAGCGTTGGATGTACTTCTGCAAGGTTTCTCCCGGTTGTTGCTTGACGCGGCGCAAGTCACCCGCGACCGGGGGGCGGTCGCGAGTGCCCTGGAAGTCGGCGATGAAGCGGCTGCGCATCTCATCCCAGGAGGAAATCGAGCCTGGGGGCAGATTCAGGAGCCATGAGAGGGCGCCGTCCTTGAGAGCCATGGGAAACCAGTTCGCCATGACCTTTTCGTCGCCGTTGGCCGCCTCGATGCTCAGCTCGTAGAGCTGCAGAAACTCCATAGTGTCGGGGGTGCCGTCGTAGCAAGGAGGCAGATCCGGCTTGAACTTGCCCGGCCAGACGACGCTACACAACTCAGGAGTGAAGGCACTACAGCCCGCCGTGGCCACAGGGGCCCATCGTGGAGGTGGAGCTTGACCTTGGCGTCCCTGTGCCACCACGGCAAGTGGCACATGGCCCTACCGCAGCAAGGATCCTGACGTGGCGGTGCTGGAAGCAGTGGAGCATCTTCTTGCGGACGGGGAACCTCCTGGCAACTTCTTTCTTCGTGCGCGGGCACGTGGCACGGCGGATCATGCCGCTGGGCCGCACATCTTGGAGCGAGGATGTCGTCTTGACGTGGGGGAGGCTGAGGCGCCCCATGAGCTGCACGCCTCGGCGCGAGGGCGCCATCTTGGTGCTGAGGGGGCGGAGGTACTCCGTGAGCCACATCGCCCGCAGCCGGGGGCGGGCGAGGAAGAGAGAGGGATGGTGCAGGAGAGCCCCTAGTCGCGCTGACAAGCTCGACGATGTGGTCCAACTAGTCCTCGTAGAGGTCGTCGACCGGGCGGTAGCGCAGGAGATCGCGTGCCATGAGCAGCATGGCCTGTGCGTCCGTGGGGGCGCGGCGAGCGTGAAACGATGAGACGGCCGGAGTCAGTGACGGGGTGGCGGTGCGACCGTCTCGCCGCATAGAGGGGTGCAGTGAAGAGGCTTGCTGCTCGTTTGCCACCGTGCCAGTGACGGTGTTGGCGGCGGGTGACGAAGAACGACGGGGAGGTCAGCCGACAATGGCCGTCTAAGAGACACGGGTGGCGTGAGCGGCCCGGCACTCAGCGCGGGCCCGGCGAGCGTCGGCCATGAGCTTGGCGGAGTGGTGAAACGTGGATCGACGAAGAGGAAGCTTCGGCGCACCCCTAACTGGCGCACCAAATGTCGGATTTTGAGTTCCGGCAAAACCCTTGAGGTTCAAACACTGGGGTGCGCACAAAGATCTCTCCCCCTCTCTAGCTCGCACACTCTACGGTCTCACGGCCTAGCTCGACGAACCCAAAGAACATGAGACACAAGATTTATACTGGTTCGGGCCACCGTTGTGGTGTAATACCCTACTCCAGTGTGGTGTGGTGGATTGCCTCTTGGGCTGAGGATGAACAGTTACAAGGGAAGAACAGTGTCGTGAGGAGAGGTGTTCTTGTGCTTGGTGAACTTGAGTGGTTGGGTGCTATGGATTCGACCTAGGTCTCTCTTCCCTCCTATTGTGGTGGCTAGTCCTATTTATAGAGGCCCTGGTCCTCTTCCCAAATATTGAGCGGGAAGGGATCCCACAACGGCCAAATTCGAAGGGAGACAACCAGTACAAGCTATCCTGACAAAAGTGGTCTTCGCCTGCCAAGGGCTTTGGTGGTGACGCCGTCTTGGGCTCCACGGTGACCTCCGTCCTGTCGTGCTGGTGGTCTTGATCTTGTTGCCCCGATATGGAAACCTTTGCCTGATGCCTCGGGACTCCTTATTTGCGCTTGCCCCTTTAGCACCAAAGAGAAAACGAGGACACTGCGGGTGCTGGCGCCCGCCTGGTCCCAGTCGTCATGGCTTGCGTCACAGGAACCTCGCGAGGTGCCCCTCGCCTTGATCTCTTCGCCCCTCGCGAGCCAGCCTGGTGAGGCCGCTCCTGAGGAGGTCTTGCATCGTCCGCCTCGCGAGGCTTGGCCCCTCACGAGGGTCTTCAATGTTTGTTGGTGAAGATGGGTCGTACGGGGCCGCTGGTGGAGCCATGCCATGGGCCGCAGGCAGGCAAGTCTGGGGACCCCCGTGCCCAGAACACCGACACAACCCACTCCAGCCCCCCTCTCTCATGTGCGCGTGAACCCTAGCTGACTCAGACCCCTCCCCGCCTCCGCTCCACTCCCCGATACAGATCCCTCCCCCGACGTCCCGTCCTCCCCTTCCTTCCACCGCTACCCCGTCCTCCCCTTCCTTCCCCCGCCGCTCCGTCCTCCCCTTTCTTTCGCCGCACACCTCTCCCCTCGCCCCTGCCACCCACATCTCCCCTTTCCTCCATGGCTGCAGATCCACTCAAGCTCCTCTCTCCCACCCCCGATTCATCTCCAGTCCCACCGCCGACACCCAACCCCACCCCCACCGGCGACCGTCTCCCCCAACCCCATCACCACCGCGACCTCCCTCCCTCCCTCAGGTCTGTCCGACCCATGGGC
This sequence comes from Triticum urartu, assembly GCF_003073215.2. Classification (NCBI taxonomy): domain Eukaryota; kingdom Viridiplantae; phylum Streptophyta; class Magnoliopsida; order Poales; family Poaceae; genus Triticum; species Triticum urartu. Next base: position 467,061,750 of record NC_053026.1, on the reverse strand, counting down.
GGATGAGGCCCGAAACCCTAGCCCTTCACCCACCCACCAATGGATGGATGGGGACGGGGAGACGACGGTGCGGTGGCGGAGACGTCCATGGCGAACGCGAGCCGACAGCCGGCCATCTCCGGCAAGCCCGACCACAGCGATCGCGGAACTCTGACCATGGTGGGTGCGTAAGGCATGAATCCGTTCTCTTGTCTGTTTCTTCTTCTCCTCACTTCTGATTCCTGTGTTTGTTTGTTTGTTTTGTGTGCAGGTTGCTCCGGTGCTGCTGTTGCTCCCTCCTCTTCTCTGCGTCCTCCTCCTAGTTGCTGCTCCCTCCTCTGCTCTGCCTCCTCCTCCTAGCTGCTGCTCCCTCCTCTGCTCTGCCTACGTCCTCCAGGGTATGCGCCAATGACCGATCCCCTCTCGCGCTCGCGCGTCATCTGTTTATTGTTACGCTCGGAGTTCGATTGATCGGAACTGTTTGGTGATGGTCTGTGCGGGACCAGAATTTTGGGTAGTAGATCCTGGCGGGTCAATCGAACTTGTTGGTTTTTGTCTCTAGTTTAGATCGAATGCAGTATAAGATTGAAATTTGACAGAGTCGTGGCTCTCCTAAATTATATCTGTCCCATATACGAGTTCGGGTGAGAGATGCTTCACGAGTTCGGGTGATATGAGGTTGAGAGAGAGGTGGGAGAGGCTTGGGCTGGGATGAGTGAGAGATTGCTATTTCATCTGCTGGAGATAGATTGAGAGAGAGGGGTGCTGATTAGTGTAGTCTGTGATTGAGAGAATTCTTGCTGCTGCTATTTGTGCTTACTGATTGATTATAGAGTGATTGAGATGTTGCTATTTGTACTTGTTGATGTTATTGTTGCCATCCGATGCATATTGTTGTGATCCATAGCTTACTGCCTTGCCTGCAGGTGTCGTGCTGGCAACCGGGGTTGGAGCGCTCAGATCGAAGGTGGCCGAGCGCTGGTACTTGCTCTACAAGATGGACAAGCAGGGGGCCAACCTCACGTTCATCTACTGGTGGGAGGACAAGGTCTCAGCCATGTTGCTTTCTTCTGGCTCTGAATGGTCGGATGGTCAATGTAATAGTCCAGTCTGTAGTGTAAGGTTTTGGATTGGAAACTCAGTGTGAAGTTTGGTTCTTAGGCTTGCTTTTGCTGCCATTTTTTATTGATGAATGCATTACCTTTTTCTGATTGATCCAAAATGTCATCTTATCTCTAGCACAGTGGGAGTTAAAATGTTTGTTCAGACAATAGAGTTTATGCTATGATAATCACTGTACTGTTTGTAGTATGGAATTTGCATTCTGTAATGGGACTGAAGTTTACCTCTTTGGCTTGCTTTTGTTGTGCCCTAGAGATGAATACAGCGGCCCTAGAATAATAACAGCCTCTTTATTAGCAGGGGCAACGCTAGAAGGATATGATGTGGTTGTATCAGTTTCAGCATGATGATTCTCATCAACTTGCACCTGATCATAGTCCAGTAAATGCATGACAATGTTTTGTTTGCAGTTTGTTAGTGTGCATAGCGTGTTCTGCACAATCTGAAAGTAATTTTAATCCAGCAGTAGGTGTTCTGCAGTTGGTTATTCATGGTAGTAAATTCAGTAGACAACTAGCTAAGCTCATGGCCTCATGGGTTGAGCTGGAATGGGCATCATGGGGCATTAGTCAATTGTGCAACCTGAGAATTTTTACTGTTAATGTTGCATTGGCATTTACTAATTCAATTTGTTTTCTTTCTTTTGGCTGAATAAACTCTTTGCAGATAACTTTTGTGGGGGACCGGACGGTGGTGGAGATGTACAAGTTCCTCAAGAAGCACGCTGCCATCCCTTTCAACTCTGCTGCAGCTGCGGCCGGCTGTGCTTCTGCCTCGGCTACAAACTGCCTAGGTGAGCTTTATCCCTCTGTGGCGCCTCTGGTGGCGTTGGACTTGTGATTGTGGTGTTGATTGTGTTTGGGCAAGTTGGGGCACGAACCAAACAACCCCGTTGTGCTCTGACTAGTGGCATGATTTACGCACTATGGAAATTTTAGGTTTAGGGAAATATGTACTGTTGCTCAAATCTACTATTTGATCTGCCTGCACATCTCCTGCTTCGGCGTAGAATTGATGGGTTCTTCCTGGATTCTGGAAACCTACAAAAAAATGAATTTTCTAGGGGCGATCTCAGCCTACTCGCCACAATTTTTGCCTGTCCGATTGGCTCCGGCATTAAAAACTGGGCCGAGATTTTAGTTTGCTGTCATCATTGAGTCTTAGATCCCCATGCCCATTTATATGCTCTCTATGGTGAATTACTTCTATGTTGTGTGTCAAAACTTGAAGTAGATTTGAAGTCTGCATAGATTTGAAGTAGATCAGGTCATTTTTTTTGAACTATGCATAGATTTGTAACAATGAGCATAGCTGGTTATAGGTTGCTGTGATGATGATTAAATATTAAGTGATCATGCATGTCAGTATACCAGATACCATTGTTTTCACTGTTTTATCAACATGCCTTTGCTGAATCTTCGATTTATATGTGTAAACTATACATTGTCAGCTACTGAGTAGTTTTTAGTTATTGAACGAACTCATACTGGTTAGTGTTGGCCATATGCAAGTAAACTAGACACCCACAAGACTTAACTATTTCCCAAAGCTATAGTGATACATTATGTACTACACTGCTAATGCTTATCCGAGTTTGTTGTTTTTATGTTCATGGTAACTAAATGTTGACATATTAGCTAATTGTGTAGCTAAACATGACCCATGTACAATGGATACAACATGCGCATCCTCCTCAATCCCTAGCTAGTGCACGATTGCCGAAGTGCAGTTCATGGAGCATTTGGACCTCTTAATGTAATAGCTGGTATGCTTGATGCGTGTATGTCCATCTCTTTACTGTTTTACTAGAACCATAAATCCTGATGCATGATGATCATGGTCTGGTTTGTTAGATCTATTCTACTGGTGCTCAAAATTTGACATGTCTGGATTCTGAAACTCGTTCTTACATTTCTTTTCATTCTATGATCAATTTAGAGAGTTGCACATGTCAGTATATTATATACCAAAAAATCCTAGCTAGTGAGAACATTTTAGTCACTCCATGAACGCATACTGGTTAGTGTTAGTCATACTATTTATGTACATGGCATTTGCTGTCAATTCTTGATTATAGGTTATTGGATCCCTCATTGGCTACTGTTTGATGTTCTGTACCTACTCTTATTCTTATATGTTCATTCTTATTTTTTGCACAGGTGAAGTGCGAATCCATGTCCGAAGCTGTGAAGCATATCAGCAAAGAGTAGCATATTATGTGTTGTGATTGTAGGCAGTAGTAGGCATATCTTGGTTGTAATATACTGCAACGATTGTAATAGATTAATGTAGTATTGTTTTGGATCAATTTCATTTGCTCTCTGGTCTGTTTGAAAAATGATTGTGTATGTGATTTGAATACTTGTGAAATGGAAACCTGACAAGTGGGTTCAAGTTATAATGGTTGTTTGACAAATTTCGAAATTTCTAATGTGTGGGACCAATTTTGAGCTAAGCATGACAAGTGAGACCTGCTGCAAAATAAAATGGCTGAAAAAAAGAAAATCAGTAGACTATAAAAGGCTGCATTCTAGAATATAAAATGCCAAATTGTTGGGCCAGGCCCATGTAGCTAGCGAAAATCAACAGAAAAAATATATATTAAAAAGCCTGAATTAATGGGCTCGGCCCATATAGACACCCAATTGGACCGGGCTGATTCTTATCCACGTCGGATTGCCACACTGGATCCTACGTGGCCCGAGTAGGCTGATAGTGACCAAAAATTTGGTCATGGAACCAACGACCTTTTACATATCACAAAGAAGGTCGTTAATTTCACTTTACGACCACCAGCTTTTGACCATCTATTTTCGGTCACAAAAAGGTCGCAAATGAAAAACAATGACCTTTCAGCGACCAATAATGATGGTCGCAAGTTGACATATTTCTTGTAGTGCTAGTACTCAAATCATATTTTTAGAACAAATAGTATGCATCAAACACGGAGAAAGATATGGCTTAATGTTTCGCCTCCCAACTTATTTATCATAGAGATAATTGTCAACAATAATAATTCATGATCAAATATATTTGAATGGATATATATGTCTATATTTTTCCCCACCACATGATGCTTGCCAACTAAAGAATAGGTTGAAATAATAAATTGACTCAACAAAATAAAATTAATAGAAAAAGAAAAAGATAAGCCGTTCGCATAGGGAAGCATGGATTTGAAGAGGTGCGAAAGCTCGTTGCTTAAAATAGTGATGAATACATTTTGAATGGTGTGCTTTTCCTGTTAACGTCACGACTAAGCATTTCAATATCTTCCATGCTAAACACATTATTGATGGTTCCCATCCGGAAATGAAAAGCTTGCTCCCCCTCATCCATACAAACACAAGTCATGGCTAGACGAATTTACGTGTGACCTCCAGGCAATCAAGTTCCCAGTGGGAGTTTATGTTATTATATCTTTCTTTATTTTCTTATTTAAGGGATTGGCCATCCAAATTACCAGCCTTCCTCATGCAAGGACAAGTGAATAAACACCCATTATGAGAATAACCCACTTAGCATGGATGATATTGACAGCCTCGTCGCTCTATGAGTGGTACGAGCACACAAAACAAATGATTATTTGAAGATTTTAGAGATGGCACATGCAAATTTACTTGGAACGATAAGGTAATACCGCATGTAGGTAGATATGATGGACACTCATGGAAGAAACATGGCTCAAGGATTTTGGATGCACAAGTAGTATTCCCGCTTAGTACATAAATTTTGGCGAGCAAAAGATTCTAAACAAGCACCACATGTTGGAGGATCAATAACAATATAACTTGTAAATATACCCAACCATAACTCATTACATTATATTTGCATCTTTAACTAATTTGCCAGAGAAGGCCTTATATGAGATCCCTTCGGTATAGAGGCTTGCGGCAACGACGTGGAAGTTCTAGGTTCCTTTTTGGTGTATTTGGTATTTATAAGAATTTTTGGCGTTGGTTTCACGTCTGGGGGTCCACAAGGAAGCGACAAGCTCAGGGGATGCACCCTATGGGGTGCGCCCCCCAGGCTTGTCGTGCCCTTGTGGCTCTTATGGCCCTTCCTGGAAGCTTTGGGGCTCTTTTTCTGGCCATCAAAAAATCACAGTAAATTTTCAGCCCATTCAGTTTCTGTACAAAAACAACACCACGGTAGTTCTGCTGAAAACAGCGTCTTCGGGTTAGTTACATTCAAATCATATCAAAACCATATAAAATTGTTGTAAAATGGCATAAATACTTCATAAATTGTAAATACGTTGGAGATGTATCAGGGATCACCCTACTAGAGGCCTCGACGGTGATGAATTTTTTGACGTGGGCTGCCATTTAGAAGGAAAGACGAGGAGGAAGTGGAGAGTAACAGAGCTATCCAGTCTCTAACCCAACTATTGCAAGAGTTATAGTATGTACTCCCAGGACACATTGTCGAAAGCTTTGGCAATGTCAGGTTTCAGAAGTAGAGTCGGAGTTTTGCTTCTATGGAGTGCTTTGACGCAGTTTTGGACGTAAGGGAAGCTATTGTGAATGCATTGTCCATCGAAAATCCGATTGCGCTGGTGATATTAAGGTGTGTATCATCGTGACCAGCTTCATCGAGAGGACCTTGGAGAACAGCTTGGCAATGGAGTGAATCAGACTAATTGGCCTAAAATCTCTAATGGCTAACGCCCAACTATAGCAGTGTTAAGAGCTGCAAAATTTCCATCCGCCAAGTGGTAGAATCGGTGGAAAGTCACATACATTGACTGGGGTGTTTTCTCTAGGGTGAATGAAGATGATACAATTGATACTTTCATGACCATGCAAAAGTATAGGCTAGAAACATAGTCTTCTTTAGCTTCTCGGGGTATGTACTATGTAATTTCTTCTATGCAAAACCAAGACTTAATTGAGTATTTTAGTATGATTGTAAGACCATATTGATCTATTTTTATTTGGTATTGGTAATTACTTAGAACGTTCGCATGTCATGTTTGTTGTCAAAAAATTGAGGACCACCCTGGTTTCAAATCCTAGATCCGCCACCACCCCGTTGTGCTACTCTATAGTAGGGAATGACACATCAGGCTGGTGACTATTGGATGGCACTCTCAGGTCTCGCTCTAGCATGGGAGGTTTCTCCAAGTTCATAGTCTTAAGTGATGCTCCGCTTCTAGCGAGATTGAGGGCGGGGTGACCAGCATAGGGGAAGACTGGCGATGCGGCGCTGGAGCACATCAGGAGGATGACGAGGTGACTCGGGGGTTGGGGCCGAGGCTGGCAGGTGATACAGCTGGTCTAGACGACGACATAATACTACTAGAGAATGCTAAGCGACGTTCACTGATTTTCCATCAGGATGGCCACCTCACCATGGAGCGTAACAATCATGCCCCGCCTCCGGTCCTCAAGCACTTTGGTAAAGTCCTTCCTAGGTGGGGTAGATGTAGTTGTGTCTACGCCCATCGTCCACAATGTTGCGGTGATTACAATGCAATTTCAAGAGGTCAGTCTGCAGATGATGATTGACTTGCTCCACGAATGGGGGATGGAGGGCAGGGGATGGAAATTCCAATAGATCTCAGCGTCGTAATTTGTTTTTTTGCTTCTAAGGAGAGTTTGTAGATGATATCAACTTGCACCAGCTTTATCCTGCCACTGAACCAACTTATGATTTCTGTTAAGGAAGCAATATATGTTGGCAAGACCTTTGGCTCCCTGGTCGATTTGTGGGTTCTATTGGATGAAGCGTTGTCTGTTATGCACAATTCTCCCTCTCTAATGGCCTTTGCTGAATGGATGGGAAAGCCAATTGATGTTGTTAAAGTTTCTCTGTCTCGTGTTGGACCGGTGCATATGCAGATTTTGTGCTTTGATCCATCTCGTGTCTGTGGTTTCATGAAGATTTTCCCGGGCAGTTCGGCCTATCGTATCTTCGTTCAGGTGGAGGGGTAGCCTGTGGTTAAAAACCCTATCCCCCACCTCCACCCCTCCGCCATCTCGAGATGACAACAACAATAACGACACCATAAATAGAGACAATTCTGGTCCTCCTTTCACCCAGCAAGAGTGGGACACCCTTGGGGCAAACCTACAGGAACTTTACCTCAATCGAGCGCTTAGTGGTGGGGCCGGGGTGCTGCCAAGTATCGTACTGAGTTGCTGACGGATCCGAGGGTGGAGGACAATTCGATGAAGGAGGCTCACCCTAGCCCGTTTTTTGCGGTGTGCTTCAACCTCCGGACCCATTCAACGGCTCCTTTCTCTCTGGTATCGAAGACTGTCCTAAGCAACCTGCAAATGATGCTGAGATTTTTGGTCCTGTCTCGAAGAGCAAGTTAGCAGTTAGAAAGTTCTCCTCCCGCAACCATAGATTTCTGGCCCTGAGCAATTCATATGTTAGAAAGTTCTCGAGGAGCAAGTCCGTTGTCAAAAATGCTATAACTTCCTAACTTTCTGAAGTAATACCAAAAGAATTGGTTAGCAGGTAAGACATAGATTACCTAAAAATAGTTCCCCATGAACTCAAAAAAGATTCCCCAAAAATGAATCCATGTGTATACACAATATCAACATTTACTTTTTATTACAACTTAGTGCTAATGAACTACAAGAATGATATAACTTCCTAACATTATATCTATATCTATACCTACTAATAAAGTAAGGTGCATTTCTTTGATCTTTTCATCCATTCACCATTGGTTTTTTCCTATCCTAGGTGGTACTAAATTTTTGTGCGTTCGTCTGCCTTTTTTAGACAAACTCATGAAGTTTTATTGAACCGTCACAATGTTTACATGGACGGAAGAAAGGTCACCAGGGTGGCCTAACCAAACATGATGGACAAGCGCCAGTTGTAAAGCGTGCTTCGCTAGACTATGAGCCTCGAAGTTCGAGCTCCTAAATTCATGAATGAAATTACAACTAATAAAAGTGCTAGAATACTCTATGATTTCATGTATGATTGCACCATAACTTGCTCCAGTCTTCTGCTTGATATCCTCGATCACCACTTCGCATCTGAAGCCACATGGATGGAGTTTAAATTCAGGTCCTCTACTAGTACCATCGATTCTCGACCAGCAAGTGGTTCTAATGTAGTAGGTCGGGTATACCCCTAACAACAATTGTCGACGCATATAGGAACATGCCATTTTTGTCTCTGCATATCACAGCGGCTGAGCCAACTCTTGATGTACCCAACACTACTGCATCAATGTTTACCTTTGCCCATTCTCCCGGTAGCCGAAGCCAATGTGTTGGTCTTTCTGCTCTTGCATGCACCCTCGCTTCAACCAGTTTCTTCGGAATTTGGAGATCGTTCAGCTGCGACTGAATGAACATATGGTTGACAAGGGACTCTGGAAAATATCATTGTAAACAACCTTTCTCCTTGCACTCCATATCGCCCAAAGGTTGATCACCATGTGTACAAATAAATCATGTGGCAGTACTTTTTTCAACGTGAATACCCAGTCCCTTGCATTGTAGTTGTCGTGCTGAATCATTTGATCAACAAGGTCTTCATCTGAAAGAGACCATGTGCTTCGGGCCATGTAACAATTGATAAGAGCATGCCTCCACTAGTCCCTGGCACCACACAACATGCACATAGGTGATGTTGCCATATTACTGTGCTTGAGGAGGTCTACCGTTGGGATAGAGCTCCGGGCTAGAAGCCACAGAAACAATTTCACCTTCGACGGTACCTCAGTTTTCCATAATGCAATACATGCATTGCCCTCTTGGTCAGCTCCGGACGGTCCATCGTTCTCCTCGATTCAGTTCTCTCTTGTGATCTTGGTTTGCATGATCATTCTGTATGCTGACTTGACAGAAAAAGTTCCCCGCTTCTCTCCACTCCATGCCCAAAAATCAGTAACATTCCTTGTGCACAGTGGTATTGACAAAATGGCTTCAGCGCCAGTGGGTAAAAATATCGATCACACAAACTGTTCATCCCATGTTGCTGTTACTGAGTTGATTAGTATCGATACACGCATCAACCTATTGGTAATCAGCGAAGAGGTAAGCTTCATCATGTCCGGCCTAGGTAGCCGGTTATGATTTTGTGCGTCCGTCTGCTAGAAAAGAAAAAATTTCTTCGTAATTTTGTATGGGGGGCTGCGCGCGTTCTGCCCCAACAAAGAATGCCCACTTATTTATCTGCGCACACAGCTGGAAAACTGTATTTGCCGCCTGACACGGCAAATACTGAGCTTCGCAAAGGGCGCCCAAGACTGGGCTGGGCCATTTTTGTTTTTTACTGTGTTCTATTTCTACCTTTTCTCTTTCTTTTCCTTTCTTTCTCTCTCCTGTTTATTTTTTATTTTTTCTACTTTCATGTTTATTTTTAATTTTCCGTTTTTTCATTATTTAATTTTTTTTTCAAAAATGTTCATAATTTTATTTTTTGTTCAATTTTTTGAAAAATGTTTAGAATTCTAAAATTGTGTTCAGGATTTGAAAAATTTTCAGGACTTTAAATTTTTGTTCTCATTCTAAAATTTATTTAAAACCCCAAAAAATGTTTGTATTTTCCAAAAAATCGAGCTTTTCACAAGTACATGCATTTAAAAAATGTTCAAAATTCCAATATATTCATGTCTTGCAAATTCAAAATAATGTTCGCGTTTAAAATGCACATTTTGTAAAATTGCTCTGAATGTTCAAACCATGTTTCTGCTTTAAGAAATTGTCTACAAATTCAAAAACAAAAATCATGTTTTTAATAAAAGGTTCATATTTTTAAGAAATGTTTTTTAATTTCAAAAATGATCCCATTTCAATTCTTTCATGTTAAAATGTATGGAATTTTAAAAAATTGCTCATAATATTTAAAAAAAATCATGTTTTCAAGAATATTTGGCAATTCATAGAAAGTTCAAAAAAATGAAAAAAAATTGTTTCGAATATGATGCTGCAGTATGTTCTTAAATATCGGCGCTGGCCATTTGTTAGCATTACACGTTGGTTCCAGTGGCTAGCAGCACGTGGTAGGTCCTTTGAGGTCGTGAGTTTGATTATTTAACGCGTCATTGTTTTGGATTTTTACTTGCGCCTTAGGAGCCTTCCAGTGGGCTGGCCTAGACGCGAACCATTGTGCGTTGCACACGCTATTTGATGGAACTAGTGTCATATAGTTGCTCCCACGCAGCTGGCCCCGGAAAAAGTAAAAATATATGTATAGAGTTTGTTCCGTCCATTCCGCATGTAGGTCACAAATTTTTTCGTTTGACCCCGGGTGGGCCGAATTGGCCCTACCACACATTTCTTTTTCCGTCGGATCATATTGTGCCGATGGACAAAACCAACTCAACTAGCTTGCAATTACGATAGGAGTAATCCCACCTTGGAGCTTTATACTAAATCACACCGGTTTTTATATATCCCTAGGTTGTATGGAAATAAGATGATTGACTGAAAGTAAGGATGTTGTCTCGAGAATCATGAGCAAAACAAGGGACTCCATAAATTATTGCCGGTGGTAGTATGCATGTGCTGATAAAAGAGAATATGTTGGTTGGCTATAATTGAAAGAAATTGTGGGCACATGCCAATAAAAAGTGAATATGATGGTATAAGGGAGGGATTGACGATCCAATTGTATCCAAAGGGAGTAAATTGACGATTCAATTTGTATTTCCATCCAAAGGGAGTATATATATAGTTAGAGTCATCATGACATATATTTCCATCCAAAGGAAGTATAGTTAGATTCATCATGACATAGTATACATGTTTCGCTAGTTAATTGACGATCCAATTTATATTTCCATCCAAAGGGAGTAAATACAGTACTAGGTGAGTATAGTTAGATTCATCATGACATATATTTTACTTATCTTGTATTGTAGATGTTGATACAATTTTCTACAAAACTGATCAATCATAGAAAAGTTTCATTAAGAAAAACGCCTTATATTACTCTTTGACGGAGGGAGCGTGCATTATTTCTAAAAAAATACTGTATGGTACGCGCATCATTTAAATGTTGTGTAACCATTATTTTTGTTTAACTCCATAATGCCGCATCACAGCTTTTATACCCGACTATAATCATTACTCAACTACAACAATACAGATACAGCCAAATAAAGACTGGTGCATTTAAAGTACAAAGTCTAATCAGCCGGCAGTTAGTAACTCAATGGAACAGAAAACAAATATGCAAATACCACTTATACTTGCGAGTGTAGAATTACATGGTGCGAGGAAAAAGAAATTACAATGCCAAGAACATGCACCTGGCTTAAAAGATCACTTATTCCTGTCCTAAATTTCAAGAGTATTGCACCGGCTGCAAGGCTTCACAACTTCTAACTCCACACTACAGGGAACTTTCCCCAAAATGTATCTTTCCACGGCCAAGAGCGCTTTGCGGGCTTCCTTCCTCATATGCTTGCTCATCGGGAGGCATCTACCATTTTCACTATCAGAGCACGAAATTTCAGGGTTCGAAGAGGTGTTCAGTGTAAGGTACTCAAGCGACTTCGCATTCTCAAGCATATGGCATGTTAACTCAACCATGCTCTTTGCTGAACAAAAGCCAATGATAAACACATCCTTTATGTTCCTATGCACGTGTCCTGGCATCTGCCTTAGATCATGCGAAGATTCTGCTAAAACCGATTCTTGCCTCACGCGATCCGCATCTACCTGCATTGCATAGATGTTAATGTCAATCATAACGGTTAAAAGACGAAGCATATACTCAAACTAATGCATGGATCCACCAGGCATATAAAAATAAATGTATACTGCTATTTTAAGGTTGAGTGTAGAATATTTATTAAAAATAGATGTTAGTAAAACATTACATAGTTTTACTAGGGGTGTATGTACAGTTTTACTACAATTTGTAGACTTACGGATAAAATGAAAGTCTCCAAGGAAGGACACGCATCGAGAAAAGAAACCAGAGACAAATAATCATAGTCTGGGTTAAAAGCCCCAATACATAGGCATTGGAGGTGGAGGAATTTGCCAGGCACCACCAGTGTATCCCTCTGCATAATAAAATGCTTCAAATTAATTGTTATAACGAAATGCAAGTTGCTACTGATTGTTGTGTAATTCTAGTGTCTAAAAATGCAAACTATAAGAATATACCGCACAATACGAAGATATTTGGAGATCTTCAAGATGTGGCACCATGCGCAGAAGATCGGCCCAAGGATAAGGAACAACATCTTGACGACCTAATAAAGCATCAATGTATAGGTTCTGCAATGAATCACCAAGTGATAGCGGTATTAGGGTACCACCATAATGAAAAATGTATAGATTAGGGGCTTTGCTCTTTATCACTTCCAGATTTCCACAATCCATGACAACCAGGTGGTTAAGCTGCTGCAACAGGCTAGGTATCTCCAAGAAAGATAATTCATTGCAGGACCTGAGTACCAGTTTCTCCAAAGCAATTGAACTGGAAAAAAGGCACCTTAACTCATCTTCTGTAATACTCACACGAAACAATTCGAGTCTAGTCAGGCTTCTTAAGTGGCCAAGTCCTGTTGTGGGGCGGAGGGCACAATTGTAGAGATGAAGCTGCTGGATCGACTTGCCACTCCCATCTAAAAGTGAGAATGGAAAGTTGTACACATTTGTATGGGATTTTTTTCGACAAAAAGCCGCCTCAGATATCTTTCGACAAATAGTTGCATGAGATTTTTTTCGACAAAGAGCTACATAAGTTGATAAAAGCTTCAGGTCAAGTTCTTCAATCCCTGGTTTGACAGCAATGTGAAGCCATCGATCGAGATCGCAAGAGTTGTTGAAAAAGGGGAAACCACATATTTCAAGCTTGAGTGCCTTAACGCCAATGCCTGAGTGGTTTTTGAGAATGTGGTCGGTTTTCCTTGCAAGATCCATCGCTATTTCACATCGACATGACAATCCATCCACCCCGTCATGCAAACCCAGTGTTTTCCTAGTTAAGCTGAGATTGGGAAAATGTCTCCAGTAACTTTTAAATGTATGAGACACGCAGGCAACACGTGCAGCATCTCGCAGAGGAAGCAGAGAATATATATGATGCCATATATCCTGCATGAACATGCATTGGAGAAAAAAATCATCTTAAGAATTGTATATAGGCGAATAGTTGCTTCAGTTTTGAATAGGAAAAAAAGGACCAGATGAAGTAACACTAAAAAAATCTGATCTGAACATTCAAATGTGCAAAGACCATGTAAAAGTATTCAACAACTTTAGCAGCTACAGCAAATTAAAAGTACATGACACGAACACAGATTGCGCAGCTAGAATTGATCCACCAATTTGCGCAGCTAGAACAGACACAACGATATTTTACTTGCAATACAAGTAGTATGTTGCAAATTATCAGCATTTAATGACGAACCTCTGGAAGGGGTGGTCCTGAATATCTCGATTTTTTAACACTCCCAGAATTGTCATCATGTAGGCAGGGTGAGACCTTTCTTTTGGCTACGGATGAAGTCACCAATCCATCTGCAATACACGATGCATCATTTTTAGAATAAGGGAGATGCCAATGGAAGAGAACAAGTATACCGTTTTATCTTGGGAAAACAGCCGACACAATAGAGTGCTCCCGCGCAAAAACAAAAGAAAAACATATACAGATCGACCGCAAACATGCTCTCTTGGTAAGAGATTGAACAGATTACAGATTATCGCAAAAAAGAAGAAAAAAACAACTTGGTTGCATATAGATGCCATCAGGACATGCACACAAGACATGGCAGAGTCGAATAGGCCGAGCTAGGGAGCTGAGTGGCGGGCAACTTACTACGCCTTTGAGTTGGCCGGCGACGCCAATCCGGCTGCATAGACATGAGCCGATTGAGTGCCAGCAACCCCATGGTGTGACGACGAACCGATTCTTTCTCTTCCCTCCCTCCCTCTCTCTCTCTCTTCCGATCGGCTGCTCTATTTATTTTCAAGGGGCAGCCTAACGAAACACGACACGGGAGGAAGCCGGACTCTGAGGCCTTGTTTGGACGTGAGGGTGGATATTTCAAGGGAAAAGATGACCAGGGTGGAATATTCTTGGTCAAATTAAAATCCCGGGGAAAATTCAGATGACCCTTTGGGCAGATGCACGCACGAGAATGAAAAGAGAGTAACGCTCACTCTCTGACCCCCGCGTCGCCCGCATCTGGCGACACGGGGGAAACCTCGACCGCCGGCGGAAGCCCCGCCCTCCACCACCTCCGCTGCTTCGCCGCTGCCGGAGGGCCGGCCGGGGAACCCGCGCCGCGCCTGGGGATGGCGGCGGCGGGGCGGTTTTTGGTCTCCCTGGCGCCGGAGGCCCCTTCCCCGCCGCCCCAGATCCGATCTGGCGCACGGCGGCCTTCCCTCCTCCAACAACTGCCCTCTCCCTTGCCTGTCCGGCGCGGCGGCGCGGCATGCCCTTGGTGCTCCTCCCCGCCCACCCTTGCCTCCTCCATCGGCGCAGCCCTTCTTCTTCGCGCTGCTGTTCATGGGGGGCGTGCGCAAGGCCCTTGGGTGGAGGTGGCCGGGCTAGCCGAGGCTTGGCCCTGCCCCGTGCAGGCCACTCTCCGTCACTGACGGCGTCTCCTCCGAGCTGCGGCGCCGACATCTGCAGGTGTGAGGTCACGGGTGTCTTCATTGGCAGCGGTAGAAGCTTCGCGGTGGATCCTTGTCGGCTTCGCTCCGGTCCCGACGGTCACGGACCTGCGTTCTCCGGTGTCCATGGCATGCCGGCGTCCTACCGGCGCGATTTTGGCCCCGGTGCTTGGATTGCTGCGTCCTTTTCAGCTTCTCTGGCTCGCCGGTGTTCTGGCTACTCCGTCCTCGGCAGCTCGGAAGTGCGCTCCCCTTCCGGTTCCTGGCTTGCCGACGGCGCCGGTCGTCACCCCTACCCATCCGCGTCGGCTCTCTACCTTGCTGCCTTCCCGACCCCATCCTCTTACACGCCATGTCGGCTCCAAAGCTCGTGTTTTTTCGGCGGCAGATGCAGCCCCACCCCTTCCCCCGTAATGAGGTGGCGATTGATCGGCGGGCGGGCTTCCTCATCTTCAGGTCGTCATCTGGTGGCTATGGGATTGCACGGACACAGGCTTGGCGAAATCCATACTCGGCTTGCCGATGCTGGCATGGCCTCTCAACGTGCCCCTCTTCGAGCTTCGGGGGAAACTCTAGGTCCGATTTGTCGGATCGGATGGCGACGGCCTCACAATGCCGTTTCCCTTCTTGAAAGCGTCATCTTGTTTGCTCGCGGTGTCCCCGGTGTTGGCTCTGAAGATGTTCGATGTTGTGCTCATCCGATCTGCCTCTCAAGTTTTAGGCTTGGTGGGTTTTGTTGTGTCTTTTCCCTGTTCGGGCTGAGCATCCCTCTCCCTGCTCTCGGTTTGTTGTACCCTCTATTGTACTCATTTTCTCTTCTTCTATCAATGAAAAGATACGCAAGCTTTGCGTATTCATGAAAAAAAATCCTTTGGGCAGATGGGAAAAGTACTGCTTCCCCCTTGGCTACTGGACGCAGCCTTCTGTAGTTCTGTTGCGCTGGAGCACCCGGATCCAGCTGCGCCCATGCAGCTCTACACGCATCAGGGCATCTCCAGCCGCGCCCCCAGGAAGGCCTCCCCATGCGTTTTTCTTGCGCCGGCGCCGAAAAATCGGCCCGGTCGCGCCCCCAGGAGCCCGATTTTTGCCGGCCTGGGCCGAAAACAGCGCCGGCGGACCCAGGCCGAACCCGGCGCGCTGGGGGCGCCCGGGGGCGCCGGGCGAACTTTTTTGGCGCGAAAAAGCCGCGGGCCCGCCGCGTCAGCGACACGGCTCTCTTCTCGCCCCTTCGTCGTCCTCATCGCCTCGTTTTCCGCAGTGAATCAATGCCAAAGCTGCCGCGCTGCCGCGCCGGTCAGCCTGCGCCATTGATGCCTCACGGGCGGCGCAGTGAAGGCCGGACGACATGCGTCCCTTGCCCTCCCTCGCCCGCCACGCGTACACACGGCGGCCACGCGTACAGGCGGCGTCTCGGCCTATATAAGACGCGTACCAGCGTGCTCGGCGACCACACTCTCTCGCCGTCGTCGTTCCTCCCTCTCTTCTCTCTCGCCGTCGTTTCTCCCTCTCCTCTCTCTCGCCGTCTCCAGCCATGGCCGAGCGCTTCCCTGGTGACGGCGCGGCGGCGAACGGCTTCGGCCGCCGCCATCTCCACGAAGACGAGGCTCGCCTCCTTTACGAGGCCGGGTACCCGGTCCCGCCGGACATGCGGGTGCCTGGCGCGTGGAGGATCAGCGCCGGCGGCGTGCCGGTGCCACCACCACCCACCGGGGCGGCGCGGCGTGCGGAGATCGCACGCATTCGCGCGTCCCTGCCGCGGGCAGCGAGGGAGGGGCCACGGTACGTCCCCGCCAACCCGGGGAGGGATGCAGCAGGGACGACGGAGGCGCAGGCGGGCGCGGCGACGACGACGACGACGGCGGCGACTACACGCGGTTCTACCGCCTCCTCGGCATGTAAACCGCGTGGGCGGGCGGCGAGGCGGGCGGCGAGGGGGACGGCGGGGGTAGCCCGCCGAAGTTTTTTTTCTTTTTTTGTAAAATATGTTTAAGTTTGAACGAACTCGCCGATGTTTGCGTTAAATTTCAGTCGTGTTTGCGCCGTATTTGAATTTTAAAAAAAACATGGGCGCGGCGACTGGGGGGCATCACGCCCCCAGTGCGCGGTTTAGCGCCAGCGCGCCCCCAGGGGGCGATTTTTAGGCGTCCTGGGGGGGGGGGCGAACAGCTGGAGATGCCCTCAGATCGCTGGCAGCCTTGCTTGTGGCGCGACCTACTAGGCAGGCTGCACAGAGCTCCATGGTCGCCCGTCTAATCAGCTATGACTAGTGGAGGATCTGACGCTACGGTTGCGGCGGCCGCCGCCGGTGAGCACGACGGAGGCGGAGCCGTGAGTGCGAGACACAGGCGGAGATCAAGGAAGAAAGTAGGTTCCACAGCCTTGGAGCAGCACGTGGTCAGGGGAGGGAGGCGACGGGAGCGAGCGAGGCGTGGGCGAGAGAGCTAGGTGCCGCGAGCGAGCGAGACAGGGAATTGTCTCCCGATGCCGCGAGGCGTGGATCCTATCCCGGGGATATGGCGAGGATCGGGCCGAGAAAACCTCCGAACTTCGAGGGTCCAAATGTCCACACAGCTAGCCCGGGCCAGATTTTCCGCAAGGGCTTTGCACCCGGGGAGGCCTCATTTGGTTGCAAGGTAAAAGAAAATCAGGGTAGTAAGCCCCGTGGGGGAGTTTTAGGAGTACAGAGGGATCCTCTCCCACCACGGGGCAGATTCAGCCCTATCCCCGTGCTAGTTTGGCAACACCCAATACAGGAGGCGAGGACCGGGGAAGGCACTTTGACTGACCATCACTGAAGGTGGTGGAGCCGTGGAGGTGCTACTCTCGGTAGCTAGGAAAGGAAATCGAGAGGCGGTGCACCGTCGTATTGAGGGTTTTCTCCCCGATCCCCCGAGGCGTGGATTATTCCCTCGTGGAAATGGGTCAGATCAGGGACGAAAACCCGTGGTCAGGGAGCAGCCAAATGGGTCGTGGGCTTACCCGGGCCTAATGTGCCCCGCGGGTCGTGCGCCCTGGTTTTCGACGGGGATCCTCACGGGATTCCGGACAACCAAACGAGGCCGGAAGGGGCCAGGATCCCAGGGGGATCCCTGGGTTACCAAATTAGGCCCAGTGACAGGCTCCTCTACCGTGCACGGTAGGGAAAATATTCTACGGGATGCCCCTGTTCACAACTACATAGGAGACGGCCGGGAAAATATGCAGTGCTAGGGTCCCTCCCGTGATACCTCATGGTGCGATTGGATCTGCGTGTAGGGATAGACGTAGAAACAATTTGGTTTTTAATGACAAAAAATATGTCAGCACTCAGCAGCCCTGACATGATGGGCCCACCACCCAGCACATGTGACAAAAAAATGGGCAAAAACGACAAATATGACCTGCGGTCGAAATCAATTAACAAACTTTGTTGGTGAAAAAATTTCGCCCCACTGACCCTTTCATGTAACGCCCGACAGCCAGGCGCCACACTAAACTGTGCAGTGCCTGACTGACATGCGCTACACATTTGGCCAGCGTCGCACCCCAGACTGACTGAAAATTGCTAAGTCAGCATGCAACGCCTAGACGCTAGGCATTGCACTAGTGGCCGCTTCATCTTGTAGTTGCAAATGGTGAAGCCACTAGTGCAACGCCTACACATTAGGCGTTAACTCTCAGGCGTTACACACTGACTTAGCAACTTTAGTCTGGCAGCGTCGCATTCCAGTCTGTCAGTTAGGCGTTGCACATTATAGTGTGGCGTCCGGCTGTCGGGCTCTATACGAAGGGGTCAGTGGAGCGGAAAAATTTCGCCAACAGTTCAGTTTGTGAATTGATTTCGACCACAAGTCAGAACAGTGATTTTTGCCCAAAAATATGTTTGCACCTACATGCACCTCGGGATTCACATCGGTCAGCCGTGAAGCGAACTCTTCATTATGTTCGCCTCACAACATCTTCGGCCTGCTCCCTTTGCTGTTCTTTCAGCCTTTTTCAGATGCAGACTAAGCAGGAAATCCTGATGATCCGCGATCCAAGAGGGGGGGGGGGGGGGGGTATGCGGTCTCTTTCGGCCCCAACCTGATCGCCTGGAGTGCTCTCAAGCAAGTAGCAAATGCAACTGTAGAACTTATTTCGGTATAGTCTTTGCTTCGTGAGTTACGAGTACCTCAACGACAACCATCGGTTCTTTGATGTGATAACATTGGTGCTACACACCTTTCGTCCAATCTAGTATTTCAGATCAAGTTTATCTCTTCTAAAAATCAGCTTGCGGACATCATCACCAAGCCGTTGCCATTACCCTTGTTTAAAAATTGTCGGCGCAATCTCAACTTGCGGAAGACGGTTGAAATTGAGGGAGGGTATTAGACTTGTATGTAGCTTCATATATGACTTGTAGTTGTACATGTAATCTCTTTATAAATATATAAACACCAACGCCACTAAATTTTGTTTAATAAAATAAATGTGTGCATCATGTGATGAGATTCCTACTTCGAACAAAAAAATATTTTCCTTTTTGTTTGACCATGATACCTCACAGCTTTTGTACCCAACTATAATCACTAGTCAACTAGTTCAATAGGTACAGCCCACTTAAAATACAAGCCTAATCGATCAGAACAAGAACAAAAGAAATGATGCAAATACCACTTATTCTGGCCGTGTAGAATCACGCGCGCACGCACACACAAGGTGCAAGAAAGAGAAATTACAATGGCAAAACATGCACCTGGGTTAAAAGACGGGAAGAGCACCTTATTCCTGGCCTAAATTTTAAAGAGTATTGCACCGGCTGCAAGGCTTCACAACTTCTAACTCTACGGTAGATGGAACTTTCCCCAAAATGTGTCTTTCCACGGCCAAGAGTGCTTTGCGGGCTTCCATCCTCATATACTTGTTCATTCGAAGGCATATACCATTTTCACTTTTAGAACACAAAATTTCATCATCCCCAGAGATGCTCAGTGTAAGGTACTCAAGCGACTTCACATTCTCAAGTATATGGCATGTTAGCTCAACCATGCTGTTTGCATAACAGAAGCCAATGATATGCACATCCTTTATGTTCCTATGCATGTGGCCTGGCATCTGGATTAGATTATGAGAAGAATTTCCTAAAACTGATTCTTTCCTCACGCGATCTGGCTCTACCTACATTGGATAGATGGCAATGTCAATAACAACAGTGAAAAGACAAAACATATACTTGTATTAATGCTATATAACTTAGTAAAACTGCACATAGTTTTGCTAGGGGTGTATGTACAACTTCTACTACACTCTGTAGACTTACGGACAATACAAAAGTCTCCAAGGAAGGACACGCATCGAGTAAAGAAACCAGAGACAAATAGTCATAGTCTGGGGTAAAAAACCCAATACATAGTCGTTGGAGGTGGAGAAATTTGCCAGGTACCACCAGTGTATCCATCTGCATAAAAAATGATTTAGATTAATTATCCCAGTAAAGTACAGGTTACTGCTTGTTGCGTAGTTCTGGTGTCTAATAATCCAAACTATAAGAATATACCGGATAATATGAAGATATTTCAAGAGCTTCAAGATTTGGCACCACGTGCAGAAGATCGGCACAAGCATGATGAACAACGTCCTGATCTGAAGCATCAATGTATAGGTTTTGCAATGAATCACCAAGAGATAGTCGTACTAGGGTACCACGATATCCAAAACTGTACAGATGAGGGGCTTTGCTCTTTATCACTTCCAGATTTGTACACTCCTCGACAACCAGGTGGCTAAGCCGCTGCAACAGGCTAGGTATCTCCAGGAAAAATAATTCATCGCAGGACCTGAGTGTCAGTTTCTCCAAAGCAATTGAACTGGAAAAAAGGCACCTTAACTCATTTTCTGTAATACGCACAAAAAAAAAATTTAGACTAGTCAGGCTTCTTAAGCGGCCAAGTGCAACCGTGGGACGGAGGGCACAGTTGTTGAGATAAAGCTGCTGGATCGACTTGCCACTCCCATCTAAAAGTGAGCATGGAAAGTTGTACACAGTTACATGTGATTTTTGAGATATCTTTCGACAAAGAGCCGCATGAGATTTTTCTCGACAAAGAGATGCACGAGATTCAATAAGCCGGAGGTTAAGTTCCTCAATCCCTGGTTTGACAGCAATATGAAGCCAACGATCGAGATCACAGGAGGTGTTGAAAAAGGGGAAATCACATATTTCAAGCTTGAGTGCCTTAACGCCAATGCCTGAGTGGTTTTTTAGAATATGGTCGGTTTTCCTTGCAAGATCCATCGCTACTTCACATGGACATGACAATCCATCCACCCCGTTATCCAAACCCAGTGTTTCCCTAGTTAAGCTGAGATTGGGAAAACAACTCCAAGAACTTCTAAATGAATGAGACACGCAGGCAACACGTGCAGCATCTCGCAGAGGAAGCAGAGAATGTATATGATGCCAAATGTCCTGCATGAACAAGCATTGGTGAAAAGATCAACTTAGGGATTGTAAAGGCGAACAGTTGCTTCAATTTTGGAAAGGAAAAATAGGATCGTTTGTAATAACACTAACAATAAGGTAGTTATATCTGAGCATTCAAATGTGCACAAGACCATGTAAACGAATCCAACAGCTTTAGCAGCTACGGTGAAAAACACGAACATATGCACCGCAGTGGACTACGAAGCCAACAAAAGCACAGAGGTAGCACAATCACACGGGAAGAAGTTGAAGCAACTAGTACGGGGATAGCTATAGCTAGGAAAGTAGGAAGTCTAGTCCTTATGAAGAGATAATTTTATTTAGCTAGTATTGATCCACCAATTTGCGCAGCTAGAACCGTCACAGTGATATTTTACTTGCAATATAAGTAAGTTGCTAATTATCAGCATTCTTATGGCGAACCTCTAGAAGGGGTGGTCCTGAATATCTCGATTTTTTATCAAGTCGAGAATTTTCATCATGTATGCAGGGTGAGTCCTTCCTTTTAGCCAGGGATGAAGTCACCAGTCCATCTGCGATACACGATGCATTGGTTAGACACAATAAAATTACAGGTATATTGCTCTTTTATTCTTCGGGGAAAAGAAACTGTAAACGGCAGATACAATAAATTTTGTACAGATCGACCGCCGCCCAGCCCTCTTGGTAAGACATTGAACAGATTACAGATTATTAATGGCAAACAAAGAAAAATAGAGCTTGGTTATAGGCTGTTGATGCTAAAAGAAACGTGCTGAACTAGATGTCATCAGGACATGAAGACACAACACATGGCAGAGATGAATAAACAGAACGGCCGAGCTAGGGAGGTGAGAGTCGGGCGGCTTACTGCGGCCTTGAGTTGGCCGGCGACGCCGATCGCGCTGCATAGACATGAGCCGATTGAGTGCCGGCAGCCCCATGGTACGGTGCGACGACGCCAGGCTCGAGAGCACAGATCAGGCGGAGCGATTCTCTTTCTTTCTCTCTCTCCAGGTCGGCTGCTCTATCTATTATTTTCAGTTTTGAGGCAGCAGGGAGAGCTTTATCTGAATTCGGATCCAAGAAAGAAGGCGAGGCGGAAGGGGGATCGATCGCGTCGGCACCGGCCGCGGAGGGGCAGCCTAACGAAACAAGACACCGGGGGAAGCCCGACTGACGGGACGGGACTCCACCACCGCACACACACCGTATATTCTTTGGAAAACTCTGTAAATCAACCGGCTGATCCCTTCCTCCTGTAAACCACCTCCTCCTCTCGACACGTGCTTATCAATGAAAAGTTAGCGAATCGGAATATTTTTTTTTGAGCATCTGTACAAACACAAGCGCTCATATACACGCGCATACACTCATCCCTATGAACGCACACACGCACACCCTATCCCTATGAGCACCTCCAAGAGACTGAGCCGGCATATCATCTTGAGATTTACGAAGTCACTGTAGGCGCCTCGTCGTCAACCGAAATGTCTCCTCCCACTGAAAGCGCATCGCCGAAAATCCTGAAATAAATCCAGAATTAATGCGAGCACCAGGATTTGAACCCTGGTGGGTTGGGGATACCACTGTCCACCTAACCAATTCAACCACAGGTTGATTCGCAGCCAATCGGAATATGACACATGCTTTAGTAGGGGCTTTGGAGGGGTACACATTTGTGTGCAACTAGCTATTAACGCTGAGAATTCTAATTCACTTTGACATTGGCTGCATGGGCATGCATGGCCGGCACTTCCTATTGGTTTCCATGCATGGTTCGCATCCAGAGGTTGATTTGTTTACGGATTTGCTATTTTTCAGCTGACTGATTTTCAATTTGCTTTCATTCAAATTGTTGGCCGCTCGCTGAGATTCACGCTCGGTCCTGTTGGCTTTGTGCTGGTTTTCGGGCTTGTTTTTTCTCATCGGGCGCGGTTTTCTGCTTCAGCCCGTTTGCAGCGCGCCATAGTCTTCAGCCTGTGCGTCTGAGTTTTTTGTAGGAGCTTGCAGCGTGCCATAGTCCTCCATGCCGTGGTCTTGTGTTTTTTGTTGCGGATGTAGGCCAAATCCCGCCCGGTTTGAATTTCATAGGCCATTTCCCTGGGCAGTGTTCTACTGTTGATGTGGATGTACGCGTAGACGTAAGTTCTCTGCTGTTGATGTGTAGGTAGGCGTATAGGCGTTAGTTTTCAGGGGTGGATCCCGTGGCTTGACTTCTGAAGATCGAGTTCTGGTTGTTCTGTATTGGGTTGTAGTTGTAGTTGTAGCCCCTAATTTTACTCATGTTTTTGTTCCACGCCGTTGTTTTATCCCGCTGGTTACTGAATTTTTCTGTTTGGACGTTCCCTTCTCTGTACCTACCTGAATTTTATGCTTGTTTTTTCAGTGTTCCCCCATAATAGGAGTGTATGTTACGCTGAGATTTACCTAGTATTGTATGCAGTTTTGCTGTGCGATTTTTAACCCAATTAGCTGCCCCTATAGCTTCATTGTACCTCGTCCTGTGTAGCTTCACTGCAACCTCATGCTTTTCAGTGTTTTTGCCATAGTTTCAGTGTTCATTGCATGAGGATTCTTTTTTCTTGTTGATTGTTTGGTCCAGTAGCATTGGACTAGCTCTGAATTTACAGCTGGCATTGGTGTGTTAGTAGCATTGGTCCAGTAGCATTGGATTAGCTTTGAATTTACTCTGTATTTGTAACTCTGATCTACAATGTAGTTCAACTAGTTCAACTTTTGTTTCTTTAGTCTATATTGTGTCTCTGAATTTCACTGCAATGCCCCCAGTTGTGTTATGATGTATCTCTCAAATTACTCTGTAATGTGTGTCTTTATTTCACTTTAATCCACCAAGTTATTATTACGCAAATTATCTTTGAAGTACACTGTAATGCGCTAGAATTACAGTCTAATGTATCTCTAATATTTTCTGAATTTCACTGTACTGTTATCTGAATCTCTAAATTACAGTCTAATGCGCCAATTGTGTTATGTTAATTTGCGTCAGTATTTATAGTGTAAATCCCACAGTTTTTGGGTGTAAATTGTATCAGCATTTGCACTGTAATTCATGCCCTTTTTTGATTACTCTGTAATTTGCATCAGTATTATAGTGTAATCTCCTCAGTTTTTGACTGTAATTCTACATCCAGCCTTATTTGGTGTGTAATGCCCCTCCAGTGTAATTTGGACCAGTATTACAGTGTAGTTTCCCATATTCTTTCAGTGTAATTTGCCTGGATTTTATAGTGTAAGTTGGATCAGTATTATAGTGTAAGTAATGTATGTATTTTGTTTCAGTTCTTCAATGTAATTGCCCTGATTACAGTGAGCAGTTGAGTTCATGTAATTTTCTATTTTGATTCACTGTAATATCAATTCTGGGTTAATGTAATTTAAATTATAACATATGCAAATAGTTACAGTGATAGCACACAGAAACTTACACTACGGTATTATATTTTTTACTATAATTTAAACGTAAGTCTTGCATTTTCAGTTCCTTTAAGTGGTGTTCAACTGTTTAATAGTTTCGGTGTAGCACTTTCTGACTTTCCTAATTTCTATTTTCTATTCTTTTATTTTATCATGTAATCTGTTTATAGGCTTAATTTTAAGAAATTGGTAGACTCCGCAAGGTTTAGGAACAGGGTGGCCCTGTCGAATCATTTTTTGACACTGCAGATTCGTTTGACAAACCGTTCATGCCTAAGGACTTTGCTGATAATGAATAATTGATGCAGCATTGGTATTACTTTTTGTCCTTTATTTTGCTCTTTTTGCTTTACATGAACCATATAGTACCAGATTACTTACTCCTAACTATACCCTTTTTATGCTCGGGACCTATCTAAGACTGATGGAAATATTAACAAAGCTCTGTTTCACATCTACATGAATCATGTGTGTGAATTTTAATGTTGCTTATCACTCTTGTTTGATTTCTCTCTTCTCTCTGGTTAATTGAATGTTTTTTTCTCCCTTTGTATGTTTTTAACAGAGTAAGATGCTTAAAGAGAAAGATTTCATCTGTCGGAGAACGTATTGTGGTAAGCTACCCTCTCAATCCCCCTCCCCCCTGATTATTGTATCTAGTAGATATTCTGGCAGGTTTTCACTACTGTTGTCAATGCTTGCGCCCTAGGTACAGGGATGTTGTTCAGAGATATGGAATGGAGTGCCTCCTTAAGTTTGCTAAAACAGAGGTCCCTCTTACAGTATTCGGCTTGTCAAATCGATTGCTACTGATTTCGAACTTCTTTGTAACTAAATTTCCTTGTTCAATTTCTTTGGCCTGCTCCATATCTGAATCCAGTGATGTTGTATGTGCCAGTTAGAAGGATAACAATAAAGAGTACATTTAGAGTATGTAACCGCTACAATGTTTTCAGTTCTCTACCTCTTGGTGTTTGTTCTTTTCTTTACCTTATATATTACCTTTGAATGTAGGAGTTGTGTGAATGAATGTGGGCCTACATTCAGAAATGCATTTTCTTCATTTTCTAGTGATAACCTTAGCTATGTATCATCCGTTGCTCCGTATACGTGCACATTTTGGAAAGGAAACATAGGACAATTTACGGTAACATAGGACAATGTATCATCCGTTAGGTAACATCATTTTTCTAGATAGGTTTCGGGGTTTGTCCATCTAGCACTCTCTTACTGTGAGCAATTTACGGTCAGAGTGTTTCAACTGTAAAGACTGCATATCTTACTACTGTAATTCAATTGCAGATTTACAGTGTAAACTCCACTGTAAAACTGTAAATATACTGGTGTAATTCAATTGATTTACACATGTTTCTACTGCAATTTACACTGTAAATCTTTCACTATTTACACTGTAATTTTGGGTAAACTTCAGTGTAGAAAATCTATTGTAATTACACTGTAACTCTATTCTAAATTACACTGTAAATCTTCACAGTAAACACTGTATTTGCACTGTAATTTTGGTGTAAATCTACTGTAAATGACATTGTAAAGATATCTACTGTAATTACACTGTAACTCTACTCTAAATTACACTGTAATCTTCATAGTAAATATTGTATTTGCAGTGTAATTTTGGTGTAAGTCTACTGTAAATTACACTGTAAAGAAATTTACCTTAATAGCACTGTAACTCTTCTCTAAATTCTGTAGTTCATTGTCAGATTTACACTGCCATTGTGTTGTAATTACACTGTATGGAAACACTATTTAAACTGTAGATTCTACTGTTTTTAACACTGTGACTGTACTACAAGTTGATGGAGAAGTGACGCGTTTTCACGCCGGTACCTATGTTTTTTTCGTCTGGGTGTTGTATACAGTATCAGTGAACTTTTGGGACCTATTTTTTCAAGTGTTCTCATGTGTCGTGTTTGTCAGGTGTTTTTTTGGGCGTATTGAGTCTGTCCTAGCTTTTCGGTCTTTTTTGGTATCGGGTCAGGGAAAACAATTGAATGAGAGATCCGTTAGCGTACGTACAACCGCAACAATTTGATTGGCTCGAAAATTTGACTGAAATCGAATTGATTTTCAGTCGACTGTTAAATAGACAGTCCCGTTGTTTACGTCCTTCTTCCCGTTCTTTGCCTGGTTGTCATGTTTCTCTCCTGTCGGCTGGTTTGTTTATTCCTCTTCCAATGTGTTTTGTCCTTTTGCGTTTGTTCTCACTTGCATGTGGCTATTTTTTTTAAATAATACAATTTTTTTTATTAATTTGCACAAATATTACGCTTAAAAAAAGAATTTTAGAAATAATACACCGTCAGCCCGCTGCGGACCGATTGGGCCTAGTCAGCCCACAGCAGGCCGACTGGGTGCACTCAGCCAGTAGCAGGCCGATAGCTGGCCAGCCTGCGACGTGTCGCGCGCGGATTGGGTAGGCCACGTCACGAGGGGGGAGAGAGGGAGCTGTCGGCGCGGCGGTCACGAGGAGAGCCCCTGTCAGCTTACCGCGGGCCGATCGGCCAGCTGCGGGCCGACAGGGTGTGGACCCACCTCGCGCGGCAAGGCCGGCTCCCTGCGTCTTCTTCCTCCTCCCACGCGAGCGTTCTTCTTCTGTTCTTTCCTTCTCCTCTCCGTACACCAAAATGCCCCCAATTTCTACACCTAAATGAACCATTTATTTGTGGATTTGGCACCGTGAATGGATTCTACTCAGTTAGGGCAACCAAAAGAGACCTCGATCTACTGATGGGGTAGCTCATGGCGGTCGTGGTGAGCATTTAGGTGGAGTTTTTTTCCAGCTCATTGGTGGAGCTTGTTGCGGCGGTGGAGGTGGAGGTGGTGGTGGAGAAGTTGGGGCAGTGTGGTGGAGGCGGTGGAGGTGAAGCTCCGGCAGTTTGGTGGAGTTTCCCGCTCCGATTCCGGTGATTGAAGGCCGTCGTTCGTCGTTCGCACGCACGCTTCAAGGGTATATTTCAACCAACATTTTATTTTTCGTAGGTGCTCCGGTAGTATTTGTTAATATGTTTCGATGTGAATAAATTAGGTGTGTGATTATTGTTAGTTGCTCCGGTAGTATACGTAAATATATTTAGATGTTAACTAATTAGTTGTGTAAAAATTTGTAGTTGCTCCGGTAGTATTAGTTGCTCCGTTAATATTCTGTAATATATAGCTAGCTAATATATAGACATGTCTAATATTTGTTAGTGGGGGTATATTAAGTTGTTGCTTAATACTTGTATTTCGTTGTTGAAAAAAAATAGGTGAGCCGAGATGTCCGATGAAGTGAGCTTCAGATTTTGCTATGGTCCTGGTACTGTCCAAACAACTGAGATGGGAGCAGATCCGAGTGAATTTACTCACATAGATGTGCCAATGAGCGCACCTCAAACATGGTCTGTCAGTCAGTTGAAAGAATGGATTGCGGCAAGTTTAGGTCTTGATACTGAAACACACACCGTCGGTGTTCATGCATTGTGGACACTGTCAAGTTCAATAATTTACTTTTATTTGAGGCCGATAGAGCGAGACTCCGAATGGGTGCGGTGGTTACAAGGTTGTGAACGAAGGGGATGCAATCCTGTTGCTTTAGTGCTTCCCGTCGTGAAGGAGGTCACTGCACATGAAGGCGAGGGTGGCTACGATCCTGGTCATAGCAGTGTAGGGAGGCAGTTATCTATGTCAAATGCTAGAGATGATGGTTACGAACAAGGACAGAGCAGTCAGGTAGAAGGAGGAAATGCTTATGGTTATGAACCATGGGCAGAGTAGTCAGGTAGAAGGAGGAAATGCCGATGGTGATTACAATGGCGAGGTGGACACCGATGAGGTAGATGGGCACATGTAGGATCAGATGGAAGAAGAAGACACCGATGTTGAAAGGGGTCATGCCGATGATTCTGACGAGTCAAATGAAGAAGAAAATGCAGAGGAGGTCCCGAATCCTGCATCGTGGAATCATGACTTCTCATCTGCAATGACCGTGAATGATGGACATGATTCAGCCTGGCAATATCACCAGAACAATATTGTGACGGGTGCTATGTATCCGAACAAGCTAGCCCTGAAAGATGCAATAATTAACTGGGCAATGTCCACGCAAAGGGTTTTCACAGCTCAGGTGTCCAGTCAGAAATTCCTGATAATGGTATGCAAGAACGCAGATTGTCCCGCCAGAGTGCACGGCTTTCTCCCTAAGTATGGCACAAGTTGGGTGATAAGTGACTTAGTTAATCACAGTTGTCTTATTCCCTGCATCCCTCAGGATCATGCCAACCTTTCATCGAGGCTTATTGCTCGGTTGTTTTACGATGAGATAGTGCAGGGCAAAGCTATGGAAGTGAAGGCAGTCCAGACAAAAGTCTTCGCCAGGTTCAAGTACATAATTTCTTATGGCAAGGCTTGGAGGGCTAAGCATGCGGCGCTTGAGAGGAGATTTGGTTATTATTTTGATGCATATGACTCTGTTGTCCAGCTCCTCCAAACCCTGCAGCAGCGGAATCCAGGCACCTATATCGATATCCAAGACATGTTCATGCCAGAGTTCCCAACTGTGAGGGTGCTGCATCGTCTCTTCTTCTCTTTCGGTGTATGCATCGAAGCTTTCAGGCATTGCCGACCGGTGATATGTGTTGATGGTACTTTTCTCACAGGCAAGTACAAGGGTCAGATCCTGACAGTCAAGACGGCCAAAATCAAGTCGTCCCACTCGCATTTGCTTTTGTGGAGAGTGAGAACATTGAAAGTTGGACATGGTTCTTCAGGCAGTTGAAAATATCAGTTGTGAAGGAGAAGCCCAATGTGTGCATCCTTCATGTCCGGCATGCAAGTATACTCAGTGCGATAAGGACACTGACAAACTCAGGCCCTGAGGAACAAGTTCCATGGCAGGACTTGCAGAGCCGTTGGTGCATGCGCCATTTGGGGGCTAATTTCTTCTCGCAGTTTAGAAATAAGAACCTGGTGAATCTGTTCAAAAAACTCTGCAAGCAGAACCAGTTATGGAAGTACAATTTGATACGCGACATACTTAATGTGTGCACGCGGAGACACGTGAGGGACAGGAAAGCTGCAAGAGATGCAGCGGTGAGGGCACATGTTGAAGCAGTAGCTGCACAGTTGGCAATAGGAACATCGGCCATGGAGGAGGAGCCTGTTGGGCTATGTGACCTGCCAGGCTTTGACCCACCTGGTACTAGGAGAAGGCTTGGGAGGTCGATTAAAACCTTCGAGCAGTGGATAGAGCATGAGCCTCTGGAGAGGTGGTCTTTGCTACATGACACACATGGAGCAAGGTACGGTGTCATGACAACGAACCTCGTGGAAACTTACAACTTTGTCCTCAGAGGAAACCGAGCATTGCCACTTACAGCCATCGTTGAGGGTATTTTCTATGGCACCGTCAAGTATATCGGAGATAGACGTCAAAAAGCAGAGCAGCATATCTTCAACAACCCGAATACACAATACTGTGAAAGAGTCACGAAGTACATGGACAACAAGATGCAAAAAGCTAGGTCACACACTGTAGTCGCCATCGGTAATCAAGAAAGAAGGTTTGATGTCCGCTTAGCCAACAACAAATTCGGATGTGCAAATGAGTTGAGGACGCATGATGTGAAAATTGGTAATCAAGCCTGGCCAACGTGTGAGTGCACATGCAACAAACCGAAATTGCTTCACCTACCTTGCTCACATGTACTTGCTGCTTGCGGGCAGCTTGGAATGGACGCAATATCGTTTGTGTCTCCATTTTTTTCTGAAAGAGTCTGTCCTCAATACCTGGACAGGTGAGCTAATGGGTTTTTGATCAATGGGTAATTTCAACAACGTCAACCCCGCTGAAAGATGTTACATTCCAAACCCAGAGCATATGCGTACAAGTAGAGGTAGACGGGCAGTGTCAGCGCATCTGGAATGATATGGATGAATCTGAAGCAGGAGGTCCAACTAGGCAATGCATTCTATGCAATGAATTTGGCCATAGGGACACTAATTGTCCCACTTTCGTCACTGGGCGTGGACGAGGCAACCGGGGAAGAAGAGGAGGTAGAGGCAGTAGAGGAGTAAGGGCGAGAGGAAGAAGCTAAGCTAGTAGTAGTATGTTCTGAATTTGTATTAAGTGTTGCACTATGTTCTGAATTTGTATTAAGTGTGGCACTATGTTCTGAATTTGTATTAAGTGTGGTACTATGTTCTGAGTTTTTATTAAGTGGCGCACTATGTTCTGAATTTGTATTAAGTGTGGCACCATGTTCTGAATTTTTATAAAGTGTGACACTATGTTATGAATTTGTATTTAGTGTGGCGCTATGTTCTGAATTTTTATTAAGTGTGGCACTATGTTCTGATTTTTTATGTGCAGGAATGTCGGGAATGTGGTTGCTGAATGGGGACATTAATAGGGGTCATCGTGGTGCGATATGGTATGAGCGCAAGCTTGAGCCTCTGGTCACTCGCACTCCTAAGGAAAACTGGATGATACACCCAGGATGGCTTCAGCGGTACATGCTTTATTAATTTGCACACTGACATGCATATTAATGGGAGACACTAACTGAAATGTTCTCTGATGAAGGTTGAAATGGACCGGCCTTTTACCTTTCGCGCGTCTGGTTGAGTCTATCCCGGGTGAGAGACGCATCGCCATCGACGGGTCCTTGCTGAGCTGCTTAGTGGACCGTTGGAGGCCAGAGACCCACACGTTTCACTTCCGATGGAGAGAGATGGCTCCTACTCTGGAGGATGTGTCACTTTTGCTCGGACTACCGTTGGCAGGTCATGCCATAGGACCGTTGGACGCACCGGCTGGTTGGGAGCGAGCCCTTACACAACGTTTTTATGGTGTTTTTTCGGATGCTCCGGATCCGGTATGGGAGCATTACGGACCTAAGTATGAGTGGTTGCTCAATTTTCGGGTAATTTCCTCAACCTCTTATCTTCAAGTTATCATGCATATGGTTTTAAAGAAAATAACTGCGGCTAACTAAAACTTTCTCTTTGCTTAATGCAGATCCAAAACTTCCGTGCGCCGTTGACTGCGGAACAGATCACTCGGAGCCTGGAGGCCTACTTAATGTGGCTTTTCGGCAAGGTGATGTTCACAGAGAACCATGTTACCACTATTAGCGCGCTCTACATCCCTGTGGCACTCGAGATAGCGAGCGCTCAGATGGCGGATCAGATCAGACAGAGGAGTTGGGGTTCGGCGGTCTTAGCGGCTACATACCGAGGTATGTGCAATGGTTGCCAGCTTACATCGAGAAAGCCAGCCCGTGTTGGATGCCCTCTATTCCTACAACTATGGTCGTGGGAGAGGTTCTCTATAGGGCGACCAGATGTACGTGTTCGTGAGCCTATAGACGCCATGTTTGATGTTGACAGCATCGATATGCCTACTTTCGGTCTGTGTTGGACACGTCGCGAGATATGCACCGTGTTATAGTTTAATGCAACTTTTTTCTGCACAAGAGATAGTTCGATGCTAGCGGCTACTAACTTTTGTTTTCTGCATAGACACTTTGCTAGTGATCAGACCAGGAAGGCATACACAGTATTGAACGAGCAGTTCGATGCGTACACCGGGGTCATCTGGCAGCCCTACACGGAAGCAGCCATACAAGCGAGATACCCTGGTGGTCTGTCTGTGCTATGCACAAGGGACCGAGATTACTGAATGACAAAATCAAAGATCATCTTCGATGTCTTCGTCGAGGAGATGGCACAACAGAGGGTTATGAGGCAATTTGGTCTTCTGCAGTTGGAGCTGCCTCCCCTATAGAGAACCCGGTGCCAGCACACATCCACAGGTATTAACCAGTTTTTCAATGTTGCATTATCTTTCATAGTACTCTATTCGAAGCTTTAGGTAATTGTTGAACACACACCACAATTTTAGGACGACAAGGAAGGGCATGACCTGGACAACTGCTGACTGGCTAGTTAGACTAGAGCCGTATGTTATAGAATGGGAGACAACAAACACACATCTATGGCACGAGAATCACAATTTTGATCTCAATGAATTCAATCTCTATTTACGGCGCTACATGACCGGAACACGGTTACGCATCGTTGAACACTCCCACCCAGAGGAGATACCGGATCCTACTCCGTCGGATATGTACCCGAGCTATGACACTTCGGGCTCTAGGCAGTACGCGGTAAGATATATTTTCTTTAAGTAATGTTGTCACATACTTTGACGTGCAAGAGACATACATTATTAATCGTCATGGAAATTTACAGGCTACCTTGACACACGAAATCTATGAGGACGTGACCACCTTTGGACGATCACTGTCGTCTGGACCTCTTCTTCAGCACCGTCCAGTGCTACAGCCCTTCTTGGAACGAATTCAGAACAAGATACGGACTGTGTACGAGGCTATCACGTGCACCCCGAGAACCGACGTTGTTCAGCACCAGCACCAGCAGCCGCGTCACTCCATGCACCAACGTCAACCACGTCCACGTCTAGCACATCAGCCGACAACCAGGCCACCCCGTCCTGACCAACCTGACAGTTCAACGTGGCAGCAACCACAGCACTATGGTCCCATGTCGAGCTTCGTGTTTTCTCCACAGCCACAACAGCACGGTCCCTCGTCGAGCTTCGTGTTTTCTCCACAGCCACAACAGCACGGCCCGTCGTCGAGCTTCGGGTTTGAGCCAGAGCAGCCGTCACAACCAGCAGGTAAGTGTCTTCATTTTTATTGTTTTCAATATTAATTGAGGCGACCTCATTCTTCATGACTAAACGTTCCATCGTGCAGGAGCCTACGGATATCATGCGTCTATGTCAGTATCACATGATATGTGGGGGAGTGATCAACATCCCGAGGAGAACATACATGCTCAGATGTCGCAGCACACCCAGTGGATGAACATGTATTCGACTCCTCCACCAGGCCCCACACAGGATACACAGCATGACCAGGGAGAGTCTGAAATTCCTCCTCGTAACATTAGGCCACCTAACAGGTTGGGATGGTCGCCGCTTTCAGATCCGCCTCCCCGCCAGGCCAGACGTCGTCACTGACGCTTCCATCTATCAGTAGAGACATGACCATCTACTTATGTATGAGACTTATGTCTATTCTATGTATGAGACTAATGACTATGTACTTATGTATGAGACATATGCCTACTCTATTTTAGTACTCTGTTATCTGAACTACAACATCATATTTAGATAGAACATAATGCTCGCACAACAAGACAGTATAAACAACTAGATAGAACTACATCTAAATTAACGGTACGTATGACTAAACTTATAACATACATCATAAAAACTACATGAAGTCATCATCGTCATCCTCCGTCGATGCAGAACTCTTGCCCTTCGAGGATGCAGAACTCTTACCCTTGGACGATGCAGAACTCTTGCCCTTCCAAGAATGCAGTACTCTTGCCCTTGGACGATGCAAAACTCTTGCTCTTTGACGATGCAGAACCCGGAAGCGGCGGCATGAAGATATCATCTTCGTCCTCGCTCTCCTCAGTCCATAAAAATGGATGCTTTTCTGCAGTCCTTCTAAAAGTTTCACTCTTCGGCTCCACTACCTTCTTCCACCTTGCATGCAACCTAAGAAGTTCTATACGTACCTCCTCATAGGTCCTTTCAGGCCACCCAGACATACGTAATTCGTGAGCCAACTCATTCATTATGGTGTCACTACCGGTGAGTTCGTCCCATGGAACTATCCTATTGTCCATCCTGAAATCGGTAGCTAGCCTCAGAAGAGTCCTGCTCATCTCAGGGTGAAAACTACGATCGAAAGGATAATGGGACATCTCAACTACACTACACTGGAATGCTTATCCTCCTCTGTCTGAAGGGGGTTTTATAGGTAGGGATGAGAAAATGGCGGGAAAGAACGACTGCGGTATGGCGGGAAACGATTGGCGGGAAACGGGTGACCGGAAAGAGTTGGCGCGAACATATGGCAGGATACGGGTGGCGGGAAAGAGTTGGCACGAATATATGACGGGAAACAGGTGGCGGGAAAGAGTTGGCGCGAAACGATTGGCAGGAAACGGGTGGCGGGAAAGAGTTGGCGCGAACATATGGCGAGAAACGGGTGGCGGGAAAGAGTTGGCGGGAAACGGGTGGCGGGAAAGAGTTGGCGCGAACATATGGCGGAAAACGGGTGGCGGGAAAGAGTTGGCGCGG
The DNA here is from genome assembly GCF_003073215.2 of Triticum urartu. Classification (NCBI taxonomy): domain Eukaryota; kingdom Viridiplantae; phylum Streptophyta; class Magnoliopsida; order Poales; family Poaceae; genus Triticum; species Triticum urartu. Next base: position 467,027,045 of record NC_053026.1, on the reverse strand, counting down.
ACATATGGCGGGAAAATATTGCGGGGAAAGGGTTGCACGAAATACGTCATAGTTTATAAAAAAAATCCGGGGATCGTTCGGAACAAAAATGGTGGCATGCACCGGTCGGCCCACAGCAGGCCAATTAGTCCCTGTCGGCCCACTACTGGCCAGGCCAATCGGCCAGCAGCAAGCCGATAGGATCTCAGTCGGCCTGCTATGGGCCGACTAGGTCCACTCGGCCTGCTGCGGGCCCACGGTGTATTATTTTTGAAAATTATTTTTTGGATGTAATATTTGTACAAATTAATAAAAAATGTATTATTTTAAAAAAAAATTAGCCTTGCATGTGTGCGCTCTTGTGTTATGCCAGGAGGGCTTGCCGTCGCCGCAGACCCATGTCATCGTGGGCGATTTGCATGTTGCTGGTTGCTTCCAATTTGTGCTTCTCCTGCGGCACGTGCATTTTTGTGAAGTCGGCTGCCGTTCTGGCCAGGCTTTTCAGGCCTCGCACATAGTCGGTTGCCGCTTTTATACATTCTTCTAGTTGATTCTTCTTTACATGCGGTAGCTGCTTTCAAATTGTCTTCTGTTTCATGGTTGCCTGGTATAAATACGGGCCCTTGCATGCCTCCTCCTTCCATTCCGCTTCCAGTCAGTTGCGCCCCCTCTCGCAATTAGTGGCTGGATTCATTGATCTAGGAATGGGTACTCCTGCTGCTGTCCGGTCTAGTCGGGGTCGCCAGGGCGTCGTCCTGCACACCCATCCTTTTAGAACTCCCCTCCGGCAGAGCCTCGCCGGAAGGCCCCACCACGGAGCCCCGTCTCCCAACCTTGCCAAGGCTGCAGCTGGTGAGTGCAGGCCCATGATCGCCGCGACAGGCCCGTGCTCGGCTGCAAAAAGCTGGCCTGCAATGAGCCCTACAACGTCATCGCCGGCAGGGGAAGATTACTGACGTAGAACGGCCTGGACGTGGCGAGCGAGCTGTGGGCGTTCCGGTTGCCAGCGGTGGAGGTGGGCGTCACCGGTAGCAGCCTAGCAGGTCGAGCGTGAGTGGTGGCTGGCTATGGACGTTGACGCACGCGCGAAGACGGCCGTGCACCCGCATAGCATGCCTGCTACGTCGCCATTGTTGGGACGCCGGGCCGGACGAAGAGGGGTCCGCGTGAGGGAGCGCCTGCTACTGCTACGTCGCCGGTGACTGCAACAGCGTCGTCTCCGCCGATGTCGGGCTGCCTCTCTCCTCTCGACGTCCTGTCTGCGATGGTTGCCGAGACCGCGACGGTCCCTGGTGGCGCATGCAGGAGCGTCTCGAGTCCTTCTGCGGATGTTGCCCGGAGATGGAGGAGGCCATCATCGTCGTCCCCCGCTTCTACCATATTAGCGACCTCATTCCGCCTCCCCGTGACACTTCGTCACCGTGTACGATGGCGATGGTGGTGCCGAGGTCATTGTCGTACTAGGACATGCTACATGTTGTGGTCGCCGAGGAGCTGCGTACTGCAGTCTGCAGAGGACCGTGCCGGCGCATCCCACGACCTGAGCTCTCTAGACTCCAAGAAGGGTCTGCTTCTGCCGTGTCGATGCTGAGGTCGAGGCGTCAGCCTTCTTGACCTCGAGCTCGCCCAACCCGTCGGCACCTAGAGCCCATCCAAGACTGCTTTTGCCGTGTCGACACCGAGGCCAAGGTATCGTTCTTGACCTCGAGCTCGCTCAACCCGTCGGCGCCTGGAGCCCATCCAATCCGGCTCTAGCTCGCGCTCGCCCTATCGACCTCATGCACGCCAGGCCGCCGATGCCCAGTTGAAAACGACGCAAGGAGGCGCTCCAGCTCCCTGTCGCCTTGCCTTCATGTGAACTTCAGCATAGTGCTCGCATGGCGGCTGCCTCGCCCTCGCTCTCTTGGTCGTGCGTCCTATCGCCCCGTGCGCTGCGTTGCATGCTTCTGGTTTGCGCGGGCTGCCGCTGCATAGCATGCATGCACGGCTTGCGTGTTATCGTTGTATCGTGTCTCAATGTGTGATGCATGGCTTGCTGCAGTGCTGCATGGTGGGTGCGTGTATCCGTGTTTGCTTCTATTGATCTGGGCACACAGTTGAGGTTGTGGTGCTCTGTGCCCATATTTAATCCATCCTTACTAATTAATCTACCATGCTTTTTATTAATTCTACAGCAAGTTATACACCTATTGTTTTTAGTTGCAGTTCTACAGCCTTAAAATGATAATCTTGATTAGGTTGTTCTTATCGTTGTTTAGACATGTTTTTGGCTTTAATTTAAATAATTGCAAGCCCTATACAATAGATACGGTTGGCCAAGGTAGTTGGTGTATTCCATTAATTTGCATGGTTTTGATGCTGAAGATTTTTTTCAGTAGGCTTAAAGTGTTGTCCTCACGGATCTTATATGTGTATCCTTGTAGAATATACTGAACTGGTACCGCTCCATATACAATACTGAACATGTTACGCTCCATTTATCCCCTCATTTAAACTTTCTTCAACCTGCACAGGCTACAAATAAATACAAGGCAATCTTGTCAGTGCAGGGTGAGCCTTCTCTGGATGTTGTAACTTGTAAGTTCAGTGGATTTCAAGCTCCAGCAAAACCAGCATTTCTTTGATCTATCCCCCAACCAACACAGAGGACCAAGTAACATCACAAGACCGGTAAGCATTAGTGGTTTACTTATTTATTCCACTTATTTGCTCTTCCGAATGCTCTATTCTGCTCCAATATGTTACGAAGAAGTTGGTATAAGAACTTGAATTTCGTATGAGTTGTACCTAATAGACTCCAATCATGCACATGAAGTCATTGATCGAATGATCGTCTTACAAGCAGAACAAGTAATGCTCCGGAGCAAGGGTATCAAAACTATGCAAACAATTTTCCGAGGTGCTCGTGCCATGCATGTTGTCGATTTAACTTGGTCAGAAAACCCCTTCGCCCACTATATACCAGACACGATATTTTTACTGCCAAGTGACCAATCCGATTGGATATTTTCTGCTTTTGTCTGCCTTTGAAGCTATTTGCTTTCTTTTTTAGAAAATAAAAATTTGGAAAGTATTGTTTTCTAACTGTGACAGAACTCTATTATAGGGTGAAGATGAGAAAATTTGTAAACAAGAAGTCCCTCTGGATCGCACGAGATGGATGGATTTTTATCACACATTACTGTAGATTTGCAATTTCAGGTTGTTAAGTCTTCTTCCCTTCAAAGGGTGCATGGCGTAAAGTTATTGCTGATCTAACCTGGAAGAATCCCATAGGCTATGTAACTGTCACGAGAGCTTGGTGCAATCTGATGTAAACCAGAGCTAGATTAGCAGTTCCAAAGAGGAATGGAACAGCGGAGTTGCATATGAAGGCAATCCTAACAAGTTTGCATCATAGTTTCCCAGGAAGGCATGAACTCATTTGCTGCTGTACTAACTGAACTATATGCTTATAGGCAATGAGATTTTGATCATGGAAGGAAGCGGCTGTTTTGATGAGAGTGTAATGCAGGAAATCGGTTCTTAGATCTGACTTCATTGTAATGTAGTACATTGTTATGATTTTTTGCTTATGCTGTACATATCTAGAATAGCGAACAACGAGATGGTCTACCTGCAAGAAGTCCAGTTCAGAAACTACATGCAAATGTTAAAAATTCATAATGTTTGTGAGATAGTAAAAAAGAGAAGGGAGAGAAGGAACAACCAAGATGCAAGCTTTGTGCTACCACTCAATCACATATGGTCTACAATCTTGGTTACTAATTGTTCAGATTGTTGTAATTTTTGTACCTAAAATGTCTTAACTATATTAACTGTGTTTGATTTTGAAATATTAACAGTTAAGTTCTTTAAACCCTATGAAACAATCACCTATACCCCATGATCTTACTACGCTACGCATAGCTGAGTTAATGTTACGTTCTGCATGCCACTCTTTGATGAGTCTTCATTTGTTGGTCAATGGTATCCTGGTCTACATGGTTACATTTTGTTGTTTCAAATAATAGCGCTTTCCTCATCAATGGGCTTTGTTTTAGGTAATATAAGACACCTGATCGATGTCCATGCGGGGAGTAGTTCTCAGACTTCCCATGGTCAGCAAAACAGCTAGGTCCCATTTCTTAGTTGATAGTTGGTTTCCAGTGGATCTGATCACCATTTCTTGGAGAAATTTCCTGAGAAGATGGTACATGCAGTGCTTTCTCTTGAACCTGTAGAAGCATTACTTGAAATGTATGGGGTCAATGATGAAGGGGTAGACTCCGCTAATATGGTCAGGGAAATTCTGCCATTTATTGTCCAAGTTGAAACACCATCTTCAAAGCACCCCAGCATCCAACAACAATGCTCCTTCATAGGCAGATTGTTTGATTTTTTGGCGAACCTTTTGTATCATTTTGATTACATATTGGGAGGATTGTACATAAAAAGTTTGTTTTTTTGGCGAACCTTTTGTATCATTATGCTTATATATATTGGGGGAATTGTATATAGAGAGGAAGTGGCCACATCCAAGATCTTCTAATCTACAAGCAGAGGATTGATTTGAGGAAGTTGGGACGACATGCAGCAAAGAGCAAGGGGTGCAGGGAAACATCATCTCAATCCTCCAAGGTTCCTTAATTTCCAGCAAAACATGAATGAGTTGGTTTTGTTTGACTTTTCACGTACATGTGTGTTTCCTGTATTCTTGGTACCATGGTAGCTAAGTATTAAATTTTCAGGTTTTTCGTGTACTGTCATGTTTATGCATGAGGAGCTTCATTGTATATTACTTGGACTAGCTAATTTACTGGTTTCATGTGAGTCTTTCAGTAATATGTTCCTCTGCATGATACTGCAGTTCAGATTATTGTATACATTGTTCTTTCATAGTAGTGCTCTAAGTGAGAAGTGCCAAAATAGTCTACACAACATTTACCATTGGATAAGGTCGAATTAGTTGTTAAAAGTTTCATTCTGTTAGAGCGGAATTATCTTCTGAATGGTGTTCCTCCCAAAAGTGCTTCCGGCGAGAAGCACCAAAATAAGTATGCATGATACTTACCATTGACTAAGGTCAAAATAGTTGTTATATCTTTCTTTAAGTATGCATGATAATTACCATTGAATAAGGTCGAAATAGTTGTTATATATCTTTCTTTCTTTTGGATTTGAAGTTGAGATATCTTCTGAATCAATGTATGACACATCCACAATACATCACTATGTTGATATCTTGGTGCTTGAACTCCTTAACTTGTTTCGAGAAAACATAAATTCTTCCTGTACATATTTAAATGTTATCTGGCAAATGGACTATCGACAGTTGTTTTCATGAATTATTTATTACTCTATTGCTTGGACTACAGTCTACATAACCGCGACTGATCGACAGGCGCGGCATGTCGCCGCGCGGGCTCTGCTAGTCTTCTCTACACATTTATTCCTCTTCCTCTTTTCCGTTCTTCACGCCCGCCATGGAGAGACGCTCCCAACGATGACCACCATCCCTCACTGCCGTGAACCAAGGGAGGTTTTGACACATGCCCCACTGGCGTTGCAACGAAGCTTCCAATGGAAGAACCACTGAGCTTTTTACCGCTCATCGGTGCCGCCGGCGATGTGACGCGGCGCTCGACCACGGCCACCATGCTGCAATGCAACCTCGTCGGCGTGCTCACGCTGCGATGCAACTTTGCCGGTGCCGGAGCTGCAATGAAGCGCTCGCCGACGGCTCCCCATGCTCCTATGCAGCACTCTCGCGGTGGTTCCCGGTGTTTCATCGCAGTGCTCGCCTGTAGCTCCCAATGCTCCGATGCAGCACTCTCTTGGCGGTTCCTTGTGCTGCATTGCCGCGCTCGCCGGCGGCTCCCCGTGCTCCGATGAAGCGCTTCCCATGCTGCATTGGAGCTTCACCGGCGGCTCCTCATGCTCGACGTGGCGCTTCCGGTGCTGCATCGCGGCACTCGCCGGCGGCAATGAAGCATCAACGGACCAACGGAGCAATGCTGGTGCTGCAATGGAGGGTGCTGTAGCTTCTGCCGGAGCTACGTGTGCAGCGCGTTGACTCGGGGACGGTGCATCTGCAGCACACCTGATGGCAGGTTGGGGATGGACGCGATGGTGTGGTACTTCGCGTAGTCCTGTCATGAGGGGATCGAGCGGCTGAAATCACAATATACCTGCGCGAATCAAGGGCTGATCAGGCGGCTTAGGTTTAGCTGTTATCAGCCGACTGATCCGTAGCAGCCACCATATTCTTTTGCGAGGTGGACCCCATTATTCAGCGGACACGTCTACACAGCGGCCGGCTGCTCCCTAGCGTTCTGAAGCAGTTGGCCAGAAAACAAAAAAAATTGGTCCTTAATCTACAAAAAATGGTTTGTTCTTATTGTTCTTTTATTTCTAATGAAAAAAAAATCACCTGATCCTTTTCTTCACGGTGTACTAAATGCCCGAACAACTATCACCTAGAATGCATGCGTTTTGTTCTCTTGTACATTTAATTCGTGGTTTTAAAAATTTAAAACGGCATAACTTTCAATCCTCGCGTCAGAACTAAGATCCGTTTTCATCGTTGGAATCTTCGCGACGTGCTCTTTAAAATTAGATCCCACATGGCTATATTTTGATGAAATTTTTGTGTGTGCAACTTACTTCCCGTTTGATGCAACTATCTAGTAGTCACTGTGCAACTACTCCCTCCGTTCCAAATTACTCGTCGCAGAAATGAATGTATCTAAAACTAAAATACATCTAGATACATCCATACCTACGACAAGTAATTCGGAACGGAGGGAGTACATGACAGTCGATGTGCAACATTCTCCTTACTTATGAACGTGCAGTTTTCACACGTGCGAACATATGTGAACGCATTTTATTCGGGGTTTTGATTTTTCTAAAAGAACTCATAACTCTTGAGTCGAACATCGGAATTAAGATCTGCTTTCACCATTGGAACCCGCATGATGTGCTCTTTGAAACTAGATCCCGCATGAGTATATTTCAAAAAAATATTATGTGCAATTCAATCTCTATTAGGGGAAACTGCCTAGTAGTCGATGTGTAACTATCTAAGAGTCAATGTGCAACTTTGCCCCTACTCATGGACGTGTAGTTGTCAGTGATGGCACCTCCCCTAGCCTACCCCCTAACAATAAGATGTGCAACTTTTGTTGCGCATGTCAACTGCCTAGTAGTTGATGTGCAACTTTTCCTTGCCCGTGGATGTGTGGATTTCACTATTTGCTGCCTCAGTTAGCTATCTAACAGTGGATGTGCAACTTTGGATTCTTCCCCGATCAACTTCCTAACAGTGATGTGCAACTGTCCCTATAACCCATGGATGTGTAGTTTTCCCTGCTGGCACCCCGTCCGAACCACCCCTACTAGTGAGATGTGCAACTTTAGTGCCCCATCTATATGGATCTTTTTAGTGCCCCCATGGATGTGTAGTTTTCGCCATCCAACTCTCCCTGCCAGTGAGATGTGCAACTTCGCCTGTTGCCCCAACCAACTGCCTAGCAAACTATGTGCAACTCCATATGTTGCTCCCGCCAACTAAAACTACACATTCACAAGTAGAAAGAGGAAGGTGTTGCACATCGACTACTAGGTAGTTGGGTGGAATAACAGACTAAGTTGCACATATTGCTGGCAGGGTGGGAGGAACAGGTTGTGCATGAAATATTACACATCCACAGTATTAGGGGGGTGCACATCGACTACTAGGTAGTTGGTTGGGGCAGTAGACTACTTGCACATCATACAAAGTTGGTTGTCATGGTTGTTAGGTTGCAACATCACAGGAAGTTGGATCATCCAGCTCTAAAAAACAATTTTAAAAAATTGCACTATGTAGTACTAAAGTTGCACCATGTAGTACTAAAGTTGCACCATGTAGTAACAAAGTTGCACCATATAGCATCAAAGTTGGCCTTGATAATATTTCATCAAAATATACCCATACATGATCTAGTTTGAAACATATTGCCGTAAGGATTTCAACGATGAAAACGGATCTGAATTCAGGCACACGCTTCAAAAGATATGGCTTTTTACAAATTTAAAAACCAGAAATAAATGCAGGTACATCTGTTTTCTGTATATCAAAGTGACTAGTGTGGACGCATTTAATGCCATGGCATACATCCGCTAAAGGACAAAACTTTTACACGTGCATGCGCTGTGAGGGCGGCCGCTCGGTTCAGCCAACGAGCCCACGGATGATTAGTTATTTGCGTTGTTCAGCGAGTACGTCCCAGGGTGGGCTCCGCGGGGTGGATACATATATATACGCGACTCGTGTGAGGATAGGGTAGGAAGGAACAAATGACTAAGTTGTGTTGTGTGACGCTCCAGACTCAATCGTACACTAATCATACACGCAAATGTGTACGATCAAGATCAAGGACTCACGGGAAGATATCACAACACAACTCTAGACACAAATTAAAATAATACAAGCTTTATGTTACAAGCCAGGGGCCTCAAGGGCTCGAATACATCAGCTCGAATACACAAGAGTCAGCGGAAGCAACAATATCTTAGTACAGACATAAGTTAAACAAGTCTGCCTAAAGAAGGCTAGCACAAAAGCAACATCGATCGAAAAGGGAAGGCCTCCTCCCTGGGAGCCTCCTAACTACTCCAAGTCGTCAGCGGCCGTCACGTAGTAGTAGGCACCCTCAGGGTAGCAGTAGTCATCAGTGGTGTCATCTGGCTCTTGGGATCCGTCATCTGATTGCAACAATCGGGTATGGGGGAAAGGAGGTAGCAAAGCAGCCGTGAGTACTTATCCAAAGTACTCGCAAGACTTACATCAGATCTAAACTAAAATGCATCTGTATCAAAGGAATGGACTGTATCCATGGACTAAACTGCAGAATGCCAGAAGAGAAGGGGAAAGCCTAGCCTATCGAAGACTAGCATCTTCAAGCATCTTGCAGCCTTTAGAAGAGTACAGATCAACATAATGTAAAGTAGTAGTAGTGTTATCAACCTTGGCCAGAGATACTTTCTCGACTCCCTACGAGAAAGCAATCCCAGAGCCATACTATCCAGTTATCACCTCAAGTATCCAGTTCTAGTTGTATCAATCGGGATACAACTCCAAGTGTCCATTACCGTAGGACAGCCTATCGGTAGATGTTTTCTTCCCTGTAAGGGTGCACCAACTTACCCACCACGCTCGATTAACTCCGGCTGAACACACTTTCCTGGGTCATGCTTGGCCTCGGCCAAACAATACACCACAATCCGACCTAGGCTTAATAGAGAGGTCAAGCACGCCGGGCTAAACCTATGCCCCCAGGGGTCATGGGCCATCGCCCCGGGAACTCCTGCACGTTGCAAACGCGGCCGGTGAGCAGACCTAGCTACCTCCTTCAAAAAGGCAGGTGCTTACCAGTCCAACCCGGCGCGCGCCGCTCAGTCGCTGACGTCTATTAAGCTTCGGCTGATGCATACGACGCAGAACGCCCATACAATGCCCACGTGATGGTTAGTGCTATCAGGCCAGAGGCCCCTAGGATCAAATATCCAAACCGTTAGTGTGTTGGTAGTGCGGTCACGAGCAGAGACTCACAAAAGATGTGACCCTGTCGCCCCGTCTCGAGTACTTGCAATAAGGGCTAAGAATGCCCGGCCACGCCTTGTAAGTATCTCGCGGGAACCTTCCAGGTCAACCCGACTCCACATCACTCGCTATTAAGCTCGTGCTGGTACCCCTTAGGGCCGACTCGTCTTTAGTAACATGATTTAGTGTAAAGTCATAGTAACCATAGTAACTGTGCATCTAACACCAAGTGGAAAACCCGAGGAATCACCTCTGGTGAATTCCACTCGATGTAATCATCAAGGTGAACTTAAGAGGATCCACCCTCAAGGTTCACACTTGAGGGGTTGCATGACAGAGCCGTATCGGAAGTGGTTAAGGAGGAAATCACCCTCGATGACCATGACCGGATAGCTACACTACAGAGATCTCATCAGGAGTGATGTATGAGGTTCCACCCTCGTCACTCGATGGTAACTCTGCAGAATCGAGCAACAAAAGGGGAAAGTGATGTGCGGTGCCTGGTCTTCGATCCCGTTGATCAGGTCTTCGATGATGAATCAGGGGCAACAAGGACAAGGTCGGGGTCACTGATGGATCACTAACCAACCTATAGTAAGCAGTTTAGAATAAGCAGGTAAGGTACGAAAGCAGGTAACAAAAACAGGCTATGCATCAGAGTAGGATCATATAGAAAGCAGTAGCAGTTCTAATGCAAGCATGAGAGGGAAAGCAATGGGCGATATCGGAATGCTCAAGGGGGGGGTTGCTTGCCTGGAAGCTCTGGTGAAAAAGAAGAAGTGTCATCGACGTAGTCGATCACAGGGGCGACGTCGGTCTCGGGGTCTACCAGAGAGAAGAGGGGGAAGAAACAATAAATATAAAGCAAACAGAGCATCACAAAGCATAACATGGCAATATGATGTGCTGGGTGTGACCTAACGTATGGCTACATGATATAGGTAAAGGGGGAATTCAACCAAGAATGTTTTCCCGGTTCCAGACCTGTGTCAGACAGATGACCGGAGGGGGAATGTTCCATGTTCAGATAGTTAGAGGCATCCGACAGGTATGTGGGTAGCGTATTCATGTTCGTCTCGTTTTCCTCAGCAATTTTCATGTAGAAAACATTTTCATCCGAGTTACGGTTTATTTTCTATGAATTTTAAAAGATTTAAACATTTTCTGGATTTATCTAAATTAACAGAAATGGACTTATGACATCAACATTGCATTGGGGATGACATCAGCAGTGAACAGACTGGTTGACTGGTCAAAATGACCAGTGGGGCCCGCTCGTCATAGATAGTGGGTTAAATAGAGTTACTAATCTAAACATAGTTAGTTAAACTACTGGGCCCACCTATCAGTGTCTAATTTTGTTAAATAATTTAGCTTAATTTCATTAATTAGGGGGTAGTGGGCCTCTTCTGTGAGTTGCATGGGCCGGTCCAGTCAGCAGAGTTGACTGAGTCAACTCAGTCAACAAGGCCCCATGGGCCCACGGTCAGTGGCTCAGGGGGTGAGCCCCAGGCGTCCTTGTCAGCCCACGCCGGCGCTGGTGACCGGAGTAACTCCGACGGGCCGTTTCGCGGCGGCGCATCACCGGTGAGGTTCAGAAACAGCTGTCTGGCATCTATTTGATGCACGAGAGGCGCCGTTCAGACGCGATGAATGAGCCACGTCGAGTGGCGCCCGCGGCAGCAGCTGGGGAGGCCAGAAAGGGCACCGGCGACGAGCTGCAACGGCAGCGGCTTCTGGGCAACGACGGAAATGACGCTAGAGAGGGCGGTTGCACGAACTGGAGGGCGCTGTGGGTCCCTACGGCGTCGAGGAGCACAACCGAGAACCTGATCAAGCTCAATGTCGACCGAAACGATGGCGGCAAACGGCGCGGCGGAGACGTCCTACGGCCACAGTGGCTAGCTGGATTACGGGGACGGAAAGGAGCAGGGGAGAGGGCAGAGGACGTGCGGTGCTCACCGAGGAGCGCACGGGTGGCTCGTTGACAGCTTAGGAGCGCAGATGGCGAGGAATCATGGCGACAGCGTCGCGATGGTTGGAGAAGGGGATCGGGTCGCCGGCGTTGCTGTGCTGCTCCCCGACTTGATCCAACGACACCAGATGAAGGGGTCGATGATGCTGGGGCTCCCGGACAGATCGGCAGGGTCGGAAGGGCTCCGTGGCCGTGGGGTCGACGGAGATGTGGTGGCGGCCACACTCGGTTGTGCTCGGCAGAGAGAATGGAGGAGTGGGCGAGCTCCAGGGAGAGGGAGAGGGAGAGGGGGAAGTGGGCGCTAGGGTTAGGAGGGGGAGAGAGCCGGGGCATGCCTTATCCTTGCCAGGGAGTGGCGGAGGCCAGACACGGTGACGCCCTGGCCGATGGATGGCCACCACCTCCCCTGCTTCTATGTAGCGAGGAAGAAGACAACGAGGGGACGCAGGCTGGGCCGCCACTGTGCACTTGGCCCAGTGCACAGTGGGCTCTTTTTCCTTCTTTTTATTTTTAGCTTTCCTTTACTATTTGCCTTTTTATTGACATGTTTTGCATTTTCTTTTAGTACCAATTGAGTTTTTTTGAACAAAACTTGGCACATAATTCTAGCACGATATCTTGAGATGGAACAAAAAGTTTGGATTCAAAAGGAGTTGTCTAACCATTTTTAGAAATTGAAAAGGCCAATTCAATTGCTGCTGGAGCACTAAATTAATACCCAGAGGGATTTTGGGAATTCAAAAGAGGCTGGTTCCAACATGAAAATGGTTAGGGGAATTTATAGGACAAAGTGAACATTTTTGTTTTACTGCTTGAAGAAATAAATATTTGACTTGCATTTTAAATTTGAAATTGAGGTTGAAGTATTCTTAATTATTTTTCTTAGGGCATGATGATGATGACTTGGCATCATTAGTGTCGAGTTACTGTAGCACGATTCTCGGGGTGTTACAAGTCTCCTCTACTACAAGAAATCTCGTCCCGAGAATTAAGAGGGGGAATAAAGAGTAAGTTCAGGAGAACTAACCCTTATAGGGTTAATTATCTGGTGAACAATTCAAGGAGTGAGGCAGAAGTATCTCTCGAGTTGATACTTAATAAAACATCGAGAGCAAAGTATGAAGGTACAATAGGAAGTTTCAAGCGAATGGACAAACGATTGATACCTGAACAGAGTGTGAGAAAGGTGGTTCAGAGCAACAAAATTAAGTATCGCGTTTGATACTAGAGTAGATCATCTCTAGGAAGGTGGCTCGTGATTTACATACAAAGCCAAGCGTGAGTAATTACTTTGGAGACAAGGGTGTACATGAGAGTCGGTTTTTGATCTTGTGGAGTTGTGGGTTATGGCCTCACCACGTGGGATAAAAGTAGGAAGGGCACTCACATATTGTGTGGTCATGAAAGCAAGGCCTGTTAGGGAATAGCCTGTCAGTTATGTCAGCAACAATGTTACCAAGGGAGAGGGACGAAGAGAACCATTTTCCTGCTCGTTGAAACTAGGCGGACCTATAGGCAAAGTTCTCGTCCATCGGTGGTTACCGGAATGCCATCAACAAAAGCAACAGGGTCTTACTGACACGGTTGTACAGCAAGGTGTTTACATAAGCAGAAGAATATTACTGCTTAGATCATATAGATCACCAGAAAGGTTAAACAAAACAATGAAAAGGAAAATGTGATCATCAGATTAAACAGAACAATGGAAAGGAAAATGTGTTTAAACACATATTTCGGGGGTATATCCTTCCCAAGGACAAGCAGAGCATGACATCCATGACAGGATATAAAGTAGAAAACCATTTAGGTAAGGGGAGAGGAATTTCATGTCGTTACCCATACAACTGTGTTTGGATAAAGAAAACTTAGCATTACACTTCCAATGCTCTTGTTGAGGTTTGAGTACCACAGTCATGCTTACAGATATCATTGGCATGGTCTTCAAGCAAAGGTCAGATTTTGGATACACAAAGGATCCATCAGAAACCACTTAGAAAATAAGACATACAATTTCAGCAAGGAAAAGATGAGGGTGTGGCCGACGGGCTCGGCAACAATCCATTGATATGTCAAAAAGGATGTATTCCCAGAATTATATGAACAAGTTTGTGTTGGGGAAGGCAAGGATGTTGTCGATGATAACACAAATCATTGAGGGGCAAGGATTGCATTTCTCATCATGAATTCGATTAATTCCTGGAAGAGCTCATGATGTTGATGATGATCACGACACATTTATCGAGAGATTTCATGAAGATGTAATCAATCGGCGATGACATCAAGTCAAGGAATGGTGAAGCGAAAGGTTACTAGAACCACGGATACGACACAAACTAGAAATCCATCTTGTTGTTCAAGGCGAAAAGATATGATGAGGAAGATCGATGTAAGATTACCTCACCGTCGAATTTTGTGCTCCGAGAAGAAGGACCAGGTAACATAGTTAAAATCATAATGAAAATGATATAGTCTAACAGGCTAGGAATGACTTGAAGGATTATTAAACTCATAAGCAACGGAAATTACTTAAGAGTTATAGAATCGGAGTGTGGAATCGATTCACTTATCGGTGTTCTCGAGTGACTAACAACTCAAAACCCAGGGAAATAAGAAATTGATGAGAAGCAATACCAGATGAAGACTCATAGGAAGCAACACGGTTATTTGTTATTCTCAAGATACCGGAGGGAGATGCTCGATGGAAGATCAAAATAGAGGTTGCGAAGATGCATTTATCTACAGAAGACAAGCGCTTTAACTTGTCCAAGAAATGAAATCAAATGGGAGCAATCATGGTCAAAACCACGGTTGCAAAGGATCAATTCATAGATACAAGATGAGCTTGTACCAAAGAAATAATTATATTTATGAGCAGCTTCCATGATAAGTTCTGCATCGGGTCCATGGGCATGAACACAAAGGTTGAAGGTCAACTCCCACTTCTTCAATGCATACCCTCTCATTTACTTCTCGCTTTTGACGAAGTTGTAGTGTAGAAATTTTTATCCGGCGTAACACCAGTAGAGTATGACCCATAGAAATTTTTGGGTTCACACAAATTAGGGAAAGCATTAGTTCAACCCATCGGGGCATCTTAGGAACATTTGCTAAAACTTCAGAGGTAATTAACTGAAGCTCGGAAGCAAAGCATGGTAGACAAAAGTAGGGGATACAATTTACCAAAGGCATTATGCATCAGGGAAGAATTCACAAGGTGATTAAATATGAAGGACACTGTCGGATGGTAGTCCAACAAAGGATCTGATGACCCATAACAAAGCTGTAGTGGGTATCGGTACCCAACCAGATGAAGAAAGAATGCAAGGAGATGGAGATTATAGAAACAACCGACTAATTCAAAGTTTGATTAACAAAGGAATTATGATTTCCAAAATGAAGGATCAGAAGCAGACGCTCTGATCAAATGATGGGTAAGTTGAATAGAATTAGAACGGCAATCAACCAAGGTTTGATTTGTCGAGAACCAGCTCATGTCCGGAGTGGAGTCTGAGCGAGAAGGATAAATAATTACCAGGGAAATAACTAATGAATGTGTGCACTCACGCACATGTTGAATCAATAGGATAAGAATGACAATCTCAAAGGAGTCTAATGAATATTGTTAGGTATATGGAATTACCCATAATGCAAGACGATAAGGAAGAACAGGAGCAATAGGTTACTGAGGATTATCGGAAGATCAAATAGTATTCCAAAGAATTTGTGAAACACATGAATAACCGGGGATGAACAGATCCCCGGAAAGTGTGGGGAATTATTCATACATGTATTCATGCGGAAAGGAGCTGCAAGGCAGCAGGCACAAAGGATTCTCGGAATATCCGAAGTATTTCAAGGTAACTTGTAATAACAAGAACAATTGGAAATGAAGGTATGGACAACAAGTATATGCAGCTATCCTTAGGGATTTATCGGTGATATGGAATTGCAACGCCGAAGGCACAAGGGTTTTGGGGAAACATCGGAGAGTATCTTTGAAATCTTCTGGTGCAGCAAACGATCATCTGGACTGAAGGGGCTCTCCATGAGAAGTGGTTATGAGAACCTAGTGTCAGTATTAGAAAAATATTTAACCCGAATAGACGAGAGATCAGAGTCCCAGAGTATAGACGAGGCACTATTCAAGATATCTTTCAATATTCTCATAAATCGGCCGATTTATCGCTTATCGTTGTCTGGCCGATAAGATAAATCGGCCGATAAATCAGCCGATATGGCGATAAATCGGCCGATAAATCAGCCGATATGGCAATAAATCGGCCAATATGCCGATAAACTTGCCGATTTACCCCTTATCATGGGTCGACCGATAAGTTCTCGATAAGCGATATCCCCAACATTGAGACGAGGAATAAAAGATCATAATACCACCTGATGGCGACATGGGCCCGTAAGCCACACAGCCAAGTTAGTAAAACCGTTTTGGGTTTCTAGACTCAACTTCGGTTAAGGAGTTGGAAAGGGGGATACCTACAGGCAGTTGGCTCTGATACCAACTTGTGATGCCCCCGACTCAATCGCACACTAATCATACACACAAATGTGTATGATCAAGATCAAGGACTCACGGGAAGATATCACAACACAACTCTAGACACAAATTAAAATAATACAAGCTTTATGTTACAAGCCAGGGGCCTCGAGGGCTCGAATACATCAGCTCGAATACACAAGAGTCAGCGGAAGCAACAATATCTGAGTACAGACATAAGTTAAACAAGTCTGCCTTAAGAAGGCTAGCACAAAAGCAACATCGATCGAAAAGGGAAGGCCTCCTCCCTGGGAGCCTCCTAACTACTCCAAGTCGTCAGCGGCCGTCACGTAGTAGTAGGCACCCTCAGGGTAGCAGTAGTCATCAGTGGTGTCATCTGGCTCTTGGGATCCGTCATCTGATTGCAACAATCGGGTATGGGGGAAAGGAGGTAGCAAAGCAGCCGTGAGTACTCATCCAAAGTACTTGCAAGACTTACATCAGATCTAAATTAAAATGCATCTGTATCAAAGGAATGGACTGTATTTGTGGACTAAACTGCAGAATGCCAGAAGAGAAGGGGAAAGCCTAGCCTATCGAAGACAAGAATCTTCAAGCATCTTGCAGCATTTAGAAGAGTACAGATCAACATAATGTACAGTAGTAGTAGTGTTATCAACCTCGGCCAGAGATCCTTTCTCGATTCCCTACGAGAAAGCAATCCCAGAGCCATACTATCCAGTTATCACCTAAAGTATCCAGTTCTAGTTGTATCAATCGGGATACAACTCCAAGTGTCCGTTACCGTAGGATAGGCTATCGATAGATGTTTTTCCCTGCAGGGGTGCACCAACTTACCCACCATGCTCGATTAACTCCGGCCGGACACACTTTCCTGGGTCATGCCCGGCCTCGGCCAAACAATACGCCGTAATCTGACCTAGGCTTAATAGAGAGGTCAAGCATGACGGGCTAAACCTATGCCCCCAGGGGTCATGGACCATCGCCCTGGGAACTCCTGCACGTTGCGAACGTGGCCGGTGAGCAGACCTAGCTACCTCCTTCAAAAAGGCAGGTGCTTACCAGTCCAACCTGGCGCGCGCCGCTCAGTCGTTGACGTCTATTAAGCTTCGGCTGATGCATACGACGCAGAACGCCCATACAATGCCCACGTGATGGTTAGTGCTATCAGGCCAGCGGCCCCTAGGATCAAATATCCAAACCGTTAGTGTGTTGGTAGTGCGGTCACGAGCAAAGACTCACTAAAGATGTGACCCCGTCGCCCCGTCTCGAGTACTTGTGGCAAGGGCTAAGAATGCCCGGCCACGCCTCGTAAGTATCTCGCGGGCACCTTCCAGGTCAACCCGACTCCACATCACTCGCTATTAAGCTCGCGCTGGTACCCTCAGGGCCGACCCGTCTTTAGTAACATGGTTCAGTGTAAAGTCATAGTAACCATAGTAATTGTGTGTCTAACACCAAGGGGAAAACCCGAGGAATCACCCCCGGTGGATTCCACTCGATGTAATCATCAAGGTGAACATAAGAGGATCCACCCTCGAGGTTCACACTTGAGGGGTTGCACGACAGAGCCGTATCGGAAGTGGTTAAGGAGGAAATCAGCCTCGATGACCATGACCGGATAGCTACACAAAAGAGATCTCATCAGGAGTGATGTATGAGGTTCCACCCTCGGCACTCGATGGTAACTCTGCAAAGTCGAGCAACAAAAGGGGAAACGGATGTGCGGTGCCTGGTCTTCGATCCCGTTGATCGGGTCTTCGATGATGAAGCAGGGGCAACAAGGACAAGGTGGGGGTCACTGATGGATCACTAACCAACCTATACTAAGCAGTATAGAATAAGCAGGTAAGGTATGAAAGAAGGTAACAAAAACATGCTATGCATCAGAGTAGGATCATACAAAATGCAGTAGCAGTTCTAACGCAATCATGAGAGGGAAAGAAATGGGCGATATCGGAATGCTCAAGTGGGGGGGGGTTGCTTGCCTGGAAGCTCTGCTGAAAAAGAAGAAGTGTCATCAACGTAGTCGATCACAGGGGCGACATCGGTCTCGGGGTCTACTGGAGAGAAGAGGGGGAGGAAACAATAAATATAAAGCAAACAGAGCATCAGAAAGCATAACATGGCAATATGCTGTGCCGGGTGCGACCTAACGTATGGCTACACGATATAGGTAAAGGGGGAATTCAATCGGGAATGTTTTCTCGGTTCCGGACCTGTGTCAGACAGATGACCGAAGGGGGAATGTTCCATGTTCAGATAGTTAGAGCCATCTGACAGGTATGTGGGTAGCGTATTCGGGTTCGTCTCATTTTTCTGAGCAATTTTCATGTAGAAAACATTTTCATCTGAGTTACGGTTTATTTTCTATGAATTTTAAAAGATTTAAACATTTTCTGGATTTATCTAAATTAACAGAAATGGACTGATGAATCAGCATTGCATGGGGATGACATCAGTAGTCAACAGACTGGTTGACTGGTCAAAATGACTAGTGGGGCCCGCTCGTCATAGACAGTGGGTTAAATAGAGTCAAAAAACTAATCTAAACATAGTTAGTTAAACTAATGGGCCCACCTGTCAGTGTCTAATTATGTTAACTAATTTAGCTTAATTAATTTCGTTAATTAGGGGGCAGTGGGCCCCTTCTGTCAGTTGCACGGGCTGGTCTAGTCAGTAGAGTTGACTGAGTCAACTTAGTCAACAGGGCCCCATGGGCCCATGGTCAGTGGCTCAGGGGGAGGGCCCAAGGTGTCCTCGTCAGCCCACGCTGGCGCTGGCGACCAGAGTAACTCCGACGGGCCATTTCACGGTGGCGCATCACCGGCGAGGTTCGGAAACAGCCGTCCGACGTCTATTTGACGCGCGAGAGGCGCCGTTCAAACGCGGTGAACAAGCCACGTCGAGTGGCGACTGCTGTAGCAGCTGGGGAGGCCGGAAAGGCCACCGGTGACGAGCTGCAGCGGCGACGGCTTCTGGGCAACGGCGGAAATGACACTAGAGAGGGCGATTGCACGAACTGGAGGGTGATGCGGGTCCCTACGGCATCGAGGAGCACGACCGAGAACCTAATCGAGCTCAATGTCAACCGAAACAATGGCGACGAACGGCACGACGGAGACGTCCTACGGCCACGGTGGCTAGCTAGGTTAACGGGACAGAAAGGAGAGTAGAGGAGAGGGGGAGGACGTGTGGTGCTCACCGACGAGCGCACGGGGTGGCTCGTCGATAGCTTAGGAGCGGAGATGGTGAGGAATCGCTGCGACGGCGTCGCGATGGCCGGAGAAGGGGATCAAGTCGCCGGTGTTGCTGTGCTGCTCCCCGACTTGATCCAACGACACCGGACGAAGGGGTCGACGACGCTGGGGCTCCCGGACAGATCAGCAGGGTCGGAAGGGCTCCGTGGTCGCGGGGTCGACGGAGATGTGGCGGTGGCCATGCTTGGTTGTTCTCGGCAGAGAGAACGGAGGAGTGGGCGAGCTCCAGGGAGAGGGAGAGGGGGAAGTGGGCGCTAGGGTTAGGAGGGGGTGAGAGCCGGGCGTGCCTTATCCTTGCCGAGGAGCGGCGGGTGGCCGACACGGTGACGCCCTGGCCGGTGGATGGCCACCACCTCCCCTGCTTCTCTATAGCGAGGAAGAAGACAACGGGGGAAGGGAGGCTGGGCCGCCACTATGCACTTGGCCCAGCGCACAGTGGGCTCTTTTTCCTTCTTTTTATTTTTAGCTTTCCTTTACTATTTTTCTTTTTATTGACCTATTTTGCATTTTCTTTTAGTACCAATTGAGTTGTTTTGAACAAAACTTGGCACATAATTCTAGCACGATATCTTGAGATGGAACAAAAAGTTTGGATTCAGAAGGAGTTGTCTAACCATTTTTAGAAATTGAAAAGGCCAATTGAATTGCTGCTAGAGCACTAAATTAATACCCAGAGGGATTTTGGGAACTCAAAAGAGGCTGGTTCCAACATGAAATTGGTTATGGGAATTTATAGGACAAAGTGAACATTTTTGTTTTACTGCTTGAAGAAATAAATATTTGACTTGCATTTTAAATTTGAAATTGAGGTTGATGTATTCTTAATTATTTTTCTTAGGGCATGATGATGATGACTTGGCATCATTAGTGTGGAGTTACTGTAGCACGATTCTCGGGGTGTTACATGTTGTAATTTGAACTCAGTATGTGGGAGGTTGGGTGGAACAGCAAGCTTCCTTTCAATTTCATCCATGAATCTTCATCTCCAACCTTTTCGATTTCGTCCACGAATCTCCGTTTTCAAGCTTGGCTGCAGTTCGGGTAGAGGAAGAGTAGCTCGTACCTAACACCTAGTATCAGATATAGTTCGATATCCTGGATCTTCCCTCGCACCACCACCGCACGTGCTTTCGAGCTCGCCGGTGAGAAGCGGCCATGGAGGCACTATCTTCGGAGTCTAAGGCGTTGTATGATATATTTCGCGCCGACATCACCACCAACGTCGACTTCCGCTTCTATGCGAGCCAGGACTGTGTCCTCAAGTGCGTGTAGAAGATGCTCGACAACACACATCAGGGTGCGGATCTGAGTAGTTCCTTGCTCAATGTGGTGCGGATTAATGGGTCCTTGACGTCGAAGATTGATGTGGTGCGTGAGGATCTCGGTGTCGACATCGCACAACTGCGTCTCCCCGAGGACAAGGGTGCTCGCACGGAGCCGCAACGTTCCCCTAGCACCTTCTCCTCCCACGTGGATGATGCGTCGTCAGGTACCGCCGACCAGTTGCAAGCTAATGGTCGCGGTGACAAGGATCACCACCCGAGGCCGTCCAATTTCTACGTGCCTCCGCATTTTCCAGGTGTGCATAACCGATTATCGCTGCCTATTACTCTCGCTGTTCATCCCCAGTCCGAACCGGAGCTGTTGTTATCTGCACCTTGTGTTGAATTGCCCCGATTCGATGGTAGTCATCCTCGTTTGTGGCAATCACAATGTGAGATTAATTTTCTATGTGGGGTACCCTGGCTCATCTTTGTATTAAGTATGCTTCCGCTCAGTTTGAGTGGGCAGCCGCTCGTTAGCTCGAATCTGTTCAACATCGTGCTCCTCGTGCAACCTGGAGTGATTTTTGTCAATTATTGCATACACGCTTTGGTTGGAATGAGCATCAGGCTTTGATCCGTACACTCTTCCATATTACTCAACTTACTTCGATTATTGATTATCTAGAGCACTTTTCTGAATTGTATGATCAATTGACTGCTTATGAGTCTTCTCTAGATCCACTGCACTATGTCACTCGTTTCCAAGAAGGTCTGAAACTTGATGTTCCTCGTTCCGTGGTGATGCAGAAAACTAAGGATTTGGACGCTACTTATGAGTTGGCCCTGCTCCATGTGGAATTGAGTGAGCTTTGTGAGCTCTGTTCTCCTTCTCTTGTGCAATCATTTCCTAAGAAGAGATTCTCTGACACTCCAGCTACTGTTGCTAAATCATCTGTTGCCGACAATTCCACTGTTCATGTTCCTACAAAACATGCTCCTCCGGATGATAAATGGGCAACACTTAGAGCATTTTGTAAATCCAAAGGATTATGTTTCATTTGTGGGGGGAAATGGTCTCGAGACCATCAGTATAAAAGTTCTGTCCAGTTGCATTTTGTGTAGGAACTCATAGATCATTTGGACTCTAGTTCCACTAACTCCAGTGTTGCAGATAGCTATGTTTCTTATGAGCATGTTATGTCAATTTCTGAGGCTTCTCTGGGCACTACTACTTCTCTTCATACTATTAAGTTAACTGTGCAGTTTCATGGCAAGCAATTACTGTTTCTGCTAGATTCTGGCAGTACAACTTTTTTCTTAGATACATCTCTGCAGTCTGAATTACAAGGTGTGGCTCTTGTTCCTCCTTATTCAATTATAGTGGCTGGTGGAACTCAGCTGACTTGTCAAGCACAATTGCATCATTATGCATGGGTTCTGCTAACACTGAGTTTCAAACTGATTTCAAGTTCTTGCCCTTGTTGGGATTTTATGATGGCATCTTAGGAGTTGATTGGTTAAGTATGCATAGTCCTATGCAGGTTGATTGGTCATAGAAATTGATGTCTTTCATGCATAAATGGGAGTTGGTAATATTGCAAGGATTGCTACCTCATGATGCAACTTTTGCTCTCATTTCTTTGTCTGCTCTTATTGCACAAGACAATGAACCTATTCCCCCAGAAGTATAGAAAGCTCTTGACCAATTTGAAGTGGTTTTTTCCGTTCCTGATGGATTACCTCCTAGAAGATATTGTGATCACCAGATTCCCTTAATTCCTGGTGCCATACCAGTCACTGTTAGACCTTATAGAGTAGCTCCACATCTTCAAACCGAGCTGGAAAATCAGGTTGCTGAGCTATCGGAGCAAGGTCTCATCAGGGCAGTACTAGTGCTTCTCTTCTCTAGTATTGCTAGTTAGGAAAAAAGGATGGCACTTGGAGAGTGGTCATTGATGACAGACATCTGAATAGTATCATTGTGAAGGGAAAATTTCCTATTCCTGTCATTGATAAGCAATTGGATGAGTTGGCAGGTGCTTATTGGTTTTCCAAATTGGATCTCAATGCAGGCTATCATCAAATAAGGTTATCTCCTAGGGAAGAGTTTAAAACTGCCTTTTCCACACACAATGGTCATTATGAGTTCCTTGTTACGTCCATGGGTTTAACTGGGGGCCCTAATACTTTTCAAGGAGCAACGAATTATATCTTATCTCCTGTGTTGAGAGTTTGTGCACTAGTTTCCTTTGATGATATCCTAGTTTACAAGAAAACATTCCTGGATCATTTAAAACATCTTAAGGAAGTGTTGAAGTTGATGGCAGCTAGTGAATGGAAGGTCAAAATGAGTAAATATGCTTTTGCATAGAGAAAAAATTCTTATCTAGGTCATGTTATCAGTGAAGATGGTGTTGCTACAGATGACGGTAAAATTGACATTATTAAACAATGTCTTGTCCCTACTTGTGTGAAGGAAGTAAGGGGTTTCTTGGGTATTACTGGATATTACTAGATATTATAGGAAATTCATCGGACACTATGCTATCATTAGTAGAGCCTTGGCTGATTTTCTTAAGAAAGGAGCCCTTTTCATCTGTACTCCTGCTACTGAAGAAGCTTTTCAGGTTTTAAAGCAGGCTCTGGTTCAAGCCCCAACTTTTGATCTTCCTGGCTTCTCCAAGCCCTTTGTTATTGAAATTGATGCGTGTGATATTTGTATTGGAACAGTCCTTATGCAAGAAAATCATCCCCTGGCTTTTATCAGCAAGGCATTGGGTCCTAGGACTGAAAGAATACTTAGAAATTTTTCTTGATGTAGAATAGTGGAGACTATATCTACTAGTCAAAGAGTTTATCATCAGAACAGAACGGAAGAGTTATAATTTGATTCACCTGAATAACTAGAGATTACACACTGTAGACAAAGGCATAGCCTAGTGGTGGGAAGGGGTTGATGCCTTCCCACCCACCCAGGTTCAAGGCATGGTACTTGCAATTTGGGTTTGTTGCACCAATTATACTGTATGGGGTTCCCTTATAGTCTTTATGTCAAAAAAACTAGAGATTACACACTGAGTGGCACCAGAAGGCCTTAACAAAGCTTATGGGATTATCCTACCAAATGGTGTACAAGAAAGGAGTAGATAATTCTGCAGCAGACTCTCTTTCTAGAAGACCTCATTCTTATACTGAAGTACTAGGTTTGGTTCATATTCAGTCAGATTGGTTGTCAGATATAGTTGAGGGGTATAATTCAATTTAGAAATTTTAGGAACTTTTGCAGCAATTATCTGTCAAAACAGATGCTCAACTTCATTATCATCTTAGCAATGGTGTCTCTCGATTGGCAATAATGCAGTGTTATGGCAGAATTTTTTTGTTGCCTTCCATGATAGTCCTGTTGGTGGACACTTTGGATTTCCTGTCACTTACAAGAGAATTCATTCTCTCTTTAGATGGCATGGTATGAAGCAATTTATCAGAGACAGAGTGGCTTCCTGTTTGATATGTCACCAGGCTAAACCTAAAAGAGTGTCCTATCCTAGGTTACTTGCTCCTCTCCCTGATCCTCCTAGAGCTTGGCATACAGTTACCATTGATTTATCTATGGTCTATGGACTTCTGGTCATTATGATTGCATTTTGGTGGTCATTGATAAGTTTACCAAGTATGGGCATTTTCTTCCTTTAAAGCATCCATTTATAGCAACTAAGGTGGCAAATGTTTTCCTAGACAACATTTATAAACTCCATAGTAGGCCCATGTTTGTTGTTTCTGACAAGGATCCTATCTTTACTAGTTCATTCTAGCAAACATTCCTAGCAAGTTCTTAGTTGAAGATGAGCGATGCATATCATCCTCTAAGTTATGGTCAGACTGAACGAGTAAATCAGCAAATTGAATGTTATTTGTGGTGTTTTATTAGTGCACACCCAAAGAAATGGGCCCAGTGGTTATCCTTCTATGAATTATGGTATAATACCAATTGTTACTCCTCTCTTAACAAATCTCCCTTCGAGGTTTTATATGGTCACAACCCTTGTTACTTTGGTATCTCAGCATCAAACATAGTTGCCACTACTTATATTCAATAATGGCTCGATGAGCATGTAGTTGTGACTGAATCTGTCAGGCAACGTTTTCTTCAAGCTCAAAATCTCATGAAAGTCAAACAGATAAGTCCAGGAATGAGCGAAAAAATCGAGGAGCGTCCCCAACTTGAAGATCGGTTCAAGGGGATAATGTTGGAGTCATGGACTAGGGGATACTCACCACATCATCTCCCAGCCAGGTGGGTCAGGCCGAGGACCCCCATGGTGGTTCACTAATGGGCCACTTCGGGTAGCCCATTGGTGGGAAACGTTGCATGGAAAACAACAAAATTTCTACGCACACGCAAGATCTATCTAGGAGATGCATTGAAACGAGTGGGGAGAGTGTGTCTACGTACCCTCGTAGACAGTAAGCGGAAGCGTTTTACAACGCAGTTGTGTTAGGGAACGTAGGATGCAATTTCAAAAAAAAATCCTACACTCATGCAAGATCTATCTAGGAGATGCATAGCAACGAGAGGGGAAGAGTGTGTCCACGTACCCTCGTAGACCGAAAGTGGAAGCGTTTGACAATGCGGTTGATGTAGTCAAACTTCTTCTCGTTCCGACCGATCAAGTACCGAACGTACGACACCTCCTAGTTCTGCACACGTTCAGCTCAGGACGTCCCTCGAACTCTTGATCTAGCAAAGTGTCGAGGGAGAGTTTCTTCAACACGACGGCGTGGTGACGATGATGGTGAAGTGATCCGTGCAGGGCTTCGCCTAAGCACTACGACAATATGACCGAAGGCATAAACTGTGGAGGGGGCACCGCACACAGCTAGGAATCAATGTTGTGTGTCCTAGCGGTGCCCCCTGCCCACACATATATAGGTTGGAGGGGAGGAGAGGCAGCCAAGGGGCACCCAAGTAGTAGGAATCCCACTTGGGGCCCTAGTCCAATTCGGCCTCCCCTCTTTCCTTTTACCGGAAGGATGAAAAGGGAAGAGAGGGGGAGGAAGGAAAGGGGGGCGAACCCCCACCTCCTTCTCCTATTCGGCCTCCTTCCTTAGGGGGGGGTGCACCACCCCTTGTGGGCTGGTGTGCTTCCCTCCTATGGCCCATAAGACCTATTGTTCCCCCGGGGGGTGCCGGTAACCCCCCGGTACTCCGATATGTACCCGGTATGCCTCAAAACACTTCCGGTGTCCAAATACTATTATCCTATATATGAATCTTTACCCCTCGACCACTTCGAGACTCCTCGTCATGCCCGTGATCTCATCTGGGACTCCGAACAACTTTCGGTCACCAAATCACATAACTAATATAATACAAAATTGTCATTGAAACGTTAAGCGTGCGGACCCTATGGGTTCGAGAACTATGTAGACATGACCGAGACTCTTCTCTGGTCAATAACCAATAGCAGAACCTGGATGCTCATATTGGTTCCCACATATTTGTAACGCCCCAAGATCGGAGCTTCACATGCCTTCCACGTTTTCCGAGTTTCGTCGGGTGATTTGTTTTGTCTGTTGCATCCATCTTTGCATCATGTGCATTGCATCATGTCATCATGTCATAAATCTTTTGCATCTCAACTAAATAATTTGTGTGGATCTTCGATCCATTTAAATCAAGGGAAGAGTGACTTCTCTTTATAACTTTATCCTCCTAATATTTAGGGAGCTATTATAAATATTCCATTAATTTGGAATCATCGTAACACACATGCAAAATAATTCCCATGTCTATTCCTCTTCGAGTTTGACCTTCAAACCTTGCCAATATCTCTCATCTCTTTTATCGAGGCTCCTCCTAAAACCTCAACATTTTTGGACACTTCTATAACCAAGCCCTAGTTCAAACCCATTTGATTTAAATTCAAATGAGTCTGAATGACATCTTTCAATCATGTCTCCCCTAATTTTCGTGGACCGTGCACATTTTTACGAGTCTGTAAAAATTATCCACATGTCCAACTTTTTCCCCTAACATCTCTTTCTTTTTCTTTCTTATCTCTGTTTTTTTTCTTTTTCTCTCTTTTGTTCTTTAGAGTGAGAGAGATAGAGAGTCAGCCCAGCCGGCCTATAGGCCCATCCAACTCCGGCCCACCTTACTGCTCTAACCCTACCCGATCCCCAGCTCTCCCTCTCGCTTTCCCCTTGCGCCGCCAGGGAGGACCGATCCCAATCCCATCTCTCCCCATCGACCCTTCCCCTCGCACGCAGGAGCCTTCGTCCTCCTCCTGCGCCGCCCTGCAATCAGAGAAGGAGGGAGAGTTCCACACGCATAGGGCAGCACCCTCGATCCTCCCATCTCCTCGCTGACCCCCCTCGTTCCCATGCTGCCGCCACATGTTGCTGCCAGGGAGAGGAGCTCCCTGCATCCATTTCCTTCACCGCCTCCACCGGGAGAACCCCCCTCGTCGGAGGCCACTACCGCGACCCTGCCGGACGCCAGAGGCTCCCTCCGTTCGGCTCCTTCGCTACGGTCCCTGCCGAACGTCGGCGACCTCGAGCGCCGTGCCTCCCCGCGCCACCATTGGAGGGGACAACTCCGGCGGCCCCAGCGCTCGCGCCAAGCTGATGTCAAGCCCCGCGCATCGCCATCCAGGTGACCTTGCAGGAGGCCGCCTCCGTGCCTTCTAGCCTCCTCCCGCGCCCTGCATTGAGCCGCCGGGCCAGGGATCGCCAGATGATGTCCCTGCTGCCGGGGAACCTCATTTTCCACCCGTTCCCGACTCCGGCGCCGCGCTAGGCCTCCTCGACGCCCTTGCTATTGTTGCTCCTCATAGGTCTTCATGGTGCCCTCGTCTCTGCTCGCAGGAGGATGAGTATGACCGCTGCTTCGATCTGCGATGCGCGAAACCCCTTGGCGTTGCTTCGATCTGGTTATGTCGAGACCACCATTGCAACGTTGATTCCTATGCCCCGGAGTACCTCAAGTTCGTCTACACAAGACTGCCAAGTACCTCTACGCACGGATATCGCCAAGTACCACGAGGTCACGAGAACAGCTACCGTCGACGGGCATGTTGCCAAGTTCCACGACACTTCATAAGTTTCTTCTTGAACATGTATGACTACAACGTGAACGAGTATCATGACGACCCTCGAAGAGCTCGGATCCGTCAAGTTCCACTACCGTCGCAAAAACGAGACCGTCCAGACCCGGACCGACAAGTACCCCGACGTCATGTGTACAACTACCGTCGACCGTGGATTCATCAAGTTCCTATCCGAAATGAACATGTACCACTACTTCCACTACCGTCGCGAGAACGCCTACTTCCGCTACGAACTTGATCCGTTCCGAAAAGGCATGCTTCAAAGGTATAACCCCGAGATGACTACTCTTGGACTGTATGCATGAGTTGTATGAGATGCATGTTGGTTGTTGTTGTTGGGGAACGTTGCAGAAAACAAAAAATTTCCTACTCGTTTCACCAAGATCCATCTAGGAGTTCATCTAGCAACAAGTCATCGGATGCATCTACATACCTTTGTAGATCGCGTGCGGAAGCGTTAAAAGAACGGTGATGATGTTGTCGAACACGACGTGATCCAAATCACCGATGACCAAGCGCCGAACGGACGGCACCTCCGCGTTCAACACACGTACGGGACGGGAGACGTCTCCTCCTTGATCCAGCAAGGGGAAAGGAGAGGTTGATGAAGATCCAGCAGCACGACGGCGTGGTGGTGGATGCAGGGCGTCACAGTAGCAGGGCTTCGCCTATACTACGAGAGGGAGACGTAACGGGGAGAGAGGGAGGCGCCAGGGGCTGGTGTATGAAGTCCCTCCTCTCCCCCACTATATATAGGGGTGCTAGGGGGGGGGGCGCCGGCCCTAGGAGATGGAATCTCCTAGGGGGGGCGGCCAAGGGTGGGGGGCTTGCCCCCCAAGCAAGGGGGCGCCCCCTTTAGGGTTTCCCCTCAACCCTAGCCGCATGGGCCCTAGGGGAGTGGCGCCCCAGCCCACTTTGGGCTGGGTTCCCTCCTTCTTCAGCCCATGGGGCCCCCCGGGATAGGTGGCCCCACCCGGTGGACCCCCGGGACCCTTCCGGTGGTCCCGGTACAATACCGGTGACCCCGAAACTTGTCCCGATGGCCGAAACAGCACTTCCTACCTCCGGACCATTCCGGAACTCCTCGTGACGTCCGAGATCTCATCCGGGACTCCGAACAACATTCGGGTTACTGCATATACATATCTTCACAACCCTAGCGTCACCGAACCTTAAGTGTGTAGACCCTACGGGTTCGGGAGACAAGCAGACATGACCGAGACGACTCTTCGGTCAATAACCAACAGCGGGATCTGGATACCCATGTTGGCTCCCACATGCTCCACGATGATCTCATCGGATGAACCACGATGTCGAGGATTCAATCAACCCCGTATGCAATTCCCTTTGTCAATCGATATGTTACTTGCCCAAGATTCGATCGTCGGTATCCCAATACCTCGTCCAATCTCGTTACCGGCAAGTCACTTTACTCGTACCGTAATGCATGATCCCGTGACCAGACACTTGGTCACTTTGAGCTCATTATGATGATGCATTACCGAGTGGGCCCAGTGATACCTCTCTGTCATACGGAGTGACAAATCCCAGTCTTGATCCATGTCAACCCAATAGACACTTTCGGAGATACCCGTAGTCTACCTTTATAGTCACCCAGTTACGTTGTGACGTTTGGTATACCCAAAGCACTCCTACGGTATCCGGGAGTTACACGATCTCATGGTCTAAGGAAAAGATACTTGACATTGGAAAAACTCTAGCAAACGAACTATACGATCTTGTGCTATGTTTAGGATTGGGTCTTGTCCATCACATCATTCTCCTAATGATGTGATCTCGTTATCAATGACATCCAATGTCCATAGTCAGGAAACCATGACTATCTGTTGATCAACGAGCTAGTCAACTACAGGCTTACTAGGGACATGTTGGTGTCTGTTATTCACACATGTATTACGATTTCCGGATAACACAATTACAGCATGAATAAAGACAATTATCATGAATAAGGAAATATAATAATAATGCTTTTATTATTGCCTCTAGGGCATATTTCCAACAGTCTCCCACTTGCACTAGAGTCAATAATCTAGTTACATTGTGATGAATCGAACACCCATGGAATTCTGGTGTTGATCATGTTTTGCTCTAGGGAGAGGTTTAGTCAACGGATCTGCTACATTCAGGTCCGTATGTACTTTACAAATATCTATGTCTCCATCTTGAACATTTTCACGAATGGAGTTGAAGCGACGCTTGATGTGCCTTGTCTTCTTGTGAAACCTGGGCTCCTTGGCAAGTGCAATAGCTCCAGTGTTGTCACAGAAAAGTTTGATTGGCCCCGACGCATTGGGTATGACTCCTAGGTCGGTGATGAACTCCTTCACCCATATTGCTTCATGTGCTGCCTCCGAGGCTGCCATGTACTCCGCTTCACATGTAGATCCCGCCACGACGCTTTGCTTGCAACTGCACCAGCTTACTGCCCCACCATTCAAAATATACACGTATCCGGTTTGTGACTTAGAGTCATCCAGATCTGTGTCGAAGCTAGCGTCGACGTAACCCTTTACGACGAGCTCTTCGTCACCTCCATAAACGAGAAACATTTCCTTAGTCCTTTTCAGGTACTTCAGGATATTCTTGACCGCTATCCAGTGTTCCTTGCCGGGATTACTTTGGTACCTTCCTACCAAACTTACGGCAAGGTTTACATCAGGTCTGGTACACAGCATGGCATACATAATAGAACCTATGGCTGATGCATAGGGGATGACGCTCATCTCTTCTATATCTTCTGCCGTGGTCGGACATTGAGCTGAGCTCAATTTCATACCTTGTAACACAG
The DNA here is from genome assembly GCF_003073215.2 of Triticum urartu. Classification (NCBI taxonomy): domain Eukaryota; kingdom Viridiplantae; phylum Streptophyta; class Magnoliopsida; order Poales; family Poaceae; genus Triticum; species Triticum urartu. The sequence goes on along the minus strand of NC_053026.1, from coordinate 466,996,567 downwards.
GCAAGAACCCCTTCTTAGATTGATCCATATTGAACTTCTTCAATATCTTATCAAGGTATGTGCTTTGTGAAAGACCTATGAGGTGTCTCGATCTATCTCTATAGATTTTGATGCCTAATATATAAGCAGCTTCTCCAAGGTCCTTCATTGAAAAACTCTTATTCAAGCAGGCCTTGATGCTGTCCAAGAGTTCTATACCATTTCCCATCAAAAGTATGTCATCTACATATAGTATGAGAAATGCTACAGAGCTCCCACTCACTTTCTTGTAAACGCAGGCTTCTCCATAAGTCTGCGTAAACCCAAACGCATTGATCATCTCATCAAAGCGAATGTTCCAATTCCGAGATGCTTGCACCAACCCATAAATCGAGCGTTGGAGCTTGCACACCTTGTCAGCATTCTTAGGATCGACAAAACCTTCCGGCTGCATCATATACAATTCTTCCTTAAGGAAACCATTAAGGAATGCCGTTTTGACGTCCATTTGCCATATCTCATAATCGGAGAATGCGGCAATTGCTAACATGATTCGGACGGACTTTAGCTTCGCTACCGGTGAGAAAGTCTCATCGTAGTCAACCCCTTGAACTTGTCGATAACCCTTAGCGACAAGTCAAGCTTTATAGATGGTCACATTACCATCCGCGTCTGTCTTCTTCTTAAAGATCCATTTATTTTCTATGGCTCGCCGTTCAATGGGCAAGTCAGTCAAAGTCCATACTTCGTTTTCATACATGGATCCTATCTCGGATTTCATGGCTTCTAGCCATTTGTCGGAATCCGGGCCCGCCATCGCTTCTTCATAGTTCGAAGGTTCACCGTTGTCTAACAACATGATTTCCAAGACAGGGTTGCCGTACCACTCTGGTGCGGAACGTGTCCTTGTGGACCTTCGAATTTCAGTAGGAGCTTGATCAGAAGTATCTTGATCATTATCATTAACTTCCTCTCTAGTCGGTGCAGGCACCTCAGGAACATTTTCTTGAGTTGCGCCATTTTCCGGTTCAAGAGGTAATACTTCATCAAGCTCTACTTTCCTCCCACTTACTTCTTTCGAGAGAAACTCTTTCTGTAGAAAGGACCCATTCTTGGCAACAAAGATCTTGCCTTCGGATCTGAGGTAGAAGGTATACCCAATAGTTTCTTTTGGGTATCCTATGAAGACGCATTTTCCGACTTGGGTTCGAGCTTTTCAGGTTGAAGTTTCTTGACATAAGCATCGCATCCCCAAACTTTTAGAAACAACAGCTTAGGTTTCTTCCCAAACCATAATTCATACGGTGTCGTCTCAACGGATTTCGATGGAGCCCTATTTAAAGTGAATGCGGCAGTCTCTAAAGCATAGCCCCAAAAAGATAGCGGTAAATCGGTAAGAGACATCATAGATCGCACCATATCTAATAGAGTGCGATTGCGACGTTCGGACACACCGTTACGCTGAGGTGTTCCAGGCGGCGTGAGTTGTGAAACTATTCCACATTTTCTTAAGTGTGTGCCAAATTCGTGACTCAAGTATTCTCCTCCATGATCTGATCGTAGAAACTTGATCTTCCTGTCACGTTGATTTTCAACCTCACTCTGAAATTCCTTGAACTTTTCAAAGGTTTCAGACTTGTGTTTCATTAAGTAGATATACCCATATCTACTTAAATCATCAGTGAGCGGTGAGAACATAACGATAGCCACCGCGAGCCTCAACACTCATTGGACCGCACACATCACTATGTATGATTTCCAGTAAGTTGGTTGCTCGCTCCATTGTTCCTGAGAACGGAGTCTTGGTCATCTTACCCATGAGGCATGGTTCGCACGTGTCAAATGATTCATAATCAAGAGACTCTAAAAGTCCATCTGCATGGAGCTTCTTCATGCGTTTGACACCTATGTGACCAAGGCGGCAGTGCCACAAGTATGTGGGACTATCATTATCAACTTTACATCTTTTGGTACTCACATTATGAACATGTGTAGCATTACGTTCGAGATTCATAAAGAATAAACCATTCACCATAGGAGCATGACCATAAAACATATCTCTCATATAAATAGAACAACCATTATTCTCAGATTTAAATGAGTAGCCATCTCGAATTAAACGAGATCCTGATACAATGTTCATGCTCAAAGCTGGCACTAAATAACAATTATTAAGGTTTAAAACTAATCCCGAAGGTAAATATAGAGGCAGCGTGCCGACGACGATCACATTGACCTTGGAACCATTCCCGACGCGCATCGTCACCTCGTCCTTTGCCAGTTTCCGCTTATTCCGCAGCCCCTGCTTTGAGTTACAAATGTGAGCAACTGCACCGGTATCAAATACCCAGGAGCTACTACGGACACTAGTAAGGTACACATCAATTACATGTATATCACATATACCTTTTGTTTTGCCGGCCTTCTTGTCTGCTAAGTATTTAGGGCAATTCCGCTTCCAGTGACCGCTTCCCTTGCAATAAAAGCACTCAGTTTCGGGCTTGGGTCCATTCTTTTGCTTCTTCCCGGCAGCTTGCTTGCCGGGCGCTGCAACTTCCTTGCCGTCCTTCTTGAAGGCTTTCTTACCCTTGCCCTTCTTGAACTTAGTGGTTTTATTGACCATCAACACTTGATGTTCCTTCTTGACTTCTACCTCTGCTGATTTCAGCATTGAGAACAACTCAGGAATGGTCTTTTGCACCCCCTGCATGTTGAAGTTCATCACAAAGCTCTTGTAGCTTGGTGGAAGCGACTGGAGGATTCTGTCAATGACCGCATCATCCGGGAGATTAACTCCCAGCTGAGACAAGCGGTTATGTAACCCAGACATAGTGAGTATGTGCTCACTGACAGAACTATTTTCCTCCATCTTACAGCTGAAGAACTTATCGGAGACTTCATATCTCTCGATCCGGGCATGAGCTTGAAAAACCATTTTCAGCTCTTCGAACATCTCATATGCTCCATGTCTCTCAAAACGCTTTTGGAGCCCCGGCTCTAAGCTGTAAAGCATGCCGCACTGAACAAGGGAGTAGTCGTCAACACGTGTCTGCCAAGCGTTCATAACGTCTTGGTTCTGTGGGACGGGAGCTTCACCTAGCGGTGCTTGTAGGACATAATCTTTCTTGGCAGCTATGAGGATGATCCTCAGGTTCCGGACCCAGTCCGTATAGTTGCTGCCATCGTCTTTCAGCTTGGTTTTCTCTAGGAACGCGTTGAAGTTGAGGACTACGTGGGCCATTTGATCTACAAGACATATTGTAAAATATTTTAGACTAAGTTCATGATAATTAAGTTCATCTAATCAAATTATTAATGAACTCCCACTTAGATTAGACATCCCTCTAGTCATCTAAGTATTAGATGATCCGAGTTAACTAGGCCGTGTCCGATCATCACGTGAGACGGACTAGTCAATGTCGGTGAACATCTTCATGTTGATCGTATCTTCTATACGACTCATGCTCGACCTTTCGGTCTTCTGTGTTCCGAGGCCATGTCTGTACATGCTAGGCTCATCAAGTCAACCTAAGTGTTTGCATGTGTAAATCTGTCTTACACCCGTTGTATGTGAACGTCTGAATAAAACACCTGATCATCACGTGGTGTTTTGAAACAGTGAACTGTCGCAACGGTGCACAGTTAGGGGGAACACTTCTTGAAATTAATATGAGGGATCATCTTATTTACTACCGTCGTTCTAAGTAAACAAGATGCAAAACATGATAAACATCACATGCAATCAAATAATAAATGTGACATGATATGGCCAATATCACATAGCTCCTTTGATCTCCATCTTGGGGCTCCATGATCATCTTGTCACCGGCTTGACACCATGATCTCCATCATCATGATCTCCATCATCGTGTCTCCATGAAGTTGCTCGCCAACTATTACTTCTACTACTATGGCTAACGCGTTTAGCAATAAAGTAAAGTAATTTACATGGCGTTTCTCAATGACACGTAGGTCATACAAAAATAAAGACAACTCCTATGGCTCCTGCCGGTTGTCATACTCATCGACATGCAAGTCGTGATTCCTATTACAATAGCATGAACATCTCATACATCACATATAGATCATTCATCATTCATCACAACTTTGGCCATATCATATCACAAACCACTTGCTGCAAAAACAAGTTAGACGTCCTCTAATTGTTGTTGCAAGTTTTACGTGGCTGAATTAGGGTTCTAGCAAGAACGTCTTCTTACCTACGTGAAAGCCACAACGTGATTTGTCAACTTCTATTTACCCTTCATAAGGACCCTTTTCATCGAATCCGCTCCAACTAAAGTGGGAGAGACAGACACCCGCCAGCCACCTTATGCAACTAGTGCATGTTAGTCGGTGGAACCGGTCTCACGTAAGCGTACGTGTAAGGTTGGTCCGGGCCGCTTCATCCCACAATACCGCTGAAGCAAGAAAAGACTAGTAGCGGCAAGAAAGTTGACAAATCTACGCCCACAACAAATTGTGTTCTACTCGCGCAAGAAGAACTACGCATAGACCTAGCTCATGATGCCACTGTTGGGGAACGTTGCAGAAAACAAAATTTTTCCTACTCGTTTCACCAAGATCCATCTAGGAGTTCATCTAGAAACGAGTCATCGGATGCATCTACATACCTTTGTAGATCGCGTGCGGAAGCGTTAAAAGAATGGTGATGATGTAGTCGAACACGACGTGATCCAAATCACCGATGACCAAGCGCCGAACGGACGGCACCTCCGCATTCAACACACGTACGGGACGGGAGACGTCTCCTCCTTCTTGATCCAGCAAGGGGAAAGGAGAGGTTGATGAAGATCCAGCAGCACGACGGCGTGGTGGTGGATGCAGGGCGTCACAGTAGCAGGGCTTCGCCTATACTACGAGAGAGAGACGTAACGGGGAGAGAGGGAGGTGCCAGGGGCTGGTGTATGAAGTCCCTCCTCTCCCCCACTATATATAGGGGTGCTAGGGGGGTGCCGGCCCTAGGAGATGGAATCTCCTAGGGGGGGCGGCGGCCAAGGGTGGGGGGCTTGCCCCCCAAGCAAGGGGGCGCCCCCTTTAGGGTTTCCCCTCAACCCTAGCCGCATGGGCCCTAGGGGAGTGGCGCCCCAGCCCACTTTGGGCTGGGTTCCCTCCTTCTTCAGCCCATGGGGCCCCCCGGGATAGGTGGCCCCACCCGGTGGACCCCCGGGACCTTTCCGGTGGTCCCGGTACAATACCGGTGACCCCGAAACTTGTCCCGATGGCCGAAACAGCACTTCCTATATATAATTATTTACCTCCGGACCATTCCGGAACTCCTCGTGACGTCCGGGATCTCATACGGGACTCCGAACAACATTCGGGTTACTGCATATACATATCTTCACAACCCTAGCGTCACTGAACCTTAAGTGTGTAGACCCTACGGGTTCGGGAGACAAGCATACATGACCGAGACGATTCTTCGGTCAATAACCAACAGCGGGATCTGGATACCCATGTTGGCTCCCACATGCTCCGCGATGATCTCATCGGATGAACCACGATGTCGAGGATTCAATCAACCCCGTATGCAATTCCCTTTGTCAATCGATATGTTACTTGCCCGAGATTCGATCGTTGGTATCCCAATACCTCGTTCAATCTCGTTACCGGCAAGTCACTTTACTCGTACCGTAATGCATGATCCTGTGACCAGACACTTGGTCACTTTGAGCTCATTATGATGATGCATTACCGAGTGGGCCCAGTGATACCTCTCCGTCATACGGAGTGACAAATCCCAGTCTTGATCCATGTCAACCCAACAGACACTTTCGGAGATACCCGTAGTCTACCTTTATAGTCACCCAGTTACGTTGTGACGTTTGGTATACCCAAAGCACTCCTACGGTATCCGGGAGTTACACGATCTCATGGTCTAAGGAAAAGATACTTGACATTGGAAAAACTCTAGCAAATGAACTATACGATCTTGTGCTATGTTTAGGATTGGGTCTTGTCCATCACATCATTCTCCGAATGATGTGATCTCGTTATCAATGACATCCAATGTCCATAGTCAGGAAACCATGACTATCTGTTGATCAACGAGCTAGTCAACTAGAGGCTTACTAGGGACATGTTGGTGTCTGTTATTCACACATGTATTATGATTTCCGGATAACACAATTACAACATGAATAAAGACAATTATCATGAATAAGGAAATATAATAATAATGCTTTTATTATTGCCTCTAGGGCATATTTCCAACAGTTGTAATCCACCCGTGAACGGTAGCTGTTCCCTCATTTGACACCGTCGCCGATTCATGGGACACCCGGGATCCGGGAGCGCCCCACCATATTTTGCACGCATCCGCACACTTCCCCTTTGCATCGGTATCTCAATCAAGTACCGGAACCGGAATGTTGCCGTGGCACCGTTTCGTTATCGTTACCGTGGCACCCCTTTTCGTTTCCGCCACGATGACAAATGCTTCATAATGCTCTTGTCAACTTTTAATAAAAATTGCATAAACTTGCACATGTCATCCGCATCATGATAACAACAATTAAAATGTTTAAAATTGTTGTTTGCTTTAAATTGATAATTGCATATGGGGATTTACCAGATTTGTTGTTTATTATATCCGGCCCCATTTAAATTGTTTAGATAGTATAGTTTTGTTATGCTCCACCTCTTGCCATGTTAACCAACATTTAATAGTGTTGAGTACATAAACAAGAGAGAACTAAATGATTGATGTGGTATTCCGTCAATATGCAACTCGTTGCATATTGAGCTCCACTTAACTTGTAGTTTTGTTTGTGCCCTTTGCCATGCCATGCATATTTAAACCGAACATGCATCATACTTGTTTGCGCATCATGCCATGTTTATGTGATGGTTGTTTACTATGTTGTTTGCTTCTATCCGGGTTGCTTCTCGCGTTAGCTTCGGTTTCATTCCGGAGTTGTGAGGATCCATTCGACTACGTCCGTCTGTCTTCTTCATGGACTCGTTCTTCTTCCTTGCGGGATCTCAGGCAAGATGACCATACCCTCGAAATCACTTCTATCTTTGCTTGATAGATGCTCGCTCTATTGCTATGCCTATGCTACGATACCTACCACATGCTTTATCATGCCTCCCATATTGGCATGTCAAGCCTCTAACCCACCTTGTCCTAGCAAACCGTTGTTTGGCTATGTTACCGCTTTGCTCAGCCCCTCTTATAGCGTTGCTAGTTGCAGGTGAGGATGAAGATGAAGTTTGTTCCATGTTGGAACATGGTTATTGTTGGGATATCACAATATCTCTTATTGAATTAATTCATCTATATACTTGGTAAAGGGTGGAAGGCTCAGCCTTATACCCGGTGTTTTGTTCCACTCTTGCCGCCCTAGTTTCCGTCATACCGGTGTTATGTTCCTTGATTTTGTGTTCCTTACGCGGTTGGGTGATAATGGGAACCCCTTGACAGTTCCGCTTGAATAAAACTCCCCCAGCGAGGGCCGACCTTGGTTTTACCATTTGCCACCTAAGCCTTTTCCCTTGGGTTCTGTAGACTCAAGGGTCATCTTTATTTTAAACCCCTGGGCCAGTGCTGAGTGTTGGTCCAAAACAGAGCCACTTGCAGCGCCACCTCGGGGAAACTTGAGGGTTGGTTTTAGTTGTACGTAGTGTTCATCTGGTGTGCCCTGAGAACGAGATATGTGCAACTCCTATCAGGATTTGTCGGCACATCGGGCGGCTTTGCTGGACTTGTTTTACCATTGTCGAAATGTCTTGTAACTAGGATTCCGAGACTGATCGGGTCTTCCCGCTAGAAGGAATATCCTTCATTGACCGTGAGAGCTTGTGATGGGCTAAGTTGGGACACCCCTGCAGGGTTTTGAACTTTCGAAAGCCGTGCCCGCGGTTATGGGCAGATGGGAATTTGTTAATGTCCGATTGTAGATAACTTGACACTTGACTTAACTAAAATACATCAACTGCGTGTGTAGCCGTGATGGTCTCTTTTCGGCGGAGTCCGGGAGGAGAACACGGTCTCGTGTTATGCTTGGACGTAAGTAGTCTAGGATCACTTCTTGATCTTCGTAGCTTCTCGACCATGCTTTGCCTCCTCTTCTCGCTCTCTTTTGCGTATGCTAGTGCTTGTTGCAGCTCCACCTCACTACCCCTTTTCCTACCCATAAGCTTAAATAGTCTTGATCGCGAGGGTGTGAGATTGCTGAGTCCCCGTGACTCACAGATTACTTCAAAACTAGCTTGCAGGTGCCGATGATATCGTGCAGGTGATGCAATCAAGCTCAAGGAGGAGCTCGATGAAGACCTTTGTTCTTTATGTTGTTCCGTTTCCAGTTGATCAGTAGTGGAGCCCAATTGGGGTGATCGGGGATCTGTAGCATTAGGGGTGGTCTTCTTTATTTTGGTTCCGTAGTCGGACCTTGATTGTATCTGGATGTTGTAATGCTATTTTCATGTATTGTGTGAAGTGGCGATTGTAAGTCAACCATGTATCTCTTTCCTTATTCAGTACATGGGGTGTGTAAAGATTACCCCTATTGCGACATTTCTTACAATGCGGTTATGCCTCTAAGTCGTGCTTCGACACGTGGGAGATATAGCCGCATCGTGGGCATTACAAGTTGGTAATCAGAGCCTTCCCCGACTTAGGAGCCCCCTGCTTGATCGAATCGCTGGCATTGTTGAGTCTAGAAAAATGTTTTGAGTCTTTTAGGATTATATATATCAGAGAGTAGGATTCGTTTTACTTCCCAGTCCCTTCGTTGCTCTGGTGAGGCTTCCTGACGTAGAGTTTTGACTCTTCTCTTCTCAATTTCACTAAAAAAAAAATTAGGATCACGCGGGTATCTTGGAATCGTTCTGATGGTTTTGTGACGAGAACATTGTTCTTGGTGCCTCCTGACATTTAGGGGTTGTGGCAGTGTCCCGGGGAGTTGAGCTCCGAGGTGTTGTCGTCACAATTTTATTGTTGCAGTTCTGGAATACCTGAGTTGCCGACATCAAAAATCTCTTTTATGCAGTTGTTGGTGAGATAACCTTGACGCCACCCAGTACTGGGGCGGGAGTTCGGGAGTATTGCCATAACTCGTATAATGGATGCTTTTCGAAGGTTGAGGCAAATGATTTCTGAAGGTTTCTTGGTTATGTGTTGAAGAATGGATACAGCTGGATGTAGGATTTGCTAGTTTTTGGTGAGATATTATGCTTCCCCTATATCCCCAACACCTGATTGCATAACCAGAAAGTTTCAGGAGTTTATAAGTGGCAATTAAAGTAGCTCCTAGGATATCTTTCCGACAGATGTATGATATGAAATTGGGGTTCGACGTCTAGTGGTCCGCCCATCCACGGTTGGTTTTACAGTGGTCTCGTTGTGTCTTAAAGAGTCCTTGGCTATGCTAACTCGGGGACGCTTCGTATGTCATGTGCACTGCCTTGTACATGATGGTGCTATACGATCGAGCCCGTGTGGGCCCCACCACGAAAACTTCGGACGAAATCTCTATCATATGTTTGTTTCGGCTTATTTTGGAAGCCAATCCTTGTTTTGTTTTGATTGTGGTATTCGAGTTGCTTCGAAGTCAAGTGTTGATTCCATACCTTTCCTAAGCGGTATTCTCATATTTCTATGGGAATACTAATCCTTTATGATAATCGAGATTGTCATGTCAATCCTTTTCAACCGGCGTGTTTCTCTTCAAGTGGATCTGATCATTTCAACATCAGCAAGATCAATTATCAGTTCTTTGCAACGGTGTTTGTTTCATTCATCCCAAGTAGCCTTTGTTTTCTCGCCCTCCCACCCTTTTTCTTTAAGGACTAAGATTTCTTAATCAAGTATCCATCTTATTGATGCGAAGTCTCTCCATTCTTTTCCTTCAATATTCTTACCCGATGGTTCTCATGAAGATGCTCTACAAGTTAATCATTCTTCGCTCTCTTTCATTTTCAGCGCGTGTCAATTCAAGCCTTGTCGATCATATCCTGCCCTCGTTTCAAAGGTTTTATCATACCGGTGCACCCCTTATCATTCACTTCTCGTTACTCATTTGTTCCGGAGTGCTGAAGATATCTCAGAAGATGTTATCACATTCAATCTGTTCAAGCTATTTCGAGGTTGTTATCTTATTCAAGCCATTTAATTCTACCGGCGCAATCTTCCTTTAAATCGTTCAAACGGTGTATCTTTTGAGTGAGCCCTAACCCATAGGTCTTTTCCCAGGATCTTACCTGACTCTTCTTATTCTCCCGGAGTTATTCTCAAATCTTCAAATGTTTGACGTAAGAATGAGTTATCATCAGTCAAATGGCTTCTCCAAGATCTTTAAAATTCTTTTCAGTGTTGATTCAACCTTTATATTCTTCATTATGCAGAAATGTCTCAACTATTCATGGTGTTGTTTCTCGTCGTCATTCTCTGCATTTGAAGACCGAACAAGAATTTTTCCTCCATATCTTGCTCCATTCTCTTCAAGATTCATGGTTCTAGCTTTATGCCATCCTCTCATAATTGTTTTGATTGTGAGAATTCTTTTCATCCATCCGGAGCATTTCATGAGTTGTTTTAATTTCTTTCGTCTGGAGCCCATCCTTTCAGAAGAATTATTCATTCTCAGCTTTCAGCTGTCTTTCTTAAATCTTACCGGCGCTTCATTCAAGTATTCTTTAATGTTCGGGATCTCTTCATTCTCTAGTATCTAAATTCTCTTAGGTATCTTCGTTCATTTTCAATTTTTTACGGCGGTTCGTTCAAAAATTCTCTTCCGTTGTTATTGTATCAATTCATTCGTTGTTTCAATCCTTCCGGTGGATCGTTGAAGACCTTCCCAAGTTTGCGCAATATCTATCTTAATCATGTCTACGAGAATAAGTAGTATGCCAAATCCATGCTTGTCATCAATCTAAATTGGTGAAGGATACGCATAACGTAATTCTTATTATTGTTTCATCCAAGTCATCTAGTTTCTTCTTCCCGGAGTTGTTCACCATATCATATTCTCGGTCCAAGATGCTTCATCTTTTCTTTTCCGGAGTGCCAAGTTTTCCGCATTATCACCACGAAGATCCATCTAAATCATTACAAGGCTTCACCTTGTGTTCTCAACTTCTCTTTCCTTTCGATTGATCAATCATTTTGTTACCAGAGTTCTTCATGAAGGCTCTACATGGTGGTTCATCAAGAATTTAATTTGTTCTCGAAGTGTTCGCCAAGAGGAGCTCAAGCATTCTTCATCTTGCATTCCGAAGTGCAATTCTTTCATATCTCATCTTTTGAGGAGGTGTTATGTCATTGTTGATAATTTTCCCTTCGTGTTTCATGTTTCACATGTTTTTCAAGAGTGACATATCTAAATCCATCATTTTTCTCTTCTCTCAAGACTTCTTCTGAACCAATCAATCTCTTCATTGGAGTTATCTTGGGTTATATTTCACCTAAAGCCTTCCCTAAGGATTGTTGCTATTTTTGGTGCTCATAAAGAACCCAAGCTCTTCATTTATCCTCCTGGTGAAATAAGCTTCTCGTCTCCTTGTTGATATAAATCCAATCTATTGTTTTTCGTTAGTGGCGGGATTTCACACCTTAATTTTGAGATGTTCTCCATAAGCCCACTACAAGCTTACTCTTTTCGTTGTTGGTTTTCCAACAACTCCGTTCGACCCTTCTCCTAAGGATGCCTCTTAAAGCTCATTTGTGGCAGAAGATGGCATTTTCTTATCCATTTATCTTCTATTCTTTCGTTCCGGAGGCATTATGTTGTTGCTCTCTCCTCTCATCATCTCGAATGTTGAGGATCGTGTTTCTTTTCGTGCTAATCCATTCAATCGGAGTGTTGTGTCATCCCTTCAATTTCTTTTCATCTTATCAGGTTTTTCTTCACTTTTCAACCGGAGTGCTGCCCGAATTTGTTCTTCCTTGTTCCTCTTTCCTAATGGAGTGTTTTCAACTTCGTTCTTCTCCGTTGCATTCTTTCTTCCAATTTGTTCAACCTCGCAAGGTTCTTTGATTTCACTCATTGGTCAAAGAAGCAACTTAGTTTTACCTCTTCTATTCCTCTTCCGTTTTCCCCTCCGGTGCCATCCTAGATCTCGGGACGAGATCCTCTCGTAGTGGTGGAGTGTTGTAACGCCCCAAGACCGGAGCTTCACATGCCTTCCACGTTTTCCGAGTTTCGTCGGGTGATTTGTTTTGTCTGTTGCATCCATCTTTGCATCATGTGCATTGCATCATGTCATCATGTCATAAATCTTTTGCATCTCAACTAAATAATTTGTGTGGATCTTCGATCCATTTAAATCGAGGGAAGAGTGACTTATCTTTATAACTTTATCCTCCTCATATTTAGGGAGATATTATAAATATTCCATTAATTTGGAATCATCGTAACACACGTGCAAAATAATTCCCATGTCTATTCCTCTTCGAGTTTGACCTTCAAACCTTGCCAATATCTCTCATCTCTTTTATCGAGGCTCCTCCTAAAACCTCAACATTTTTGGACACTTCTATAACCAAGCCCTAGTTCAAACCCATTTGATTTAAATTCAAATGAGTTTGAATGACATCTTTCAATCATGTCTCCCCTAATTTCTGTGGACCGTGCACATTTTTACTAGTCTATAAAAATTATCCACATGTCCAACTTTTCCCCCTAACATCTCTTTCTTTTTCTTTATTATCTCTGTTTTTTTCTTTTTCTCTCTTTTGTTCTTTAGAGTGAGAGAGAGAGAGAGAGAGACTCAGCCCAGCCGGCCTATAGGCCCATCCAACTCCGGCCCACCTTACTACTCTAACCCTACCCGATCCCAGCTCTCCCTCTCGCTTTCCCCTTGCGCCGCCAGGGAGGACCGAGCCTGATCCCATCTCTCCCCATCGAGCCTTCCTCTCGCACGCAGGAGCCTTCGTCCTCCTCCTGCGCCACCCTCCAATCAGAGAAGGAGGGAGAGTTCCACACGCATAGGGCTGCGCCCTCGATCCTCCCATCTCGTCGCTCTCCCCCCTCGTCCCCGTGCTGCCGCCACATGTTGCTGCCAGGAAGAGGAGCTCCCTGCGTCCGTTTCCTTCGCCGCCTCCACCGGGAGAACCCCCCTCGCCCGAGGCCACTACCGCGACCCTGCCAGACACCAGAGGCTCCCTCCGTTCGGCTCCTTCGCTACGGTCCCTGCCGAATGTCGGCAACCTCGAGCGCCGTGCCTCCCCGCGCCACCACTAGAGGGGACAACTCTGGCGGCCCCAGCGCTCGCTCAAGCTGATGTCAAGCCCCGCGCATCGCCATCCAGGTGACCTTGCAGGAGGCCACCGCCGTGCCTTCTAGCCTCCTGCCGCGCCCTGCATCGAGCCGCCGGGCCAGGGATCGCCAGATGACGTCCCTGCTACCGGGGAACCTCATTTTCCACCCGTTCCCGACTACGGCGCCGCGCTAGGCCTCCTCGACGCCCTAGCTTTTGCCGCTCCTCGTAGGTCTTCATGGTGCCCTCGTCTCTGCTCGCGGGAGGATGAGTACGACCGCTGCTTCGATCTGTGATGCGAAACCCCTTGGCCTTGCTTCGATCAGGTTACGTCGAGACCACCGTTGCAACGTTGATTCCTATGCCCCGGTGTAACACCCCGGATATAACTTTCCCAATTTGTACTCCAACTCTTGCCGTTTCCGGCGTTATGTTATTTTATTCTCTCGGGTTCGGGTCTTTGTCTCCGTGTTTTGTTATCGTTGTCATGCATCTCATATCATGTCATCATGTGCATTGCATTTGCATACGTGTTCATCTCATGCATTCGAGCATTTTCCCCGTTGTCCGTTTTGCATTCCGGCGCTTTGTTCTCCTCCGGTGGTCATTTCTAGCTTTCTTTCGTGTGTGGGGATTAAACATTTCCGGATTGGACCGAGACTTGCCGAGCGGCCTTCGTTTACTACCGGTAGACCGCCTGTCAAGTTTCGTATCATTTGGACTTCGTTTGATACTCCAACGGTTAACCGAGGGACCGAAAAGGCCTCGTGTGTGTTGCAGCCCAACACCCCTCCAATTTGGCCCAAAACCCACCTAACTTTCCTCCATCATCTAGAGCGTTCGATCACGATCGCGTGGCCGAAAACCACACCTCATTTGGACTCTCCTAGCTCCTCCAATGCCTATAAATAGACCCCCCCGAAATTCAGATCTCTCTCCCTCTCCGAAACCCTAAAACCACCCCGCCACCGACGGACGTGTCCGGAGCGGACCGGACAACGTTCGCTCCGCCGCCCGCGCCCACTCCCATGCTGCCACGTGGCCTTCTCCGCCACCAGCCGCCGCCGCGGCCCGGGAGCCCGCAGCCTGCCCCTGAGGCCCATCTCCCGGGCGCCCACGCGCCGCCACCTCTCCCGAAGCCGGCCGCCGCCCTTGCCTCGCCTCGCCCGCCTCCCTGCCACCTCGCCCGGCGACCCCGCCGCCTCGCCCGGCCTCGCCTCGTCATGAGCCGGCCCCCTTCTTCCCTTCCTCCGTCCGACCCCGGCGAACCTCGAACGGCGCGCCTCCGATGAACAGTGTTCGGTGCCCAGATCCAGATCCGTGAACAGTGAAACCCTAGAGGTTGATTTTTTTCACTAAGTCCCGGATATTTTCTAGTTCAAGTGCTCATGTTCATGACCACGTAACTTCGCATCCGTAGATCCGATTCATGCATATAGCATATCAAAATGTTCGTCTCAGAGAGTACATCATTTCATTCGACTGCATAATTTTCATTTGAGTTCATCTTGATGCCCGAAATTCTGTTAGAAGAGGGCTACTTGAGTTAATTGTCAGATCTGCTACTCCATCTTAGATATTTGTCATTTTTGCCATGATTATTTTGTGCATGATTTGCCCTGATGCTCTACATATGTTTTGTTAAGGGTTTTGTCATCTTTCCAGAGGTGCAACCCATGTATTTTTGTGATGAGTGTGGTGTCTAGTGCAAGCTTGCAAAGTGAGGCACTCGGTAATTCTGTTTTCAGGGACTTAGTAGTTTCACTAAGTCCTGGGATCGTTTATCTCATGATGCCTTATGTTCATGTTGTTTCCTAGTGATCCGTGCCTCTTTTTAGGATGATCAGTAAAGGAGTTTTGTTAATATTGTAGTGCTCTATCCATCCATGCCTTTGTTTGCAATTATGGATCACCCTAGCTTGAGTCAATCAAGCTCTACTTTTTCTACTTTGTGAATCTGGGCAGATTGTCAACTTGTTTGCAATTTTGCCGGTGATGTTGTAGTTGATCCGTGCATGCTATGCTATTGTTCTTTCCATGTCTAGCTTGCATTTTGTGCCTTCTTAATGGATGTATGCTTGTATTTCCATGACTTGCACCGTGGTGACTGCATCGAGCTCATAAACATGCCTACTTGAGTTATGTTTCAGCATGTGCCAGTTTTCACTAAGTCTGAAAACTGATTATGTTTTTGCGATGTTCATGGGCTTGTTAGTATATTTTCTGATCCCTTTTGGCTCAAGGTCACTAAGGGACTTTTGTTAAGCTATTTGAGTAGCTCCATACCATGTGTTACTTTGTCATGTTCAGGTCCTGTAGCATGTTGTTTTGTTGCTCCGAAGAGAGCTACTTGGTCTGAAATTTCAGACAAGTGTTAATTTCACTAAGTCTGAGATCTGTTTACCATTTGCGTTTTTGCCATGCTTGTTTGAACCTGTTAATGGATGAATTGGCCATAGCTCAGTGCTAGAATTTTGTTAAGAATCTTGAATGCATCCCTTCCATGTATTTTGATGCCATGTTTGAGTGCTGTAGCATGTTCATCTCATGGCATTTAGATGCCTACTTGCTGTAAATCGCAGACCGGTGTCATATTTGAATCGCTTGCCATTTCCAAACCGTAACTCCGATTCCGATGATCTTTATATCGTTTTCAAGCGATTTCATCTCATCTTTCCAGTGGCACACTTGGATTTCCATGTTGATGCCAAGTTCATGCATTTCCTGTCATATCTTGCATTATGCATCCCGCATCGCATCCCACATAGCATATCATCATTGCATCATATTGTTTGAGTTTGCACCTGGTTGATTGTATCCTTGTTGCTTGTTTGTCTTGTTTGGGTAGAGCCGGGAGACGAGTTCGCTAATGAGGAGCCCGTTGAGTTTGCTTTCGAGGATCCAGTCAACTCTGACAGCTTTGCAGGCAAGATGATCATACCCTCGAAATCACTACTATCTTTGCTATGCTAGTTTGCTCGCTCTTTTGCTATGCCAATGCTACGATGCCTACCATTTGCTTGTCAGCCTCCCAAATTGCCATGTCAAAGCTCTAACCCACCATGTCCTAGCAAACCGTTGATTGGCTATGTTACCGCTTTGCTCAGCCCCTCTTATAGCATTGCTAGTTGCAGGTGAAGATTGGAGGCGTTCCTTGTTGGAACATTTATTTACTTGTTGGGATATCATTATATTGCTATGTTATCTTAATGCATCTATATACTTGGTTAAGGGTGGAAGGCTCGGCCTCTCGCCTGGTGTTTTGTTCCACTCTTGCCGCCCTAGTTTCCGTCATATCGGTGTTATGTTCCCGGATTTTGCGTTTCTCACACAGTTGGGTTATAATGGGAACCCCTTGATAGTTCGCCTTGATTAAGCTTTTCCAGCAATGCCCAACCTTGGTTTTACCATTTGCCACCTAGCCTCTTTTTCCCTTGTGTTTCCCTGCCCGAGGGTCATCTTATTTTAGCCCCCCCGGGCCAGTGCTCCTCTGAGTGTTGGTCCGAACCAGGCAGCCTGCTGGTCCACCTCGGGAAAACTCGAGGGTTGGTTTTACTCGTAGCTTGACCTATCTGAGTGTGCCCTGAGAACGAGATATGTGCGGCTCCTATCGGGATTTGTCGGCACATTCGGGCGGTGTTGCTAGTTTTGTTTTAACCTGCCAAAATGTCTTGAAGAACCGAGATACCAAGTCTGATCGGAACGTCTTCGGAGGAGGTCTATTCATTCGTTGACCGTGAGAGCTTGTCATGGGCTAAGTTGGGACTTCCCTGCAGGGATTGAACTTTCGAAAGCCGTGCCCGTGGTTATGGGTAGATGAGAATTTGTTAATGTCCGGTTGTAGATAACTCGAATCTTAATTTAATTAAAATGAATCAACCGTGTGTGTTACCGTGATGGCCTCTTCTCGGCGGAGTCCGGGAAGTGGACACGGTGTTGGAGTAATGTTTGCGCAGGTTTCTCTCTAGTTTCTCGCTCGCGCTTTGCCTCCTCTTCTCGCTCTCTTTTGCGAATAAGCTAGCCACCATATATGCTAGTCGCTTGCTGCAGCTCCACATATGTTTTCACCTTACCCTACCTATTAAGCTTAAATAGTTTTGATCACGAGGGTGCGAGATTGCTGAGTCCCTGTGGCTCACATATTACTATTACACCAGATGCAGGTCCAGATGATTCCGCTCCAGGTGACGCGCTCGAGCTCAAGTGGGAGTTCGACGAGGACTCTCAGTGTTACTATGTTTCCTTTCCTGATGATCAGTAGTGGTGCCCAGTTGGGGGTGATCGGGACCTTGTCGCTTGTTGGGTTATCTTTCATTTTGGCGCCGTAGTCGGGCCATGAGTGTTTGGATGATGTATGTTATTTATGTACTTGATTGACGTGGTGAGTGTAAGCCAACTATGTTATCCCTTTTCTTTATCTATATTACATGGGATGTTTGTGATGATTACCTGACTTGCGACATATGCCTTCAATGCGATTATGCCTCTAAGTCGTGCCTCGACACGTGGGAGATATAGTCGCATCGAGGGTGTTACAAGTTGGTATCGGAGCCTTCCCCGACCTTAGGAGCCCCATTGCTTGATCGTTTTTAGCAGCCGAGTTGTGTCTACAAAAATGTTTTGAGTCATTTAGAAATTATATATCAGAGAGTTTAGGAATTCTTTTTACTTCCCAGTCTTCTCATCGCTCTGGTAAGGCATCCTGACGTAGAGTTTTGACTCTTCTCTTCTCAAATTTCACTAAATTTTTTTTAGGATCACGCGGGTATCTTGGAATCGTTCCGATGGTTTTATGATGAGAACATTGTCTTGGTGCCTCCTGTCAGGGGTTTAGTGGAAGTGTCCCGGGGAGTTGAGCTCTGTGGTGTTGTCATCATAATTTTATCGTTGCAATTCTGGAATACTTGAGTTTAGTACGCCGACATCGAAAATCTCTTTTATGCAGTTCATTGGTGAGATAACCTCGACGCCACCCAGTACTGGGGCGGGAGTTCGGGAGTATCGCCATAACTTGTATAAAGGATGCTTTTCGAAGGTTGAGGTAGATGGTTTCCGAAGGTTTCTTGGTTATGTGTTGAAGGATGGATACAACTGGATGTAGGATTTGCTAGTTTGGGTGAGATATTATGCTTCCCCTGTATCCCCAACACCTGATTGCATAACTGGAAAGGTTCGGGAGTTTCATAGGTGGGAATTCTTGTAGCTCTAGTTCTTCTTCCACGAATATTGGTTTGAGATTGGGATTTCTTACCGATTATTCGTTCTTGAGCCGTACCTTGTTGATTTATTTATCTACCTTCATTCAACGTGGCTTCTCAATTTATGGATATGTGACCATTTCAAGAGGAATGCATTCGTTCATTTTGTTCGGATGTGAAGACTTTATGTTGCAATTTTCATTCCGTTGGATTCAGCTTCAATATTTGTCTATCAATGTGCTAATGGATGTCAACCTCTTCAGGATGGTTCCTCCAATGCGCACGACTCCGAATCCTGATCCGCCACCACCTCCACCTCCTCCGGAGGCATGGCAAGCTGTGATGGCCGCAACCAATGCAAACACACAGTTGATCATGCAAATCCTCCAAGAGCGCAATCAAGGCAGCCAAGGGAATCAAGGCAACAATCAGAATCACTTTGCTACACTGAACCAGTTCCTTGCTAATGGGCCAAAGACGTTCAGCAATTGTGTTGAGGCAACCGATGCTGACGATTGGCTTGTGGATCTGTGTAAGCATTTTGAGTGCAGCAACGTCAGGCCTGAAGATTTCGTCAAGTTCGCTTCTTTCCAACTCAAAGATCAAGCTGCAGAATGGTTTCAGCAGTACAAGGATTCCAGAGGTGGACGTCTGATCACTTGGGATGATTTCCGTCAAGATTTCCGAGCTCTTCACATCCCTCAGAGCGTGGTTGAAAGTAAGCGTGAGGAATTTCGCAACTTGAAGCAAGGCTCTTTGTCTGTCTATGACTACAACAAGTTGTTTCAGAAGCTCGCCCGCTTTGCCAAGCATGACGTGCCTGATGAGAAGAGCATGATATACCAGTTCAGGGGTGGTCTCAGAGAAGAAATTCAGCTCGCTCTTGTTCTCTTTGAGCCGTTGAGGTACGATGAGTTCTACAACATGGCACTGAAGCAAGAGGCTGCTCAGTTGAGGTGTGATGCTTCCAAGAAGTGAGTCAGAGCTGCTACTCCTTCTTCCTCTACTCAAGTGGCCAAGCAGCAGAAGTATTGGCTTCCTCCTCCTCCGTCCCGTCAGTCGTATCAGCAGAAGAGCAAAGGTGGCAGTGGTTCTTTCCCCCCCCCCCAACCCTGGCTTTTAGAACAAGACTTCATCTCAAGCTCCAAGACCGAGTGCTCCGTATCACCGTCCGCTTTCAGAGGTCACGTGCAACAAGTGCCAACAGAAGGGTCACTATGCCAACAAGTGTCTCAACCAGAGGTGTCTTCCTCCTCCTCCTCCTCCTCCTCCTGTGAGATCGGCAAGTATAGCTGTGGTCAAGCATAACCCCAAGCATGCCACGGTCAACTTGATGAATGCAGCTCAGGCAGAGGACTCGTCAGATGTCATCATGGGTAACCTTCCTGTTAACGATATTCCTGCAAGAGTTCTTTTTGACACTGGTGCATCGCATTGTTTCATGTCAAAGCCATTTTTTACCAAGCATGAGTTCGTTTCTTCTCATTTGGGTAAACAAATGGATATCGTTTCTCCTGGCAAACGTTTGAGTGCAAGTCTGGAGGTGCCAGATGTTACTATCACATTGGGCGACTACAAGTTCCTTTCTTCCCCAATGGTTCTTGGTAACTCGGATATTTATCTTATTCTCGAAATGGATTGGCTTTCTAAGCACAAGGCGCATCTTGATTGTGCAGCAAGGCAGATTCAATTGACTCATTCGTCTGAGGATGTAATTGTCCTTGCCGCTCGTGATGATACCATCCGTCTGTTTTCTCTCAATGAGAAGGGTGAATTGGATGCCATCTCTCAAATTCCAGTCATTTGCGAATATCAAGACGTCTTTCCAGAAGAGCTCCCAGGAATGCCTCCGCACCGGCCAGTTGAATTCGTTATTGATCTTGAGCCCGGTATGGAACCTGTGTGCAAACGTCCTTACAAGCTCGGTCCTGAAGAGTTGAAGGAGCTGAAGAAGCAACTTGATGAGCAAGAAAGAATGGGCCTCATCCGGCCTAGTTCTTCTCCGTGGGGTTGTGGTGTTATTTTTGTGAAGAAGAAGGATGGAACGGACCGACTTTGTGTTGATTACCGTCCATTGAACAAGAAGACCATCAAGAACAAATACCCACTTCCTAACATCAATGAGCTGTTCGAACAACTCAAAGGTGCCCAAGTATTCTCCAAGCTTGATCTCCGTATGGGTTATCATCAGATTCAAATCCGTGAGCAAGATATTCCCAAGACGGCTTTCAGGACAAGCTTTGGTTCATATGAATACACTGTCATGTCTTTTGGCCTCGTCAACGCTCCTCCGACGTTCTCTCGCATGATGAACTTCATCTTCAACGCCTACACCAATGACTTCGTTTTGGTCTATCTCGACGACATTCTAGTTTTATCGAAGAACAAGGAAGATCATGCCAAGCACTTGCGTTTGGTGCTTGATAAGCTCAGGGAACATCAGTTCTACGCCAAGTTCTCCAAGTGCGAATTTTGGCTCGATGAGGTTCTTTATCTTGGTCATATCATCTCTGCCAAGGGCATTGCCGTGAATCCTGAGAAGGTGTCTGCAATTGTGAATTGGGAACCTCCTCAGAATGTGAAGAAACTCCGTAGCTTTCTCGGTCTCGCAAGCTATTGCCGAAGATTCGTTGAAAACTTTTCTAAGATCGCGAAGCCTCTCTCAAATCTTCTCCAGAAGCACGTCAAGTACGTTTGGTCTCCGGAGTGTGATATTGCTTTCAACACTTTGAAAGAGAAATTGATCACTGCTCCAGTTCTGACTCCGCCTGATGAATCCAAACCGTACGAGGTCTTTTGTGATGCCTCTCTCCAAGGTCTTGGCACAGTGTTGATGCAAGAGAAGAAAGTTGTTGCTTATACCTCTTGCCAGTTGAAGCCCAATGAGAAGAACTACCCCACTCATGATCTCGAGTTGGCGGCAGTTGTGCATGCTCTTTTGACTTGGAGACATCTTCTATTGGGAAGAAAAGTGGACATTTTCACTGATCACAAGAGTCTCAAGTACATCTTCACTCAGCCTAATCTCAAACTCAGGCAAACTCGATGGGTCGAAATGATTCAAGAGTATAATCTGAGTATCGATTATACTCCAGGCAAGGCCAATGTGATTGCTGACACATTGAGCAGAAAGGCTTATTGCAACAGTCTGATTCTCAAGCCTTATCAAACCGAGCTTTGTGAATCTTTCCGCAAACCTAATCTGCAAATTGTTCCTCAAGCTTTCCTCGCCAACCTTCAAGTCTCTCCTACCTTGGAATACCAGATTCGCCAAGCCCAGCTCCTTGATGCTATGATGAAAAAGGTGAAGATTGGGATTGCCAAGAGTCAACCCAAGTACAAGTGCTACCGCCTTGATGACAAGGATCCTCTCTTCTTCGAGGATCGTATTGTTGTGCCCAAAGGTGACCTCCGTAAAGTGATCATGAACGAGGCTCACAATTCTCTCCTCTCCATCCACCCTGGGAGCACGAAGATGTATCAGGACCTTAAGCAAGCTTATTGGTGGACTCGAATGAAGCGCGAGATTGCTCAATTCGTGAATGAATGTGATGTCTGCAGAAGAGTGAAGGCAGAACACCAAAGGCCAGCAGTTCTCCTCCAACCTTTTGCCATTCCAGAATGGAAGTTTGACCACATTAAAATGGACTTCGTGACTGGGTTTCCAAAGTCCAAGCGTGGCAATGATGCTATATTTGTTGTCATCGATAAACTCACCAAAGTGGCTCACTTTCTGCCTATCAAAGAGTCGATCACTGCAGCTCAATTGGCGGAACTCTATACCTCTCGAATTGTCTCTCTGCATGGTATTCCTCAAGTGATCTCTTCAGACCATGGCAGCATATTTACCTCGAAGTTTTGGGATTCTTTTCAGAAGGCCATGGGCACCAACATCCGTTTCAGCACAGCTTTCCACCCTCAAACAAGCGGTCAAGTCGAGCGTGTCAACCAGATTCTTGAAGATATGCTCAGGGCTTATGTGATCTCCTTTGGAATGAAGTGGGAGGATTGTCTTCCTCATGCTGAATTCTCCTACAACAACAGTTTTCAAGCAAGTTCGGGCAAGGCCCCATTTGAAATTCTGTATGGCAGGAAGTGCCGTACCCCTCTCAACTGGTCTGAAACCGGTGAACATCAGCTTTTGGGTAATGACTTAATCACAGAGGCAGAAAAAATGTGCAAAGTCATTCGTGATAACCTCAAAGCAGCCCAATCCCGATAGAAGAGCTACTATGATAGTAAGCACCGTGATTTGGCTTTCGAGATCGGAGATCATGTTTACCTCCGTGTCTCTCCTATGAAAGGTACTTGTCGCTTCGGTTTCAAAGGGAAGCTTTCCCCTAGATACGTGGGACCTTTCAAGATTGTCAGCAAGAGAGGCGACCTCGCCTATCAACTCGAGCTTCCTTCAAACTTTGCAAATGTTCATGATGTGTTCCATGTCTCTCAGCTTCGAAAGTGCTTCAAGACTCCTGACCGCACAGTCAACTTCGAGGACATTGAGCTCCAAGAAGATCTCTCTTATCGTGAGCACCCAGTTGCTATTCTTGAAGAGACTGAACGCAAGACTCGCAACAAGTCAATCAAATTTCTCAAAGTCAAGTGGTCACACCATTCCGACCATGAAGCTACCTGGGAACGCGAGGATCACCTCCGTTCTGAGTACCCGACGTTCTTTCAGTCCTAGATCTCGGGACGAGATCCTTTCGTAGTGGTGGAGTGTTGTAACACCCCGGATATAACTTTCCCAATTTGTACTCCAACTCTTGCCGTTTCCGGCGTTAAGTTATTTATTCTCTCGGGTTCGGGTCTTTGTCTCCATGTGTTGTTATCGTTGTCATGCATCTCATATCATGTCATCATGTGCATTGCATTTGCATACGTGTTCATCTCATGCATTCGAGCATTTTCCCCGTTGCCCGTTTTGCATTCCGGCGCTTCGTTCTCCTCCGGTGGTCATTTCTAGCTTTCTTTCGTGTGTGGGGATTAAACATTTCCGAATTGGACCGAGACTTGCCAAGCGGCCTTGGTTTACTACCGGTAGACCGCCTGTCAAGTTTCGTATCATTTGGACTTCGTTTGATACTCCAACGGTTAACCGAGGGACCAAAAAGGCCTCGTGTGTGTTGCAGCCCAACACCCCTCCAATTTGGCCCAAAACCCACCTAACTTTACTCCATCATCTAGAGCATTCAATCACAATCGCGTGGCCGAAAACCGCACCTCATTTGGACTCTCCTAGCTCCTCCAATGCCTATAAATAGACCCCCCCCGCCCGAAATTCGGATCTCTCTCCCTCTCCGAAACCCTAAAACCACCCCGCCACCGACGGACGTGTCCGGAGCGGACGGATAACGTCCGCTCTGCCGCCCGCGCCCACTCCCACGCTGCCACGTGGCATTCTCCGCCGCCAGCCGCCGCCGCGGCCCGGGAGCCCGCAGCCGGCCCCCAAGGCCCATCTCCCGGGCGCCCGCGCGCCGCCGCCTCTCCCGAAGCAGGCCGCCGCCCTTGCCTCGCCTCGCCTCGTCCGGCGATCCCGCCGCCTCGGCCGGCCTCGCCTCGCCCTGATCCGGCCCCCTTCTTCCCCTCCTCCGGCCGACCCCGGCGAACCTCGAACGGTGCGCCTCCGGTGAACAGTGTTCGGTGCCCAGATCCAGATCCGTGAACAGTGAAACCCTAGAGGTTGATTTTTTTCCACTAAGTCCCGGATATTTTCTAGTCCAAGTGCTCATGTTCATGACCCCGTAACTTTGCATCCGTAGATCTGATTCATGCATATAGCAGATCAAAATGTTCGTCTCAGAGAGTATATCATTTCGTTCCATTGCATCATTTTCATTTGAGTTCATCTTGATGCCCGAAATGCTGTTAGAAGAGGGATACTTGAGTTAATTGTCAGATCTGCTACTCCATCTTAGACATTTGTCATCTTTGCCATGATTATTGTGTGCATGATATGCCCTGATGCTCTACATATGTTTTGTTAAGGGTTTTTTCATCTTTCCAGAGGCGCAATCCATGTATTTTTGTGATGAGTGTGGTGTCTAGTGCAAGCTTGCAAAGTGAGGCACTCGGTAATTCTGTTTTCAGGGACTTAGTAATTTCACTAAGTCCTGGGATCGTTTATCTCATGATGCCTTATGTTCATGTTGTTTCCTAGTAATCAGTGCCTCTTTTGAGGATGATCAGTAAAGGAGTTTTGTTAATATTGTAGTGCTCTATCCATCCATGCCTTTGTTTGCAATTATGGAGCACCCTAGCTTGAGTTAGTCGAGCTCTACTTTTGCTACTTTGTGAATCTGGGCAGATTGTCAACTTGTTTGCAATTTTGCCGGTGATGTTTTAGTTGATCCGTGCATGCTATGCTATTGTTCTTGCCATGTCTAGCTTGAATTTTGTGCCTTCTTAATGGATGTATGCTTGTCTTGCCATGACTTGCACCGTGGTGAGTGCATCGAGCTCGTAAACATGCCTACTTGAGTTATGTTTCAGCATGTGCCAGTTTTCAGTAAGTCTGAAAACTGATTATGTTTTTGCGATGTTCATAGGCTTGTTAGTATATTTTCTGATCCCTTTTGGCTCAAGGTCACTAAGGGACTTTTGTTAAGCTATTTGAGTAGCTCCATACCATGTCTTACTTTGTCATGTTCAGGTCCTGTAGCATGTTGTTTTGTTGCTCTGAAGAGAGCTACTTGGTCTGAAATTTCAGACAAGTGTTAATTTCACTAAGTCTGAGATCTGTTTACCATTTGCGTTTTTGCCATGCTTGTTTGAACCTGTTAACGGATGAATTGGCCATAGCTCAGTGCTAGACTTTTGTTAAGCATCTTGAATGCATCCCTGCCATGTATTTTGATGCCATGTTTGAGTGCTGTAGCATGTTCATCTCATGGCATTTAGATGCCTACTTGCTGTAAATCGCAGACCGGTGTCATATTTGAATCGCTTGCCATTTCCAAACCGTAACTCCGATTCCGATGATCTTTATATCGTTTTCAAGCGATCTCATCTCATCTTTCCAGTGGCACACTTGGATTTCCAGGTTGATGCCAGGTTCATGCATTTCCTGTCATATCTTGCATTATGCATCCCGCATCGCATCCTGCATAGCATATCATCATTGCATCATATTGTTTGAGCTTGCACGTGGTTGATTGTATCCTTGTTGCTTTTTTGTCTTGTTTGGGTAGAGCCGGGAGACGAGTTCGCTAACTAGGAGCCCATTGAGTTTGCTTTCGAGGATCCAGTCAACTCTGACAACTTTGCAGGCAAGATGATCATACCCTCGAAATCACTACTATCTTTGCTATGCTAGTTTGCTCGCTCTTTTGCTATGCCAATGCTACGATGCCTACCATTTGCTTGTCAGCCTCCCAAATTGCCATGTCAAACCTCTAACCCACCATGTCCTAGCAAACCGTTGATTGGCTATGTTACCGCTTTGCTCAGCCCCTCTTATAGCGTTGCTAGTTGCAGGTGAAGATTGGAGGCGTTCCTTGTTGGAACATTTATTTACTTGTTGGGATATCATTATATTGCTATGTTATCTTAATGCATCTATATACTTGGTTAAGGGTGGAAGGCTCGGCCTCTCGCCTGGCGTTTTGTTCCACTCTTGCCGCCCTAGTTTCCGTCATATCGGTGTTATGTTCCCGGATTTTGCGTTCCTCACGTGGTTGGGTTATAATGGGAACCCCTTGATAGTTCGCCTTGATTAAAGCTTTTCCAGCAATGCCCAACCTTGGTTTTACCATTTGCCACCTAGCCTCTTTTTCCCTTGGGTTTCCGGAGCCCGAGGGTCATCTTATTTTAGCCCCCCCGGGCCAGTGCTCCTCTGAGTGTTGGTCCGAACCAGGCAGCCTGCGGGGCCACCTCGGGGAAACTCGAGGGTTGGTTTTACTCGTAGCTTGACCTATCTGAGTGTGCCCTGAGAACGAGATATGTGCAGCTCCTATCGGGATTTGTCGGCACATTCGGGCGGTGTTGCTGGTCTTGTTTTAACCTGTCGAAATGTCTTGAAGAACCGAGATACCGAGTCTGATCGGAACGTCTTGGGAGGAGGTCTATTCCTTCGTTGACCGTGAGAGCTTGTCATGGGCTAAGTTGGGACTTCCCTGCAGGGATTGAACTTTCGAAAGCCATGCCCGCGGTTATGGGCAGATGGGAATTTGTTAATGTCCGGTTGTAGATAACTTGAACCTTAATTTAATTAAAATGAATCAACCGTGTGTGTTATCGTGATGGCCTCTTCTCGGCGGAGTCCGGGAAGTGGACACGGTGTTGGAGTAATGTTTGCGCAGGTTTCTCTCTAGTTTCTCGCTCGTGCTTTGCCTCCTCTTCTCGCTCTCTTTTGCGAATAAGTTAGCCACCATATATGCTAGTCGCTTGCTGCAGCTCCACATATGTTTTCACCTTACCCTTCCTATTAAGCTTAAATAGTTTTGATCGCGAGGGTGCGAGATTGCTGAGTCCCTGTGGCTCACAGATTACTATTACACCAAATGCAGGTCCAGATGATTCCGCTCCAGGTGACGCGCTCGAGCTCAAGTGGGAGTTCGGCGAGGACTCTCAGTGTTACTATGTTTCCTTTCCTGATGATCAGTAGTGGTGCCCAGTTGGGGGTGATCGGGACCTTGTCGCTTGTTGGGTTATCTTTCATTTTGGCGCCGTAGTCGGGCCATGAGTGTTTGGATGATGTATGTTATTTATGTACTTGATTGACGTGGCGAGTGTAAGACAACTATGTTATCCCTTTTCTTTATCTATATTACATGGGATGTTTGTGATGATTACCTGCCTTGCGACTCATGCCTTCAATGCGATTATGCCTCTAAGTCGTGCCTCGACACGTGGGAGATATAGTCGCATCGAGGGTGTTACACCCGGAGTACCTCAAGTTCGTCTACACAAGACTGCCAAGTACCTCTACGCACGGATATCGCCAAGTACCATGAGGTCACGAGAACAGCTACCGTCGACGGGCATGTTGCCAAGTTCCACGACACCGCATAAGTTTCTTCTTGAACATGTATGACTACAACGTGAACGAGTACCACGACGACCCTTGAAGAGCTCGGATCCGTCAAGTTCCACTACCGCCGACTAGTACGACTACCGTCGCAAAAACGGGACCGTCCAGACCCGGACCGACAAGTACCCCAACATCATGTGTACAACTACCGTCGACCATGGATTCATCAAGTTCCTATCCAAAACAAACATGCACTAGTAGAAAAAGGGTCAAACGTGAAGCACATTAGTGCCGGTTTGAATTTGAGCCGGCACTAATGTGTGCATTAGTGCCGGTTCCAACGGCTAGCCGGCCGCTCTCTAGTACTGGTTCGTGGCGAACCTTTAGCACCGGTTCGTGCCACGAACCGGTACTAAAGTGAGTGGTGGCAGGATGTTGTCAGTCCGGGGCCGCTCCAGCACCTTTAGTACCGGGTCGTATCACGAACCAGTACTAAAGGTCGTCCTACATAGACCCTTCATCCACCCAAGCTCGCTCTGTTCTTCCTCTTTCCCCTCTCCTCTCTGTTCTCTTCCCTCTTCCTCTCAAGCTCATCACACATTTTGCCCAAAATTTGTCAAGATTTGAAGGCCCCCATCCATTCAAATGATCACAAAGGTTAGCAACTTTGTCCTTTCATCTCTCAGTGCTAGATTAGCTCGTGCAATGCTTTATATAGTGACTGATTTTTGAGTTTAGTAATTTGGGAGGAATTATATATATGTGCTAGTATTTGATTTATATGCAATTTGAGGTCAAAAATAACACTTAGTTTGCATATGTAGGTGTGGTTTACTTAGTGCCTTCTAAATCTCCGTCGTAACCACCGTCGATCACCCGCAACGTCCCGTCGCCGGCACCACCTTGTGGTGAGCCTCTTGTTCATGAAGTTTTATATAAAAAATTGATGTTTGTGTGATTTGGATATATAGTTACTCGTATAATTATCTTACCCATACGTTGTTTGTTATACATAGTGCCATGGTTTTGATATCCATCCCCGTCGGCCCTCATCCAGGTTATGATTCGGATGTGGTATATTCTCTTTTAAAACTATTCATTGTATTTCGTGTTTATGACAAATTATGCCCATCAAGTTGACATAGATATTTGTATGTAGGAGGTAGTTGAACCGGAAATTCCAACCGACCCTATTGTCAAGAGATTAAATTTAGTTGAAAGAGAAAACGAGGATTTGAAGGAAAAATTGAAAAGAATTGAGGGGGAGAAGATGGAATTGGAGTTGCATGTTGCCGATGTCGTCAATGATCACAAGATTAAGATGGAGAAAATGCGCTTGAAGATTAGAAAGATTAGAAAATATGCCATTCATAGTGAGGCTTGGTATTATTATGCTGTTGGATCAATTGTTACCTTAGTTGCGATCTTGATCGCATTTGTTGTTGCATTTAAATTCTTTAGCTAGAGAGTTATTTGTTTGTTGCATTTAAGTGTTGTATGATCTTTATGTATGAACTTTATGTATTTTATTAATTTGGTGTTTTCGGTGCTGTGTATTGAAGATGAGCCGACAATGGATGTACGATGACCGATGCTCTCCCGAGTTCATTAATGGCGTGCGTACTTTTCTGCTTGCGGCTGAGGCAAACAAGCGGGCGGATGGTTTTATACCTTGTCCATGTGCTGGCTGTAAGAATGGTCACAATTACTCTACGTCAAGAACCATTCACGTCCACCTGTTTGAGTACGGTTTCATGCCCCACTATAATGTTTGGACTAAGCATGGAGACAGAGGGGTTATGATGGAAGACAATGAAGAAGAAGAGGACGACGACAGCTATCCTGGCCATGGGTTCCCTGAATACGATGATACAACAATGAGGGAAGAAGATGAGCGGTAATGCGGGAAGAAGCTGAGCCGGCAATGCGGGAAGAAGCTGAAGAAGAGGCATCGGATGAGCCCATTGATGATCTAGGTCGGGCCATTGCCGATGCAAAGAGAAACTGCGCAAGTGATTTGGAGAATAAGAAGTTGCAGCGCATGTTAGAGGATAAAAAAAATTGTTGTACCCGAATTGCGTAGGTGACAAGAAAAAGCTGGGCACCACACTGGAATTGCTACAATGGAAGGCAGAGAATGGTGTATCTGACAAGGGATTTGGAAAGTTGCTGGTAATGATAAAGAATATGCTTCCAAAGGACAACGAATTGCCTGAGAGTACGTACGAAGCAAAGAAGGTTGTCTGCCCTCTAGGGTTAGAGGTGCAGAAGATACATGCATGCCCTAATGACTGCATCCTCTACCGCGGTGAGTACGAGGATTTGAACGCTTGCCCAGTATGCGGTGCATTGCGCTATAAGGTCAACCGCGATAACCCTAGTGATGTCGAGGGCGAGCGCCCCAGGAAGAAGATTCCTGCCAAGGTGATGTGGTATGCTCCTATAATACCACGGTTGAAACGTTTGTTCCAAAGCAAAGAGCATGCCAAGGCGATGCGATGGCACAGAGAAGACCGTAAGAAAGACAGAAAGTTGAGAGTACCCACTGACGGGTCGCAGTGGAGAAAAATTGAAAGAAAGTACGGGAAGGAGTTTGCAGATGACGCAAGGAACGTATGGTTTGGTCTAAGCGCAGATGGCATTAATCCTTTTGGGGAGCAGAGCAGCAACCATAGCACCTGGCCTGTGACTCTATGTTTGTATAACCTTCCTCCTTGGTTGTGCATGAAGCGGAAGTTCATTATGATGCCAGTGCTCATCCAAGGCCCTAAGCAACCCGCCAACGACATTGATGTGTACCTAAGGCCATTAGTTGAAGAACTCTTACAACTGTGGAATGGAACAAGTGTACGTGCGTGGGATGAGCACATGGGGGAAGAATTTGACCTAAAGGCGTTGCTGTTCGTGACCATCAATGATTGGCCTGCTCTCAGTAACCTTTCAGGACAGACAAACAAGGGATACCGCTCATGCACACACTATTTGGACGATACCGACAGTATATATTTGGCTAATTGTAAGAAGAATGTGTACCTGGGACATCATCAATTTCTTCCGAGCAGGCATCCCGTAAGAAAGAAAGGCAAGCATTTCAAAGGTGAGGCGGATCACTGGACGAAGCCTCGCCACCGTACTGGTGCTGATGTACATGATATGGTCAAGGATTTGAAGGTGGTCTTTGGAAAGGGTCCTGGTGGACAACCTGTTCCGAATGACGCTAACGGACGCGCACCCATGCGGAAGAAGAAATCTATATTTTGGGACCTGCCCTATTGGAAAGACCTAGAGGTCCACTCCGCAATCGACGTGATGCACGTGACGAAGAATCTTTGTGTGAACCTCCTTGGCTTCTTGGGCGTGTATGGGAAGACAAAAGATACACCTGAGGCACGGGAGGACCAGCAACGTATCCATCGAAAAGACGGCATACATCAGGGTCATGCAAGCTACGCTCTTACCAAAGAAGAGAAGGAAATCTTCTTTGAATGCTTGCTCAGTATTAAGGTACCGTCTGGCTTCTCGTCGAATATAAAGGGAATAATAAACATGGCAGAGAAAAAGTTGCAGAACCTAAAGTCTCATGACTGCCACGTGATTATGACGCAACTGCTTCCGGTTGCATTGAGGGGGCTTCTACCGGAAAACGTTCGATTAGCCATTGTGAAGCTATGTGCATTCCTTAATGCAATCTCTCAGAAGGTAATCGATCCAGAAATCATACCAAGGTTAGAGAATGATTTGGTGCAATGTCTTGTCAGTTTTGAGTTGGTGTTCCCACCATCATTCTTCAACATCATGACGCACGTCCTAGTTCACCTATGTGAAGAGATTAACGTTTTGGGTCCTGTATTTCTACACAATATGTTCCCCTTTGAGAGGTTCATGGGAGTCTTAAAGAAATATGTTCATAACCGTGCTAGGCCAGAAGGAAGCATCTCCAAGGGCCATGAAAAATGAGGAGGTCATTGAGTTTTGTATTGACTTTATTCCTGACCTTAAGACGATTGGTGTTCCTGAATCGCGGCATAAGGGAAGACTCGATGCAAAAGGCACGCTAGGAGGGGAACAAATAATATGTATGGACGGACATTCTCTCACTGAAGCACACTACACAGTTCTACAGAATTCCGCCTTGGTGGCTCCGTATATGGATGAACACAAGAATTTGCTACGCTCCAAACACCCGGAGTGGTCTGATGACTGGATTACACGTGAACAAACTAGGAGTTTCGCCAGCTGGTTGCAGACACGTACCATGCATGATGCCTCTATTGAAGATGACCTGTACTTACTGTCCCAGTTACCATCTTCGAATATAATGACTTTCAAAGGGTACAAGATAAATGGTAATACATTTTACACGATCGCCCAAGATAAGAAGAGCACCAACCAAAACACTGGTGTCCGCTTTGATGCAGAAACCAAGACAGGAGAGGAAACATATTATGGTTATATACAGGACATATGGGAACTTGACTATCGACGTGGTTTGAAGGTCCCTTCGTTTCGGTGCAAATGGGTCAATATGACACGAGGCGGGGTAACGGAAGACCCGCAGTACGGAATGACAACAGTGGATCTCAACAATCTTGCGTATGCAGACGAACCATTCGTCCTAGCCAATGACGTGGCACAGATTTTCTATGTGAAGGACATGTCTACCAAGCCGAGAAAAAGAAAAGATAAGGAAGCGAATGCATCATACGATGAGCCAAAGCGGCACATAGTTCTTTCTGGGAAGAGAAACATCATGGGAGTGGATGACAAGGCAGACATGTCAGGAGATTATGAAAAGTTTGATGAAATTGCTCCATTCACAGTGAATATTGACCCGAGCATCCAGTTAAATGATGAAGATTTTCCATGGCTACGGCGCAAAGGGACACACGCGAAGAAAAAGTTTCACACCCAAAGATCTGGGATGTGATCGGCTTCACTATCATCACTTTCTTCTGTGTTTCACACCCAGGAGGGAATCTCTATAATAGTTAGGGTAGCTAGTTATGTGTTTTGGCATTTGAAACGCGAAGAAATTTTATGTGCAAGCAAATTCTTTCATGCATTTACTGATTTTTTCAGCTAAATGACCCTGAAATTGAAAAGCATTTCAAATGAACTCAGAAAAGGTTTAAAGTTGGCATGGTATCATAATTTCACCCACATAGCATGTGCAAAAAAGTAGAGAGGGTTACCGCAAAAACTGGATGCACTTCGTGTACAAAATGGACAATCTCTTTCGAAGTATCAGGGTTTCGGACGAAAACTCATCCGTTACAAAGGCATTTCATTTCTTAAATAACCTAAGCATTACCAAATTGAATATAATGATAAAACACACTAATATTAAACATAAGAAAAAAGAATCACTGAAAAATCTATTTTCAAAGTTAAGTTATTCACAAACTAGTGATTCACACAACTTTCAAATAATTCAAAATTTAAACTATTCAAATTTGTAAACTACCGGTACTAACAGAAAGTTTGTAATTTTTTGTACCTAAAGCAAAAATATTCACAAAGAAACTCTAAATACAACAAAAAACAACTCTAAAATAAATAAAACAAAAATAAATAAAGCAAAAAAATAAGAAAAAAAGCCCACCTACTGGGCCACAGCGGCCTGCATACGACTAGAAACCCAAATTCTAGTTGGGCCAGGATGCACGCCCGCTAGCCTACTAGGCCCAACAGGGCATCACAGAAGAGGTGGGCCCAGAAGGCCTGCTTAAGAGAGGAGCTCGAGACAGCAGCGACGGCGGGGCTTATAAGCAGGTGCGAGTGCCCCTCGGCTAGCGAGGTGGGACTAAACTTTTGCGCCCCTCGCCTGGCAACGCACACCCTTTAGTACTCGGTCATGGCTCCAACCGGTACTAAAGGGGGGGCCTTTAGTACCGGTTGGTGCCACGACCCGGTACTAAAGGGGGTGCGGTTCCCGCCGCTTCGCCTGGCCAAAACAGATCTTTAGTACCGGTTGGTGGCTCCAACCGGTACTAAAGGTGGGTTCTATATAAAAAAACACTTCAAAAAATTGTCAGTTTCTCATCTCTCCCTGCTTCTTTCTCCTCTGCCCCTTGTCGCCGCCCCCGTCACCGTCCCCATCGCTGTCCATCGCCGTCGCCATCCCCGTCGTCCCCGTCGCCGTCCCCATCGTCCCCGTCGCCGCGCCGCGCCCCGTTGCCGCGCCCCGCCTCGTCCTCCCGTCGTCCCCGCCCGGCCCATCCTCCCGTCATCCCCGCCCGGTCCGTCCCTGTCCCCGTCGTCGTCGCCCCGTCCCCGTCGTCGCCACCCCGCCTCCGTCTCTGTCCCCGTCCCCGTCGCCGCCCACCGTCGTCGCGCCTTGCTGGTGAGCTCCTGCCCCGGCCGCCAACCACACACACACACACACATTGTTATAGAATTGTTAGCAATCTTTCTGTTTTTTAGTTATAGAATTATTAGAAATGTTAGTTTTAGTTATAGAAATGTTAGTTATATAGAAATGTTAGTTATATAGAAATGTTAGTTATATTAGAAATGTTTTTTAGTTATAGAAATATTAGAAATGTTAGTTTTAGTTATAGAAATATTAGAAATGTTAGTTTTAGTTATAAAATTTAGAATTTGCATATATGAAATCACAATCCATCATTTAAAAAATGTTACTTTACTTTTGCGGCATATAGTATCTGTTGTCGACGATGCCCGGCCCGCATCCTCGCCGTCGACCCGTTCACGACGACGTCCTGCTTCAGAGGACCCATGTCCAGGACTGGGCTCCACCGGGCTGGCACTGGGAGGTGCTACCTTCAGGGGCGCGACGCTTGGTGAGGAACCCGGCCCCGGGTCCCGTCGTCGACCCTCATCTCCTTTGGTGGCGTTCTCGTGGGGCACTTTCGGTGCGGAGGGAGTCGGCCCCGCCGAAGGTGGTACGTCGCTGTGTCAGGGAGGAGGACGAGCATGTCCATCGCTACATGGCTGCTATGGACGTCAGGTTCTCCAATACCTGGCAGGTTCTTTTGGGAGATCACCCGAGCTATGATCCAGTGATGGTTCCTTCTCTTTGGGTGTCCACCGCCCGCACCTCAGGAACCGCAAGTGGCCTAGATTACTCTGTAGTATTCGATCTTTATTAGCTTGCTAGCTAGCTAGCTAGTGATGTATTCGATATTATATCTATTATTCGAGACGATGTATTCGAGATTATATCTATTATTCGAGACGATGTATTCGAGATTATATCTATTATTCGAGATGACGTATTCGAGATTATATTCAATGATGTTTATTATGTACTATGATTTATTCAGTTTTTCCTTATTAATTGATTGCATCCATGCATTGTAATTTGAATATATTTCTTTTGGATTAGTTAAACAAAACCTATGGCGGACAATACCGGCAGAGAGGGAGAAGAGGCCCTGTTCAATATCATACGCAATCCTCGCAGGCCAGATGATGATCAGAATGAAGAAGATTATGACGGCTCCGAATATCTAAACAACACTGGGGAGGGTGATATGATATTCGATCGCGACGACCGAATTGATGAAGTCATGAACTATGAACATGACGAAGAAAATGTTGATCTTGAAACAACAAAGACCGGCGAGGTATACATATTTATATAAGCAGGCATCTGGTGATCATCACATGTTTTAAATGACTTGAAGATATATTAACGAATCGATCTTTCTTCTTTCAGCCATTCGGATCAAGCAAATCTTCAGGCAACAGGAAACGAGGCCCGAACAAAAAGTTGAAGGAGGGCGTAAAGTACAATATCGAGGCCATCAAACCTAATGGCGAACCATTAGCACCTAAGAAGATTGCGGACAAGTTCATTCGTCTGTGTGGAGTTCTTGTGAAGGACCAACTCCCGATCTCCCTTCAAGAATGGAGAGAGCCAGCAAAGCCATGTCCAGGAGTTACTTTTGTAGACGACAGACAAAAACTTCTGCTTTAGGAAACGCTGATGGAACATTTCACCCTACCAGATCATTTCACAGATGCAGATGTGGAGAAAGTCAAGGACGCTGCTCTTAGGAAGATGGCGGTTGCATTCAAGAACCACAAGATTCATGAATGGGCCAAGTACGTCAAGGGAGGAAGGAAGACTCCAGTATTCGAGGGAACACTAGAGAAGCAAAGTGCTCATTGGGATGATTTCGTGAAATTCAAGGATTCGGAATTATCTAAGGAACGGTCGAGAATAAACAAGGCCAATGCCGCAAAAAGGATAAGTTCCATAAGCTAGGGCCATGTGCCTATGCGGTGGGAATGCCTAAGTGGGATAAGTCTGAGAAGAGATGCTGGATGCAGGTGTCACTCCAGAAACATTGAGCTGTCCCCCCAGGTGCAGGACTTGGTTCTATGCGCATGGGGGGGAGTTGGACCCGAAGACAGGCAAAGTTTCGAAGAAGGAATGTCTGGACGGAGCCGAAGATAAGCTACTTGTTGCAATAGAAGAGGCTCGATCGGGGGTGTTCGAGCCCAACAGAGAGAACGACGAGCTTACGCGTGCCCTGGGAAATCCTGAACACCCGGGAAGAACACGAGGCATGGGTGCTATGCCATGGTATGAGGGGTTTTCGGACTGGAACGCCGACTACAGAACCCGTGCGAGAAAGAAGATTGCGGAGGAGAAGAAGAGGAAGATGGAGGAGGAGTAGAGGAAGCTAGACTATGAACACCTTCAAGGCCTAGAATCAGCGCACGCGGACTTGGCAGTCAAATTCCAGCGGCAGCAGGAGCAGATCGACTCACTTAGCCAGCAAAGGGGGTCTCAGCAGCTAGCGGATGATCCACCATTGGATAGCACCGTCCCATCCATGCCGAGAAGCAGCGTGGGTTCCGCCCCGGGTGACGCATTGCTGGATAGCTACCCAGTGGATGACATCATGGAGAACACTAACTGTGAGCTACACTTCAAAATGAAGAACATATCCATGAAGGTGGCGGACGCCCTTACTTTTACAAATCCCCCCGAGGCAACCTTCCATTGCAACCCGATTCCAGCGGGCTATGCTTGTGTCTTGGTTGATGAGGTGGTGGATCAATATTCGGGGCTAGAGCTTGACATTCCTGGAGGTGACGATGAGCACACACTGGGAGAGGCCAACCATCATATCATCCTATGGAGAAAGGATTGCATCATCTTTCGAAGGACACCGACACCGCGTCATCCGACTCCTTGTCGAAGTCCGCCACCGAGTCAGCAGACTCCCGCTCCTCCAAGTCCACCAACGCGTCAGGCCACTCCTCCTCCAAGTCCGGCACAGCTTCAGGCCACTCCTCCTCCTCCAAGTCCGGCAAAGCGTCAGGGCACTCCTCCTCTAAGTCCGGCACAGCTTCAAGCCACTCCACCAACTCCAACTCAGCCACATCAGCCGTCTTCGCCGCCTCAGCAATCACGGAAGAGAGCTGCCTCAGCTATGGTGCGTAGCGGTACAAGTCGAGGTAGTACTGGAGGTACAGGCGGAGGCAAGCGATTTCAATATGGTCCAAGCCTCGCGCCTCTTCCGCAGAGGCCTTACGACAAGTCCGAGGAGGAAAACGTAGCCATATCGAAGGCCGAGGTGGAAGCCCATTTTGCACCGAAACCGCCATTGCCGCCAAGGGAGAAAGTGCCTGTGGAAAAGATTGACCACTTCATTCGTATGGCTAGAGCACCAGCTTCCAAGCCCGTTGACACAGACTATGAGCGCCACATCAACAAGTTAAATCAAGCACGTCTCCAGAAAGAGGCGAGCTCGAGCTCGAGCAAATCAGCTAGCAAAAGGAGCGGTAAAACCGTTCCCCAGCTGGGAGAACAGGCGGCGCAATCAATCCCCCCGCTTGTTGTGCCAACAACACATGAGAGTAGGCACGCCCAATATTATTGTGGGCAAACTGTTAACGTTCCCGGGGTGGGTGATGTGGTAATAACCGAGGAGCATATTGCGTAGGCTGAAACGATCAGGATCACTGTTGGACAACTCCTCGATATCGAGCCCATGTCTCCGACTAGAGAGGAGGAAATAAAACGGAAATATGTCCGGGGCCAACTTTTGGTCGAGCCAGACGAGGTCAAGAACCTCCGGACGAGAATGTATGAATTGCATCGATGGTACATGGACATTACCAAGATTTCCAATCAAGAGTCCCTCATGGTGAATGTCAAGGAGGAGCATTACTACCATGAGAAAGCTCTGGCCGTTGAGTATTCAGAACTGTTTCAGTGATACAATCAAGACGCACTCGACAAATCTATCGTCACTATATTCTTTTCTGTAATTTAAGTCTCAAGCTAGCTGTAGTGATCATTTTGATCAATCATTACCTGTAATTATCCTCACTATATTCTTTTCTGTGGTATTATGCAGGATGAAGATTTATGAAATGAAAAAAGGTGGACACTATGGCATTGGGTTTGTTGACCCAAATACCATTAATGAATACACATGGAAATTAGATCCATATTACGAAAAAAGTGTAGAGGAAAGCATGCTAGAGTTCTTCAAGTGCCTCAAATACAATGAAGATATACTACTTCCTTACAACTTCGAGTGAGTCACACTGTCTTGTACTACAAATTCTGTTTTTGCCTACTAGCTAGCTACATGTTTTTGCTTACATATGCCCGCTTAATTAAACATGCAAACGTGTGTGCATGCAGATTTCACTGGATTTTGTTAATCATTAAAGTTGATGAAGGAACAGTTGAAGTACTAGACTCACTACTTAAGAAAGCAAGTGACTACACCATTGTGAAGGGGATAGTCAACAGGTAATTTCAATCATTATTAACTATATCTTGGCCTATTTAATTAGTTCGTCATTTCCTGATAACAACTATTTAATAACCCATTTAATCATTTTCTTTGTCGGCGGGCAGGGCTTGGGCAAAGTTCACCAGGGCCACTCCAGGCCCATGGAAAGAAGATCTGAAATGGTATCGACCCCAGGTAAGTAATTAAGTAGTACTAGCTAGCTGCCATCTCTTTAATTATCATGCTTGATTAATTATTATCTGATCAAATTCCATTCTCGTAAAGGCCCTGAAGCAGGCGCCGGGGAATAATCTCTGTGCATACTACGTTTGCGAGAACATTCGCATGATGGCGTCCGAAAGGAGCACATCTCAAAGACAGGAGTGGGTACGTTTGTCAGAACACTATTCACAATTTTTACACCATTACCGATATCTAGTCACACAACTAATACACATGCATATTGATCTCCTTCTTAACAGTTCAAAGAGGTGCAGGAGCAGCTCCTACCAACGGAGCGCATACAAGCAATTCAAGAGGAAATAGCGGGATTTTTGCTTGACCAGGTCATAGATCCCAAAGGAGAAAACTATTACCCGCTACCGCCCCATGAACCACTTCGAATTGTTATCGTGCTCCAAAGGCACCAATTAGGCTAATGCCACTGGCTCCGAATTGAAGGCACCAATTAGGAGAAACTAGTCGCCAACCCGTGCACTTGCACGGGCTAGCTATCACTCTAAACACATAATATACCACAACAATGGACTAAGTAGAAAATACTCAGGTTATTAATACACGGTGGTTGAGGCCCTATAATCTCTCAGCTCAGCATGTAAACATAATAATCCATAAGATTCATGATGTTTCTGCTCATATTTTTCAGCAAGAGAGATTTTAGAGTTTGATAGAACATATGGTGCACAACTATGTATAACAATTGTTGGGCATC
Organism: Triticum urartu; assembly: GCF_003073215.2. Taxonomy (NCBI): domain Eukaryota; kingdom Viridiplantae; phylum Streptophyta; class Magnoliopsida; order Poales; family Poaceae; genus Triticum; species Triticum urartu. The sequence goes on along the minus strand of NC_053026.1, from coordinate 466,957,516 downwards.
AAAAATGTACTCACTACTGGAGATAGAAACCACTAATAGTGTTGTTGTACCTAATAATATTCTATATGATTCCGGTTGTATCTCTATGGACGTTTTCTCATTCTTCCAAAGCTCCACTAAAAATAAAAAACGCAGTGCTAAAGGCCATGTGAAACAAAGTGCAAAAAAATATTATTTGCCATGAAATTCAGATTCTTTTATTTTTCATTTGTGAAAAAATGTTTTGAGCAAAAAAAGGCATACAGATACATTTGAAAAGGTTGCTAGTTGAAAAATGCATGATGTTCTATGTCGAGGAACAACATAGGCAGAATGGCTAGGCAAAAAACGCAGCCCATGGCTTCTGAAAATGGCTATGAAGTCAACAGTGTGAGGTGAACCTTCGAAGTAAAGTACAGAAAATAAAGGCTAATTCTAACATTGTTCAGGTCCATAAAGCATAATATAAAATAAGAGGAAAATAATAGTGCTTTTTTCTCAATATTTTCGACATCTCATTATGAAAAGAAAAACAAACAGAATGAATTCGCTAGCTATTGAGGTAGCTACTATTTTACCTAGTTGTCATAACCCAAAAATTTGCATATCCTATAGTGCCCACGTTATTGCCTAAATATTGCTAATCTTTCAAAATATTTGTTCTGAGAAAAATTACCAACCCAAAGAAATCGAGAGCTCTACTCTGCCATATAGACATATCAGTGGGCAACAACAAAATTTGATGGGTCTAATACATATGTCAGAGGTCCTAGTGGTACTAAATGTGTATCTTATGTAGATTGGGTATGATTTCCTGTAGCATAACTTCTGATTCAGTGTCAATGTCAATAAGAAATTATGAAATACAGACATTCAAAAAATCAGAGCCTTCTCAACTCCTTTTTTGTTCCCATAACAAACTAATACAGTAACGAACTGGGGCAGCATGAATAGTAAATAAATTCTATTGCTGCAAGCATAGAGGTGCATATATAGCACGTGCATATATAGCACGTATACCCTATCACACCTCGTTACTATTGATTGAATGTTTTATTCTCTGTTAGGAAATTTGTTCATGGAGATTGATATCATTACAAATCCATGTCTTCCACCTCCAACTTCTGTATAGTACAAAATATAGCAGAGTAACTACACTGAAACGATTTAACAACTGTAAGCTGATCAGAAACAATCCAGTGGAGATATCCCTGCATCTCGAGTCATGATATCAACCTAATATAGAAGGCTATGTCCATTAGATAATCAAAGTACAGGGTAAAGAAAACTAATCAGAACGATATAAATAGAATAAGGTGAAAAGCCATCATGTCTCCTTTGGGGGAAAAGTCAACAACATCTGCTTGGATAGGTGAATGGGTGATGACGGCAGCGCTGGCGGGATGGCACTTCATCTTGTCAGCTTGAGTTATAGGATCTTCATTTTCTTGTAACTTTGAATGAATAATAAGTTGACACTGCACATGAAAAAAGAAAAGCAAATAAAGAAAATCAACCTTATTTCTAATGTGAAAAAGGGGAGTTCAAGATAGGGATACCTATGTTGCACGCTCCTGGTAGCCCTTGTAGGAGTAGAAAAAGGTCCCGATCCACATGTGTGGCAGCCAAGTAAATAACATACCAGAACTTGGCAAAATTCCATGTTCGGTACTCAGCACTCCCGGCTGCATTTTGCTAGAAGAAATATGTAAATAATTAAGAGGATATTGGAGACAAATTAAAGCAAATACAAATAGAGAAATTATGTAGACATGTTTAAGAATAGCGGTCCTCTCATTAATATATCGCTAGTTTGCGGCAACCTGATGAAAGCAGCGTATATCTCTACCCCATAACTTGACATAGTATGCCTCGCCCCATGAACACCCTTGCTGGTCCATGTTTCATCCCTATATGCATGTCCTTGCATCCATGGCTTCCACCAAAGTAGATGTGTTCGTGGACTGCATCAGGGCCGGCGTCAGCGATCTGGGTCTGCTTCTAGCAGAGGTTTCACGGATGGAACTCAAGTCGTGAGGGAGAGAAAGGTTGAAGATTCTGCGCAGAAAAGAACAGAAGATGAGGAACTAGATGGATATATATTAGCCATTATCGTGTTAGGGAAAGAAAGCTGCAGCCTAAGAGTTGAGAGATTAGATCGAGATCAAGTGTTACCGTGCTAGCGAAGGAAAGCTACAGAAATTTGCATCCATGGCTTCCACCAAAGTAGACACGTTGGTGGATTGGATCAGGGCTGGCCTCTGCGGTCTGGTCCTTCTTCTAGCAAAGGTTTCGCGGATGGAACTCAAGTCGCGAGGGAGAAGAAGATGGAGGATTCTGCGCAGAAAAGTATAGAAGATGGGGAATTAGATGGAGATTAGCCATTATCGTGTTAGGGAAAGAAAGCTATACATATGAGATGATAGATTAGATGGAGATCAACTGTTACCATGGTAAAGAAGGAAAGTTGCAGAAATTTTGGAAAGCTGAGCGCTGGAGATGAGAGATTTGTGGAGATTACGTGACATCTCTTGTTTATTGTATCATGATTAAAGGAGAAGGAAATTGTGTGATGATATTTCTTGATTTATGACGTGAGATCTCTTTCTTTTCAAGGATGATTCAAGTCTTATTTTTTAGGAAAGCAAGTATCCTGTGATATTTTTTTATGTGAGATGTTCTGTTTAATGTAACGTGAATAAAATAGAATGAAATTCTGTAATTATATTTTTTATTGTTGCTCATAATTGTATTGGTCGATCTGAACCGTAATAAATCGGTCCCATCAGATTAACGGCTCCTAATTTCTAATTAACGAGGTAATATTTTGGGAGTCGATCTGAACCGTAATAAATCGGTCCCACCAGATTAACGGCTCCAAATTTCTGATTAACGTGGTAATTTTTTGAGAGTCTGTAATTAGTGTAGGTATAGATAGATTGTATATATATATATATATACATGTGTGTATATATGTGTGAATTAATTAATGGTGGTTGTGAGACATTCGATGATATATATATATATATATATATATATTATGATCGATTCTACTAGAAATTCTATTTATATATATATGCATAACGTGTACAATATGTAGTATCGTAAAATACCAGCAAATGAAAAAGAATTAAATGGAAAACACAAAATTAAATGAAAAAGAAATCATAAACCCAAACCCCCCCAATCTTTTAATACCGGTTGGTGACACGAACCGGTACTAAAGGGCTCCCTACCCCCGAAGCTACCTCATGCCACGTGGTTGCCCTTTAGCACCGGTTCGTGCTGAACCGGTACTAAAGGGGGGGGGGCTTTAGCGCCTACACTTCTGCGCCGGTTACCAAACCGGCACTAAAGGGCCTTACGAACCGGTGCTATTGCCCGGTTCTGCACTAGTGATGTACCACTACTTCCACTACCGTCACGAGAACGCCTACTTCCACTACAAACTTGATCCGTTCCGAAAAGGCACGCATCGAAGGTATAACCCCGAGACGACCACTCTTGGACCGTATGCATGAGTTGTATTAGATGCATGTTGGTTGTTATAATCCGCCCGTGAACGTTAGCTGTTCCCTCGTTTGACACCGTCGTCAATTCATGGGACACCCGGGATCCGGGAGCGCCCCACCATCTTTTGCACGCATCCGCACACTTCCCCTTTGCATCGGTATCTCAATCAAGTACCGGAACCGGAACATTGCCGTGGCACCCCTTTTCGTTTCCGCCACGATGACAAATGCTTCATAATGCTCTTGTCAACTTTTAATAAAAATTGCATAAACTTGCACATGTCATCCGCATCATGATAACAACAATTAAAATGTTTAAAATTGTTGTTTTCTTTAAATTGATAATTGCATATGGGGATTTACTGGATTTGTTGTTTATTATATCCGTCCCGATTTAAATTGTTTAGATAGTATAGTTTTGTTATGCTCCACCTCTTGCCATGTTAACCAACATTTAATAGTGTTGAGTACATAAACGAGAGAGAACTAAATGATTGATGTGGTGTTCCGTCAATATGCAACTCGTTGCATGTTGAGCTCCACTTAACTTGTAGTTTTGTTTGTGCCCTTTGCCATGCCATGCATATTTAAACCGGACATGCATCATACTTGTTTGCGCATCATGCCATGTTTATGTGATGGTTGTTTACTATGTTGTTTGCTTCTTTCCGGGTTGCTTCTCGCGTTAGCTTCGGTTTCGTTCCGGAGTTGTGAGGATCCGTTCGACTACGTCCGTTTGTCTTCTTCATGGACTCGTTCTTCCTCCTTGCGGGATCTCAGGCAAGATGACTATACCCTCGAAATCACTTCTATCTTTGCTTGCTAGATACTCGCTCTATTTCTATGCCTATGCTACGATACCTACCACATGCTTTATCATGCCTCCCATATTGGCATGTCAAGCCTCTAACCCACCTTGTCCTAGAAAACCGTTGTTTGGCTATGTTACCGCTTTGCTCGGCCCCTCTTATAGCATTGCTAGTTGCAGGTGAAGATGAAGATGAAGTTTGTTCCATGTTGGAACATGGTTATTGTTGGGATATCACAATATCTCTTATTTAATTAATGCATCTATATACTTGGTAAAGGGTGGAAGGCTCAACCTTATGCCTGGTGTTTCGTTCCACTCTTGCCGCCCTAGTTTCCGTCATAACGGTGTTATGTTCCTTGATTTTGCGTTCCTTACGCGGTTGGGTGATAATGGGAACCCCTTGACAGTTCGGCTTGAATAAAACTCCTCCAGCGAGGCCCGACCTTGGTTTTACCATTTGCCACCTAAGCCTTTTTCCCTTGGGTTCTGCAGACTCAAGGGTCATCTTTATTTTAAACCCCCGGGCCAGTGCTCCTCTGAGTGTTGGTCCAAAACAGAGCCACTTGCAGCGCCACCTCGGGGAAACTTGAGGGTTGGTTTTAGTTGTACGTAGTGTTCATCCGGTGTGCCCTGAGAATGAGATATGTGCAGCTTCTATCGGGATTTGTCAGCACATCGGGTGGCTTTGCTGGACTTGTTTTACCATTGTCGAAATGTCTTGTAACCGGGATTCCGAGACTGATCGGGTCTTCCCGCTAGAGGGAATATCCTTCGTTGACCGTGGGAGCTTGTGATGCGCTAAGTTGGGACACCCCTGTAGGGTTTTGAACTTTCGAAAGCCGTGCCCGCGGTTATGGGCAGATGGGAATTTGTTAATGTCCGGTTGTAGAGAACTTGACACTTGACTTAACTAAAATACATCAACCGCGTGTGTAGCCGTGATGGTCTCTTTTTGGCGGAGTCCGGGAGGAGAACACGGTCTCGTGTTATGCTTGAACGTAAGTAGTCTAGGATCACTTCTTGATCTTCGTAGCTTCTCGACCGTGCTTTGCCTCCTCTTCTCGCTCTCTTTTGCGTATGCTAGTGCTTGCTGCAGCTCCACCTCACTACCCCTTTTCCTACCCATAAGCTTAAATAGTCTTGATCGCGAGGGTGTGAGATTGCTGAGTCCCCGTGACTCACAGATTACTTCAAAACCAGCTTGCAGGTGCCGATGATATCATCCAGGTGACGCAACCGAGCTCAAGGAGGAGCTCGATGAAGACCTTTGTTCGTTAAGTTGTTCCGTTTCCAGTTGATCGGTAGTGGAGCCCAGTTGGGGCGATCGGGGATCTGTAGCATTAGGGGTGGTCTTCTTTATTTTGGTTTCGTAGTCGGACCTTGATTGTATCTGGATGTCGTAATGCTATTTTCATGTATTGTGTGAAGTGGCGATTGTAAGCCAACAATGTATCTCTTTCCTTATTCAGTACATGGGATGTGTAAAGATTACCCCTCTCGCGACATTGCTTACAATGCGGTTATGCCTCTAAGTCGTGCTTCGACACGTGGGAGATATAGCTGCATCGTGGGTGTTACAATATTCTATGAAGATCTTTATCGGTCATACCGTAATGACAACATACGTTATTCCCTTTGTCATTGATATGTTACTTGCCCGATATTTGATCGTCGGTATCTTGATACCTATTTCAATCTCGTTACCGGCAAGTCTCTTTACTCGTTCCGTAATGCATCATCCTGCAACTAACTGATTAGTCACATTGCTTGCAAGGCTTATCGTGATGTGCATTACCGAGAGGGCCTAGAGACACCTCTCCGATATTCGGAGTGACAAATCCTAATCTTGATCTATGCCAACCCAACAAACACCTTCGGAGATACCTGTAGAGCATCTTTATAATCACCCAATTACATTGTGATGTTTGATAGCACACAAGGTATTACTCCGGTATCCGGGAGTTGCATAATCTCATAGTCAAAGGAATATGTATATGACATGAAGAAAGCAATATCAATAATACTTAATGATCATTATGCTAAGCTAACGGATGGGTCTTGTCCATCACATCATTCTCCTAATGATGTGATCCCATTCATCAAATGACAACACATGTCCATGGTTAGGAAACTTAACCATCTTTCATTAACGAGCTAGTCTAGTAGAGGCTTACTAGGGACACAGTGTTTTGTCTATGTATCCACACATGTATCAAGTTTCCAGTTAATACAATTCTATCATGAATAATAAACATTTATCATGATATAAGGAAATATAAATAAAAACTTTATTATTGCCTCTAGGGCATATTTCCTTGAGTCTCCAACTTGCACTAGAGTCAATAATCTAGATTACATTGTAATGATTCTAACACCCATGGAGTCTTGGTGCTGATCATGTTTTGGTTGTGGAAGAGACTTAGTCAACGGGTGTGCCACATTCAGATCCGTATATATTTTGCAAATCTCTATATCTCCCTCCTTGACTTGATCACGGATGGAGTTGAAGCGTCTCTTGATGTGTTTGGTTCTTTTGTGAAATATGGATTCCTTCTCCAAGGCAATTGCTCCAGTATTGTCACAGAAGATTTTCGTTGGACCCGATGCACTAGGTATTACACCTAGATCGGACATGAACTCCTTCATCCAGACTCCTTCATTCGCTGCTTCAGAAGCAGCTATGTACTCCGCTTCACACGTAGATCCCGCCACGACGCTCTTCTTGGATCTGCACCAACTGATAGCTCCACCATTCAATATAAATTCGTATCCGGTTTGTGACTTAGAGTCATCCGGATCAGTGTCAAAGCTAGCATCGACGTAACCATTTACGATGAGCTCTTTGTCACCTCCATAAACGAGAAACATATCCTTAGTCCTTTTTAGGTACTTCAAGATGTTCTTGACCGCTGCCCAGTGATCCACTCCTGGATTACTATTGTACCCCCAGTACAGGAATCAGTTACTTTGCCATCAGCCATGGCGGACGGCAAAGGCACGCATGGCAGATGACAAAGACCTTTGTCGTCAGTCAGCTGACGGCAACACATCCGACTGAACAGGCTACGGCAAAGGCTTCTTTGTCCTCTGTTGGCGGATGGCAAAGATACAAAGGTCTTTGTCGTCTGCCAGCCGAGGGCAGAGAGCCTGGACGGTGCACGTGCCAGCTTAGATCCGTTAGGGGGTTAACGGCGTGCATTGCCGTCTACTGGCGGACGGCAAAGACCTTTGCCAGTTTTCCATCGGCCAGTGGACGGCAAATAGCATTGAATCATTGCCGCCAGCCAGTGGATGGCCAAGCATGCCACGTGGCAGCACCTGGGGGCTGGCCTATTTGGTTGTTTTGCCGTCAGATGGCTGACGGAAAATATTAAACGTTCTTTGCCGTCCGCTGGCCGATGGCAAAGCAACAAAATAGCCAGCCTACTGCCCCAGGTTGCATAGGTAGCTGGCACGTGGCATGTTTGCCGTCCGCTAGCTAATGGCAAAGCTCGTTGCCATCCGCCAGCAGATGGCAAAGAGTCTATATAGCCCCAATTTTTTTTATTTTTTCTTGAATTCGTTCAATTTGACAGAATTTTACATATATATACACACACATATGAAAATACTTTCAACAAGCATACCAACACATATACATACCAAATCACATCCCTGCCATATGGATATGATCATCCAACACATATACATAGCAAATGGTTTCATCCAACACATATACATAGCCAACATATCCAACAACAAGCATACAATGGTTTCATCCATACATACATATATAGGTAGCAAGTTTGACATTGTTCATTGTACAAAATCAAAACAAGAAGGAAGCATAAAGAGAAGAGTAGAATCCATCAATGCAAGCTTCCTCATCTAAAGCAAATCTACAAATTGGGAAAGAAGCAAGTTAGAAGAAGAAGACTATCAAGAAGAAGAAGAAGAAGACTATCTAGAAAAAGAAGAAGAAGAAGAAGAAGAAGACTATCTAGAAAAAGAAGAAGAAGAAGAAGATGAGGAAGAAAAGGATGAAGAAGAAGAAGATTTTTTCTTCTCTTTCTTTTTCTCCTCTCCTCTATTTTATCTTCTTCTTCTAACGAAGGTAGGTAAAAATGCCATTTTATTGCTAAGCTAGGTAAAAATGCTAAGTGTAGGTCATTTTAGAGCTAAGCTAGGTAAATAGGTCATTTTGGATCTTACTAAGGTTATTATGTTATTTTTGAGGAAAGTAAGGTAAGTCTATATCATTTTGGAGGTAACAAAGATTATCATGATACTTTTGAGGAAAGAAAGCTAAGTATAGCTCTTTTTTTTTGTCTAACTTAGGTAGTTATGCCATTTAGGAGGAAAGTAAGCTAAGTATGCATTTGTTAAGCAAAACACTAGAGAAAACTTACCCTCATCACAACAAATTCGATGAAGATCGCAACTAAGGTAACAATTGATCCAACGGCAAAGTGATACCAAGCCTCATTATCAATGACATATTTTCTAATCTTCTTAAGCTTCAGGCACATTGCATCCATCTTCAAGCACATTGCATTCATCTTCATCTTGTGATCATCGACGACATTGGCAACATACAACTCCAATGTCATCTTCTCTTTTTCAATTATTTTAATTTTTCTTTCAAATACTCATTTTCTTTTTCAACTAAATTTAACTTCTCGACAAGAGGGTCGGTTTCAAATTCCGGTTCACATAGCTCCTATATTAAAATATCTCTTTGTAAACTTGATGGCCACAATTGTCATAAATGAGAAATGCAACAAATAGTTATGAAAGAGAATTTACCACATCTAAATCATAAACGGGCGAGGGCCGACGGGGACGGACATCAAGACCATGGCACTATGTATAAGAAAAAATCATACAAAGTAAGAAAAATATACTAGTAACTATATAAATCATACAAGTAACTATATAAATCAAGTACAACATAAAAAATTGAATACCTAGTCATAATTTGGTTCAATAAATGCTTCGGGATCAATAAATGCATCATCATCATCACTATCAGTAATGACGTGCTCATCATCATCATTAATAAATGCATCATCATCATCATCATGTGGAAGGCCACCTCTACATAATCTGTCAAGCATTGACATGTCATCCACAACAGTAACCTCTTCTAGTTCAGGCTCTTCTTGTTCTGGCTGAGGGGTGAAGTCGGGTTCACTGTCGATGTCTACTTCAATGTTCTGGGGTGAAGTAGAGCGGTTCTTGTCGGATTTTGGGTTCCGGCAGACCCTTGAGGTTCGAACACTGGGGTGCGCGCGGAGATCTCTCCCCTACCGGTCTACGTCCAATCTCCTCGCGTGATCTAAGCTGGAAACAATGAACAACACAAAGGACACGAGGTTTATACTAGTTCGGGCCACCGTTGTGGTGTAATACCCTACTCCAGTGTGTGGTGTGGTGGATTGCCTCAGGGGCTGATGATGAACAATACAAGGGAAGAACAGCCTCGCGAGAGGTGTTCTTGCGCTGGTGCGATGAACTGCTAGGGTGAGTTCAGTCGCCTCTCTCTCTCTGCTAGGACTCTACCAGATTTCTTCTCTTCATCTCTCTGTGGTGGCTAGTCCTACTTATAGAGGCCCTGGGACTCTCCCCAAATAATGAGCGGGAAGGGCGCCAACAATTGACCATTTTGAAGGGGAACATCTGGTACAAGTTATCATGACCAAAGGTGGTCTTCGGCTGCCAAAGGTACTGGCGGTGACGCCGTCTTGGGCTCCACGGTGACCTCCGTCCTGCCGCTCTGCTGGTCTTGGTCTCGTTGCACCGGAATGGCAACCTTTGCCTGATTCCTTTGCCTATGCTTGCCCCCTTTGCACCAAAGAGGAAACAAGGACACTTCACAGGCCGGCGCCCGCCTGGCACCCGCCTGGCCTCGATCGTCATGCCTTGCGTCACGGGTTCCTCGCGAGGTATCCCCGTCTTGATCTCTCCGCCTCCTCGCGAGCCTTCCTGAAGAGGCTGCCTTTGAGGAAGCTTCCGGTCGTCCGCCCTGCGAGGCTTGGCCCCTCGCGAGGGTCTTGAGCTTGAGTTGATGAAGATGGGTCGTGCTGGGCCCCCATGTCGGGACCCCGATTCTAAGTCACACCGATCTAGCCTGTAACACCTCATATCACTTTGCAGCCTCACGCACGGTATTCCTACGGGTGTCGCCTTACCATGGCCCGGGACCGTTTGCGCCTTTTGGCTCACATATATGATAGTATCGCTAGCCTCCATATGACAGAGAACCCGGGCCGACATGGCTAGTCGTGAACCCAAATCGGTGCTAACCTATGGGGACAGGCATACATGAATCATATCGAGCATGTCGGTCAACAGCATATGAATCCAGGCTGTAGCACTGGGCTAACAGGACTCCGGGGAACCCGGGCTATAGCAAGCTAGGCAGGACTCCGAAAGTCACCGCGTGACATTTCCCCGAAGGGACAGACATAGGAATGAAGTGGAACACATGCCGGCCAGTCAAGTGTTCTAAGCAGTAGTGCTGGGCTAGCAGGACAACTATGGCACAAGGAAGCACTAAACTAAATTTCCCCATAAGAGAGGTTGCCAAGGATAAACAACTAGATTGTCGGATCCCACACATAGCAGTACACGTCAGACATACGCATAACATGCAAGTATGTGCTGTACAACATGGCATCACAACATAACGCAAACTCATATAGATAAAGGCTCAGAAGAGCCACATAGCATTAAATACAAACATGGGTCACATGACCCATCATTCAGAGAATACAAGCAACGGAAGCATTACATGTCTGAGTACAGACAACTACAAAAGAAAAGGGCCGAGGAGCCTGAATATCCACAAGTCCCTCCCAAGGGACCAAGATCGTAGCTGAGGTACAAGCTACTCGTCAAAGTCCAAGTGGTACTACTAGTGAGACAGATGTCTCATCTGCAAAACATAAATAAAGCAAACGTGAGTACAAAGGTACTCAGCAAGACTTACATCAGATCCTATCATACATGCATTTGTATCAAGAAGGTGAAGTGGGGTTTAGTTGCAGCAAGCCAGCTTTGACTCAGTGGCTATCCTGTTCTACGACAACGAGAAACTTCTTTGAGATGAGGCAGCGCACACGAGTCCACTAAGCACCACATCAATACACTACTATGGATTTCATCCTCGTCTCCTGACGAGAAGGCCATCCATAGCACTCACACTTGTCTTGAGCATTTTAGAGTATCCACTTTAAGTTGTCTATGTACCACGTAAGCATCCAAGAAGTCCATAACCGAGGACACGGCTATTCGAATAGATCATGATAACCGTGCAGGGGTGTACTTCTTCACACACGCTCTCACCACTTATCACCATGTACACGTCATGTACCTCGGCAACCTTCAAACGGAAGCCTGGCGAGGGTGTCGGCCATGACCTGACTAACCATAGAAGACTCTAATCCAGGTTTATCGCCTATTCGGGTTCCATCCGCAAGGAGATCCGGCCGGGGTGTCGCTCACGGCCCCAAACGATATGTGCAGGGTTCCCAAGCCCACCTCGCCGGATGGATCTGCGCTTGGTACACCGTGCCACTTGTGCCTAGTCTGTCCCAAGCCCACCTGGCCGGGTGCCACTTGGTAGACTACTAACACTACCTACAAACACCAGAGGCTATTTGCGACTCCTGGACAGAGATCAAGTTGGCTAATAAGTCGAGAGGGGCACTTAAGCATTCCAATATGTGGTAGTAGCTAGTCATTGGACAACATACACGGAACTCAGTGCTTAAGGACGGTTCCAGTGAGACAACCCACCATGTACTCCTACATGGCCTCTCACCGCTACCTTTACCAAATCGTGTTCACACGCTTAACTCTCAGCACCAGAACATATCGTACCACTCCAATTCATTCCCGATGAATCAGACCTGACACAACTCTAAGCAATAGCAGGCATGGCATGGCAAGAACACAACATGGCTCAATCAACTCCTACACATGCTAGTGGGTTTTAACTATTTATTGTGGCAATGGCAGGTCATGCAAAGGAATGGGTTCAACTACCGCAACATAAAGTAGCAGTTGAATCGTTGTTGTCCTACTGCAATAAATGAGAGCAGGAGCGAGAGAGTAGGATTGTATCAGAATGAACAAGGGGGTTTGCTTGCCTGGTAGATCAACAGGGGGGCACTGCTCCACTGATAGGTACTCTCGAACACTTTCCGGAGCAGGACCTACCGAGAAGGAACGGTGTCAAAAATCAAACACAAGCATATGCAACATTATGATGCATGAACATGGCATGAGTATGTGATGTTGTATGAGCTAATGCAACTAGCAACACAATTAAATGAAGTTGGTTTGAATACAAGATTCCAATTCAAACTCCATATATGATTAGTTAAATGCCATTTATTTGTTTTGTCCAAAACAGAGGACAAACATTGTTCAAACATGCATGAAAATGCCATAAACAGATTCCTTGAATTTTTTCTGATAATTTTTCATACATAAATTATTTCATTCTGAGTTATAGATTATTTTCTATGATTTTTAGAAGTTTTGAACATTTTCTGGAATTTCCTGATTAATTTTAAACCAGAAAATGAAATATTGCGTCAGCATTGCGTCCTGCCTGCGTCAGCAGGTCAACGGAGCCGACCAGGTCAAACCTGACATGTGGGGTCCACACGGCAGTGACTCAGTTAGTTAACAGAGGAGTTATTCCTAATCTAATTTGATTAGTGGCGCTGGGGCCCACTGTCAGTGTCTCTAGGGGTAATTAGTGCCTAACTAGAAGCCACGTCAGCAGTCGCCAGAGTTCGGCCGGTGACGACCAAAACGGCGGCGGCGACTCGCCGGACTTGCGCTACGAGCGGCGTCTGGACGCGCGAAGACCATCGGGGCGTAGCCCGTCATCGTCCGCATCCAGTGAGCTGGTGGGAGGCTCGGGGGCGCCGGAGCTCACCGGAGCAGAGCTCGTGGCGGCGGCCGGAGTTCGGTGGCGTGCGGGCGCTGGCTACGGCTCGGGAAAGGCGAAAGGAAGAGCAGGGAAGGGTGCAGCAGCTCACCATAGGGACAACAGAGGCAGGGACGAGGCTGGGGGCGCGTCGAGAGCAGCATGAGGTCGCCGAAGATCTGCGCAGCCGAAGGTAGAAGACGGCGATGGCGGCGGCGATGCAGAGCGTTCGGCATCGCGTGACTCGGTGGAGAGGACGAGGGAGTCGCGGAGATGCTCGTGGACTCGTCGGAGGGGCAAGGGGACGGCGGGGAGCGCGTCGGCGGTGAGTTGCGGCGACGGCAGCCGCTCGGCTATGAGAGAAAGAGCGAGGGGAGGGAGCAGAGGAGCGGATCGTTTTGGAGGGGAAAGTGAGAGTGGTCCAGGGGGTCGCGTGGCGCTCGCAGCGGCCTCCAGCAGCGGCGGCAAGCAGGAGCTAGCCGAGCGCGTGCTCGCGCACGGCAGCCTCGCGCGCGTCTTCCTGGGGGGAGGAATACGACAGGGGAGGGGGGCAGGTGGGCTGGGTTGGCATAGGGCCAGGCCAGGTGGGGCTGCACAGTGCTGGGCCTCGGGGCTATGGGTAAGCGCCAGGTAAAACCTTTCTCTCTCCTTTCTGTTTTCTATTTTAATTATTGTTTTCTATTTGTTTCGATTTGTTTTGATTTAGTTCAAGCACTAAATCATTTTTGTTTCTTCTGATAATTTTTGCAGGGACTGAAAGGAATATTCTAAGACCCCTCACAAAATAACAGAATTATTGAAGCATTAAATATATTTATAACATATATTTGCTCCAACTCAAATACAATATGAATTAATTCAAAATTCCATAAATGGCCAAGAAATATGCTCATCATTTTTGGCAGGGGTTTTCACCTTTATCATAAATCATGAACATTTTCAAAGGACATTTTGGTGTCTTTGAAAAGATCTAAGTTTGAACCTGGTTGAATTTCATTTGCTCCTAGGGTTTATTATCCCCTATTTCAAGTTTAACTGAAATTTAAACATGATGCAAACATGAAGGGCTGGCCTAGGTCATACCAGAACTAGGGATGTGACACCCCACTTGAGCCACGCCGCAGGCCGCAGGCAGGCAAATCTGGGGACCCCCGTTCCCAGAACACCGACAGTAGCCCCGGGCCCAAGGCGCACCCGGGCTTGACCTATAAGGGGAGCGAAGGGGCAAGCGCGAAGGGCCGTGGGCCCCAACATCCTGCGGCCTTGGGCGCCACGTGGCGACTGATTGGATGTGGGCGTATGCGCTTCCCCACGATGCCTCGGCGACCGCACGACTTGACAAGTCCCTGCATGCAGATAAAACGATCATGATTACCTGCGATCGTGGTGCTCGACGATTGGCCTCCTCTGGCTATAAGTATGGGGCCGGGCGAGCTCCTTCAGTCCATCCCTTCTTGCTGCTCTTCTTCTTCTTCTTCTTCTTCTTCTTCTTCTTCTTCGTTCTTGCTCCTCCTTACGCCAATGGCACCAATCTGCCGGTTCTCTGCAGAAGAGAAGGGAAAGGCCCCCCGAGAGGGTCCTGACCCACTTCCGCCGAAGAAGCGGCTGGCCCTCCGCCAACGAGATGAGGGTGCTCAGCAAGAGGCACCGAGGCCCTGGTACGAGTGACCGACGCCTGGGTTTCCTCTACCCTTGCACGCCCGCGTCGTAGGTCCTGAGGGAGAAAGCGTTGAGCGACATCGTCGGTGTCGCCGTCGACACCGGCGAGTCATGGTGGTGCGCGTTGTTCCCCCTGGAGTCCCTGTCGAGCGCTCCTCTTGCGAGCTCGTGCTCCATGCTGCCATGCCTCCAAGCTCTTGGATCCGCCTCCCTCCTTCCTTCGCCTTCGAGATGCCGCCGAGCGGGGCTCTGGAGCTCTGGCTGCAACACGCTGACTGCAGCACCCTTGTGACCAGAGCGGAGGTCGCGGTCGTTGCTTCGGGCAAGGTCTTCATGACCTGGGGCTGGGGCAAAATTGCCCGGGTCTGCCGGATGGTAGGCGCCCTCGTAATTCATCTTGAATACGATGGCGCCTCCTTGATGTTCTTCAAGGTCTTCGATGCTGAAGGACGTCGGCTGGAGTGCTGCCCCAGGGAGAGCGGCAGGGATGATGAACTAGCGAGGACCTGGCTCGCACATCGGCCCTCCAGCAGCTCCTCAGGCGGCAGCAGAGGAGCTGGGGAATCCAGCGGCTCCCCCGAGCTCCTTGCGACTCCAGAGACGAGCGACGACAGCTACGAGCCCCCGAGCTCGCTCTGTGCTTGGAGCGGGGCAGCTGCGCCCAGCCGCCGATGCCACTGATCTGGATGGGGTTGGCGCTGATGTTGGGTGGCCCACTATTGATGATGGCGTCCCCTGCGGAGGCGCGGGCGATTAGCGTTCCTTAGGATTAGTACTTTTGTTCCCTACGAGGAATCGAAGCAACACCCCGTGGGGGTATGTAAGGCGCCTGCCATGTCTTTTGTGAATATTATATCCTTAATAGGAATCAATGAGAGGTGCTTGTTCTGTCATGGCTCGGATCCCCCTTTCTATCCTCACGAGGACTTGGCGCTCTATGCTGACAGGTCCAGTCCCCAGGAAGGCTTCAGCCGTCACTGGTATGCCAGGTCGCGATGCCGTGGTCAAGGCCAGGAGGTGAGCGGCCCGAGGTCCGGTAAGAGCCGCCGAGTCGCGATGCTCGGGAGGTCCCCTTTAGCGCTCAAGCAGCCCTCGCTAAGCGAGACAGGAAGGCAAGACTGCCGTGACAGAGCCGCACTGGGCGAGGGTTTTGCGCTGCGTTGGTCCAACTCTTGCAAGGGCGTGACTTATCTCTCGGGTTTGGTGTAGTTCCTCGATGAAGCGCCTGGCCCGAGCGGTGGTAGCTGAGGCGCTGCTGGGTTAGGTCCTCACGAGCTTCTTCCCGCTCCCCAACACTTCCTTAATGCTCTACGTCCTCAGGTCCCGGCCCTCGAGCAAGCTCAGCCGCCGCTGGTATGACAGGTCGTGATGCCGTGGGTCAAGGCCAGGGGGTGAGGGCTAGAGAGCTAGTAGGAGCCCATGAGTCGCGATGCTTAGGCGCCCCCCTTTTAACGTGCAAGCGGTCCGTGTCGGAGAGTGGGAGAGGCAGCTCGCGACGTTCCTAGCGTTGCTCCTGGAGAAGGTCCTGCACACCAATCATAAAGAGTGACAAGACCTGTTGTTACGGTTGCCAGCCAACCTTTGGTCGCTCCGGGGGAGTGATCGGGGCACTGAGGGCCTGGTGAGGTGGCGCCTTGCGGGGCTGCCGCGGCCAGAGCTCGACCACTCAGATTTTCCGGCGTTGCGGGGATGGACCCGTGCGCAGATGCCGTGCCAGAGCGAGCGGCTCCATAGGTAGGCGTCAATCGAGCAGGCAATTAGGTCGGATATGTTAAGCACGCAGGAGGAAATTCATTTTAAGCAGATGCGAGAAAAGCAAATGTCGTTGGGCCATGCCCGAGCAGCTCTGGGGTGATGCAGCCCGAGGGGCACCCCCAACAAGGTGAGTAAAGAGCATAAGCGAAACAGATACATGCCGCAGGGGCGGACCCACGCGACCTGGGAATGATGCGGCCCTGCGGGCGCTCCCAGCTAAAAACTGAACTTAGAAAGATGTCACCTGGTGCCGTTGAAGACGAAGTGATGTTGAAGAAGTGGGCGCGGCGCGATGATGACGTCGACCCTCATGAGCCCCCAGGCCCAGGAGGCTCGGGAGGCTCCGGAGGCGCATGTGGGTCTCCGAGGGCCATCTCCATCTCCGCCAGGACGGCACGATGCCTGACTTCCTGAGCCTCCAGCATGCTCCTCAGCAGGCGTTGATGAGCGGCGACCGCGTTCGGCAGGCCGAAAGGCATGCGAACGTAGCTGTGAGGTGGACCTTCGCGACGCCCCACGCGCGAAGGCCAGCGGCGTTCCTAAGACGCGGCTCGGTTGAGCCCCGACACGTCGATGCAGACGCGTAGCCCACCATCCTCGCCGGGATGTGGGGCCATGACGGGTAAGCGGCGGCTGTCGCGCATGACTCTTGACTCCTGCAGCTCTTGGGTGTTTCTTGCGGTGAACTCCTGTGGGTTCGGTCTTTCGTGCCTTGTACCTTCCTGAGGGAAATGTGCCTGGAAGCAGCCCTCCAACTGGTGCCTGAGCGCCTCCCTCGTGACCTTGGCAAGGTCGGTGGCTCTCCAAGAAAGAGCCCCTGAGCCCTGCCTGAGGAGGGCGCCAGGCGCGCCTTCCTATGCGAGAGAGGGTGGCGCTCCCTGATCGGGCGCGGATCCTGACACAATACCTCCGGAGGCGCCTACCTCCTTGTGGCTTGGGCCAGGCAAAACCTTCTTCTTCTTAAGGGTCTCCTCGGGAAGTCTTCCGTTCCTGTGGTCTGGGTCTTCGATTGGTGCGGCTTGGAACACGCGCTCAAGCGAACACACTACGTCCCTTTCCTCACAGGGCATGGTGATGACTCCACCGCTTCCTGGCATCTTGAGGACATTGTATCCATGGTGAGTTACTGCCATGAACTTGGCCAGGGCTGGGTACCCGAGGATGGCGTTGTATGGCAGATGGATGTGGGCAACGTCGAAGTCGATGAGCTCGGTGCGGTAGTTGCTGCGCTGCCCGAAGGTGACTGGAAGGCGAACCTGCCCTATCAGAACGGTGGAACCATCGATGACTCCTGAGAAGGGCACTTGGAGATTTCGAACGTCTCGACGGACAGGACATTGAGCCCTCCTCCGCCGTCGATGAGGGTGCTGGTGACCTGCACATTGCTGATGACCGGGGAGCAAAGCATCGGAAGGACTCCGGCCGTTGCCGCGCACTTGAGCTGATCCGCTGAGCTGAATGTGATGGCGCACGTGGACCACCTAAGTGGGCGCGTGGCCTCAAGCTTGGGGAGGACTGCATTCACCTCGCGAGCAAACTTCTTGAAGACGCGCTGTGAGGCTGGGGCCTGCGCGCCACTCAAGGTGCAAGCGATCGCGCGCGGCTCCTGGAAGCCCCTAGCCCCCTCGTCTTGGTGTTGGTCTTCGCTCCTTCTTGGTGGTGGTGGCAGAGGAGGAAGGCCTGCGTTACCGTGCGAGCGATCCTCATGAGGCTGATCTCTCCAGCCTCCCTCGCGAGGCTGGTCCTGCCAGCTATCCTCACTAGGTCGGTCACGCCACCCTTGGCAAGGGCCACGGTCTTCCCATCGTCCGCCACCTCTTCCTCCTCCTCGGCCATAGCCCCTGTCGTTGCGCTCGGGGCGTCGGCCGACACGTCCATCTCTCACGGCCCTGAGTTCTTGACATTCGTTGGTGTTGTTGGTGTGGAGGTCGTGGTACACGCAGTACCGCCTGCCCTTGGATGACTCAGGCTGATCCCTGCCTCGCTTGGTGTCTGGCTCTGCTGCAAGCACGGCAGCCCCCTTGTGCTTCACGTCCTTGGCCTTGGGTTTCTTCTCTTCTGGGTCGGCAGCCGGGAGTTCGAGGAGGGAAAGGCGCCCTTCCTCAGCCCTGGCGCACTTGGTCGCCAAGTTGAACAGCTCTAGGGATGTGCACAGGTCTTCGTGGATTGCTAGCTCCTCCTTCATCTTGATGTCGCACATGCCATCGGAGAAGGCCGAGATGATGGCTTCTTCAGTCACCTTGGGATCTTGAGGCGGGCGTTGTTGAAGCGCTGGATGTATTTCTACAGGGTTTCCCCTTGTTGCTGCTTCATGCGGCGCAGATCGCTCACGGCCGGGGGCCGGTCGCGAGTGCCTAGGAAGTTGGCGATGAAGCGGGTGCGCATCTCGTCCCAGGAGGAGATCGTGCCAGGAGCCAGGTGCGGGCCCCGTCCTTGAGCGCCATGGGAAACCAGTTCACCATGACCCTTTCGTCTCCGTTGGCGGCTTCGATGTACAACTCATAGAGCTGCAGGAACTTCGCGGGGTCCTCCGTGCCATCGTAGCGAGGGGGCAGGTCAGGCTTGAACTTTCCTGGCCATACGACGCTGCGCAGCTCGGGGGAGAGGGCGCGACAGCCGGCTGTGGCCACCAGTGCCCTCTGCTAGTACTGAGCTTGCTCTTGGGGATTGCCGCGTGCCGCCGCCTGAAGAAGGGTGGGGTCTTGGCATGGAGGTGCAGGGACGCGATCTTGGCGCGCCGGTGCTGGGAGCGCGCGAGCACCTTCTCAGGGATGAGGGATCTCTTGGCAGCTCCTTTCTTGCTATGCAGGCGCCGGATGCGGAGGGTCTCGCCCTGGGGCTGCGCGCCTTGGAGCCAGGGGGCCTTCTTGGGGAGGAGGTGGTGGAGGCACCTCCTGATCTTCGCCCCCCGCGCGGAATGGAGGGCGAGGCAGTGAGAAGGACGGCAATGGGGAGCCCCCTGCTGCGCTGACGAGCTTGATGATGCGGGCGAGCCAGTCCTCATAGAGGTCGTCGACGGGGCGGTAGTGCGGGAGCTATCTTGCCAGGAGCAGCGCGGCATGCGCGTCCGCGGGGGCGCGACGGGCGTGGGACGACAAAGCGGCTGGAGTTGGCGACAGTGTGGCGGTGCGGCCCTCCCGCCGTACAGATGGATGCTGGGACGAGGCCTGCTGCTCGTTCCCCGCCGAACCGGTGGCGGCGTGGGCGGCAGGCGACAGGGAACGACGAGGGTGACCGCCGACGGGCGCCGTCTGGGCGAAGTGGGTGGCGAGAGCAGCCCGGCGCTCGGCGCGAGCCCGACGAGCGTCAGCCATGGACACGATGGGAGATCACACACGAACAGTGGAAGAAAGATTCCGGCGCACACCTACCTGGCGCGCTAAATGTCAGATTTCGGGTTCCAGCAGACCCTTGAGGTTCGAACACTGGGGTGCGTGCGGAGATCTCTCCCCTACCGATCTACGTCCAATCTCCTCGCGTGATCTAAGCTCGAAACAATGAACAACACAAAGGACACGAGGTTTCTACTGGCTCGGGCCACCGTTGTGGTGTAATACCATACTCCGATGTGTGGTGTGGTGGATTGCCTCAGGGGCTGATGATGAACAGTACAAGGGAAGAACAGCTTCGCGAGAGGTGTTCTTGAGCTGGTGCGATGAACTGCTAGGGTGAGTTCAGTCGTCTCTCTCTCTCTCTCTCTCTCTCTCTCTCTCTCTCTCTCTCTCTCTCTCTCTCTCTCTCTTCTAGGACTCTACCATATTTCTTCTCTTCCTCTCTCTGTGGTGGCTAGTCCTACTTATAGAGGACCTGGGCCTCTCCCCAAATAATGAGCGGGAAGGGCGCCAACAATTGGCCATTTTGAAGGGGAACATCTGGTACAAGTTATCCTGAACAAAGGTGGTCCTCGGCTACCAAAGGTACTGGCGGTGACGCCGTCTTGGGCTCCACGGTGACCTCCGTCCTGCCGCTCTGCTGGTCTTGGTCTCGTTGCACCAGATTGGCAACCTTTGCTTGATGCCTTTGCCTGTGCTTGCCCCCTTTGCACCAAAGAGGAAACAAGGACACTGCGCAGGCCGGCGCCCGCCTGGCACCCGCCTGGCCTCGATCATCATGGCTTGCGTCACAGGTTCCTCGCGAGGTATCCCCGCCTTGATCTCTCTGCCTCCTCACGAGCCTTCCTGAAGAGGCTGCCTTAGAGCAAGTTTCCGGTCGTCCGCCCCGCGAGGCTTGGCCCCTCGCGAGGGTCTTGAGCTTGAGTTGATGAAGATGGGCCGTGCTGGGCCCCCACTTGAGCCACGCTGCAGGCCGCAGGCAGGCAAGTCTGGGGACCCCCGTTCCCAGAACGCCGACAGTTCTTGAAACGTTTTTTTTGAAAGATGCCTTCCTTGGTAGAATTCTCCTTCATATGTGTCCGGGTTAATGTGAGGTGCATAATCATCTTAAT
This sequence comes from Triticum urartu, assembly GCF_003073215.2. Lineage (NCBI taxonomy): Eukaryota > Viridiplantae > Streptophyta > Magnoliopsida > Poales > Poaceae > Triticum > Triticum urartu. Next base: position 466,936,433 of record NC_053026.1, on the reverse strand, counting down.
TGGGGGGAGGTGGTCTAACACGTGGCGGGACTTCATAAACGACATCCCAACCTTTGAGATTAGGATCACTTTGACAGGCCCACGGTAGATAGAAAACTTGGGTTTCCTGTTGAGCCTTAATATAGACATCGAGAACATCCAAATGGGTGCTTTGATTGATTTCCACTAGCCCTATATGTTCACGAGTCCTTCTAGTCTCCTTCGGCTGGAACCAATAACATTTGAAGACTACGACGTTTGGTGGGTTTGCACCATAGAATTGAAGTTCATGAATTGCTTCAACTCTTCCATAATACTCGGTATCTCCTTCGCGGATAGTAGAGACACAACAATTTGTAGACTTTCGGTCGGCCATAGATAGATCTTTGCCATAGGTACAAAAGCGATACCCGTTGATGACGTATTTGTCAAATGAACGGACCTTATAGTCAAAACCATTAGCGACTTGTCTAAATTCGATGTCCATAAGCTCTGAATTAGCCTACAAGTTTAATATGAAAGGGATTTTTGCATTATCCACAAATTAGACAAAGAATGAAATTGTCTAATGGAAATTACCGTTTGTTTGAACCACGAGATGAAACCGGGATAGCCGCATCCATGCTTTCCCAGAAGCTCATACTCTTCGATGAAATCCTTTTGGATCACCGCTCCATGCGAGAATCTGGTGAAATATCGAGTGTATCAAATTTATCCGGGAATAAGAGTAGTTCAAAGGAATTAGAAGTTGCGAAACAATGTACCGAGAACTTACTCGATGTACGGCCGCACTTCTGTTAGGTTGGTGAAGATATACAATGAAATAATCTGCCATTCTCCGAAATCCAACGTTAAGGAATTAGAAGCACCGGCTGGTATGGGATCCCCTTTGAATAGGCTGAGGTTGGATCCACCCTCTTTAGGTTCTTCAGCATTGTACTGAGGCTTCGGATTATGCAAATGACGATTTTTGGCTTCGTAGTGTGATGTCACAAAGTTTATCGCCTCCTCAGTAATGAATGCCTCAGCCATCGGTGCTTCAATTCTACGTTTATTTTTACATTTTGCTCATAGCATCTTCTGCATCCTCCCAGTGGCGTAGCACCAACGATTTTGCATGCCCCCCACCCAATCTTGCCTTGGTTGGGAGATGCAAAATCAAATCTACATTGGATTAAAGAAGCCCGGCAGAAAGATCTTCTCTAACTTGCAGATCAACTCCGGTGCCAACTCTTCCATTTCTTCTAGGAGGCTAGGCGATAGTTCTTCCACGCAGAGAACACAGAAGAAATAGCTCAGCTCTGCCAGTACTAGCCATTCATCCTCAGGGATAAAGCCACGCAACATCACCGGCATTACCCGCTCAATCCATATGTGCCAATCATGAATCTTGAGACCAAATATCTTCAATTTATCAAGACTCGCTCCCCTCTTTAGATTCGCTACATACCCATCGGCGAACATCAACTGCTGCTGCACCCACAAGATAATTTCCCTCATAGTTGGCCTTCCAAGATTGAACCATGCCTTTGGCTTCGTCCAGTTCTACTTTCCTTTCGGTTCTTTCATGTTCTGTAACGGCCCATCACATAGCGCCTCCAGATCGACTCTAGCCTTAGTATTATCCTTTGACTTCCCATCTATGCCGAACAATGTACCAAAAAGTGCCTCAGTGATATTCTTCTAAGTGTGCATCACGTCGATGTTGTGTGGGCAAAGGAGGTCTTTGAAGTAAGGCGGATCCCACAAGCATGTCTTGTGAGTCCAGGTGTGTTATGAATTATACCCCTTGAAATACCCTGGATGCTCTAGATTTGGCTCGAGAGCGTTTAACTGATCTAGTGTCTCTTGGCCTGTCAACGCAGGTGGTGCAAAGTTTTTGACAACTCTAGCTCTGATGAAATTCTTCTTGTCTTTCCAGAAGTTATGGCGAGGATCCAGGAACTGTCTATGCATGTCGAAGCGAGAAAACTTGCGACCAGCCTGAAGCCAACGAAACTCAAGAGCTCCCTTGCATGTGGGGCATGGGAACCTTCCATGCACACACCAGCCAACGAATAGCGCATATGCCAGCAAGTCATGCGTCGAGTACATGTACCAAACATGCATTATGAATTTCCATTTGCTAAAGGCGTCATATGTCTTGAACCCATTATCCCAGGCTTCTTACAATTCGTTCTTCAGCGGGTGCATGTACACATTCATGCTCTTCCCCGGATAGTTGGGCCCTAGAATTATCAACGTCACGAAAATGTTCTTTATTTGCATAATCTGTCTGGGGGGGGGGGTGAGTGGAAAGACAAATACGGGACAACAACTGTATTGGGATACCATTAGACGAAACACATTGAACCCATCCGTGCTGATGCCGACTCGAGGATGCCTCGGATCTGTTGCTTTGTTATCATGTAATGCATCAAAGCTTTTCCATGCTTCACCGTCCGATGTGTGCACCATCATCAGCTTCCCATCTGCATCTAGTTCGGTTCTTTTGCCCGTTTTGTGCCATGTAATTTTTCTTGCTGTCTCTTCGACCATGAAAAGACGTTGAAGTCTTGGTACGATTGGCATATACCGAAGAACATTAACGAGGATTTTGGTCTGCGTCTTCTCACCCATACCGTTGTCTAGCACAACATACCTGGATGACTTGCAAATGGGACAATAGTTCAAGTCCTCATACTGAAGCCTAAATAAGGCACATCCTTTCTCACAGGCATGTATCTTCTCATAGGGCATCTTAAGAGCACGGATAATTTTGTCTGAATGGTACATGTTTGCAGGTAGTACATGGCCTTTGGGTAGAAAACATCCAAATATTGTCATAATTGCGTCATAGCATTCTCTGCCCAAGTTGAATTGAGCCTTCAGAGCCATTATCTGTGAGATGGCATCCAGCTGACAAAGCTTGGTGTGCTTGTGGACAGGACATTTTGAAGACTCCAACATTTCATTGAAGGCCTTTGCAGATTCCTCCATCTCATTGTCCGAGCCCCGAGCATCATCAATGTCTTGCACCATGTCTTGTATCTCGATACCATGCTCATTGGTGCGACGACGAAGCACCTCAACTCTGGCACATTGGGCAGACTTGCCATGAAATGTGCACACCGTATAATCTGGCGTAAAACCCCACTTCTACAGGTGTTTGCCCATTTCATCCTTTGTCCTCTTGTGCCAATTGTTGCAACTGGCGTAGGGGCACCATGTTGTCCTCTGGCCATTTGCAAATGCGGTTCTCAGAAACCCCTTAGTTTTTGTTAACCATCCAATGGTCATGTCTTTCTGACTAGTGTGACCAGTGTACATCCATGCACGATTAGTCATCCTGCCTAGCTACTAGACAGATAAGAAATATATAATGTACCAGAGGCCTAGGATAACAAGAGTCCTAGTCGAATACGCCGGTGGAGAGGAGTCCTTGTCTTGATCACCAAGTCTTGTGGAATCTTCCTTGTGTATACATCGGCTTTCCGAACTGGCCCATGAGCATACGGCTATGGGGGTCCTCGGCCCAATAGAACTGACTGGGAGACGACGTGGTGAGTACCCCCTAGTCCAAGACACCATCAGTAGCCCCCTGAACCGGTCTTCAAGTTGGGGATGCTCCTCGATTCTTCTGAACTGTTGTTCATCTTCGGTCGTCGGTCTTGAAAAGTGGTTCAACAAATCTTCCCATCTTCGATGTTGAGGATCGCCAAAGTAAATCCGAAGAGTTTACACGTCGGGTATCCGAGGAGCCCCTTTAAGTTCTCGCCCTTTATCAATGCCTTGTTATTTTTATGCCACACCTTGGGTTTGAAATTGTTCCCGGGCAGCAGCGTCCTCTTGCGTCCGAGCTCCAACACCGGACTGCATTCGAGGTATCTTTTGTAATTGAGCACCAACACCGCACCGCTTCTGAGCTCCAATGCATGAATGTATCCGAGCTTCAATGCCAGACTATGTCCAAGCTCCAACGCCGGACTGTATCCGAGCTCCAACGCCGGACTATATCTGAGGTGTCATAAAACACCTTGGTTCAAAAAAGTTGAAGGAGTTTAGCCGAGCTTAATGCCGGAAATGCCCTCTATGGAGCCAGCCACTAGCGCCCGAGGTTTATGCCAGACTGCTTCCAAGGTGGGGTACCACCCTGACTACGGGCGGATTTTTTGTCAATATTTTTGATTGGTGCAATTTATTCTCTACCGAGATATATAGCCAGTAGCCCTCAAGGTGTGTATCAGTCTAAAACCTGAGATGCACCTGAAGGATGACATAAGACCGCTGATCCAAGTATCCCCTGAGACTCAGGTTGATTCGCAAATCGGCCTAAGGATCAACTCCTAGCTCGGCAGAATACTTTTGATCACAAAAAACAGTGTGCAAAGTCCTCGAGACTCAGGTTGGTTGCGGCCAACCAAACTGAGGATCATAATCTCCTCGAAAATTATATTGCACTTAATTTTTTTGCATTGGATTGCCAATGCAGTAGCCCCCGAGACACTGGTCGGGTGGCAACACCAGATCAGGGGATCGATGTGCCCCTTTAATATTAGTAAATAATGAGCGCAAAGCCTAGTAGCCCTCGAGCCTCAATGTGGGCACGGGTGGCCTAATTAAGGATCGATATCCGTGGGATAGAAAAAAATTGTTATGTTTAACACAAACTTCTCAAAAATAGATTAAAGATCTCTTAAAGGATCTAGAGCCAGAGAAAGCTGGCCTCGCCAAGGTTGTCCCCAAGGGGCTTAATAGATAGGAAATCGATGCCACTTGGGATTTAGGAGAGATTTATGTAAGTTGCTCGGTTGTCTTAGCGAGATTGTGCCCCTTGGACTTTAAAAGATGGGCTGCAATAAATCGACTTTACTCGCATTTTATGATCCTATGTATCCAAGTATTTTACATCATTAATGCTCGGATGCACATTGTACAAAACTTTATTGACCGACCATCGGCTTCAACCTCCTCGACCTGCAGCTGGGGAGTGTTTCTCCTTCTTTATAAAGCCGATATAAGGGCAAAGATTTATGTAAAATAAGGCAATCCGGCCATACGGTTTTATAAACAAAGGTACACGGAGTGATATGTTATATTAGGTTTTAACGTAAGAAACATCTTCCCAAGAAAATAGTCCCACTATCGGTTCCTTTCTTTGGGTCTTCATGCTTATCATGATCATGAAAACTCACCTTCGATCAATGTGGGAGGAAAATATTGAGGATTTAGTTCGGGGAAAGTTCCCGAACTCTATGGTACTAATGAACCAAAATTTTCACTTCCATCGTTGCCAACCAATGTGATCCTTTAAGATTGCTAGCTTTCGGCTTCACCCAGTCTGTAGTACTAACTCAGATGACCTGGTAGTAACAATCACAGAGGTGCTCCCTTTACCGCCTAGCCAAACAATCGGGAACGTAGGGGTAAGCACAGGAGCCAGGCAACCCAGCTTGGCCAAAATCTGAAGTCAAATTTATGCATATTTATGGCTTTATAACAATGATTACGGAAGGCAACAGTTTGTATATTGAATACAAAGGCTGATGATATATGTTTACTTTGACTCCGTTGCGACCGTTTATCATTTGAAGGTGACCCATCATCGGCCTCGACCCCTTTGTAGATGCTACACAGGGTGTTTCCGCAATAACAAAACATCCCTTAGCCAACGTCTCGGTGCCCGGAGGCGGTTGTGTTAGCGGAAACAAGGCAATCAAATATGCAGGCTTTATAACTTTCACTTGGTCATAGGAGTTTAAAGTTGGGAGGCCAGTTACTAGCCCCAGTTAGTGTTTGGCGATAGCCGAGGTCAAGCCGTAAACACTTTGGCCAATGTTATGAACGGCCCGTCATTTAACACATTCATCGGATCGCTAACCAGTTTACGCTTTATTGTGACAGTCAGTTTTCGGCTTTCTCCATTGAGGTGCTTAACCATGCAAGCTGGAAGCGCAATCGCAGTGGTTCTCCCTTTGCACATCTAGACGAACAAAGCGGAACCTAGGAGGAAAGCATAGGATCCGGGCAACCCAACTATTGACCAAAGACACAATTCGAAACCGATGCATATTTAGCAATATCCGAGAATGTTTTTGCCGAATCTCTAAAGGTGTCCGGTGTTGCACTGCGAGACTTAGGATGGAAACACACAAATAGTTTAAAAGTGCCATAATCTTGGAAAACCAAAAAATGTCAGTAAAAACTTGACGTCCGAACAAGATCATGTGTTTGGTGCCAATCCGAAAATTGGAAAAAAAATGTGCTTCTACCGTGCTTTAACATGACAGATCCAATCTCAACACTTCAAGCGGGCTAGCCTATAGCTTCAAGCTCATTTTCCCAAAGGGGGAGTACTTTTCGAGGCCTGTTTAGCGAACTAAACTCGAGCGGCTTTTTAGAGAGAAGATAGGCTATCCGGCTATTGACCACACACTCGAGTCGAAAAAGGAGCGGTAGAAAAAGACTTTGCAACGACCAAGAAGAAAACACATTTACTATAAAACAGCTCATATAAATTTTAAGAGCCCCCAAGTGACTTGGGTAAAAGAATTTTATGTATAATGATTTTATGTACCGAAGTACTTATATCACATCTGTGTTCACCCGAACTTTAAACGTGTCTTAACCGACCGTCGGCTTATCCCTCTTCGGCCAAGGGCCGAAAAGTGTTATGTACTCCACCTGTCGAGAATATCGACGATGTTTGCGATAACCAGGCAATCAGGCCATAAGGTCATAACAGACAAAGCGCGCTCAGGGAACTTATGCTATATTACTAATGAAGTGTAAGAAGCATCTTCGAAGAAAATAGTACCCCCACCGATACCTTTCTTCGGTTGCTCATTGTTACTATGAGACTTGTGCAATAGATTTTTTGTATTCATCAATTCCGTTGTGTGCCGACCATGATTGAAAACAATAAGAGCGCTAGCTTTCGGCTTCACCCAGTCTAAGGTACTAACTCGGATGACCCGGCAGTAACAATCACAGAGGTGCTCCCTTTACGGCCTAGCCGAACAATCGAGAACATAGGGGTAAGCATAGGAGCCACGCAACCCAGCTTGCGGAACACTTAAGTCAACATGGTGCATATTGTGGCGTAATACACGAAAAAGGAACGAAGCCATACAAGTATAATCATTTGCAAGAGGAAAAGCTTCATAAAGGAAGGCCCAGAGTAAACGGTGTTGGGTTTCGTAGTAATTTCAAAAATTTTCCTACGCACACGCAAGATCATGTGATGCATAGCAACGAGGGGAGAGTGTTGTCTACGTACCCAACGCAGACCGACTGCGGAAGCACTGACACGACGTAGAGGAAGTAGTCGTACGTCTTCACGATCCAACCGATCAAGCACCGAAACTACGGCACCTCCGAGTTCGAGCACACGTTCAGCTCGATGACGATCCCCGGACTCCGATCCAGCAAAGTGTCGGGGAAGAGTTCCGTCAGCACGACGGCGTGGTGACGATCTTGATGTATTACAGCAGCAGGGCTTCGCCTAAACTCCGCTACAGTATTATCGAGGAATATGGTGGCAGGGGGCACCGCACACGGCTAAGGAATAGATCACGTGGATCAACTTGTGTGTTCTAGGGTGCCTCTACCTCAGTAAATAAAGGAGCCAAGGGGGAAGAGGGGCGCCGGCCAGGGAGAGAGGCGCAGGAGGAGTCCTACTCCTTCCGGGAGTAGGACTCCCCCCAAATCCTATTCCAACTAGGATTCCCCAAAGGGGAAAGAGGGAGAGGGGTGGCCGGCCACCTCTCCTAGTCCTAATAGGACTAGGGGAAGGGGGGAGGCGCGCAGCCCTTGTGGGCAGCCCTTTCATCTTTCCACTAAGGCCCATGAAGGCCCATATGGCTCCCGGGGGGTTCCGGTAACCTCCCGGTAACCCGGTAAAATCCCGATTTCACCCGGAACACTTCCGATGTCCAAACACAGGCTTCCAATATATCAATCTTTACGTCTCAACCATTTCGAGACTCCTCGTCATGTCCGTGATCACATCCGGGACTCCAAACAACCTTCGGTACATCAAAATGCATAAACTCATAATGTAACTGTCATCGTAACCTTAAGCGTGCGGACCCTACGGGTTCGAGAACAATGTAGACTTGACCGAGACACGTCTCCGGTCAATAACCAATAGCGGGACCTGGATGCCCATATTGGCTCCTACATATTCTACGAAGATCTTTATCGGTCAGACCGCATAACAACATACGTTGTTCCCTTTGTCATCGGTATGTTACTTGCCCGAGATTCGATCGTCGGTATCCAATACCTAGTTCAATCTCGTTACTGGCAAGTCTCTTTACTCGTTCCGTAATACATCATCTCACAACTAACATATTAGTTGTAATGCTTGCAAGGCTTATGTGATGTGTATTACCGAGAGGGCCCAGAGATACCTCTCCGACAATCGGAGTGACAAATCTTAATCTCGAAATACGCCAACCCAACATCTACCTTTGGAGACACCTGTAATGCTCCTTTATAATCACCCAGTTACGTTGTGACGTTCTGTAGCACCCAAAGTGTTCCTCCGGCAAACGGGAGTTGCATAATCTCATAGTCATAGGAACATGTATAAGTCATGAAGAAAGCAATAGCAACATACTAAACGATCAGGTGCTAAGCTAATGGAATGGGTCATGTCAATCAGATCATTCAACTAATGATGTGACCTCGTTAATCAAATCACAACTCATTGTTCATGGTCAGGAAACATAACCATCTTTGATTAACGAGCTAGTCAAGTAGAGGCATACTAGTGACACTTTGTTTGTCTATGTATTCACACATGTATTATGTTTCCGGTTAATACAATTCTAGCATGAATAATAAACATTTATCATGATTATAAGGAAATAAATAATAACTTTATTATTGCCTCTAGGGCATATTTCCTTCAAATGGGGCATTTGAATTTGTGTGTTACAAACAAAGTTTTGACATGGAAGTTTTTTGAATACAACTTTTTGCCAAAAAAAGTATAGTGCTTGGTCGAACTGAACAAAATTGAAAACTGAAAGTTTTTTTGCATGAAAGAGACTTAGCTAGTTAATGTGCTCGGTGTTGATGATGCGATTCAGGCTTGTGGTGGGACAAAGATGGCCATTGATCTATGACAGATCCGACAAGGTTCGCAGTCCTCGGCATGGCCGAGGTCCCAGCCCCCAAGCCCGAGGTGTCTGAGCAAGGAGTTCGGCACTCCGAAGTGTTGACATAGCACAACCAATGCAGGCTGGCAGAGTGACGGCGAAGTCCCCGGCGTGGTTTAATGAAGTGAGGACGAAGCCCCCAGTCCAGCCGAGGAGACGTGGTATATCTGTACGCCGAGGTGACAATACTGCCCGACCCGGATCATTTACATGTGCATAGAAAATAGTGCAGACCGAAGATAATAGTAATAATAATAAATTTTTTTAAAAAAATTGTTGCATAATTAATAATTTATGCAAAGTGAGTAATAAAAGAAATATGGCTTGTGTGCCGAACACTCGATGAGGTAGAGCTCCCTCTGCGAAGCCGTAGTCCTGAGGCAACCTATCAGTGTCAAAACCGGTGGATCTCGGGTAGAGGGTCCCGAACTGTGCGTCTAGGCGGATGGTAACAGGAGGCAGGGGACATGATGTTTACCCAGGTTCGGGCCCTCTTGATGGAGGTAATACCCTACATCCTGCTTTATTGTTCTTGATAATATGAGTAGTACAAGAGTTGATCTACCACGAGATCGAAGAGGCTAAACCCTAGAAGCTAGCCTATGGTATGATTGTTGGTGTTGGTCCTACGGACTAAACCCTCCGGTTTATATAGACACCGGAGGGGGCTAGGGTTACACAGAGTCGGTTATAAGGAAGGAGATCTACATATCCGTACTGCCAAGCTTGCCTTCCACGCCAAGGAGAGTCCCATCCGGACACGGGACGAAGTCTTCAATCTGGTATCTTCATAGTCCAATAGTTTGGCCAAAGGATATAATCCGGCTGTCCGGATACCCCCTACTCCAGGACTCTCTCAGTAGCCCCGGAACCAGGATTCAATGACGATGAGTCCGGCACGCAGATTGTCTTCAGCATTGCAAGGCTGGTTCCTCCTCCGAATACTTCATAGAAGATTTTGAACATGAGGATCGTGTCCGGCTCTGCAAAACAAGTTCCACATAACACCGTAGAGAGAATAATATTTCCATAAATCTAATCTACTGACGTACCCCGTAGTGTGACAACACACCACAGCCAGGTCTTTATTCGAATCATTTTTGATAACAAATCTCAGCGTGTTTCGCGAGGCGGTTTCCTTGGCACGTCTTGTCGAAGCAGAGTTCGTGTCCCCGTTATTACGGGATTCGCATCAATACGGACGTGGGTAACCCAACTGTGCCTATTGGCCGGATTCCTAGATCTTAGGCAAGTCCCAAACGACCACGAGGAGGACGCTTGATATTCACCCTCTTTATAAAGGGGACAAGGCTTTTTCTTTTTTTCCCTCTCGTGCTCAATCAAATCCTTCCCCCGCCTCGAGCTCTAACACCCAAAACTTAGGTCAGGTGCTTCGGACCTTCAACTATGTCCGGATCCAACCTTCAAGCTCTGTGGATGCCTTCCTCCGTCACGGAGGAGGACATCAAGAGGTTGAGAGAGGCCAGATCACTACTAGGAAAAGGGCTATAGATAATATGGACACTAATGGCGCACCACATACAGGTGCGCCATTAGTAATAACTAATGGCGCACCTGGTGTGTGGTGCACCATTAGTAGTTTTGAAAAAAAATAAAATTTTTTTGTTACTAATGGCGCACCGTGGGATAGTGCGCCATTTCTAGTTGACATAGAAATGGCGCACCACACCCATCGTGCGCCATTAGTAGTTTAGAAAAAAAATAAAAAAAATTTGTTAGTAATGGCGCACTAGTGGGCAGTGCGCCATTACTAGCTTTAACTAGTAATGGCGCACTGTCCACTGGTGCGCCATTACTAAGTTTTTTTAAAAAAATTCAATTTTATTTCAAAACTAGTAATGGCACACCGTGGGTGTGGTGCGCCATTACTAGTTTAACTAGTAATGGTGCACCACTCCCACAGTGCGCCATTACTAACTTGGCCCAAAAATTCCAGCGAATGCACCCCCCCATGTGGACCGCCTTTTCAGTTTAAAAAAATAAAAGAAAATGATGGAAATGTAAAATAAAATAAAATAAGTTTCCCATGTGATATGTGGTCTACTTGTTGGGAAAATTTACAAATATGAATTTCGACTTTATTTGCAAAATCTCTCTGGAATTTGTAAAATGGGCATAACTTTTGCATACGAACTCGGATTAAAAAGTTTTTTATATGAAAAATCATCTACTCGAAAAGTTACATCCAAATTTAAAGGGGGAACCCTGTTAAACATTTTCAAAATCCCCAAATAGCTAACCGAAAAACAGTTACAGGGCTTTTAAGATCTAGAGGAAAAAATGGAAAAAATTTCAACCTTACTAGTGGCCCACCGTTTGCTGGGTGCGCCACTAGTAACAGAAAAAAATTGGTTTTGAAAAAAAAATCGATTTTTTTTCGAAATGTGATACGTAATATGACCGGGAAGTTTGAAATATTTTTTCAAAATTTCATCATACTCATGAACATGAACAAAGTCCTAGACATCAATAAGTTTTAATAGGATTGATATGATAGATATATCAACAAGTGCCTGTAAAGTGAGCTGGTGCTGGGGTTGGATAGAACTGCAAAGTTAAGCGTGCTCGGGCTAGAGTAGTGTGAGGATGGGTGACCTTCCAGGAAGTTTGACCATAGAGTGCGATTTGACTCGAGATTAAGCATATTGACCCGAGATTAAGCCATAGTGACCTGAGATTAAGAAAAAAACGAAATTTTTTTAAAAAAAATTTCTGAATTTTTTTAAAAAATTGTTACTATTGGCGCACTTCTATGTGGTGCGCCATTAGTATACCAGATACTAATGGCGCACCTGTGGTGCGCCATTACTAAAAAAATACTAACGGCGTGCACTAATGGCGCACCTGTAGTTGCGCCATTAGTAGCCAAAACAGGTGCGCCACTAGTAGGCCTTTTCCTAGTAGTGGATATCTGACTGCTGAAATTTCGCATAGGCTGCCCGTCCGAGGGCAGGTCGTCCATACTCCCGAATGCATGCTCACACTTGATCCAACGTCTCGGTCCATTAAGGAGGTGATAGCGCAGCGAACTAGGAAATCGGACTATAATTCTTTAACACTTTCACTTAGCGAGAGGAGTTTGACAGTGGGGCTACTATATAGCCCCTGGTGGCTCCGCGCTCATCCGAATTCGGGGCGCGTACATGCCTGGCCGGGAAACGGCCCTTTGTTAAGGCGGAGGAATCCCGAAGATTCCGCTAGGTCATCGAGTGGTTGACCAGTCTCACGCTATATCATGACAGTCAGTTTTCGGCTTTCTCTACTGAGGTGCTCGTCTAGATGAACCAGGGTACAATCGCAGTAGTTCTCCTGGTGCCGCCTTAGCCGATAGAGCGGAACGTAAGGCAACAAAAAATAGGAGCCGGGCAAACCCAACATTTGACCAAAGACATGATTCGGAGCTGATGCGTATAAGGCCAAACTCGCGACGCCGAACACTCCCTAAGGTATTCGGTCTTTATGATGTAAACCGGGCTTAAACAATGCCCTTTCTAATAAGCCCCTGGTGTCCAGGTACGTGCAATATTCTGACGTGGCCACATGCCAATACGTCAGCATCCTTCTCAATTGTACTAAGAATCCGGGGGATGTGTATCAACAAGAGAAAGTAAAAAAAGGTTTACACAGGGTCTTAATCTAAAAAGAATCCTTGAAACGGGTCCTTGCTGCACGTCTGCGCCTGTGTCTCCGTTGTGTCGTATCCTGGACGGGTGTAGCACGATGGTCATCTGTAAAAGAGAGGAACTTAGTTGAAAAGTTGTCATGCAAAAAGGTAGGTTATACTAAATAAACCATGTACAGTTCAAGATGAGTAAAGTTGAGCCTAATTGTCACTTGTTGACACGCGTTGAGCCCCTTGTATTGTTGTAGGGGTATAGACATCAAACCTGTATTAATTATATATAGTTGCACCGGACTCGTCTAACCGTGTTCGTGGTCTTAACGACCTGTCAGATGCTCTAGTTGGTGAGGCCGTCTAGTGTGCGGCTGCCAAGGCGGCCGCACGGTCTTCCGCGTGCAAGTAGTGCTCAATATTTCCATTCACTGTAATGATGCCACGTGGACCGGGCATCTTGAGCATGAGAGAAGCGTAATGCGGTATTACGTTAAAGCGAGCGAAAGCTTCGCGTCTGAGTAGTGCTTGATAGCCACTTTGGAACGGAGCGATGTGGAAGGTTAAATTTTCACTGCGGAAGTTATCGGGAAAGCTGAATATAACCTCTAGTAGCAGGGAGCCCGTGTAATGGGCTTCTGGGCCTTGCGTAACTCCTTTAAAGGTAGTATTGCTATGACTGATTTTTGTTGAGTCTATCCCCATTTTGCGGACTGTGTCCTGATATATCAGGTTTAAACTACCGCCACCGTCCATCAGGACTCGTGTGAAGTGGTATCCATCAATTATCGGGTCTAACACCAAGGCAGCCCATCCTGCATGCCGGTTACTTGCCGAGTAATCCCGATGGTCAAAGGTGATCGGTTGGGACGACCAGTGGCAGAACTCCGCGGTGATAGGCCTTGGGGCATGTGTCTCTAGGAGTGCCTCTTTGTTTCTCCCCTTTGTCACGTTTAACACGTTTACTGTTTTGACTCCTGGAGGGAATTTCTTCTGTTCCCCAGTGCTTTGCTTGCGAGGCTCATCCTCGTCTTCGCTTGGTGTATCCTGCCCCTTGTGTTCGGCGTTGAGCTTGCCGGACTGCTTGAGGACCCAACATTCTCTATGGGTATGATTTGCAGGTTTATAGGGGGTGTTGTGGATCTGACATATTTTGTCCAGACTCTTGTTTAGGCTGGACATTTCGTCTTTGTTGCCTTTGGAGGGCAAATTTTGCTGACCTGGCCGAGAGCTTCTGAATCCGGCGTTTACCGTCGTGCTCTTCGGGCTGTCTTCTTTATTCCGGCACTTGTTTTTGCTGTGTCGTGGCTTCCCGTTTCCGTCCCAGACTTCGGATGTACTTGGGTCGCTGCTGCTACATAGGGCTAACCAGCTGCCCTCGCCCTCGCAAAAGCGGGTCATGAGGCTTGTTAATGATGCCATTGTTCTCGGCTTTTCTTGGCCGAGGTGTCTAGCAAGCCATTCGTCCCGAACGTGCTTGAAAGCTGCTAAGGCTTCGGCGTCCGGACAGTCGACTATTTGATTCTTTTTAGTGAGAAACCCATTCCAAAGCTTTCGGGCTGACTCTCCGGGCTGTTGAGTTATATGACTTATATCGTCTGCTTCCGGTGGTCGGACATAGGTCCCTTGAAAATTTGCCCGAAAAGTGTCCTCGAGCTCTTCCCAGCTTCCAATGGATTTTTCGGGGAGGCTTTTAAGCCAGTGCCGAGCTGGCCCATTGAGCTTGAGGGGTATGTGGATATGGAGGACATAGTCCTCAATCCAGACCCCAGGGTCTGTCGTTCCTTCGTACGCCTCTATGTTTACGGGTTTGAATCCCTATGGAAATTCATGGTCCAGCACCTCATCGGTGAAACATAGGGGGTGTGCGGCACCCCTGTATTTTGGTGTACCATGGTGTTCGGATTTTTGTTGTATTGCATTGTGTGCTGGAGCGCGCTTGCTTGGCCCGTAGATGGATCTGGTTGCGCCGTCCTTTTGATGCGAGCCTTTGTGTGTGGCGTCGTTTGCCACTCTATGTTGGCCAGGTGGTCGTCTATCCGACCGGATGGCTGTTTTGTTTTTTGATTGCGGGGGATCTAAGGCCTCCTCATCGAATTCAGGTAGCAGCTTTCGCTTCGGGTAGCTCTTTGTGTGGCGACTACCGCCGTACTTTGCTGTAGTATTGAGTGCTTTACTCCATCTAATTCTGAGTGTGTCTTGTGCAGCCCAGAGCCTTTGCTTCTGCTTTTTCGGACTCCTCGCAGTGGCGACAAGCCTTTGATGGGTATTTTGTTGCTCCGGGTGCCTGTCCGGTGTGATGTCATTCGGACTATTATCTTCACCGGAGACGGGTTGTTTGGTTTGATTCTCCGTGTTGCCGTGGTCGGACGGTGTTTCAATGCCGTGTTTGTCGTCCGCTGGCACACCCTGCTCTATCGCTGGGTCTGTATGATCGCTGTTTCTGCCGAGGCGGGATTTGGAGGGGCGCTTATGCCGCCGCTTTGACTGCTTCTCGAGGGAACAATCCTTCGCTGCGTCCTTCCGTTCCTCGTCGTCATTTTCTTTGGGTGTGTCCACCGTGTATACATCATATGATGAAGTGGGCGTCCAGTGCCCTGTGGGCAGTGGTTCTTGTTCGTCTCCTGCATCGTCGTCCATACCGTCGATGTCTTTGGAGTCGAAGTCGAGCATGTTGGTCAAATTGTCGACAGTGGCTACTAAGTGGGTGGTGGGTGGGCGGCGAATTTCTTCGTCATCCGCATCCCAATCCTGCCGGACATAGTTCGGCCAGGACTCTCCTAACAAGGAGAGAGACCTTAATGAGTTCAGTATGTCGCCAAAGGGCGAGTGCTGAAAGATATCCGCAGAGGTGAACTCCATGATCGGCGCCCAGTTGGATTCGATAGGCATGGGCGCAGGCGGTTCGGAGTCCGTGGCCAGGGAAGAATCCAGCAATTCGGCGTGACGGCTCCCGTGAAGGGTAAGATCAATAGTCGGCTCGATTGCCGCTGAGAATACGGCCTCCGTGGTGGGGTCTATCCACCCGTCCATGGATGGCGCAATTGGCTCTGAATTGAGGGTCGGAGCGGTTGCCGGTGAAATCTCCTGAACACTGCCCAATGGTAGAGCTAAATCATGCTCATCATGACCGTGTGGCGCACTCGGCAGGGGCTTGAATCCGTCGAAGATCAAGTCGCCGCGGATATCGACCGGGTAGTTTAAGATTCCAAACCTGGCCTGGAGTCCAGGGGCGTAACTCTCGCTCTGCTCCAGATGGCCAAGCGAGTTGGCCCGCAGTGCGAAGCCACCGAATACAAAGATCTGTCCGGGGAGAAAAGTCTCACCCTGGACTGCATTGCTATCGATGATGGAAGGAGCCATCAAGCCTAATGATGATGACACAGAGGAACTCTCAATGAAAGCACCAATGTCGGTGTCAAAACCGGCGGATCTCGGGTAGGGGGTCCCGAACTGTGCGTCTAGGGGGATGGTAACAGGAGGCAGGGGACACGATGTTTACCCAGGTTCGAGCCCTCTTGACGGAGGTAATACCCCACGTCCTGCTTGATTGTTCTTGATAATATGAGTAGTACAAGAGTTGATCTACCACGAGATCGAAGAGGCTAAACCCTAGAAGCTAGCATATGGTATGATTGTTGTTGTTGGTCCTATGGACTAAACCCTCCGGTTTATATAGACACCGGAGGGGGCTAGGGTTACACAGAGTCGGTTACAAGGAAGGAGATCTACATTTCCGTATTGCCAAGCTTGCCTTCCACGCCAAGGAGAGTCCCATCCGGACACGGGACGAAGTCTTCAATCTGGTATCTTCATAGTCCAACAGTCCGGCCAAAGGATATAATCCAGCTGTCCGGATACCCCCTAATCCAGGACTCCCTCACAAACGAACATGTCGGTATGGCAATTCAACCAACAAGGTGAACACGCGAGCTGATTTAGGCCGATTGGGACGACGACGTCGGCATGCCGAAGTGACCGCATGACGCAGTCGAAGTCGATTACCTACACATGTAAAATAGTGTAGTCCAACAATAATAATATAAATATATAAAAATCCTCGCGTAATTAATTTATGCAAAATGATTTATTTAAAGACATGTGGCCTGGCGCCGAAGTCAATGTCGATGCAGGGCGTCGGAGCGAAGCGGTAAAGGCATGGCAAAGCCGAACCACCATGCGACCATCGTTAATGCGGCCACCATTTGATAGACCTGTGTACAGATGATGGAACAAACCAGAGTAATAATTCCTTGGGAAAAATAAAGCCAAACAAGCAAAAATTACTAGGATTAATAGCACCTGGTTTATTTGTTGTAGCAATCCGAAGAAAGGTGACTCCCAAAATGGGGACTCGATCCGCACACCCATTGCCCGATGGGCGATAAAGCGACGGCATGGCGATGCTGGCAAAGGTGGGCTCACCGAGGCAAAGCCCCCGGTCCAGCTAACATGATGAAGCTGGTCGGCTGGTGACGCCGAAGTCACCGGAGTATGCTGATGAAGGAACAGAAAAGTCCCCGGTCTAGCCGAGATGACGGAGCGGGTTAGTAAGGAGACGTTGCAGCTGCCATGTCAGCCGAGGTGTTGAAGCAGTTTGGCGTGACGGACATCAGCTTGAAGAAGCAACAGTGCGACCATGCCAATGCTGGTCATAACTTGTGACGCGGTCAATGCCGGACTGATGAAGTGACCGAGCGGCGATGTCGGCGCGCCTGACCTGTGCAATCCGTGGGTGCGATGGTGTTGGTGATGATTTATCCTTCGCGATGCCGAACTCTTGTTCGGCTTGTCGAGCTGATGATCCGATAAGGTTAGGCTTGGCTCGATGAAGCGACGATCTGTCTAGCGCAGGTCGGCAGATGTGGAGCAATGTTATGGGACTGGTTTGACACCAGCGCGATGGTGAAGAGTGCCTCAGAGAAGGTGTCGGTGTCAAAACCGGCGAATCTCGGGTAAAGGGTCCCGAACTGTGCGTCTAAGGCGGATGGTAACAGGAGGCGGGGGACAAGATGTTTACCCAGGTTGGGGCCTCTTGGTGGAGGTAATACCCTACTTCCTGCTTGATTGTTCTTGATGATATCAGTATTACAAGAGTTGATCTACCACGAGATCGTAGAGGCTAACCCTAGAAGCTAGCCTATGGTATGATTGTCTGTTGTCCTACGGACTAAAACCCTCCGGTTTATATAGACACCGGAGGGGGCTAGGGTTAGACAAGGTCGGTTACAAGGGAGGAGATCTACATATCCGTACTACCTAGCTTGCCTTCCACGCTAAGGAGAGTCCCATCCGGACGCGGGACGAAGTCTTCAATCTTGTATCTTCATAGTCCAACAGTCCGTCCAAAGGATATAGTCCGACTGTCCGGAGACCCCCTAATCCAGGACTCCCTCAGTAGCCCCCGAACCAGGCTTCAATGACGATGAGTCCGGCACATTGCGTTTTCTTCGGCATTGCAAGGCGGTTCTTCTCCAAATCTTGAACATCTAAGTAGTGTCCGACTCCCATAAATGTTGGACTTCTTGGCTTCCGTGCCCAATAAGGGCCGTCTTCCACGCGTCGAGCGAATGCGAGGAGCCAAGGCGTTTTTACATTTGCCCCCCTCACCAGGTAAGTAAATCGCCTATTAAAGGGATGTGTATTCTTAGATCCAATCCACACCATCTTCCCACGGCGAGAATCCATCGGAGCGCGCTCGGAAAAATCCAGTCCTATCATTGCCGGCCATCGCAGCTCCTCCTCTCGCTCCCGTAGCCCCAAGCCCGGTGATTGGGAGAAGTGTTCCGTCCCACACGGCCGATTAGTAGAGTTACAAACCCAGGGATTTCTCCCTCCGACTTATATGGTTCCCGTCAGAGCTGGGCTCGCCACTTATAATGGCGGGGAGCAAGCGAAGAGCTTCCCCAATCCCTCCAAGGGGGAGCGGGTATGCCTTGTCCCTTACTTAATAAGGGGACTCGGATTTCCGATACATCCGTTCCTCCGCGGACTCCTGGAGTTTTACGGCCTCTAGTTGCATAATTTCACCCCCACTTTCATATTACACATCGCCGGCTACGTTGCCATTTGTGAGCTGCTTTTGGGCTGCGAGGCTCATTTCGAGCTGTGGAAAAGGCTATTCTGCCTTGTGCCCCGCACACATAAGGGGTCACTTTATCAAGTGGGCGGAGCCGAAATATGGCGCATTGCCGAGACCGGATACCCGTCCGGTACTCCAAAGAATACGTCCGAAGACTGGTCTTCGGAGTGGTTTTACATGGAGGACGTCCCTCTTCCAGACCCTGTTTGGCGGGGTCTTCCTGATCTCGACAATGCTCCTCTGAAGAAACGTCGAAGTTGGCGGCCACGGAGCCCCCAGGAGGAAGATAACAGAGAAGTCCTTTATCTGATGAACCAGATTAAAGCGCTAGCTCAATCAGGATTGACAATAATCGAGGTTATGTCAATATTCATAATGCGGAGGGTGAAACCACTTCAATATCGAGGGCACCCCCTGTGGTGTTTTAACGGGGAAGATGATGCCACCCGTTGCGGGCGCAAGGGACCGGAGTCACCTGCTGCTTTAGCAAAAGTTCTGTCCGAGTTATTCAAGGGATAGGAAGAGGAATTCATCCACATTAAACCACGGGATGGATTCTCCATGTACAACCCTCCAAGCTGGGCGACTCACGGACCCGGCGAGGCCGTGCGGAGGGGGCGCATTCAGGCGAAGGCGGGCACGGCCGGCGTGGCGTACGCAGTGATGGAGCGCGCGCGACATGGCTACGGTTACGGTGAGCGCGACTATAGTAGGTGGAGCGGGTGCGCACATGGGCGCAAGTGGAGCGGCAGGCAAAGACCAGTGGGCACACGTGCGGGGCGAGCCGAGCGCGGGCAGGAGCGGCGCAGCGCGACAGTAGCCGGAGACGGAAGCAGGTGCAAAGCAGCATTAGCAAGGAGCAGCAAGCGACGACAGGAGGCTATGTTACATGGTACGGGGATATGGGTACAGGGATACGGATACGGCGATACGGGAAAACGGCATTCTCTGGAAATAGGCATACGGGGATACGGCGAGTATATGTATGAATGCATAAAAAAAGCAACAAAACACAAATTTTTAGAGGATCAGAAAATTGATGTTTATGAAGTAACCTGATCTTTTTCATTCAGGGTGATCTGAATAACTCCCTGGGAAATCGCATCACAAACCTACACGTCATTCCCTAACATTGGAAAAATAGATAAATAGATGCACTTCGTTCTCCCCTAAATCCTAATCCATACCATGCTTAAGAACAAAAAACTTGAAGCAATGGATTGAAGCTTAGTAGCTTACTTGCGTACAGACTAAGGATGGGGAAGACTTGCCGACTTGGAGTTGGAGGACGGAGGCAGGCAGCGAGCTGCGAGGTGCCGCCGGCGCCGGTGGCGGAAGGGAGTCTGGAGATGCGGCTCAAACCCTCACGATTTGGCAACTGCAGGTGACAGCAGGATGGACTCCAGCGATTAGGTTTACTTACCCATCGCGAGTAGGCCTTTTTTGATGGGCTGGAGATCGAGTGGTAACAGGCCTAACGTATCCGTGGTGTATCCCCGCGTGTCCCAGCCGTATCCCTATTTTTTTCTCTTTATTTTAATTCGCAAAAACGTGATACATAGGGATACGGGTATCCCACGCGTATCCGGACGTATCCCCGTCCTAGTGCAGTATCCTGCACCGATACGACACTTATGTGACGTATCCCTGCAACACAGACAGGAGGTGTTGCAGGGGACGGGGCGGCATCGGGCGAAGTGGGAGGAACGGGCGCGTGCCTGGGCGCGGCCCGGGAGCGGCGTGCGCGGCCAGGGGCGCGGAGAGCACGGCGACGACGCGGCGACTGCGAGCTCACGGATGCTCGGGCGCGGGGTGGTGCGGCGGCCTACGGTGATCGATTTGGCGGGGAAACAGAGGGGTTTTGCACGGGGGCTCACCTTGGAGGCACAAGTAGGCCCGGTGGTAGCTTAGGAGCGCGGGGGTGGTCGAATTTGAAGACGAACATCGATGGCGATCGAGGAAGAAGAAGCTCGATCCGCACGATGTAGAGGCGTCGAGCTCGAACGGGTGGCCGTAGATGACGTAGACGAACACTTAGGAGCTCCTGGACAACTTGGCGGGGTGCGGGAACGATGGTGGCCACGGTGACGATGACGATATGGCGACGACCGAGCTCGGACAAGGATGGGATCGAGCGAGGGAGGCGGCGAGGAAGAAAACAGAGAGAGTTAGGGTTCAGGGGAGGGGTGCCGTTGCTAAGTAGGGCGAGGGGGGGCCGTGGATGCGCGCCACTGCGCCATGGCGTCCGTGGATGTGTCCACGATGCCTCACTACTACAGGTTGAAGAAAACCAGTGTGGGCTGGGCCTTCGTGTACTGTAGCACTTAGGTCCAGTGGCACTGTAGCAGCTGGGCTTTTATTTTTTTTCTGTTTTCATTTCTTTTGCCCCTGTTTTGCATTTAGTTGAGCTAGCAAATGAATTTAGTTGAACCCAATATTTAGTATATAAATACTAGACTATGTAATGACCTAGCGCAACAAGTTTCAAATATTTTTGAATAGTTTAAATTTTTTTTATCTTTAAATGGTTAATGTAAATGATATTGGTTCTGTTTTAAATAGGTTAGAGGCAATTTATTAACTCAAATAATGTATGTTTATGCATGAAAACTAACTAGTAAATATTTTCAACCCAACGAACATTTTTGTTTGACAGTTTGAGGAAATGAAAACTTATCTTTGAATTTGAATTGAGTTTGAAATATTTCTCGATTGATTTTTTTGGCATAATGATGATGACTTGGCATCATTAGCATGGGGTTACTGTAGCTTAATTATCCGGGCGTCACAGCCGTCCGCTGGCAGACGGCAAAAAAACTGGCCGTTAGGTCGTCCTCGTAAGCCCGCCACCCACCCTCTTTTCTGTCAGCTAGCAGACGACAAAGCTTCTTTGCCGTCCGCTACTGGACGACAAAGATATGGCTGATGGCAAAGCCTTCCTTTGCCGCCCGCTACCTCTTTGTCGTCCATTTTCTGAGGGCTGATGGCAAAGCCTTCCTTTGTCGTCGGCTAGCTGACGGCAAAGAGTCGGCAGACGACAAATCTGCTGATTCCAGTAGTGCCCCTTGCTAGACTTATAGCAAGGCACACATCAGGTCTGGTACACAACATAGCATACAAGATAGAACCTATGGCGGAGGCATAGGGAATGACTTTCATTTTCTCTCTATCTTCTGAAGTGGTCAGGCATTGAGTCTGACTCAACTTCACACCTTGTAACACTAGCAAGAACCCATTCTTTGACGGATCCATTTTGAACTTCTTCAAAACTTTGTCAACGTATGTGCTTTGTGGAAGTCCAATTAAGCGTTTTGATCTATCTCTATAAATCTTGATGCCCAATATATAAGCAGCTTCACTGAGGCTTTTCATTGAAAAACTCCTATTCAAGTATCCTTTATATGATATCCATAAATTCTATATCATTTCCAATCAACAATATGTCATCCACATATAATATTAGAAATGCTACAGAGCTCCCACTCACTTTTTTATAAATGCAGGCTTCTCCAAAAGTTTGTATAAAACCATACGCTTTGATCGCCTCATCAAAGCGTATATTCCAACTCCGACATGCTTGCACCATTTCATAAATGGATCGCTGGAGCTTGCACACTTTGTTAGCACCTTTAGGATCGATAAAACCTTCTAGTTTCAGCATATACAGCTCTTCTTTAAGAAATCCATTAAGGAATGCAGTTTTGACATCCATTTGCCATATTTCATAATCATAAAATGCGACAATTGCTAACATGATTCGAACAGACTTAAGCATCGCTACGGGTGAGAAAGTCTCATCGTAGTCAACTCCTTGAACTTGTCGAAAACCTTTCGCAACAAGTCGAGCTTTCTAGATGGTAACATTACCATCAGCGTCAGTCTTCTTATTGAAGATCCATTTATTCTCTATGGCTTGTCGATCAT
The DNA here is from genome assembly GCF_003073215.2 of Triticum urartu. Classification (NCBI taxonomy): domain Eukaryota; kingdom Viridiplantae; phylum Streptophyta; class Magnoliopsida; order Poales; family Poaceae; genus Triticum; species Triticum urartu. Next base: position 466,913,668 of record NC_053026.1, on the reverse strand, counting down.
CGGGAAAGTCAACCAAAGTCCATAATTTGTTCTCATACATGGATCCCATCTCAGATTTCATGGCCTCAAGCCATTTTGCGGAATCTGGGCTCATCATCGCTTCCTCATAGTTCGTATGTTCGTCATGGTCTAGTAACATGACTTCCAGAACAGGATTACCGTACCACTTTGGTGCGGCACTTACTCTAGTTGACCTACGAGGTTCGGTAGTAACTTGATCTAATGTTTCATGGTCATTATCATTAGCTTCCTCTTCAATTGGTGTAGGCATTACGGGAACAGTTTTCTGTAATGAGCTACTTTCTAGTTCGAGAGAAGGTACAATTACCTCATCAAGTTCTACTTTCCTCCCACTCAGTTCTTTCGAGAGAAACTCCTCTAGAAAGGATCCATTCTTAGAAACAAAAATCTTTCCTTCGGATTTGTGATAGAAGGTGTACCCAATAGTTTCTTTTGGGTATCTGTCACATCCCTAGTTCTGGTATGACCTAGACCAACTAGCCATTTGTGCATCATGTTTAAATTCCATTTAAATTTGTAATGGGGATTTGTGAAACCCTGAGAATCATTTCTGGAAATAATCGAGATAAAAATTTCTCCAAAAAGGTCCAAGAAAATGTTCATGTTACTCTCTGAAAATATTGGCCAGAGGTAAAAATCAAACCAATATTTTAAGGAACTCATAAATATTTATTTTGGAATTTTGGAGTTAATCCAGTAATTATTTGCGTTGGATAAATATTTTTATATATATGAAATATTGTCCAATAATTCTGAATTTTGGTGAGGGGCTTTCGAATAATCCTTTAGGCCCCTGCGAAAATTGTCAGAAGAAAATTAATTGATTTAGTATTTTTATTAATTTAAAACAAAGGTCAGAAATTAGAAAAGGAAACAAATAAAGGAAAAACCCTTACCTGGGCCTCATACCTGGCAGCCCAGCGGCCCAGCAGCCTAGCCCAGCTAGCTGGCCGACGCCAGTCGTCGCCTACCTCCTGCCAGGAGGACGGCGCGCGTGTGCCCGACGCGCGCGAGCACGCGCCGGCCACCTCCTGCTTCCCCGCTCGCTGCTGGAGGCCCACGACGACACCACGCATCCCCTCGGCCCTCTCTCACTCCCTCGAGCTCTCTCCTCTCCCCTGGTGCTCCCTCTCCCGTTTGCCCGAGCGCTGCCGTCACCGCCGCTCGCCATAGCCGTGCCCACTGTGCTCCCCGGGCATCGCTGCTGTGTCCTAGAGCTCCGCCTTGTCGCCTTCTTCGCCTTCGTCAAGCCGCGCAGCTGGGGACGCCCTATCTCGACCTTGTTGCCGCCGTTTTCCACCGCGAGCGCCCGAGATCACCGGTGCCCGTACGTCGCCGTCTGGCCTTCCCCGAGCCCGCTTCGACGCCCTCTGCGACCGCTGTGAGCTCCATTGTCGTTTGCCCCTCTTCCCCTTGTCTCTCGATCACCGAAGCCGCCGTTTCGACCGAAGCCGTAGCACCTCGCCGCCGGCCATGGCGTCACCGTGGCCAAGGGCCGAGCGAGCCGCACCCGCGTGCGTCACCGTGCTCCTGCTGACGCCAGGAGGCCGTAGAGCCTCTCCGCTCGCCTCCCCATGCACCGCAGCCCTCGCCCGCACATGGCCGTGCTCCAGCTGCCGCCGCGAGCCTCGCTCCGGCGAGCTCCGCCACCCCTCCTCCTCCTATCTACCCCACTAGATACGGGAGAGCACAGGCTACGCCCTGGTGCTCTCTGCCGTCCTTTTGGTCACCGGAACGGTGATCCCGAGCCCCTCCGCCGCGTTCGGCCTCGTCGGCGGCTAAACGCCGGTGGGGTTGACCGGTCTAACCCCCATCAGTTGACCTGGGATTTGACTACCCAGGGTCAATGACAGGTGGGGCCCGGCCCTGCTAATGTTTCTGTTAGGATTAGTTTAATATCTAATTAACACTGTTAACTAACTATGACACTGACGTGTGGACCCCACACGTTAGGTTTGACCCGGTCAGCCACGTTGACTCGCTGACGTAGTGATGACGTCATGCTGATGCCGTTATTCATTTTCTGGTATTAAAATAAATCAGGAAATTCCAGAAAATATTCAAAATTTCAAAAATTCATAGAAATTCAACCGTAGCTCAGATTGAAATAATTTATATATGAAAAATTATCAGAAAAATTCAATCTATCCATATGTTCCATTTTCATGCATGACAAACCATCTATACATGCTGTATATATGAAAACACACTTATGGCATATTTAAGAGCTTAATTTGGAGTTGTATTTGAACCCTTGGTTCAAATGGACTTCAACCAAATAAATGCTAGATGCATTAACTCAAATAACATCACATCTTCATGCCATCTTCATGCATCATATTGTTGCATATGATTGTGTATTGATTGCCGACACTGTTCCTTCTCGATAGGTCCTGCTCCGGAGATCGATCCAGAGTACCTGTCTGAGGAGCAGTGCCCCCTTGTTGATCTACCAGGCAAGCAAACCCCCTTGTTCATTCCGATACAATCCCACTCTCTCGCTCCTTATCTCTTTTATTGCATTAGGACAACAACGATTCAACTGCTACTTTATGTTGCGGTAGTTGAACCCATTCCTCTGCATGACCTGTCATTGCCACAGTAAATAGTTGAAACCCACTAGCATGTGTAGGAGTTGATTGAGCCATGTTTTGTTCCTACCATGCTTTGCCGGCTATTGCTTAGAGTATGTCAGGTCTGATTCATCGGGAATGAATTGGAGTGTTATGATATGTTCTGGTGCTGAGAGTTAAGCGTGTGAACATGATTTGGTAAAGGTGTAGCGGTGAGAGGCCATGTAGGAGTACCTGGTGGGTTGTCTCATTGGGACCGTCCTTAAGAACTGAGTTCTGTGCAAGTTGTCCAATGACTAGCTACTACCACACATTGGGCTCTGGGCACTCCAAGCTCTCTCGACTTATTAACCGCCTTGAACTCTGTGTAGGAGTTGCAAATAGTTTCTGGTATTTCTAGGTAGTGCTATTTTTCTACCGAGTGGCACCCGGCAGGGTGCGCTCGGGACAGACTAGGCACAGGTGGCATGGTGTACCAAGTGGCACCCGGATGGTGGGCTTGGGAACCCTGCTCACATCATTTGGGGCCGTGAGCGACACCCCGGCCGGATCTCCTTGCGGGTGGAACCCAAATAGGCGATAAACCTGGACAAGAGTCTTGCGTGGTTAGTCAGGTCGTGGCCGACACCCTCGCCAGGCTTCCGCTTGAAGGTTGCCGAGATACATGATGTGTATATGGTGATAAGTGGTGAGAGAGTGTGTGATGAAGTACACCCCTGCAGGGTTATCATGATCTATTCGAATAGCCGTGTCCTCGGTTATGGACTTCTTGGATGCTTACGTGGTACATAGACAACTTAAAGTGGATACTCTAAAATGCTCAAGACAAGTGTGAGTGCTATGGATGGCCTTCTCATAGGAGAGACGGGGATGAATCCATAGTAGTGTATTGATGTGGTGATTAGTGGACTCGTGTGCGCTGCCTCATCTCAAAGAAGTTTCTCATTGTCGTAGAACAGGATAGCCACTGAGTCAAAGCTGGCTTGCTGCAACTAAACCCCACATTACCTTTTTGATACAAATGCATGTATGATAGGATCTGATGTAAGTCTTGCTGAGTACCTTTGTACTCACGTTTGCTTTATTTATGTTTTGCAGATGAGACATCTGTCTCACTAGTAGTACCGCTTGGACTTCGACGAGTAGCTTGTTACCTCAGCTACGATCTTGTACCTTGTAGGGACTTGTGGATAGTCAGGCTTCTCGGCCTTTTTCTTTTGTAGTTGTCTGTACTCAGACATGTAATGCTTCCGTTGCTTGTATGCTCTGAATGATGGGTCATGTGACTCCTGTTTGTATTTATGCTATGTGGCTCTTCTGAGCCTTTATCTATATGAGTTGCGTTATGTTGTGATGCCATGTTGTACATCACATACTTGCATGTTATGCGTACGTGTGATGTGTATTGCTATGTGTGGGATCCGACAATCTAGTTGTTTGTCCTTGGCAGCCTCTCTTATGGGGAAATGTAGTCTAGTGCTTCCTTGAGCCATAGTAGTCCGCTACAGCCTGGTTCACCGGAGTCCTGCTAGCCCAACACTACTGCTCAGAACACTTGACTGGCCGGCATGTGTTCCACTTTGTTCCTATGTATGTCCCTTCAGGAAATGTCACGCGGTGACTTCCGGAGTCCTGTTAGTCCAGTGCTACAGCCCGGATTCATACATTGTTGACCGACATGCTCGATGTGATTCATGTATGCGTGTCTCCATAGGTCTGTGCCGCTTTGGGTTCACGACTAGCCAGGTCGGCCTAGGTTCTTTGTCATATGGATGCTAGCGACACTATCATATACATGAGCCAAAAGGCGCAAACGGTCCGGGGCCATGGTAAGGCGACACCCGTGGGGATACCGTGCGTGAGGCGGCAAAGTGATATGAGGTGTTACATGCTAGATCGGTGTGACTTAGAATCGGGGTCCCGACAGCTTTGGTATCAGAGCCTGATTGCCTGTAGGATTACCAAGCCAACCTGGTCGAAGTTGAGTCTAGAAATTCTTTATCTATATAGGGGAATTGATTGTGGAAGGGAACGTAAGGCTCTTTTTACTCCTTATGCCTCATGCCTTCTCATCTGAGTCATACTATCTCTCCTACGGGGTTAAGGAACTAGGCTGACACGACCCGTTTTCCGGGTATAAATTTCCAGAAAATGGCCATTGTGCTCACCAGCCCCAGGATTACTGTTAGCTGATGAGGCACCAACTTGATACAGAAATCCAAAGCAAAAATACAAAATATGTAGTACAAGACCTTTCGGGCCTGTGAGTACAACAATTGGTTTCTAGTGGTCGATGGTGGAAGCGGTTTGTGAGACATCAGTGTCTATGGGACTCCATTTCCCACAGGAACAACAGACCAGGTAAACTCCTATCTTCGTCAGGCTGCTATCACCGTTGCTTAGTTCCGGGGCTGTCATCGCAACGCTCCTCTCCATGCAGAAATCTGGCCAAGACAATAGCCAGGGACAAGCCAGTGAGTACTTTGAATGTACTCGCAAACATTACGAACACTGGCATAATATAATTGATAATTATGCACTGAAATATTCTATGATCACATCGTCAGTCATAAATAAAACATCTTTTATGCATGCAAGCAGGTTATTTATATGCAACATGAATAAGCAATAATGGAGTGGGAATAAAATGCCGCAGTCGGGCATCTGTGCGACACCACATAATGGGCTTATAAAGTAAATAAATAACAAGCAATGCCACAGTCGGGCGTCTCAGCGACACCACATAAAGGGCTTATAAAGTAAATAAATAACATGCAATACCACAGTCGGGCGTCTCAGCGACACCACATAAAGGGCTTATAAAATAAATAAATAACAAGCAATGCCACAGTCGGACGTCTCAGTGACACCACATAAAGGGCTTATAAAATAAATAAATAACAAGCAATGCCATAGTCGGGCGTCTCTGCGACACCACATAAAGGGCTTATAAAATAAATAATCACAATGAATATCCAGGAGGTAGAACCGTCCCAGGGATACTCAATGATATAATGGGTTAGTCCATAATAATAATAATCAAAATCTTCACAAGTCAGAAGTCACAATCCAAGTTCTGGTTTAACAATTTCTCCTCCGAAGACCGACACTAAGACCAACCCTTGACCCATCCCAGACTGAAATCCTTAACCATGGACACGGCAATTCGAATAGGTTTAATCTCTGCAGAGGGTGTACTCTTTACCCACGAGTAACGGATTCCTTTAGTCCATCGGGACTAACTCCATCTACGGTCTTTTAATTGAAAACATACCTGACTTGAACACACCAGCTTAACTCACCGGTGTCTGGAATCACCCACGACACTTGTTAAGCAAAAATCTAAGTGGGGAGGCTACAACCTCGCGTAGCATGGGATCAAATTTATATCGCGCGCTCTAAGGGGTGGCCTCCCCTCTCGGTCCCAACCGAAGACACCCATGCCCCCGGACCAGGTGGCCTGCCTACCGGCTACAACCGGTATCTTCCACCATGGCCTCTCTGTGCGGTGTGTGCTTGAAAGGGGTTGACGACTTACTGAACCGTACCCTACCTGCGGCAGGGACAAGTGGTAGTACAAAACAAGTATGGGGGTTACTGGAACAAGACTCGATCTGCGGTCGACTCAGGTGGTCTATAAATTTCCTGCATGACGTGTATAACAAATATATTTCAACCAATAAAATCAACACTCATTATACCTTACTATGCCATACCGGACATAACCATCCCGACGGAGACCGGCGACAAGCACACGCCTAACCAAGGCCGAGGCTTTCCCGGATTCCTTTCCGGCATGCATGCTAGGCACATGAGGATGATTACCATCACAGGTATATTCATTTGCAACAGCAAGGAAATCACTAATATGCATTCATGCAAATGATCGTATCACCACATAAAATAACGAGTTTTTCCGAAGTAAGGTGGTGTTATAACCGTGTCAACTAACACACCAAAAATATTATGCCGGGGTTCAGGATGCTTGCCTTTATGGTGTGGAAAGGCAGGGTGCACTCCAAAACTTTTGAAAGCTTTCCTTCCTCTCTCCAAAATCCTATTTTCAATAAATTTGAATTAACACACAAATTCAAAACAGCACAAAAAGTTGTTTGAATTTTTTTTGAAATAAATCTTAAAATAAACTAGACAAAATTTGAGGAAGGTAGGAAAAAGAATCAACTCATTTGGAGTTATAATTAAAAAGTTATAGGCAGTCAAAGTTGTGGTCAAAATTTGTTTTTAAAATAAAACAGAAAAGAAAATGTTTCAGAAGGAAATACACTTTCTAAGTAGGAGATACGTACTGGGGATTTTGCGCTTTCACTTAACCCACGTGGACAGGTGCGGGGTCACTGACAGTGGGTCCAGGGGGCCCACTGGTCAGGTTTGACTAGTCCTCTCCCTCCTCTTCCTCTGTCCCGAGCGGAGGCGGAACTCCGGCGACGCTCGCCGGCGAACGGCGGCACCGTTCGAGACACCGAGGGTGGGGATGGATCCGTGGTTCGAGGGCGGTCCTTCCGGTGGTTGTTGGGTCGGCGGGGACGGAGTGAGCTGCCGGCGGCGAGCTTCGCGGCGGAGGAGGTTTCGGGGGCAAAGTGGGTTTGGGGCTACGGTGGTTCTCCGTCGCAGCTGGGGGTCTGGGCGGCTCCGCAAGATGGAGTGGAGTATTTTGGTGGCGTTGGGAGGGCCGGGGAGGCTCTGGTTGTGCCGAACGGAGCCGGGAGGCGGCGGTGGCCGAACTGGCCAGAGTCGGGGAAGACGGCCCCTTCCTCTTCAATTGACGGCAACGGGGGCACTTGGAGGACGGTGTGAGGCTGTCCGAGTGCTCGTAGGAGCTCGGGGCTCCTTAAATATGCGAGTCAAGGCGGTTCCGTGGCGGCCGGGGATAAGTTCACCGGCGAACCGCCTCTCTGTTGCGGCAGAGCGTCGTGGCGGCGACGAGAGCTAGCGGACACGCTTGTGGATGAGCTCGCGCTGGTCCAGGGGGCAGGTGGCGACCGGGGGAGGCTCGGGTGGCGCCGACATGAGTAGGGGCTGTCGGGCAGCCGTGGCGGCTAGCTCCTGGCTTGCCGGAGACGTGGCGAGGGTGGCTTGGCGCGTTGCGGTGAGAAGGGGAGCGCGTGGCGCGGCTCTGCAGTGAGGGAAAACCAGGGGCGCAACGCGTTGGCTCGGCGCGGCACGTGCAAAACGCGTGCTCTGCTCGCGCCTAGAGCACACACGGAACATGCTCGGCGAAATGCTAATGCATGCTAGTGGGCTCTAAACCACAAGGGAGTTAGCAGGGTATGGTTATAGTCTAGGGCAAAACTATGGGACATGATGGTCTGGTCAGAAGATCAAGTTCATAACACAAACTTACAATCGTGCCAAATCTGTTCATGCCCACAGGGTGTTTGACAAAATGCCAGAGGCATCTAGGTAGTACTTGGAGTGGCCAAAACTTCCAGAGTGGGGTCTCTTTAGATGCATAAGAGGGTGGTGAGGTTAGTTTGCCAAATGCAGAAACTTGTTAGTGCAAGTTTTTCAAAACTACAATTATGGACAGGAGGTAAATGGCATCATTTCATGAACCAAAAATGATCCAACGGGTGCATTGTAACACCCCGGATGTAACTTTCCCAATTTGTACTCCAACTCTTGCCGTTTCCGGCGTTAAGTTATATTTATTCCTCGGGTTCGGGTCTTTGTCTCCGTGTGTTGTTTTCGTTTACATGCATCTCATATCATGTCATCATGTGCATTGCATTTGCATACGTGTTCATCTCATGCATTCGAGCATTTTCCCCGTTGTCCGTTTTGCATTCCGGCGCTTCGTTCTCCTCCGGTGGTCATTTCTAGCTTTCTTTCGTGTGTGAGGATTAAACATTTCCGGATTGGACCGAGACTTGCCAAGCGGCCTTGGTTCACCACCGGTAGACCGCCTGTCAAGTTTCGTACCATTTGGACTTCGTTTGATACTCCAACGGTTAACCGAGGGACCAAAAAGGCCTCATGTGTGTTGCAGCCCAATACCCCTCCATTTTGGCCCAAAACCCACCAAACTCTGCTCCATGTCCTAGAGCGTTCGATCACGATCACGTGGCCGAAAACCGCACCTCATTTGGACTCTCCTAACTCCACTTATGCCTATAAATAGCCCCCCTCCAAATTCGGATCTTCTTCCCCTTCCAACCCTAGTTCAAAAAACAAAACATCTCCGTGCCGAGCCAGACACGTCCGACCCGGCCGGACAAAAAATCCCCACCCCGCCGCCGCCACATCAGCGCCCGCGGGACCGCTTCGCCGTCGGCGCCCGAGGCCCGCCAGGCCCGCGGGAAGCCCCCGCGAGCCCATCTCCGAACGCCGCCGCCGCCTGTCTTCCTCCTCGCGCTCGGCGCCGCCTGCGGCCACCATCGCCGGCCGGCGACCGCCGCACCTCGCCGGCGCGCGAGCCGCGCCCCACCGCCCTTCGGATCGGCCTCCCGCGGCCACGGCGACCCCGGCCGCGCCGCCCCTCGCCACCTCGTTGCCGGATCGGGCCTCCCCCGCTGCTCTGGCCTCCTCCCGCGTCTCCGGCGAGCTCCAAGTCCGGCGAACGGCGCCGACGAACCTCGAAGAACGCGCCGTGAACGGTGTCGTGAACAGTGATTGTGTTTTAGCTATGTTCGTGTGCCCGTTAGTATATTTTGTGATCCCTTTTGGCCTCAGGTCACTTAGGGACTTTTGTTAAGCTTGTTGAGTAGCTCCATGCCATGTTCTTACTTATCTTAACCAGGTCATGTATCATGTTGTTTTGCTGCTCCGAAGAGGGCTTCGTGATCTTAAATTTCAGACAAGTGTTAATTTCACTAAGTCTGGAATCTGTTTTGCATTTGCGTTTTTGCCATGCTTGTTTGAACCTCTTAATGGATGAATTGGCCGTGGCTCAGTGCTAGTATTTTGTTAAGAATCTTGTGTGCATCACTACCATGTATTTTGTTGTCATGTTTGGTGGCTGTAGCATATTCGTTGCATTGTGTTTAGATGCCTACTTGCTGTAAATCGCAGACCGGTGTCATTCTTAAAACGCTTGCCATTTCCAAACCGTAACTCCGATTCCGATGATCTTTATATAGTTTTCAACCGATTTCATATCATCTTTCCAATGGCACCCTTGGAATTCCAAGTTGAGGCCCGGTTCATGCATTTCCTGTCATATCTTGCATTTTGCATCCCGCATCGCATACCGCATAGCATATCATCATTTCATCATATTGCTTGGTCTTGCCCGTGGTTGATTGTATCCTTGTTGCTTGTTTGTCTTGTTGGGTAGAGCCAGGAGACGAGTTCGCTACCGAGGAGCCCGTTGAGTTTGCTTGTGAGGATCCAGTCAACTCTGACAACTGTGCAGGCAAGATGATCATACCCTCGAAATCACTACTATCTTTGCTATGCTAGTTTGCTCGCTCTTGCTATGCCAATGCTACGATGCCTACCTTTTGCTTGTCAGCCTCCCAATTGCCATGTCAAACCTCTAACCCACCTTGTCCTAGCAAACCGTTGATTGGCTATGTTACCGCTTCGCTCAGCCCCTCTTATAGCGATGCTAGTTGCAGGTGAAGATTGGAGCTGTTCCTTGTTGGAACATCTATTTACTTGTTGGGATATCATTATATTGCTATGTTATCTTAATGCATCTATATACTTGGTAAAGGGTGGAAGGCTCGGCCTCTCGCCTAGTGTTTTGTTCCACTCTTGCCGCCCTAGTTTCCGTCATATCGGTGTTATGAACCCGGATTTTGCGTTCCTTACGCGGTTGGGTTATAATGGGAACCCCTTGATATTTCGCCTTGATTAAAGCTTTTCCAGCAATGCCCAACATTGGTCTTACCATTTGCCACCTAGCCTTTTCTTTCCCTTGGGTTCTGCAGACTCAAGGGTCATCTTATTTACCCCCCCGGGCCAGTGCTCCTCTGAGTGTTGGTCCAAACTAGAGCCCCTTGCAGCGCCACCTCGGGGAAACTCGAGGGCTGGTTTTAGTTGTACGGATTGCTTATCTGAGTGTGCCCTGAGAAAGAGATATGTGCAGCTCCTATCGGGATTTGTCGGCACATTCGGGCGGTGTTGCTGGTCTTGTTTTAACCTGTCGAAGTGTCTTGAGTTACCGAGATACCGAGTCTGATCGGAACGTCTTGGGAGGAGGTCTATTCCTTTGTTGACCGTGAGAGCTTGTCATGGGCTAAGTTGGGACTCCCCTGCAGGGATTGAACTTTCGAAAGCCGTGCCCGCGGTTATGGGCAGATGGGAATTTGTTAATGTCCGGTTGTAGATAACTTAAACCTTAATTAATTAAAATGAATCAACTGAGTGTGTCGCCGTGATGGCCTCTTCTCGGCGGAGTCCGGGAAGTGGACACGGTGTTGGAGTTATGCTTGCGCAGGTTGTTCTTCTAGCTTCTCGCTCGCGCCTTGCATCCTCTTCTCGCTCTCTTTTGCGAATAAGATAGCCACCATATTTGCTAGTCGCTTGCTGCAGCTCCAGTTATATTTGTCTTACCCATTCCTATAAGCTTAAATAGTCTTGATCGCGAGGGTGCGAGATTGCTGAGTTCCTGTGGCTCACAGTTACTATAACTCCAGATGCAGGTCCAGGTGATTCCGTTCCAGGTGACGAGTATGAGCTCAAGTGGGAGTTCGACGAGGACTCTCAGCGTTATTATGTTTCCTTTCCCGATGATCAGTAGTGGTGCCTAGTTGGGGTTCGATTCAGGGCCTTGTCGCATGTTGGGTTTTCTTCTATTTTGGCACCGTAGTCGGGCCATGAGTGTTTGTACGATGGATGTTATTTATGTACTTTGATGTGACGTGGCGAGTGTAAACCAACTATGTATCTCCCCTTTTTATTATATATTACATGGGATGTTGTAATGATTGCCTGACTTGCGACATTGCTTTCAATGAGGTTATGCCTCTAAGTCGTGCCTCGACACGTGGGAGCTATAGCCGCATCGAGGGCATTACAAGTTGGTAATCAGAGCCTTCCCCGACCTTAGGATCCCCATTGCTTGATCGTTTCTAGCGGGCGAGTTGTGTCTAGAAAAATGTTTTGAGTCCTTAGGAATTATATATCGGAGAGCTTAGGAATTCTTTTTACTTCCCAGTCTCCTCATCGCTCTGGTAAGGCATCCTGACGTAGAGTTTTGACTCTTCTCTTCTCAAATTTCACTAATTTTTGTTTAGGATCACGCGAGTATCTGGGAATCGTTCCGATGGCTTATGATGAGAACATTGTCTTGGTGCCTCCTGTCAGGGGTTTAGTGGAAGTGTCCCGGGGAGTTGAGCTCTGAGGTGTTGTCATCATAATTTTATCGTTGCAATTCTGGAATACTTGAGATATGTTCGTCGACATCGAAAATCTCTTTTATGCAGTTCGTTGGTGAGATAACCTCGACGCCTCCCAGTACTGGGGCGGGAGTTCGGGAGTATCACCATAACTTGTATAACGGATGCTTTTCGAAGGTTGAGGTAGATGGTTTCCGAAGTTTTTCTTGGTTATGTGTTGAAGGATGGATACTGCTGGATGTAGGATTTGCTAGTTTGGGTGAGATATTATGCTTCCCCTGTATCCCCAACACCTAATTGCATAACCGAAAAGGTTCGGTAGTTTCATAGGTGGGAATTCTAGTAGCTCTAGTTCTTCTTCCACGGATATTGGTTTGAGATTGGGATTTCTTACTGATTATTCGTTCTTGATCCATACCTTGTTGATTTATTTCTCTACCTTAATTCTACGTGGCTTCTCAATTTATGGATATGTGACCATTTGAAGAGGAATGCATTCGTTCATTTTGTTCGGATGTGAAGACTATATGTTGCAATTTTCATTCCGTTGGATTCAGCTTCAATATTTATCTGTCTATGTGCTAATGGTGGTCAACCTCTTCAGGATGGCTCCCGCTAAGAGCACCAGTCAGAACCAGAATCAAGATCCGCCACCACCTCCACCTCCTCCAGAGGCATGGCAAGCTGTGATGGCCGCAACCAATTGCAAACACACAGCTGATCATGCAAATTCTCCAAGAGCGCAATCAAGGCAGTCAAGGGAATCAAGGCAGCAATCAGAGTCACTTTGCTACACTCAACCAGTTCCTTGCTAACGGGCCAAAGACTTTCAGCAATTGTGTTGAGGCAACCGATGCTGACGATTGGCTTGTGGATCTGTGTAAGCATTTCGAGTGCAGTAGCGTCAGGCCTGAGGACTTTGTCAAGTTCGCTTCCTTCCAACTCAAAGATCAAGCTGCAGAATGGTTCCGGCAGTACAAGGATTCCAGAGGTGGACGTGTTATCACTTGGGATGATTTCCGTCGAGATTTCCGAGCTCATCATATTCCGCAGAGCGTGGTTGAAAGCAAGCGTGAGGAATTCCGCAATCTGAAGCAAGGCTCTTTGTCTGTCTATGACTACAACAAGTTGTTCCAGAAGCTTGCCCGCTTTGCCAAGCAGGACGTGCCTAATGAGAAGAGCATGATATATCAGTTCAGGGGTGGTCTTAGAGAAGATATTCAGCTCGCTCTTGTTCTCTTTGAGCCCTTGAGATACGATGAGTTCTACAACATGGCACTGAAGCAAGAGGCTGCTCAGTTGAGGTGTGATGCTTCCAGGAAGCGAGTCAGAGATGTTACTCCTTCTTCCTCTACTCAAGTGGCCAAGCAGTAGAAGTTTTGGCTTCCTCCTCCTCCGTTCCGTCAGCCGTATCAGCAGAAGAGCAAAGGTGGCAGTGGTTCTTCCCACCCACCCAACCCTGGCTTTCAGAACAAGACTTCGTCTCAAGCTCCAAGATCGAGTGCTCCGTATCACCGTCCACTTTCAGAGGTCACATGCAACAAGTGCCAACAGAAGGGTCACTATGCCAACAAGTGTTTCAACCAGAGGCGTCTTCCTACTCCTCCTCCTGTGAGATCGGCAAGTACAGCTGTGGTCAAGCATAACCCCAAGCACGCCAAGGTTAATTTGCTAAATGCAGCTCAGGCAGAGGACTCGTCAGATGTGATCATGGGTAACCTTCCTGTTAATGATATTCCTGCAAGAGTTCTTTTTGACACTGGTGCATCGCATTGTTTCATGTCGAGACCTTTTGTATCTAAGCATGATTTTGTTACTCAAGTGTTGCCGAAGCCATTGGCTATCATCTCTCCGGCCCGTCAAATGACATCTCGAGTATGCGTTCCGGATGTTACTATCACTCTGGGTGACTATAAGTTCTTGTCCTCTCCAAATGTTTTTGGTGACTCGGATATTGATCTTATTCTCGGGATGGATTGGCTTTCTAAGCACAAGGCTCAGCTTGATTGTGCAGCCAGGCAGATTCAATTGACTCATTCGTCTGAGGATGTAATTGTCTTTGCCGCTCGGGATAATACTATCCGTCTGTTTTCTCTCAATGAGAAGGGTGAATTGGACGCTATTTCGCAAATTCCAGTCGTTTGCGAATATCAAGACGTCTTTCCAGAAGAGCTCCCAGGAATGCCTCCACACCGGCCAGTTGAATTCGTTATTGAGCTTGAGCCTGGCACGGAACCTGTGTGCAAACGCCCTTACAAGCTCGGACCTGAAGAGTTGAAGGAGCTGAAGAAGCAACTCGATGAGCAAGAAAGAATGGGTCTCATCCGGCCTAGTTCTTCTCCGTGGGGTTGTGGTGTTCTTTTTGTGAAGAAGAAGGATGGAACGGACCGACTTTGTGTTGATTACCGTCCAGTGAACAAGAAGACCATCAAGAACAAATACCCACTACCCAACATCAATGAGCTGTTCGAACAACTCAAAGGTGCCCAAGTATTCTCCAAGCTTGATCTCCGTATGGGTTATCACCAGATTCACATTCGTGAAGAAGATATTCCCAAGACAACATTCAGGACAAGCTTTGGTTCATATGAATACACTGTCATGTCTTTTGGCCTCGCCAACGCTCCTCTGACGTTCTCTCGCATGATGAATTTCATCTTCAACGCCTACACCAATGACTTCGTTTTGGTCTATCTCGATGACATTCTGGTTTTCTCCAAGAATAAGGAAGATCATGCCAAGCATTTGTGTTTGGTTCTCGATAAGCTCAGGGAACATCAGTTCTACGCCAAGTTCTCTAAGTGTGAACTTTGGCTCGACGAGATTCTTTATCTTGGTCATATCATCTCTGCCAAGGGCATTTCCGTGAATCCCGAGAAGGTATCCGCAATTGTGAATTGGGAACCTCCTCAGAACGTGAAGCAACTCCGCAGTTTCCTCGGTCTCGCAAGCTATTGCCGAAGATTCGTTGAAAACTTTTCTAAGATCGCGAAGCCTCTCTCTAATCTTCTTCAGAAGCACGTCAAGTACGTTTGGTCTCCAGAGTGTGACATTGCTTTCAATGCTTTGAAAGAGAAGTCGATCACTGCAGCTCAATTGGCAGAACTCTATACCTCTCGCATTGTCTCTCTGCACGGTATTCCTCAAGTGATATCTTCAGACCGTGGCAGCATCTTTACCTCGAAGTTTTGGGATTCTTTCCAGAAGGCCATGGGCACCAACATCCGCTTCAGCACTGCTTTCCATCCTCAAACAAGCGGTCAAGTCGAGCGTGTCAACCAGATTCTTGAAGATATGCTCAGGGCTTGTGTGATCTCCTTCGGCATGAAGTGGGAGGATTGTCTTCCTTATGCTGAATTCTCCTATAACAACAGTTTTCAAGAAAGTTCGGGCAAGGCCCCATTTGAAATTCTGTATGGCAGGAAGTGCCGTACCCCTCTCAACTGGTCTGAAACCGGTGAACGTCAGCTGCTGGGTAATGACTTAATCACAGAAGCAGAAGAAATGTGCCAAGTCATTCATGATAACCTCAAAGCAGCCCAATCCCGCCAGAAGAGCTACTATGATAGTAAGCACCGTGATTTGGCTTTCGAGATCGGAGATCATGTTTACCTCCGTGTCTCTCCTATGAAAGGTACTCGTCGCTTCCGTATCAAAGGGAATCTTGCCCCTAGATACGTGGGACCTTTCAAGATTGTCAGCAAGAGAGGCGACCTCGCCTATCAACTCGAGCTTCCTTCAAACTTTGCAAATGTTCATGACGTGTTCCATGTCTCTCAGCTTCGAAATTGCTTCAAGACTCCTGACCGCACCGTCAACTTCGAGGACATTGAGCTCCAAGAAGATCTCTCTTATCGTGAGCACCCAGTTGCTATTCTCGAAGAGACTGAACGCAAGACTCGCAACAAGTCAATCAAATTTCTCAAAGTCAAGTGGTCACACCATTCCGACCGTGAAGCTACCTGGGAACGCGAGGATCACCTCCGTTCTGAGTACCCGGAGTTCTTTCAGTACTAGATCTCGGGACGAGATATTTTCGTAGTGGCGGAGTGTTGTAACACCCCGGATGTAACTTTCCCAATTTGTACTCCAACTCTTGCCGTTTCCGGCGTTAAGTTATATTTATTCCTTGGGTTCGGGTCTTTGTCTCCGTGTGTTGTTTTCATTTACATGCATCTCATATCATGTCATCATGTGCATTGCATTTGCATACGTGTTCATCTCATGCATTCGAGCATTTTCCCCGTTGTCCGTTTTGCATTCCGGCGCTTCGTTCTCCTCAGGTGGTCATTTCTAGCTTTCTTTCGTGTGTGAGGATTAAACATTTCCGGATTGGACCGAGACTTGCCAAGCGGCCTTGGTTCACCACCGGTAGACCGCCTGTCAAGTTTCGTACCATTTGGACTTCGTTTGATACTCCAACGGTTAACCGAGGGACCAAAAAGGCCTCATGTGTGTTGCAGCCCAATACCCCTCCATTTTGGCCCAAAACCCACCAAACTCTGCTCCATGTCCTAGAGCGTTCGATCATGATCGCGTGGCCGAAAACCGCACCTCATTTGGACTCTCCTAACTCCACTTATGCCTATAAATAGCCCCCCTCCAAATTCGGATCTTCTTCCCCGTCCAACCCTAGTTCAAAAAACAAAACATCTCCGTGCCGAGCCGGACACGTCCGACCCGGCCGGACAAAAAATCCCCACCCCGCCGCCGCCACATCAGCGCCCGCGGGACCGCTTCGCCGTCGGCGCCCGAGGCCCGCCAGGCCCGTGGGAAGCCCCCGCGAGCCCATCTCCGAACGCCGCCGCCGCCTGTCTTCCTCCTCGCGCTCGGCGCCGCCCGCGGCCACCATCGCCGGCCGGCGCGCGAGCCGCGCCCCACCGCCCTTCGAATCGGCCTCCCGCGGCCACGGCGACCCCGGCCGCGCCACCCCTCGCCACCTCGTTGCCGGATCGGGCCTCCCCCGCTGCTCTGGCCTCCTCCCGCATCTCCGGAGAGCTCCAAGTCTGGCGAACGGCGCCGACGAACCTCGAAGAACGCGCCATGAACGGTGTCGTGAACAGTGATTGTGTTTTAGCTATGTTCGTGTGCCCGTTAGTATATTTTGTGATCCCTTTTGGCCTCAGGTCACTTAGGGACTTTTGTTAAGCTTGTTGAGTAGCTCCATGCCATGTTCTTACTTATCTTAACCAGGTCATGTATCATGTTGTTTTGCTGCTCCGAAGAGGGCTTCGTGATCTTAAATTTCAGACAAGTGTTAATTTCACTAAGTCTGGAATCTGTTTTGCATTTGCGTTTTTGCCATGCTTGTTTGAACCTCTTAATGGATGAATTGGCCGTGGCTCACTGCTAGTCTTTTGTTAAGCATCTTGTGTGCATCACTACCATGTATTTTGTTGTCATGTTTGGTGGCTGTAGCATATTCGTTGCATTGTGTTTAGATGCCTACTTGCTGTAAATCGCAGACCGGTGTCATTCTTAAAACGCTTGCCATTTCCAAACCGTAACTCCGATTCCGATGATCTTTATATCGTTTTCAACCGATTTCATCTCATCTTTCCAGTTGCACCCTTGGATTTCCATGTTGAGGGCAGGTTCATGCATTTCCTGTCATATCTTGCATTTTGCATCCCGCATCGCATACCGCATAGCATATCATCATTTCATCATATTGCTTGGTCTTGCCCGTGGTTGATTGTATCCTTGTTGCTTGTTTGTCTTGTTGGGTAGAGCCAGGAGACGAGTTCGCTACCGAGGAGCCCGTTGAGTTTGCTTGTGAGGATCCAGTCAAGTCTGACAACTGTGCAGGCAAGATGATCATACCCTCGAAATCACTACTATCTTTGCTATGCTAGTTTGCTCGCTCTTGCTATGCCAATGCTACGATGCCTACCTTTTGCTTGTCAGCCTCCCAATTGCCAAGTCAAACCTCTAACCCACCTTGTCCTAGCAAACCGTTGATTGGCTATGTTACCGCTTCGCTCAGCCCCTCTTGTAGCGTTGCTAGTTGCAGGTGAAGATTGGAGCCGTTCCTTGTTGGAACATCTATTTACTTGTTGGGATATCATTATATTGCTATGTTATCTTAATGCATCTATATACTTGGTAAAGGGTGGAAGGCTCGGCCTCTCGCCTAGTGTTTTGTTCCACTCTTGCCGCCCTAGTTTCCGTCATATCGGTGTTATGTTCCCGGATTTTGCGTTCCTTACGCGGTTGGGTTATAATGGGAACCTCTTGATATTTCGCCTTGATTAAAGCTTTTCCAGCAATACCCAACATTGGTCTTACCATTTGCCACCTAGCCTTTTCTTTCCCTTGGGTTCTGCAGACTCAAGGGTCATCTTATTTACCCCCCCGGGCCAGTACTCCTCTGAGTGTTGGTCCAAACTAGAGCCCCTTGCAATGCCACCTCGGGGAAACTCGAGGGCTGGTTTTAGTTGTACGGATTGCTTATCTGAGTGTGCCCTGAGAAAGAGATATGTGCAGCTCCTATCGGGATTTGTCGGCACATTCGGGCGGTGTTGCTGGTCTTGTCTTAACCTGTCGAAGTGTCTTGAGTTACCGAGATACCGAGTCTGATCGGAACGTCTTGGGAGGAGGTCTATTCCTTCGTTGACCGTGAGAGCTTGTCATGGGCTAAGTTGGGACTCCCCTGCAGGGATTGAACTTTTGAAAGCCGTGCCCGCGGTTATGGGCAGATGGGAATTTGTTAATGTCCGGTTGTAGATAACTTAAACCTTAATTAATTAAAATGAATCAACTGAGTGTGTCTCCGTGATGGCCTCTTCTCGGCGGAGTCCGGGAAGTGGACACGGTGTTGGAGTTATGCTTGCGCAGGTTGTTCTTCTAGCTTCTCGCTCGCGCCTTGCATCCTCTTCTCGCTCTCTTTTGCGAATAAGATAGCCACCATATTTGCTAGTCGCTTGCTGCAGCTCCAGTTATATTTGTCTTACCCATTCCTATAAGCTTAAATAGTCTTGATCGCGAGGGTGCGAGATTGCTGAGTCCCTGTGGCTCACAGTTACTATAACTCCAGATGCAGGTCCAGGTGATTCCGTTCCAGGTGACGAGTACGAGCTCAAGTGGGAGTTCGACGAGGACTCTCAGCATTATTATGTTTCCTTTCCCGATGATCAGTAGTGGTGCCTAGTTGGGGTTCGATTCAGGGCCTTGTCGCATGTTGGGTTTTCTTCTATTTTGGCGCCGTAGTCGGGCCATGAGTGTTTGTACGATGGATGTTATTTATGTACTTTGATGTGACGTGGCGAGTGTAAGCCAACTATGTATCTCCCCTTTTTATTATATATTACATGGGATGTTGTAATGATTGCATGACTTGCGACATTGCTTTCAATGCGGTTATGCCTCTAAGTCGTGCCTCGACACGTGGGAGCTATAGCCGCATCGAGGGCGTTACATGCATGCTCCTGGACTTAGAGGTTTTGCAGGGAGGACTACAAGTAGGAAAAGGAATCATGGGTAAAGGAGCAACTTAAGATGTAGTTGCTGTACAAATCCTCAAGTTGGACCAGTATGGAAAAGAGGTTGATTCACTCAATTTTTCCAAAGAACAACACTAGGTTTTTGCATAAAGTTGAATCATATGCTACTACCAACATCCCATAATTTTGGTGGAGGCTAGAAAGAAATATTTAAATGAGTTATAGTGCAAAATTGCACTTTGGACCAGAGAAGAACATTGGGTGTAGAGCTCAAAATATTTCATGAATAAATGATATTTTTGCATAAAAGTGATTTAAAACATCACATGACATCTCTAAATTTTGGTTGGAATTTTAAGTGAATTTATCAAATGGTTGTAGTTCAAATATGGCCATATAACCTTGAAAAACCATTTTTCAAGAAAATAAATATCAAGCCAATTAATTATGTAATTAGTTCTACTGATAAAAGAAAAGTTTTTCTTGAGAGGTTAAACAAGTCCAATAACATATTTGAAAAGTTTTCACTTTGGGGAAAAACTCCATAATAACAAGGGAGAAAATGGTTCAAAAATCAAAAGGGAGCCCCGAACATAAAAGTTTTAATTTCCTGGCAAAATTTTAATTTATTAAAACAAGGCCAAAATTTTGGGGTGTCACAACACTACCCCCCTTAAGAAAAATCTCGTCCTCGAGATTTGTTAAAAGCTTTTTTTAAGAAAATTTATATGCAATAAAAATGTGGCTACAGTGAGAGGGCAATAAGTGGTGCAAAAATACAGTGCGGGACACTGGCGCTGCGTGGAAAAATCCACTATTTTGGGGAAAAACGAGCAATTTCTACGTCAGACGCAGTAAATTTAGAATAAATTCTAAATCTTATAATATGCTGGTCGTACCCGAGAGCACAGTGCTCTCTCTGGCTGACAGGTGGACCCGGGGTCCACTGTCAGTCTCTTCTTCTTCCTCTGGCTCTTTCTTCTCCCTCTCTCCCGCGCGCTTTCCTGCGCTTTCTCCACCGGCAACGTCTAGCGCGTAGGGCATCTAGGCCGTACCGCGGTAGTGCGTGGTGTGCTAGCTGCCGGGGCAGCGTGCACTCACCTCGCGGGCCAGCGTGCTGTCGACACTGCTCGCGGATTCGTCCCCGAACACCGGTGATCGAGCGACGAGCGGCGTTGGTGGACTTCGCCCACCGTACACCGAGTTTGAGCTATAAAACGGCTGAGGTGTTCCTCTCTTCTTCCTCACACCTGGCCTCGCTTCTCCTTTTCCTTCTTCCTCCTCCATTTCTGTTTACAGAAGCTCGGGTGTGGCTCTAATGGCGAAGGCGATGCCAGACTGGTTCGCGATCCTGGTATGCGGAGGGCTGGCGACACTGCTGGGGCTCTCCGTGCTCCTGTGCGCGATGATCCTCGATGATCGTCGCGATGCTGCTGCTCGTGTGTTGGCTCTCCGCGGCGGCGGTGATCACGAGGAGTAGGTGGGGTGTGCCGGGTGCTAACTGTTGTACGGGGGTGCTTAGTTAGATGTAACACCGTTGCAAAGTTTTGCAAACAGTGTATGTGTTCGAAAAATTATGGTTGTGAGTCTGCTGCCGTGGTGTTGCGTCAAATAAGATAATCCATGCCATGAGAAGGGGCGGATGCAGCAACTGAGGGAAAAGAAATCTCACTCCAGGATTATTCGCAAGAGAAAACAGTAATACATTAGAGTCAAACCGCAACAGAACCACTCACATTAATAGAATCTAAAAGGTTGGCTTGCTGCGCAAACTCGGGGTACCACTCATAAGTTACAACTTATAAATAAATGTTGCAATAATAAACATAGCAGTGACGTCTACAATAAAAACGGTAACTGGACGGGGTCCCGAGAAAACGTCTCTGGTACTGGGATACACTCCTCTTCTAACGGGGGAAGTGGATTGACCAGTCGATGAATGCGTCTTTCCTGGTCGGGCCTCAGAGTTCTGCCGATGGTGATCTAAGGATTTAAATCCGCGAGGCTCTGGAGGTAACCCATCATGCGTTGGGTTAAATGCTCTTGAGCGATGACGTACTGGACAAGGTTGGCCAGTACTGGGTCTCTCTCAATTCGTCCACCGGGAAAAGATGTTACTTCTCCGGGTGCTGCACGGCTCGGAAAGTAATAATACCCTCGTTCGCTGGCATAGGGTACCGCGAATCGAAGGCGAGCAAGCGCTTCGTATGCAACAACTTCTATGGCCATATGTGGGGTTGGCATAGATTTCCCCACGAAGGAGTCCTCCGTTGGGTCTTGGTTTGAGTTTACGGGAGGGATGTGTACTGCTGCCCAATATCTCGAGGTGGAAGGGGTGATTCTTGATTTGAATAGCTCATACTGGGGTGGCTGGGTAGCGCCCATGGTACTGCAGGTAAAATCCCACAATATCTTGACAAAACTACCCGGGGTTGCATCTGGAGTTCTCAGATAAATACTAGGGCTCAACATGGCAAGAAATGGTTGTGAGGATGGTGCACAAGAGGAGGGGTGCTTGGCAAGGTCACGCGGTGGCCTTTTTATAGCCCTGGAGCTGGGTCGTTTTTACCGTGGTGAAAGGTAATGAAATTGCCAGCTCTGCTCCAAGGGTCGGGGTCAAGCCACAGATACACACATTTCACTAAAGTGACGTATTACTTTGGGGGTTGTCGGGGAGGTTTTTGGTAACTGTGTCTGGGATAGAAATTTATACTGCATGCTGGCATATCCATGTAAGGCTACAGAGGCACAACGACAGGCGGCGTTTATTTACAAGGTCACACGATTACAAAGTGAGGATACACTGGGACTCGACACTACTCGAGTGACTTAGTCTACCTCGTTTATATCCAAGCGGGCATGCCTTGTGGATGTCGAGGCTTCTCCACGGGTCTCACCGTCGGAATTAGCTGGAGTGGGTTGAGGGGCTGCAGGCTCGGGGTAGCGATGATGACCATCACGGGGATCGTTGGCCACAACCCCGTTGGAGTGTGCTCCTAAGAGGCGACGAAGCACTTCTGGGGTCATCGGAGTACCTTGGCCGACGGCTGGGGCAGACCTCAGGGACTCGATCGGGTGTCCAAACAGCACGACTGGGTTGTCGGCGTCGGGCTCGTCTTCTCATCTTACCGGGGCTCGGCGAATCAGCCCTCCACAAGCTACGATCAGATCAAGGGTGATTTGATTGAACAGTCCCTCTAGTGCACCTACATAGCGCACTAGGTGCAACAATGCAGGATCTGTCTCGTGATCTCCGTTGGCAACTTGGGGTGGTCTACCATACCCTTCACGCCTGGGGTAGTAGTGGAACGAGCGATAGTTAACTCTGGGCGACAAGTGCCGGAGATGTACTATAGCTTCTCGAACAGCTATGTCGGATCACGGGTTCCGGCAGACCCTTAAGGTTCGAACACTGGGGTGCGCGCGGAGATTACGCCTTCTACTTTCCCGTCTCGCAAAGATCTAAACTACTAAGAGAACTGCACAAGGGACACAAGATTTATACTGGTTCGGGCCATCATTGTGGTGTAATACCCTACTCCAGTGTGTGGTTGGTTGATTGCCTCCTGGGGCTGGTGATGATGAACAATACAAGGAAGAACAGCCTCGCGAGGATCTGTTCTTGGCTGGGGCGATGAACTGCTAGGAGGAGTTCAGTCGCCCTTCTCTCTCTCACTCACTCTCTCTGCCTGCGAACCGAACGAACGAACCCCCCTTTTCTATGCGGGTGGCTGGTCCTATTTATAGGCAAAGGCCCTGGGCCTCTTCCCAAATATTGAGCGGGAAGGGCGCCAACAATTGGCCAATTCGAAGGGGAACATCTAGTACACTTATCCTGACTAAAGTTGGTCTCCGCCTGCCAAAGGCTCTGTGGTGACGCCGTGCTGGGCTCCATGGTGACCTCCGTCTCGTAGTCCTCCCGGTCTTGGTCTCGTTGCACCAAAATGGCAACCTTTGCCTGATGCCTCGATACTCCGCGGCTGCGCTTACCCCCTTTGCACCAAAGAGGAAAGAAGGACGCTGCGCGCGTTGGCGCCCGCCTGGCGCCTTGAGTTGTCATGGCTTGCGTCATGAGCACCTCGCGAGGTACCCCGCCTTGATCTCTCCGCCTCCTCGCGAGCCAGCCTGATGAGGCTGCGCCTGAGGATGCGCCGTGCCGTCCGCCCCGCGAGGCTTGGCCCCTCACGAGGGTCTTGAGTCTTGCGTTGATGAAGATGGGCCATGCTGGGCCTCCTTTGAGCCACGCCGCAGGCTCCAGGCAGGCAAGTCCGGGGACCCCCATTCCCAGAACGCCGACAGTAGCCCCTGGGCCCAAGGCGCGCCTAGACTTGGCCGTGCCGAGAGGCGAAAGGGCAAGGGCGAAGCGCCGCGGGCCCTAACAGCCTGTGGCCTCGGGCGCCGCGTGGCGGTTGATTGGACGTGGGCGTCTCCACTTCCCCACAATGCCTCGGTGATCGTGCGAGTCAGACAAGTCCCTCCATGCAGATCGTGTCATGATTACCTGTGATCATGGAGGCCGGCGGTTGGCCTTCGCCGGCTATAAGTACGGAGCTGTGCGTGCCCTTCCAGTCCATTCCTCCTTGCTTCTCCTTCTTCATGGCCCCGTCGAAGAGATTCTCGGCCGCCGAGAAGGGGAAGGCTTGCCGGGTTGAGCCCGCCTCTCCCCCACCCAAGCGTGGCAGAGGACGCCCTCGCAAGCATCCTGTGGCCACCACGGCGGCTCCCCGCGGCCGTGGAGGTGATCTTCAGCATGGCGTCGGGCGAGTGGCTGCAGCCGGGGGGCGCACTCCAGCTGCGCGTTCCCCCAGGCCGCGCGTTCGTGCTGTTGAAGTGCTGTCGGAGTTCGTCGTGTGGTTGGCGGAGCCGGCTAGCACCCGGCTCCCGCTCCCTCGCTTCCTCCTAGGCGAGCTCCCGGTTGGCGCCCCGGGCGGCCTTTGGCTCCAGGCCGACGGCTGCTGCAGCTGGGCCTCATGGGTCTCCCTGGAGGTCTCCGCGGCCGGGAGCCTGTCCCTGGCCCACGGTTGGTAGACGTTTGCCCGTGCGCGTGGCCTGGGCCGCCGGTGCACCCTACACTTCAAGTTCGACGGCGACGCCACCCTCTACGTGAGGGTGTTTGGGGAAGATGGTCGCCGCGAGGGGTGCTGCCCCGAGGGCGACGACCGCGGCTGGGAAAACAGCTCAAGTGATGATGGAGGGAGCAGCGCTCGCGCGGCCGGCGGCCCTCGGAGTTCCTCAAGCTTCTCTGGTTCTTCTTCAGGCGGCGACTCCTCCAGCGGCGGCTGCGATTAGCCTCCACGCCGCCGCGCTCTGGTGAGGCGCGAGAGGGAGTCCGCCTGAGCTCCGGATGTAGCCCGGGCCTCCCCTGCGAGCCGGTGTGAGGCGGGCCGCGCTGGATTTGTTTTTTCTTTTTCCCTTCTTCCTGCGCAACAAAGACAATAGTGCGGAGCCCCGCGGGGGCGTGTATGGGTTGTTGCTGTTAATCATCGTTTCGCTTTGTTACCGTTCGTCCTGGCTATGTGCCCGAGCGGGGATGATTCCCGACCCCGGCCGTGGGGGGGGCGACCGACCCAGGCCCTTTGTTCGTGTCGCGACGCCCGTGGGGCTCGGACTGGAGGGGTGCTCCTGAAAGGGGCCCAGGTCACGAACCCTTTGAATGACTAGGATAGGAACGCTCGTGAGGGCGCCCAGCCACCCCCCTCGCGAGGCTTTGCGCAAGAGAAAACGAGACAGGAGAGCGAAAATCCGAAGAACTGCAAGCCAAAGACGGCAACAACTTCAATAAAACTTCAAATCAGAAGGAACAAGCCAACTGCGGAAAGCAAATGAAAAGCCGCGTCCGGCGCCTAGTCTAGTCTTCGACGTCTTCTCACCAGCGCGGAGCTAAGTGCTGCCACTGGGCGTGGGAGGGAGCCCCAGGGCCTGAGGCCGGCGCTCCTGAGACTCCGGGGCATGTACAGCCCCAACTCATTATTACGTGAGAGTGTCACGGGCGGCGAGCTTCACAGGCATTGGCCTTCTTCACAGGCTCCGGGCCTTTTCCAAAACGCGATAGCTTCAGAGGCACTCGCCTTGCTTCACTGCTCTGGGCCTTTTCCAAAACGCGATAGCTTCACAGGCTCTGGGCCTTTTCCAAAACACGATAGCTTCACAGGCACTCGCCTTGCTTCACAGGCTCTGGGCCTTTTCCAAAACGCGATAGCTTCACAGGCACTCGCCTTGCTTCACAGGCTCTGGGCCTTTTCCAAAAAGGGAAGGTCTTCACAGGTGTTCACCTTCTTCACAAGCTCTGGGCCTTTTAGGGGTAGAACCTCCGGAGGTGCTGGATGTTCCAAGCGTTTTGGACCAGCTCCCCCTCTTGAGTATCCAAGCGCACGGAGCCTAGCCTAGAAACATGAACAACCTTGAACGGGCCCTCCCACATGGGAGAGAGCTAGTGCAGCCCCTCCCTGGAGAGAACCCGCCTGAGTACGAGGTCTCCTCGAGGGTCCTGGGGTGGATGTTGCGGCAGTGATATCGTCGTAGCGCCTGTTGGTACCTTGCCGCTCGCAGCGCGGCTTCCCGGCGGCGTCCCTCCCCCAGTACGAGGTCCATCCCCCGCATGGCGTCCTGCTGCGCCTCGTCGAACGCCAGGACCCGTGCGGAGCGACGCCTGACCTCGTGAGGAAGGACTGCTTCGGCTCCATAGCCAGGAAGAATGGGGTCTCCCCAGTTGGTTTGGTCGCGGTCGTGCGGATGGACCACAACACGGACTGGAGCTTGTCGTACCAACCTCTGCCGCAGGCCTCCAGCTTCTTCTTGAATGTCCTGGTCTTGAGTCCTCTCAGGACCTCCGCGTTGGCTCGTTCGGCCTGCCCATTGCTTTGTGGGTGTGCCACCGAAGCGTAGCATATCTGCGTCCCAAGGTTAGCACAATATGTTTTGAAGGGATTACTGGTGAACTGCGAACCGTTGTCTGTGATGATGCGATTCGGCACCCCGAACCGGCTCACGATGCCCCTGATGAACTTGACCGCGGAGCCAGCGGGGATGGTACGGACAGCCTCCACATCTTCCCACTTGGTGAACTTGTCAATGGCGACGTAGAGGTAACGGTAGCCCCCTGGCACCCGAGGGAACGGGCCCAGAATATCCAACCCCCAAACTGCGAATGGCCATGAGATGGGTATAGTCTGCAGGCCTACCGCCGGTTGATGGATCTGCTTGGAATGAAACTGGCAGGCCTCACAAGCCTTTACCAATTCGATTGTGTCGTTGAGCGCGGTGGGCCAATAGAACCCACCACGGAATGCCTTGCCGACGAGGGTCCGTGATGATGAGTGGTGTCCGCAGTCTCCGCCGTGTATGTCCTTCAGTAGTTCCTTTCCTTGCTCCCTAGAGATGCAGCGCAGAGATACATCGTTTGGTCACTTCCGGTAAAGTTCTCCATCTCTGATGCAGTATGCCATGGCCTGCCGCGCCACACACTCCGCTTCCTCTTCCTTTTCCGGTAAGGCCCCTTGTGTTAAATAACTCCGGAGTTCTGCGATCCAGCACTCCTCCTGAGGTTCCATCATCAGGAGCAGGCGTGCTCCTAGGGTCGGTCCACAGACCGGGGCTCCCGAGGCTGGCGGCTGGGGGAGCTCCTCTCGAGGCTGAGCGATGTTTGATAACGATGGCTGTGCTGAAGGTTTGAAGAGCCGCTCTTCGAAGACGCCGGGTTCCTGTGGCAACCGCCTGGATGCTCATCCGGCTATGTCGTCAGCTTCCTGGTTGGTGCCACGGGGCACGTGCTTCAGCTCCAGCCCCCAAAACTGCTTTTCCATCCTGCGGACCTCCGCTAGGTAGGCCTCCATATGCTCGTCCTTCGGCTCATACACCTTGTTGGAGAAGTTGACTAGGAGCTGCTAGTCGCCCTTGACGGTGAGGCGTTTCACTCCCAGGGCTACTGCGGCCTTCAACCCGGCTATCAGTCCCTCGTATTCCGCTATGTTGTTGGAGACCTTTTCACCTTGCTGGAAACAGAGCTGTACGGCATAGTAGAGCTTATCGTGAGTGGGTGATATCAGCACCGCACCAGCCCCCGCGTCGTGCCTGGAGAACGCCCCATCGAAGTACATGACCCAGCCTTCCGGTGCCTCACTCCCTAGAGAGAGGGACCGATCCTCGTTGGCCCTGAGGCCTGGTGCCTCCGCCCATTCCACCACGAAATCCGCCAACGCTGCTCCTTTGATGACCCTGGTTGTGCTGAACTCGAGCTGAAACGCCTACAGCTCTATGTTCCACTCGGCAACCCTTCCGACTGAGTTAGGGCTCCTAAGCATTTTCTCCAGGGGGTACGATGAGACAACTTTGATGGGACGAGCCTGGAAGTAGTGACGCAGCTTGCGCGAGGCTACCAGCAGCGCGAGGAGGAGCTTCTGAGGCATTGGGTACCGTGCCCTTGCGTCCCTTAGCACCGTGCTAACAAAGTAGACTGGATGCTGTAGGACCTTGAAGTAGATGTGTCTAGAGGGGGGTGATTAGACACTTCATGCTAAAGTTGCAATTTTTTAAGCTTTTTCGGTTTAGGTGGAGTTTAGGCATGATTTCAGCATTCACAATACATATCAAGCAAGTATGCAAAGAGTGTATAGGCAGCGGAAAGTAAAGCATGCAACTTGCAAGAATGTAAAGGGAAGGGTTTGGAGAATTCAAACGCAATTGGAGACACGGATGTTTTTCCCGTGGTTCGGATAAGTGGTGCTACCTACATCCACGTTGATGGAGACTTCAACCCATGAAGGGTAACGGTTGCGCGAGTCCACGGAGGGCTCCACCCACGAAGGGTCCACGAAGAAGCAACCTTGTCTATACCACCATGGCCATCGCCCAGGAAGGACTTGCCTCACTAGCGGTAGATCTTCACGAAGTAGGCGATCTCCTTGCCCTTACAAACTCCTTGGTTCAACTCCACAAACTTGTCGGAGGCTCCCAAGTGACACCTAGCCAATCTATGAGACACCACTCTCCAAGAAGTAACAAACGGTGTGTTGATGATGAACTCCCTGCTCTTGTGCTTCAAGTGATAGTCTCCCCAACACTCAACTCTCTCTCATAGGATCTGGATTTGGTGGAAAGAAGGTTTGAGTGGAAAGCAACTTGGGGAAGGCTAGAGATCAAGATTCATATGGTAGGAATGGAATATCTTGGTCTCAACACATGAGTAGGTAGCTCTCTCTCAGAAATAGGATGCTGGAAGTGTAGGCTTAGTCTGATGGCTCTCTCCATGAATGAAGAGGAGGTGGAGGGGTATATATAGCCTCCACACAAAATCCAACCGTTACACACATTTTTCCAATCTCGATGAGACCGAATCAACAAACTCGGTCGGACCGAAAAGGTAAACCTAGTGACCGTTAGAGATTTCGGTGGGACCGACTGAATCAACTCGGTGGGACCGATGTGCTAGGGTTAGGGTAAATCCAAAACTTGGTTTGACCGATTACTCAAACTCGGTGAGACCAATTTGCGTAATAAGTGAAACAGAGAGCTGGCCAGGCAAACTCGGTGGGACCGATTGCATATCTCGGTGGGACCGAGAATATTGCAGTAGGTAACAGAGAGTTTGCAAGCCCATCTCGGTGAGACCGAGATCCCATCGGTGAGACCGAACTGATTAGGGTTTGGTAGTGGCTTATGACATGTGAAACTCGGTGGCGCCGGATAGAAAGAATCGGTATGACCGAGTTTGGCTTAGGGTTTTGGTCAAATGTGGTTATGGGAAAGTACTTGAGAATTTTGGAGCATATCACTAAGCACATGAAGCAAGAGGCTCATTAAGCAACACCTCATCCCTCCTTGATAGTATTGGCTTTTCCTAACGACTCAATGTGATCTTGGATCACTTAAAATGTAAAATGAAGAGTCTTGAGCTTTTGATCTTGAGCCAATCCTTTGTCCTTAGCATCTTGGAGAGCTTCCCACAACCTTTAGTCCATGCCACTCCATTGTTGAACTTATCTGAAACATGCTAGATAGAAACATTAGTCCAACAAGAGATATGTTGTCATCAATTACCAAAACCACCTAGGGAGCACTTGTGCTTTCAATCTCCCCCTTTTTGGTAATTGATGGCAACATACATCAAAGCTTTAGATAAAGATATAAAGAACAGCAAGTAAAGCTTTGGGAGGACATGTAACAAGCATAGGCTCCCCCTACATGTATGCACTCATGTAAATGTGAAATATAGAGGCATGTGAGAGCATAACCATGACAGAGTAGGCAATGTGTTACATGTATCTTGGCCATATGCATCAGAGTAAAAGATTGTCAAGGAAAATACCTTCATGCTCATGAGTCCTTCTTGCAAACAGTATGTACATAAGCAAGAGTTCCTCATACTCATGATTTTGATGCATACACTTACCTTGTAGTCTTTGGTTGGCTTAGGATGGAATGAGCCTGCACAAACAAAGTTAGATAACACAGGCACATCCACTAGCCAGAGCAACAAAAGAAACCACAAGAATACCAAGACTGGGATGACATGTAGAGAGTAAGTACTAGGTACTACATTGAATTCAACATGTCCCCAAGAGTAAAGATATGCAATGAATTTGATTGATTTCTTTCCCTTAGGTATCTTGCTCCCCCTGAATCTTACATGGGATATTGGGAGAAGATAGGGAACAGCAAATCAAAGCTGAAGGATACAAATGAATAGCACTAATGAACATGTCTTTCCCCCAAAAGACATGTGACATCTCTCCTCTTGAGCATCAAGCATCTGGGATCCTTGAGTATTCTCTCTCCCCCTGGAAATCTCTTTCTCCCTCTTAATACTTTATCTAGGACATCTGGGATCCTTGAGACTTTCTCTCCCCCTTTAGCTTTGATGTGTTCTCTCTCTCCCACAAGCTTTGATCTGATCTCTCTCTTCCCCTTTGACATCAATTTCCAAGAAGGGTTTTCTGGAATCCGTCGTATAGGTTTGGTCCTTAAGACTCAGCACAAAGCAATGGATAAAACTGTGATGCTTGTAGAGGACAAGATTCATTGAGTAGAGCTGGATAAAATAAAAAAATATATAACAAGTGGCAAACTGTTTTTCCTGTGGCAAAGTCGGTGGCACTGAGTGGCATTTTCCGGTGGTACCGAAAAGATTCGGTTGGACCGAAAATTACAAGTCGGTGAAACCGAGTTCACACAGAGAAAAACACTTGTCACCTTAGCTCACTAGAAATGTAGGATCTCACAAAGATTTGCAATGAATTACCTGAAGGATTTGCAAGGAATTGAAAATGCAGAAAAAAAGAAAAAGAAAAGAGAAGAAACTGAAAGATCTAGATGAAGTTTTTTTTGTTTTTAAGAGGAGAAAGAAACTAAACATGCATGAGACAAATGCAATAACACAAAGAAAGAACACAAGAGAACTTCATCTAGAGTTGGGCGGTGACGTAGTCACCTATGTTAGAGTATATTGACGTCAAGTGAGAACACTTGATCACAGATCATACTCATCGTTTAAGCTCAAAATGGGGTTACCATTTTTCGTTTAAGCATCTTGATGTATTCACATCTTGTTGAGTTGCTTTGACTCATGTCTTGGAGTAAAGCTTCTCTGAGATGGAATAACATACCTTGGGTGGCGGTGTGGTTCTTGCTCATGTAGTTGAACTTGTGTGGGTGCTCAAGGTTGATGTAGCTCATCAATAGTTGGGAGCACCACTTGGAGTTTGAGTTCATCTTCCTACATGGGTTAGTTCTTGCAAGGAAGAGCACTTGTGTATCCCAAAATGACAATCATGAAGCTCAACATAGAATTTTTTTTAAGGATATGTTTGAATGGTTTTGTGCTTCCTTGTCTTCAACCACTATTGTGTAGAGACTTGGTGATGTAGAGATTGCTCAAGATGTGAGTGAGTCGCAATCTCATGGAATTAGATTCAACCAAGAACCTACATGGGTTAGACAACATGCAAGGTACAAATATATCCAAGACATAAGATAATCATCATAAGAGATATATCATGGATTAGTCATAAGATCATGTCTTGCATGTATCCAATGGAGCTTCTACTCCAAGTTCGAAGCATCAATAATGTTCAATTCTCCTCTCAACCTGCAAAACACTTTCTCATCAAGTGGTTTAGTGAATATATCCGCTAATTGCTTATCGGTGCGAACATGCTTAAGATCAATGTCACCCTTAGCAACATGGTCTCGAATGAAATGATGACGAACTTCAATATGCTTAGTTCGAGAATGTTGTACAGGATTATGACCAATTTTGATAGCACTTTCATTGTCACAAAGCAGTGGAACATTTCTCACATAGATTCCATAATCTTTAAGAGTTTGGGTCATCCAAGGTAATTGAGCACAACATGAACCAGCGGCAATGTATTCCGCTTCGGCATAATCTTTAAGTAGATGTGTCTAGAGGGGGGTGATTAGACAGTTCATGCTAAAGTTGCAATTTTTTTAAGCTTTTTCGGTTTAGGTGGAGTTTAGGCATGATTTCAGAAATCACAATACATATCAAGCAAGTATGAAAAGAGTGTATTGGCAGCGGAAAGTAAAGCATGCAACTTGCAAGAATGTAAAGGGAAGGGTTTGGAGAATTCAAACGCAATTGGAGACACGGATGTTTTTCCCGTGGTTCGGATAGGTGGTGCTATCCTACATCCACGTTGATGGAGACTTCAACCCACGAAGGGTAATGGTTGCGCGAGTCCACGGAGGGCTCCACCCATGAAGGGTCCACGAAGAAGCAACCTTGTCTATCCCACCATGGCCATCGCCCACGAAGGACTTGCCTCACTAGCGGTAGATCTTCACGAAGTAGGCGATCTCCATGCCCTTACAAACTCCTTGGTTCAACGCCACAAACTTGTCGGAGGCTCCCAAGTGACACCTAGCCAATCTAGGAGACACCACTCTCCAAGAAGTAACAAACGGTGTGTTGATGATGAACTCCTTGCTCTTGTGCTTCAAGTGATAGTATCCCCAACACTCAACTCTCTCTCATAGGATCTGGATTTGGTGGAAAGAAGGTTTGAGTGGAAAGCAACTTGGGGAAGGCTAGAGATCAAGATTCATATGGTAGGAATGGAATATCTTGGTCTCAACACATGAGTAGGTAGCTCTCTCTCAGAAATAGGATGCTGGAAGTGTAGGCTTAGTCTGATGGCTCTCTCCACGAATGAAGAGGAGGTGGAGGGGTATATATAGCCTCCACACAAAATCCAACCGTTACACACAGTTTTCCAATCTCGGTGAGACCGAATCAACAAACTCGGTCGGACCGAAAAGGTAAACCTAGTGACCGTTAGAAATTTCGGTGGGACCGACTGAATCAACTCGGTGGGACCGATGTGCTAGGGTTAGGGTAAATCCAAAACTCGGTTTGACCGATTACTCAAACTCGGTGAGACCGATTTGGTAATAAGTGAAACAGAGAGTTGGCCAGGCAAACTCAGTGGGACCGATTGCATATCTCGGTGGGACCGAGAATATTGCGATAGGTAACAGAGAGTTTGCAAGCCCATCTCGGTGAGACCCAGATCCCATCGGTGAGACCGAACTGATTAGGTTTTGGCAGTGGCTTATGAGATGTGAAACTCGGTGGCGCCGGATAGAAAGAACCGGTATGACCGAGTCTGGCTTAGGGTTTTGGTCAAATGTGGATATGGGAAAGTAGTTGAGGATTTTGGAGCATATCACTAAGCACATGAAGCAAGAGGCTCATTAAGCAACACCTCATCCCTCCTTGATAGTATTGGCTTTTCCTAATGACTCAATGTGATCTTGGATCACTTAAAATGTAAAATGAAGAGTCTTGAGCTTTTGAGCTTGAGCCAATCCTTTGTCCTTAGCATCTTGGAGAGCTTCCCACAACCTTTAGTCCATGCCACTCCATTGTTGAACATATCTGAAACATTCTAGATAGAAACATGAGTCCAACAAGAGATATCTTGTCATCAATTACCAAAATCACCTAGGGAGCACTTGTTTATTTACAAGGTCACACGATTACAAAGTGAGGATACACTGGGACTCGACACTACTCGAGTGACTTAATCTACCTCGTTTATATCCAAGCGGGCATGCCTTGTGGATGTCGAGGCTTCTCCACGGGTCTCACCGTCGGAATTAGCTGGAGTGGGCTGAGGGGCTGCAGGCTCGGGGTAGCGATGATGACCATCACGGGGTTTGTTCGCCACAACCCCGTTGGAGTGTGCTCCCAAGAGGCGACGAAGCACTTTTGGGGTCATCGGAGTACCTTGGCCGACGGCTGGGGCAGACCTCAGGGACTCGATCGGGTGTCCAAACAGCACGACTGGGTTGTCGGCATCGGGCTCGTCTTCTCTTCTTACTGGGGCTCGGCGAATTAGCCCTCCACAAGCTGCGATCAGATCAAGGGTGATTTGATCGAACAGTCCCTCTAGTGCACCTACATAGCGCACTAGGCGCAACAATGCAGGATCTGTCTCGTGATCTCCGTTGGCAACTTGGGGTGGTCTACCATACCCTTCACGTCCGGGGTAGTAGTGGAACGAGCGACAGTTAACTCTGGGCGACAAGTGCCGGAGATGATCTATAGCTTCTCGAGCAGCTAGTTGGATGGCTTGTGGCTCAAAGGAAGTTGTCCTTCCGGTGAACCTGTAGGGGCGCTCGGGCTCTAGACCCCTACCGTACATGTGTACAGTGGCCCAGAATTGTCGGCTCTCACCGCTCATGGGTCCTTGGTACACAACATATTCTGGGGGTTCTTCTAACGCATAGGCACGACGGGTGAGGTTTGCGAGTATGGTCACAAAGCCTCCAAGGTTGGTTGCTCTGGTCTCATTGTGCACGATGGGGCCAGGCATTGTGGCTCCGTTTGGGGTAGCGGCTGTGCTGTGCTGGGTTGAGACTAGCGTGCCCCTTTTTATAGGAAAAGGGGACGGAGTCTTCCTTCGCACGCTTGCGAATGAGACACCTTGGGTGCTGGTCACTGGTGCGTGATCGACCGGCTAGGTTGATAGGTTGGGCACCGACTGTCAAAAGGTGTCGGGTCACTGTGTGGCTGTCTTACACGAGAAGCTTGGCTGGGGTTTGGTTATGGCTTGGTGGGTTGGTTTGCCTAAATTTATTGACCTGACTAAGATAGGATTAGCCAATGGTCAGCCTGGCTCTGATACCAAGTTTGACACGACCGGTTTTCCGGGTATAAATTTCCAGAAAATGGCCGTTGTGCTCACCAGCCCCAGGATTACTGTTACCTGAGGAGGCACCAACTTGATACAGAAACCCCAAACAAAAATACAAAATATGTAGTACAAGACCATTCGGGCCTGTGAATACAACAATTGGTTTCTAGTGGTCGGTGGCGGAAGCGGTTTGTGAGACAACAGTGTCTATGGGACTCCATTTCCCACAGGAACAACTGACCAGGTCAACTCCTATCTTCGCGAGGCTGCTATCACCGTTGCTTAGTTTCGGGGCTGTCATCGCAACGCTCCTCTCCATGCAGAAATCTGGCCAAGACAATAGCCAGGGACAGGCCAGTGAGTACTTTGAATGTACTTGCAAACATTATGAACACTGGGATAATATAATTGATAATTATGCACTGAAATATTCTATGATCACATCGTCAGTCATAAATAAAACATCTTTTATGCATGCAAGCAGGTTATTTATATGCAACATGAATAAGCAATAATGGAGTGGGAATAAAATGCCGCAGTCGGGCATCTGTGCGACACCACATAAAGGGCTTATAAAGTAAATAAATAACAAGCAATGCCACAGTCGGGCGTCTCAGCGACACCACATAAAGGGCTTATAAAGTAAATAAATAACATGCAATACCACAGTCGGGCGTCTCAGCGACACCACATAAAGGGCTTATAAAATAAATAAATAACAAGCAATATCCACAGTCGGGCGTCTCAGCGACACCACATAAAGGGCTTATAAAGTAAATAAATAACATGCAATACCACAGTCGGGCGTCTCAGCGACACCACATAAAGGGCTTATAAAATAAATAAATAAATAACAAGCAATGCCACAGTCGGGCGTCTCAGCGACACCACATAAAGGGCTTATAAATAAATAAATAACAAGCAATGCCACAGTCGGGCGTCTCCGCGACACCACATAAAGGGCTTATAAAATAAATAATCACAATGAATATCCAGGAGGTAGAACCGTCCCAGGGATACTCAATGATATAATGGGTTAGTCCATAATAATAATAATCAAAATCTTCACAAGTCAGAAGTCACAATCCAAGTTCTGGTTTAACAATTTCTCCTCCGAAGATCGACACTAAGACCAACCTTTGACCCATCCCAGACTGAAATCCTTAACCATGGACACGGCTATTCGAATAGGTTTAATCTCTGCAGAGGGTGTACTCTTTACCCACGAGTAACGGATTCCTTTAGTCCATCGGTACTAATTCCGTCTACGGTCTTTTAATTGAAAACACACCTGACTTGCACACACCAGCTTAACTCACCGGTGTCTGGAATCACCCACGACACTTGTTAAGCAAAACTCTAAGTGGGGAGGCTACAACCTCGCGTAGCATGGGATCAAATTTATATCGCGCGCTCTAAGGGGTGGCCTCCCCTCTCGGTCCCAACCGGAAACACCCATGCCCCCGGACCAGGTGGCCTGCCTACCGGCTACAACCGGTATCTTCCACCATGGCCTCTCTGTACGGTGTGTGCTTGAAAGGGGTTGACGACTTACTGAACCATACCCTACCTGCGGCAAGGACAAGTCGTAGTACAAAACAAGTATGGGGGTTACTGGAACAAGACTCGATCTGCGGTCGACTCAGGAGGTCTATAAATTTCCTGCATGACATGTATAGGAAATATATTTCAACCAATAAAATCAACACTCATTATACCTTACTATGCCATACCGGACATAACCGTCCCGACAGAGACTGGCGACAAGCTCACGCCTACCCAAGGCTGAGGCTTTCCTGGATTCCTTTTCGGCATGCATGCAAGGCACATGAGGATGATTACCATCATAGGTATATTCATTTGCAACAGCAAGGAAATCACTAATATGCATTCATGCAAATGATCGTATCAACACATAAAATAACGAGTTTTTCCGAAGTAAGGTGGTGTTATAACTGTGTCAACTAACACACCAAAAATATTATGCCTGGGTTCAGGATGCTTGCCTTTATGGTGTGGAAAGGCAGGGTGCACTCCAAAACTTTTGAAAGCTTTCCTTCCTCTCTCCAAAATCCTATTTTCAATAAATTTGAATTAACACACAAATTCAAAACCGCACAAAAAGTTGTTTGAATTTTTTTTTGAAATAAATCTTAAAATAAACTAGACAAAATTTGAGGAAGGTAGGAAAAAGAATCAACTCATTTGGAGTTATAATTAAAAAGTTATAGGCAGTCAAAGTTGTGGTCAAAATCTGTTTTTAAAATAAAACAGAAAAGAAAACGTTTCAGAAGGAAATACGCTTTCTAAGTAGGAGATACGTACTGGGGATTTTGTGCTTTCACTTAACCCAAGTGGACAGGTGCGGGGTCACTGACAGTGGGTCCAGGGGGCCCACTGGTCAGGTTTGACTAGTCCTCTCCCTCCTCTTCCTCTGTCCCGAGCGGAGGCGGAACTCCGGCGACGCTCGCCGGCGAACGGCGGCACCGTTCGAGACACCGAGGGTGGGGATGGATCCGCGGTTCGAGGGCGGTCCTTCCGGTGGTTGTTGGGTCGGCGGGGATGGAGTGAGCTGCCGGCGGCGAGCTTCGCGGCGGAGGAGGTTTCGGGGCAAAGTGGGTTTGGGGCTACGGTGGTTCTCCGTCGCAGCTGGGGGTCTGGGCGGCTTCGCAAGATGGAGTGGAGTCGTTTGGTGGCGTTGGGAGGGCCGGGGAGGCTCTGGTTGTGCCGAACGGAGACGGGAGGCGGCGGTGGCCGAACTGGCCGGAGTAGGGGAAGACGGCCCCTTCCTCTTCAATTGACGGCAACGGGGGCACTAGGAGGACGGTGTGAGGCTGCCCAAGTGCTCGTAGGAGCTCGGGGCTCCTTAAATAGGCAAGTCAAGGCGGTTCCGCGACGGTCGGGGATAAGTTCACGGGCGAACCGCCTCTCTGTTGCGGAAGAGCGTCGTGGTGGCGACGAGAACTAGCGGACACGCTTGTGGATGAGCTCGCGCTGCTCCAGGGGGCAGGTGGCGAGCGTGGGAGGCTCGGGCGGCGCCGACATGAGCAGGGGCTGTCGGGCGGCCGTGGCGGCTAGCTCCTGGCTTGCCGGAGACGTGGCGAGGGCGGCTTGGCGTATTGCGATGAGAAGGGGAGCGCGTGGCGCGGCTCTGCAGTGAGGGCAAACCAGGGGCGCGACGCGTTGGCTCGGCGCGGCACGTGCAAAACGCGTGCTCTGCTCGCGCCCAGAGCACGCACGGAACATGCTCGACGAAATGCTAATGCATTCTAGTGGGCTCTAAACCACAAGGGAGTTAGCAGGGTGGGGTTATAGTCTAGGGCAAAACTATGGGACATGCTGGTCTGGTCAGAAGATCAAGTTCAAAACACAAACTTACAATCGTGCCAAATCTGTTCATGCCCACAGGGTGTTTGACAAAATGCCAGAGGCATCTAGGCAGTACTTGGAGTGGCCAAAACTTCCAGAGTGGGGCCTCTTTAGATGCATAAGAGGGTGGTGAGGTTAGTTTGCCAAATGCAGAAACTTGTTAGTGCAGGTTTTCCAAAACTACAATTCTGGATAGGAGGTAAATGGCATCATTTCATGAACCAAAAATGATCCAATGGGTGCATGCTCCTGGACTTAGAGGTTTTGCAGGGAGGACTACTAGTAGGAAAAGGAATCATGGGTAAAGGAGCAACTTAAGATGTAGTTGTTGTACAAATCCTCAAGTTGGACCAGTATGGAAAAGAGGTTGATTCACTCAATTTTTCCAAAGAACAACACTATGTTTTTGCATAAAGTTGAATCATATGCTACTACCAACATCCCATAATTTTGGTGGAGGCTATAAAGAAATATTGAAATGAGTTATAGTGCAAAATTGCACTCTGGACCAGAGAAGAAAATTGGGTGTAGAGCTTAAAATATTTCATGAATAAAAGATATTTTTGCATGAAAGTGATTTAAAAACATCACATGACATCTCCAAATTTTGGTTGGAATTTTAAGTGAATTTATCAAATGGTTGTAGTTCAAATATGGCCATATAACCTTGAAAAACCATTTTTCAAGAAAATAAAGATCAAGCAAATTAATTATGTAATTAGTTCTACTGATAAAAGAAAAGTTTTTCTTGAGAGGTTAAACAAGTCCAATAACATATTTGAAAAGTTTTCACTTTGGGGAAAAACTCCATAATAACAAGGGAGAAAATGGTTCAAAAATCAAAAGGGAGCCCAGAAAATAAAAGTTTTAATTTCCTGGCAAAATTTTAATTTATTAAAACAAGGCCAAAATTTTGGGGTGTCACATAGGCTTTCTCTTCCGTCTATCAGGATCACGTGTTACTACTCTGTAGTCTCTAAGGTTTGGTTGATCTGAGTCATATCCCAGTTTTAGTACCTCCGGTGTAGCCTGTTTAGCAATATCTCAGAACCTTGAGTAATGATGTTGAGTATGGTGCTACCCTGTCTTTTGCAGAATGTCTCATTTCGAGCATTTTACTGCCGTTATGCTGCCGGAATTGTCCTAGGAGTTTAAGAGATACTAAATTCTTGTGCTACCTTCTGCATCCTATAGTTGATGCTGAATCCATCCTTGTTTTCCTTGGTTTCGTTCTTCAGGATGTTGGCGGTTAATCGAAGTTCTATTGCTCGTAGCTGGAACCATGGAGATGGTAGGGATGAGGATCCTTCTGACTAGTCTTCGTTGGCAGAGTTCATGTTAGAGGTTGAGAAGAACAAGCGAGAGTCTAACCGCTTGTTAGCACGTATTGAGAAGAACACCTCCCATCAGCACAAAGAGTCAGCGTCCATCTATGATTTCATTGGTCTAAAACCACCTACCTTCCATCATTCCATTGAACCACTCGATGTAGATGACTAGCTCCGTAGTATCACACACAAGCTGCGTTCGGCGAACGTAGCTGAAAGTAACAAGGTCACCTACGCTGCTTATCATCTGGAAGGTCCTGCTAGTATTTGGTGGCAGAACTATGAGGATATGCTTCCAGCTACCAGAAAACCACCTGGAGAGATTTCACTGAGGCTTTTCGCGAGCATCACATTCCTCAGGCTCTCATTGACCGCAAGAGAGAAGAGTTCTGTACTTTCACTCAGAGTAAGATGGCTATTGATGCTTACAGTAGAGAGTTTGAGAACCTTGCTCGCTATGCTACAGAAGAAGTGTCCACAGACGCCAAGAAGCAGGCTAGGTTCCGGAAGGGTCTCAACCCCAAGTTGTGTCGTGATCTCCACTTGCACCATTGCAATACATTCCAGGCTCTTGTGAACAAGGCCATCAACGCAGAAACAACTCAACTCACTTACGAGGAGTCTCATAAGCACAACCGTGATTTGAGTTCTTCCTCCGGTTCTAGTTCTCAGAAGCGCCGGATTTGGGTTCCGAACTCCGCTCTTCCACCCGGTTATACACCGAGGCCTTCTTGTGTGGCACCTCACCCAATTCAGCAGTATGCTCCACCCAGACCTATTGGTAGACCCCTTGTCAATGCGGGTCCACGTCCAACTTCAGGGATTTGCTTCACATGCGGAGAGCCAGGACACTATGCCCGTGACTGCTCTCAAACCAACTATGCTCCACCCCAGCCTGAGAAGTCTGTTGGCCGTGGTAAGCCATCACGCAAGATGATTAGTGTCAAGTCAGCTCCCACTGAACGTGGACATGTGCATCACGTCTCAGCTAAAGACACTCATGATGATCCGGATGTCGTTCTTGTTACACTCCTTGTCAACTATCATCCAGCTTCGGTTCTGTTTGATACCGGAGCATCTCATTCCTTCATTTCCGAAAGCTATGCCAGCTTGCACAACATATCCTTTTGTGATATGCCCTCTCCACTATGTATATTAACATCATCTTGGGTATGGACTGGATGAAAGCTCATTATGCCAGGATTGATTGTTACACTAGGTCTGTTCAGCTTACACACCCATCTGGCAAGATAGTCACCATCTCCACTAGGGTTGCAAAGCGTCAGCTCTATTCTCTTAATGCCAACCCTCTTCCTGACCTTGAAGATATCCTGCTAGTCCGTGACTTTCCGGATGTCTTTCCAGAGGAACTGCCAGGTATTCCACCTGACAGAGATGTAGAATTTGTCATAGATTTTATCCCTGGAACCGCTCCAATCTCTAGGAGACCTTACAAGATGGCACCCTTAGAACTAGCTGAGCTTAAGAAACAACTCGATGAATCCTTGCAAAAGGGTTTCGTCCGTCTTCTCCCTGGGCTTGCCCCGTCCTCTTCGTCAAGAAGAAGGATGGTACGGACCGGATGGTTGTAGATTATCGTCCCGTTAATTTGGTCACGACAAAGAACAAGTATCCGCTCCCCAGGATTAACGACCTGTATGATCAGGTCACTGGATCCTCAGTCTTTTCCAAGATGGATTTGAGGTTAGGCTACCACCAAATCAAGATCAAAAATGGGGACATTCCTAAGACGGCTTTTGTCACTCGTTATGGCCAGTATGAGTACACCGTCATGTCCTTCGTTCTAACTAATGCTCCAGCTACGTTCTTCCGCTTGATGAACTCGATCTTCATGGAGTACTTAGATAAGTTCGTCGTGGTTTACATCGATGATATTCTTATTTACTCGAAGAACGAGGAAGATCATGCCGAACATCTTAGACTTGTGCTAGAAAAACTCAAAGAGCACCGCCTTTATGCCAAGTTCTCCAAGTGCGAATTTTGGTTGCCAGAAGTGACCTATCTCGGCCACGTAATCTCTAGTAAGGGCATTGCTGTCAATCCCGAAAGAGTTCAGGACGTTCTTGATTGGACTCCTCCTGAAACAGTTAAGCAAGTTAGGAGTTTCCTTGTTCTAGCCAGTTATTGTCTCCGATTCGTTGACAACTTCTCCAAAGTGGCCAAACCTCTCACGGAACTTCTCAAGAAAGATAAAAAGTTTGAGTGGTCCCCACAGTGTGAGCGCAGTTTTCAGGAACTGAAAAGACGCCTGACTTCTGCTCCCATACTTGTGCCACTGGATTTCACTAGGGATTTTGTTATCTATTGTGATGCCTCACGACAGGGACT
The DNA here is from genome assembly GCF_003073215.2 of Triticum urartu. Lineage (NCBI taxonomy): Eukaryota > Viridiplantae > Streptophyta > Magnoliopsida > Poales > Poaceae > Triticum > Triticum urartu. The sequence continues at coordinate 466,872,129 of NC_053026.1, read as the reverse complement.
AGGTTGCATTCTTATGCAAGATCGCCATGTGATTGCCTATGCATCTCGACAGTTGCATCCACATGAGGAGAATTATCCTTCACATGATCTAGATCTTGCAGCCGTAGTCTATGCACTTAAGACCTGGTGACATTACCTTCTTGGTAAACGTTGCAAGATTTACACCGACCATCAGAGTCTCAAATATATCTTCACCCAACCAGATTTGAACCTTAGACAAAGACGTTGGTTGGAGTTAATCTCAGATTATGACTTAGGGATTACCTACACCCCAGGCAAGGGGAATGTCATGGCTGATGCACTAAGTCGTAAGTCCTATTGCAACAACCTCATGTTGCAGCAGGGCCAACCACTTCTCCATGAGGAATTCTGTAAGCTTAATCTTCACATTTCTCCTCATGGATTCCTTTCTACCTTGGTGGCGAAACCTACTCTTGTGGATCAAATCATCTCTGCTCAGAAGCAGGATACGGGAATTTCCCGGATCAAGAGAAACATTAACAAAGGAGTTGGTGGTAGTTTCTCTATAGATGATTGTGGTGTTGTTTTCTTTGAGAGTCGCTTGGTGGTTCCTAGGAATCAACATCTTCGACAATTAATCCTTAAGGAGGCGCCTGAATCTCCTCTCACGATTCATCCCGGTAGTACTAAGATGTATCAGGACCTACGCTAGAGGTTCTGGTGGACTAGGATGAAGAGAGAAATCGCTCAGTTTATTACTAACTGTGACGTTTGTCGTCGCATGAAGGTAGAGCATCAGAGACCTGCTGGCACCCTTCAACCTTTAGCTATTCCTGAGTGGAAATTGGATAAAGTTGGTATGGACTTCATCACCGGTTTTCCCAGGACCAAGAAAGGGAATACCGCTATCTTCATAGTCATTGATCATCTTTCCAAAGTGGCTCACTTCCTACCTGTTCGAGAGAATATCACTACTAGTCAGCTCGCTGACTTATATATTTCTCGAATAGTGTCACTTCATGGTGTTCCACTAGAGATCAATTCAGACCATAGTAGTCTTTTCACTTCTCATTTCTGGGAGAGTTTCCAAACTGCCATGGGCACCCATCTTTCCTTCAGTACCACTTTCCACCCTCAATCAAGTGGTCAGGTGGAAAGGGTCAACCAGATTCTTGAAGACATGCTTTGTCAGCGTTCTGGGAACGGGGGTCCCCAGACTTGCCTGCCTGCGGCCTGCGGCGTGGCTCAAAGGGGGCCCAGCACGGCCCATCTTCATCAACACAAGACCCAAGACCCTCGCGAGGGGCCAAGCCTCGCGGGGCGGACGACACGGACCTTCCTCAGGCACGGCCTCGTCAGGCTGGCTCGCGAGGAGGCGGAGAGATCAAGGCGGGGTACCTCGCGAGGTGCCCGTGATGCAAGCCATGATGACTCAGGGCGCCAGGCGGGTGCCAGCCCGCGCAGCGTCCTCCTTTCCTCTTTGGTGCAAAGGGGGCAAGCGCAGCCGCGGAGTACCGAGGCATCAGGCAAAGGTTGCCATTTCGGTGCAACGAGACCAAGACTAGGAGGACTACGAGACGGAGGTCACCGTGGAGCCCAAGACGGCATCATCACCAGAGCTTTGCGCAGGCGAAGACTGCTTTTGTCAGGATAGTTGATACTTCCTGTCCCCCTTCAAATTAGCCCGCCATTGTTGGCTCCTCTTCCCGCTCGATATTTGGGAAGAGGACCAGGGCCTCTATAAATAGGACCAGCCACCCACATAGCAAGAGGCCGGCAAGTAAGAGTTAGGCAGTGAGTGAGAGAGAGAGAAAGAGAAAGGTGGCTGAACTCCTCCCAGCAGTTCATCGCCCAAGCCAAGAACAGACCCTCGCGAAGCTGTTCTTCCTTGTATCGTTCATCATCATCAGCCCCAAGAGGCAATCCACCCACCACACACTGGAGTAGGGTATTACACCACAACGGTGGCTGTCGGAGTAAATAGCCATGGGTAGCCTAGCCGGCTTCCCCTGGCCCATCAGAAAAAATTACGAGCCCGACCGGCTCTCGAGAAGACCAAGACACGGGGCCGCCTTCCCCTTGCCGGCTGTCGATTAGGCCGGCTTTCGGAAGGAGGCCCGACCTTGACCCCCATGAAGAAAGCCATGGTAGGGCCGACTTCAAGAAGCCGGCTGCCAGAAGGCCGACTCCAAGAAGCCGGCTCCCATGGAGTGGTCAAGACCATACCCTCGAAGTCTGCATCTACCTAGTGGTGATGAGACGGGGCGTGGCTACAGTGCAGCCTACCACCCCCGAATCCCGGAGCACGACCGGCACAGTGCGCCGTACGGGTGGCCACGGCCCGCCCGGCACAACACTGTTGCCGTGCCGACCTTGACGCCATCCACGACGGGCTGCCAGCGCGGCCCACGGGCGGTGGGACCTTCGGGCAGAGGGGCACCCGAAGGCGGCCACACCCCCGCCAGTCGGCCCGAGAGAAAGCCGGTTCCCCATAGCCGGCTTGCCATCTGCCTCGAAGGAGACGCCCCATTAAGGAGACAAGACGAGGTGAGGCTACAGTGATCGCCCGCCAGGCGGCGGCACTGTAGCCACGCCTCCCACGACAAAGCCCATGTCATCAAGATAGATCAACAGTAACCGGCGCCCGACCAGGCCCTGGATAGTGGGGCCTGCCTGTCGACCGAGGAGCCGGCAGCCGGCGGGACCCACCAGTCGGCGGGCCCCAGAATTCGGCGCAGAAGCCGGTGAGCACAGTCTCAGATGGCTGGGCCCCGCGCCCAGTCGGATTACCATTGTACCCCCGGGGGGTAGGCCTATATAAATCCCCCGGTGCACCCATGCATAGGGTTCAGCCCCCAGCTAGCTTTAGACACCATACGAGGAGGAGAAGCCAGCCAGCCGAGCCCTTCTTCCTCCTTCCACCCTAACAGCTCAAGGAGCATTTGTGTAGCTACTTGTCCATTTAGTGATCATGCGGAGACCCCGCAGAGCAGCAGTAGGGGTGTTATCTCCACGGAGAGCCCCGAAGGTGGGTAAGATTCACCGGTGTGCATGTCTTCGCCTCATCCCGTTTCCAGGCACCGGCGACGTTTTATTGGCTCCCACAATGATAAGCCACCCGTTGGCATATGTCGCACCTACCACCCGACATTTGGCGCCCACCGTGGGGCCAGGTGAACTGTCGTCCGGAAACCTGTTCTGGACGGGAACCCCTTTTCCTCCCTCGCAAGCGTAGCCAGCCCGGCACGGCCGACGGCGCTTGCCATGACGCGCTGCAAGGCATCACCAGCATCTGCGCGGCGAGCGGCCTCACCGATCTCCTTGACGAAACCTGCACCTCCAGCGAGCTCGCCTCCGATGCGGGCACCGACCACCTCGCCAACCTCCTCGGCCAACTCCACGTCTCGAGCGAGCCGGCTGAGGACCTGGAGTCGATTGGCTGCACCGACCCGATGCCTGTCGACTCCGACACGGCTTCCTACGACACTTTCCCCACCAACGTCGCGGTCTACAACGACCCGCTTCCTCGGGCCGACGGTCGCGATACTGTCACCACCGAGGTGATGGTCATCGGCCATGGCGGCCCGGCTGACGAGAGCGCCCACGACACCCCGCATGCGGCGGCCCACGACTTGTCCGTTCCCCTCCCGGCCGATGCCGACGATCAAGCACTGGAGGCTCGCCGCCTCGCCCTCCTCGCGGAGGGCCGGAGGCTGGCTTCCATGAGACGCCTCTCTGAGGCTTACCAGCGCGAAGCTGACCGCGCCGACTTCGGCACGCCGGCTCTGGCTGGGCCCAGCCGGGCCAGCGTCGTCAAGCAACGCGGTGCCGTCATCGCCGACATGCTGGGAGTCGACCGCCCGGTCTATGCCACTCCACTCGAGAACCTGCGCGCCGCCCAGGCGGCCGTAGACGAGTTGGACGGCTTGGAGGCCGAAGAACTCCCCCACATGACCCGGCGCATCCAGCAGCTGATCGACGCGGCCGTGCAGCGGCACAAGGCCGATGCCCGTGCGGGAAGCCCTCCCCCGCGCCGAGATCACGGTGTGACGTCCCGGACACCGACTACGAGTAACACCCGCGCGCGGCGCGAGAGAGAACCGGCAGCCAGCCAGAGCCGGACTCGCGTCACCATCGAGCGAGACGCGGACGGCCACCCCCGAGCCACGGAGTGGCGAGGCAACCCACCTCCGCCTCGACCTCGTGGAGAGAGATACCCCACTCCGCCGCCAGTGGCACACCCGACTCTCAACGGCCGACTAGGTTGCCGCGAAGGAGTCGGCGAGAGCGACGCCCGCCATCGGATCGACCGCCTGGCGCGATCCCTGGCGCTGGAAGAAGAAGACGATGTCGGCCCGCCTTGTTTCGGCCCCCGCATCCGCGACTAGCCCTTCCCCAAAGGCTTCTCGCTCCCGAGAGACACACCCAAGTACAACGGCTCCGTGAAGCCAGAAGATTGGCTGATCGACTACTCTACGGCAGTCAGCATAGCCAACGGCAACCGGCGCGTTGCCGTGAAATACGTGCCCCTCATGCTGCAGGGCATGACGCGGACCTGGCTCAACAGCCTCAAGCCTCTCAGCATCAACAGCTGGCAAGATTTCACCGAAGCCTTCGTTCGCAACATCACCAGCACTTACAAGCGGGTTCCCAAGCCCAGGAAGCTCTCCCTATGCGTACAGGGCCCAACCGAGTCCACTCGCGACTACCTTACGCGTTGGGGCGAGCTTCGCAATTCTTGCGAAGGGGTGCATGAGGTGGAATCCATCGAATACTTCACTGCCGGGTGCCGAGAAGGTACCCTCCTCAAGCACAAGCTCCTCTGCGACGAGCCGACTACCCTCGACGAGCTTCTGGACATAGCCGACAAGTACGCCACCGCCGACTCTTCGATGAAGACCGAGCTCCGAGTAGACGCGTCCGGGAAAGTACTCAACCCAGCGCCCAAGACGCCGGCTGGGGACTCTGGCCGACGCCCACACCCGAATGATCACAAGCGCAAGGGCCCTGCGCCGCCTCCCACCAGTCGGCAGGTGGCCATGGTCGAAGACACGCCGCCTGAAGGGCGGCCCGCACCCAAGAAGTCCAAGGGCGGCCGGCCGGCTTGGCAGCCGGCCTTCTCCTACGAGCAAACTCTTGATGCCCCGTGCAAGTTCCATAGCGGCGCGAAGCCGTCCAACCACACAACCTGGAAGTGCAATTGGCTCAACCGAATCGCCAAAGGCGAAGGGCTCGCACCGCCTCCTCCTGGAGGCTCGCCGCCTCTGGCTCCGCCACCCCCGGCCGCTCGGCCCGCAGTCGGAGTCGTACATGACGAGTTCCACGACGAACAAGCAACTTACGTTGTCTTTACAAGCCAGCCTGAAGACCGGCGCGGCAAGCGCCGAGAGCACCAAGAAGTCAGCGTGGTCGCTGCTAATCCAGCCGGACACATGCATTGGTCAGAGAAACCCATCAGATGGAGCCGGGCCGACCACCCAGAGGTGATGCCGTCTCCTGGCTCTTATGCTCAGGTCCTGGAGGCCACCCTCGCGACGAATAGACGCGCCGCGCACTTCTCCCGCGTCCAGATAGACGGCGGGAGCAGCATCAACATCTTGTACTGCGATACCCTGGAAAAGCTAAATGTCAAGACAAAGCAGCTCATGCCAACCCGGACGGTGTTCCATGGCATCGTCCCCGGCCTGTCCTGCGCCCCCATTGGCAAGATCAAGATTGATGTACTCTTTGGAGACAAGGAGCATTTCCGCCGGGAAGCAGTCTGGTTTAAAGTGGTGGACCTGGAGAGCCCCTACCATGCATTGCTTGGCCGACCCGCCTTGGCCAAGTTCATGGCGGTTCCCCACTATGCATACCTCAAAATGAAGATACCGAGTTCCAAGGGCGTCATCACCATAGCCGGCGATTACAAGAAGTCTTCCGAGTGTGCTGCAGCCAGCAGCCGGCTGGCCGAGTTCCTTGTGATTGCTGAAGAAAAGAAGATGCTGGACCGGGTCGTGGCCATGGCCGGCAAGCAGCCGAACCAGTCTCCCGACTCCAAGGAGTATGATGCCCAAGGATCATTCCAGCCGGCCAAGGAAACTAAGAAGATACCCCTTGACCCCGAGCAGCCCGAGAGGTTCGCCGTTATCGGGGCGAGCTTGAACATCAAATAGGAAGGCGAGCTTGCCGATTTCCTCCGTGAGAATCGGGACATCTTTGCATGGTCCCCCAAGGACATGCCAGGTGTTCCGACGGATTTCGCCGAGCACAAACTGCATGTTCGAGAAGACGCAAAGCCGTTCAAGCAGCCCCTTCGCTGACTGTCAGAAGAGAAGAGAAGGATTGTGGGAGAAGAGATAGCCCGACTACTGGCCGCCGGCTTCATCATGGAAGTCTTCTTTCCAGAGTGGCATGCCAACCCGGTCCTCGTGCTGAAGAAGAATAACAAGTGGCACATGTGTATAGACTACACCAGCCTCAACAAAGCCTGCCCCAAAGATCCCTTCGCTCTGCCAAGAATTGACCAAGTGATTGACTCCACGGCCGGATGCGAGCTGTTGAGTTTTTTGGATGCTTATTCAGGATATCATCAGATAAAGCTAGACCCGGCCGACCGCATGAAGACCGCCTTCACCATGCCATTCGGAGCCTTCTGCTACTTAACCATGACATTCGGCTTGAGAAATGCCGGTGCCACTTTTCAGCGTTGCATGCAGAAGTGCCTCCTCAAGCAACTCGGCAGAAACGCCCACGTCTATGTGGATGATATTGTGGTGAAGATGGAGAGGCGCGGCACCTTGCTGGAAGATCTCAAAGAAACGTTTGAAAACCTGCGCCGTTTTCAAATCAAGCTCAACCCCGAGAAATGCGTGTTCGGAGTGCCAGCCGGCCAGCTCCTAGGCTTCTTGGTCTCCGAACGTGGCATCGAGTGCAACCCAGTAAAGATCAAGGCCATCGAGAGAATGGCGATCCCCACCAAGCTGCGAGAAATCCAGAAGTTCACCGGATGCTTGGCCTCCTTGAACCGCTTCATCAGCCGGCTCGGGGAGAAAGCTCTCACCCTCTACCGCCTCATGAAGAAGAGCACTCACTTCGAGTGGAACAACCAGGCCGACCAAGCTTTTCACGAACTGAAGAAGATGCTGGCCACACCGCCTGTCCTAGAGGAGCCGACTGAGAAAGAGCCCATGCTCCTTTACATTGCCGCAACCAGCCGGGTGGTCAGCACCGTCATTGTAGTCCAACGCCCGGAAGACGGCCGAGCCCAGCCGGTCCAGAGGCCGGTGTATTATTTGAGCGAGGTGTTGTCCGCCTCAAAGCAGAACTACCCGCACTACCAGAAGATGTGCTATGGCGTGTACTTCACCGCCAAGAAGCTGAAGCCCTACTTTCAAGAGCATCCCATCACGGTCGTATGCACCGCCCCGCTGGCCGAGATCATAGGCAGCTGGGATGCATCCGGCCGGGTGGCAAAATGGGCCATCGAGCTGGCCCCGTACACGATCTTCTACCAGCCCCGCACCGCCATCAAGTCCCAAGCATTGGCCGACTTCCTCGTCGACTGGGCTGAGACCCAGTACCTGCCGCCGGCTCCCGACTCCACCCATTGGCGCATGCACTTCGACGGGTCCAAGATGCGCACCGGCTTGGGAGCCGGCATTGTCCTCACCTCTCCCAAGGGCGACAAGCTCACATACGCGCTGTAGATCCACTTCGCCGCCTCCAACAATGTAGCCGAGTACGAGGCACTCATACACGGGCTCCGGCTTGCCAAGGAACTCGTCATCCGCCGGATCCTGTGTTATGGTGACTCGGACTTGGTGGTTCAGCAATCATCTGGCGACTGGGACGCCAAGGACGCAAACATGGCGAGCTACCATTTCCTGGTCCAGAAACTCAGCGGATACTTTGAAGGATGCGAGTTCCTCCACGTACCACGAGCCGACAACGAGCCGGCTGACGCCCTGGCTCGAATAGGCTCCACTCGGCAAGCAATACCAACCGGTGTCGCTCTACAGTGCCTCCTCAGGCCCTCCATCAAGCCGTCTCCAGAGTCTGACTCCATCTTCGTGCCGCCTGACCCCGATGCGGCCGGGTCCAGCTCGAAGAACCAAGCAGGCGACCCCGGGGCTTCAGTAGTCGGCCCGGCGACTTCGGCAGTCGGCTCGGGGACTGCCGCACCCGGCTCAGGGACTGCAGTAGTCGGCGTGGGGACTGCACCAACACAACAGCCGGCGGCCGACTCCGGCACTTCATCACCCAGCCCGCCCACCCTGGTGGCAGTAGCCACATTGGAAGTAGGAGAAGTTGCGGCTCCATCATGGGCTCAGGCCATCCTCAATTTCCTAGTAAACCAAGACCTGCCGACTGACGAAACAGAGGCGAGACAAGTCCAACGTCGAGCCGGAGCATACACAATCATCAACAGAGAACTCATCAAGCGCAGTGTCACCGAGTCCTCCAGAGATGCGTCGAGCAGGAGACGGGCATTGCAATCCTCAGAGATATTCACCAAGGAGAATGTGGCCACCATGCGGCTTCAAGGTCACTCGTCGCCAAAGCTTTCCGCCACAGCTTTTTCTGGCCGACTGCTTTGGACGACGCCAAAGAATTAGTCAAACATTGCAAAGGCTGCCAACTTTTCAGCTCCAAGCAACACATGCCGGCTTCGGCACTCAAGACCATTCCCCTCACCTGGCCCTTCGCCGTGTGGGGACTGGATATGGTGGGCCCATTCAAGACGGCGCGCGGCGGCATGACACATTTGCTTGTCGCCGTGGACAAATTCACCAAGTGGATCGAGGCAAAGCCGATCAAGAAGCTGAATGGGCCGACTGCGGTGACTTTCATCGCCGACATAACAACTCGGTACGGCGTGCCACACAACATCATCACCGACAACGGCACAAATATTGCCAAGGGAGCCTTGGCACGATTCTGCGCGGCACAAGGCATCCGGCTGGACCTCGCATCCGTCGCCCACCCGCAGTCAAACGGCCAGGTCGAGCGAGCCAACGGCCTCATCCTCTCCGGCATCAAACCCCGCCTGGTCGTACCACTGGAGCGTTCAGCCGGCTGTTGGCTCGACGAGCTGCCGGCTGTCCTCTGGAGCCTACGCACTACCCCAAACAAGTCAACCGGCTTCACCCCTTTCTTCCTCGTGTACGGCGCTGAAGCGATCATCCCAACAGACATCGAGTTCGACTCGCCCCGGGTAACTATGTATACGGAGGCGGAGGCCAAGGAAGCACGAGAAGACGGTGTCGACCTGCTGGAAGAAGGCCGGCTGTTAGCCCTCAGCCGGTCTGCCATCTACCAGCAGGGTTTGCGCCGCTACCACAGTCGGAAGGTCAGGCCAAGTTCCTTCCAAGAGGGCGACCTTGTGCTCCGACTGATCCAGCGAACAGCCGGCCAGCACAAGCTCTCGGCCCCTTGGGAGGGCCCCTTCGTCATCAGCAGAGCTCTAGGCAACGACTCCTACTACCTCATCGACGCGCAGAAGCCCAAGGCACGCAAGAGAGACGACTCCGGCAAGGAGTCGGAACGACCATGGAATGCCAACCTCCTTCAAAGATTTTACAGTTGAAATGCAGTATGTATCGCGCTAACTTTTGTACTAAGTACCAGACAACAGGCCCCCCGAGGACGGCTCGGGGACTGCCCTCTTTTATCTATGAATGAAAAGTATCATGCGCATGACCTTGTCTTTTCGTTTATTCATTCCGTCCGGCACCGGGTTCGACTAGTCGGCCCGGGGACTGGCCGACTAGAGTTATACTAGGAGTCCTACCCACGGTCAGACAAGTAGTGTGCCAACACCTAGGCTTAGCTCTTGCCAAAGTCGCAGTTCGAAGAACCGGCTGTTCGGCTGGCAAGAGTCATAAGCCGGAAAGGACGCGCACACGAAAAATGGCTAGGGACCAACGGACTAGTATAACAAAAGCCGGTTTGCCGCCTCTCGCCGACCGACTACCAGAGTAGCCGGCCGGCCGGTTTCCATTCACTTCACCCCAATCCAAGAAAGCTCGAGTACTTGCCTTCCCAGAAAGGGAAGGCGGCAAAGGAAAAAAGCCTAAGGATAGAAAGTGCACTTGAATGGAAACCAAACATGCACATAATAATATTTACATAAAAGACCTCCAAGAGGCCAGCATCCAACATAGTTTGATACACCCCCAGTGGGTGGAACTGCAAAAACTTAAGATTGTTCGAAAGACAATGAGCAGGAAAAATAAGGACGGCAGATCAAGCCGGCGGGGCGGCTGACGAGCTGGGCTGGTCGGTGGAGACGGTTGCGCCGGCTGAAGGAGCGGCCGGCTGGAGAACTTCGGCTTGATCGCCGCCTCCTGCAGTAGGCGCGCTTCCGCGCGCCTCGTTGCTGGAGGCACGGTCAGCTTGAGGCCGGCCGGTTGTTCCACTAGCCGGCTCGAGGTCTTCACCGTCCTCTTCCTCGTCATCCTCCTCCTCGTCGCTGGAGGCGATCTCCTCGGTCGAGTCCTCGCCCACCGCCGGGTTCAGCCCGAACCACTCCTCCGGCTGGGCGTCGCCATCATCATTGATTTCGGGCGCGAAGACACTGGTATCGGTGCACTCGGCGATCGTCGAGGCGCGCTGGGCGATGGCCGGCCGCACTTCCTCCAGCTCCGCGTCGGCCTCCAGCCGCCAAGTGCACAGTTGGTCCAGGCTTAGCCCTGGGTACCAAGCGCGGACAAACTCCAACGCCCTCCCGGCTCCAAGACGGGCCGCCGACGCCTTCCAAGCTTCGAAACGGCCGACTGCGACCTCCAACCAGTCGGCGGTCCGGCTTGGGGTGCGGGGGATCGTTTCGCCGGGCCAGAGGGCGGCCAGCACCTGCGCACCGGCACGTTGAAGCCGGCGGAGCATCCGGTGGGCCGGCTGCAGCCGTGCTTGGACGGCGAGGAGCTGCTCCTCCAGTGTCCGATTTGCATCCGGCGCGATGTTGACTCCCTCCTGACGGCGCACCTCGCGATGAGCCTCGATGGTTTGGGTGGCAAGGGTGGAGTGGCCGGGAAAGTAATCTGCACAAGGCAACGGACACAAGTCAGAACAAAAACTCCAGGCGGCCAGCAGGCAGAAGAAGGGCGAGAAAGGCGGCTTACCATCGATCAAGTCTTCGATGCGGCCGAAGCCTTCATCCAGTGCTTGGCGCGTCTGGCCCAGCTCGCCGCCTCGGTCACGAACTACGCCTTCAGGGCAGCCTCGCTGTCCTGCGCCTTCTGCAGGGCCGCCTTGTGGCTCTCCTCCTGGTCGGCCAGCTTCTTCACCAGGCGGTCGCGCTCCTGGACCAAGGCGGCGTACTCGGCGTCCCTAGTGTGAAGGGCGGTCTGCATGACGCCGAGCTCCCTCCTCAAGTCGGCGTTGGCCCCTGTAATAGCAAAAGACAAAAAGAAAAAACCAATAAAGGAAAGGTCGTCAAGGAAGATCCGACCTGACTGCTCAGCAGTCGGCCCGAATCTCGGGGACTACACCCAGTGGGTGCGCTGACGCGCCCCCATAGGAGACAGATAAAAGCTAGCACTTACTTTGGCTGTTGGCCAAGTCGTCGGTCTTCTGACCCAACTCCTGAGCCTGGGAGTTGAAGGCGGCAGCACGAGAGTTGTGATAGTCCTGAGGTTCAGACAGAAAGCAAAAATGAGATAGTCGTCAAGGAAGATCCGACCCGACTGACTCAGCAGTCGGCCCGAATCTCGGGGACTACACCCAGTTGGTGCGCTGACGCGCCCCCATGGAAGAAATCAAGAAACCAGAACAGTCGAGAACAAGAGACTTACTCGGATGGCGGCCCGCGTCAACAAGAATTCCTGGGTATACTGCTGCAGCAGGGTGGCCTGAGACTGGAGCCGGCTCCGGACCTCTCGGGCCGCCACATTCAGCTCGCCAGTCCCTCCGCTGGGAGTCCACCCGGACGTGGCAGAGCTGGGCGCCTCCAAAGCGTCCGCCGACTGGCCGGCGCCCGTGGCCCGGTGCGTTTCCGGCGGAGCGGCGTTTCGCCCTGCGCGCTGGCGCGCCACCGGCTGTATTTCGAGGCCGGCTCCGGCCTCGGGTACGCCCCCGGCCGGCTCCTCTGGCGCCGCCGCCGACTGGCCGCCTTGGCCCGCTCCGGCTGGCGCTGCCGGCGGCGTCCTCTCCGCGAAGACTTCGAAGAGCTCCTCCCTTTGCACCGGCGGCTGGCCTTGGATGATCTCCTCCGCCAGGGGCAATGGAGTGTCCGGGGCCACAGTTCGGAGGGGGATGGCAAGCAGCGGAGGCTGGTTGTGCGAGCTCTCCGCCTCCGCCTCCGTAGTCGCCCGCTCCGCCTGGGCCTTGGCAGCCGCGTCGGCCCTCTCCTTCGCGGCCTGGGCTGCCTCCCGCTCCGCCGCCTCCCTCTCTTCCCGCGCCTCACGAGCGTTCCGCTCCGTGGCTTCCATGAGATCGGCGCGGGGATCCATGCGGCGGGAACCTGAAGATCCTCCAACCGGCCCGACCACAGAGCCGCCTGGGCCCCGCTCGAGGGAAAGCGGCGCCCTGCTCAAAAAGTGGAGAAAGGTCAGAACAGAAGAAGACAACAAAAAAGCAGGCACACAAGCAATCAAAGACTTACAATGAGACCGCCTGAGGCCGCTTCACCGCTTTCCGGAAGCGGGCCGCCTTCACGGCTGCCTCGTCTCGCTTCGTCGCTGCGGCAGAGGCCTTCGACTTCTTCGGCCGACTGCCGAAGAGGGGTAACGTGGCCCGGCGTTTTTGTGCACTGCCACCGGCAGCCGGCGCGGCAGACGAGCCCGCGCTGTGGCGGTCGGATGCTGGCTGGCGGCGCGGGACTTCTTCGGCTTTGGCGTCGTCCGGCCAGTCGTCGAAGCTGGTGGAGAGCCCTGTGCCTCCGGGCTCGGCGACGTCCCCCGCGGCGGCCTCTTCCATGGCGGCTGCCCCCAAGTCCGGGTCGTCAACATCGTCCACCGTGCGGTCGGGGGCGTACTGGCGTTCGATACCTGCCGCCCCGGGCGGCGGCGGAAGAAGAGGGTTCTGCTAGAAAGAGCCGACTGGTCAGAGGCCGGCCGTCAGGAAGCCGGCTGATGACAAAAGAAGACAGAAAGGAAAACTTACCATGGGCGGAGGATTGGCGCGAGAATACGGCGGCTTGCCGTATCGCCAGTCCCCGGCGAGCTTGAGGTTGGCGATGTAATTGACAATGAGCGCCACTTCCGCAGGGGGCATTTCCCATGTGCTCAGCCGACATGGGTCGAAGCGGCCGCTCATCTGGCACATCATATGGGGCCGGCTTTGGAGGGGAAGAATCCGGCGCTCCACGAAGGCGGCCACCAAGTCGGCCCCGCGCAAGCCTTCCGACTGAATCATCACCCAAAGCCGGGCGATGGCGGCATTCCCGGCCGGAGACAGAGATCTCGACCGGTAGCTCCACGACGGCTGCCTCCCAGGTGGCGAGTCGGCTACGTAAGCCGGCAGATTGACGTGGTCCCCTTGCGGGGTGATGTTCTTCACGTAGAAGTATGATTTTTGCCAGAGCTTCACCGACTGAATCAGAGGGATGTGCGGGAATAGATTGCTCTCGCCTGACCTCCTCATGGCGACGTAGGCCCCGTAGGGGGCGGGCACGCCGGCTGTGACGGTGCCGAGCTTGCTCTGGAAGAGCTCCACCCAGAGCTCCAGCGTGGGCAGCACTCCCAAGAAGCCTTCGCAGAGGGAGACGAAGGCCGATAGCAGCATTACCGCGTTGGGCGTGAGGTGATGCGGCTGGAGGTTGTAGAACTCGAGGAAGGAGCGCAGAAACGCGCTCGCCGGAAGGCCGAAGCCGCGCAGGCAGTGCGAGCAGAATATGACCCGCTCGCCCTCCTCCGGTGCCGACGAGATCTCCGTCTCCGGCGTCAGGCGGACCTGCACGCGGCTAGCGTCGGGCAGGCGCCGGGTCTGGCGGAGGAACTCCACATGGTCGTCGTGGACGTTGGAGCCGTCCCAAGAGCTTGATTGTGCCATGGAGCAGGACGGTGTGGAGGCGCGGCGATGAGAAGCTGCGATGGCAGCGAGAGGAAGAAGAAGAAGGAAGGCGAGGAGGAGCGGGGGAGCAAGCGAACCTCTGCCTCTCCCCCTCCCCCCCCCCTACTTGTAGGCTCATGCGCCGGAGCCGAGGAGGCGCGGCGTGGGGGATCGTGGGGATTGATCGTGCCCACTCCCTCCACGTCCCGCGTTTATTACGCACTAAAGACGAGGTGAAACTGCCACAGGAAGGCGAGCCGTCCCCCTGGGCCGCAGAAGATCAGCGCTCGGGCCGAGGCCAGGGAGTGGCGGGCCCGGGCCTGCGGCGGTGTACCGTCGCGCGTGTGCATTGGCAGGTTCTCGCCGCCACGTGGCCCGTCGGAGGGCCCGCGGTCAGCACGCGGGCCAACCAAGGGGGCTCTCTGAAATCGGCCTACCCCAGCAAAAGCCGGCTCCTTAGGATAAGAAGCTGACCAAGCTTCTCGTCCTTCGGTCCGCCTCGAAGCTCGATCAGCTTCGGGGACTACTGTCGGAGTAAATAGCCATGGGTAGCCTAGCCGGCTTCCCCTGGCCCATCAAAAAAAATTACGAGCCCGACCGGCTCTCGAGAAGACCAAGACACGGGGCCGCCTTCACCTTGCCGGCTGTCGATTAGGCCGGCTTTCGGAAGGAGGCCCGACCTTGACCCCCATGAAGAAGGCCATGGTAGGGCCGACTTCAAGAAGCCGGCTGCCAGAAGGCCGACTCCAAGAAGCCGGCTCCCATGGAGTGGTCAAGACCATACCCTCGAAGTCTACATCTACCTAGTGGTGATGAGACGGGGCGTGGCTACAGTGCAGCCTGCCACCCCCGAATCCCGGAGCACGACCGGCACAGTGCACCGTACGGGTGGCCACGGCCCGCCCGACGCAACACTGTTGCCGTGCCGACCCTGACGCCATCCAGGACGGGCTGCCAGCGCGGCCCATGGGCGGTGGGAACCTTCGGGCAGAGGGGCACCCGAAGGCGGCCACACCCCCGCCAGTCGGCCCGAGAGAAAGCCGGTTCCCCACAGCCGGCTTGCCATCTGCCTCGAAGGAGACGCCCCATTAAGGAGACAAGACGAGGTGAGGCTACAGTGATCGCCCGCCAGGCGGCGGCACTGTAGCCACGCCTCCCACGACAAAGCCCATGTCATCAAGATAGAGCAACAGTAACCGGCGCCCGACCAGGCCCTGGATAGTGGGGCCTGCCTGTCGACCGAGGAGCCGGCAGCCGGCGGGACCCACCAGTCGGCGGGCCCCAGAATTCGGCACAGAAGCCGGCGAGCACAGTCTCAGACGGCTGGGCCCCGCGCCCAGTCGGATTACCATTGTACCCCCGGGGGGTAGGCCTATATAAATCCCCCGGTGCACCCATGCAAAGGGTTCAGCCCCCAGCTAGCTTTAGACACCATACGAGGAGAAGCCAGCCAGCCGAGCCCTTCTTCCTCCTTCCACCCTAACAGCTCAAGGAGCATTTGTGTAGCTACTTGTCCATTTAGTGATCATGCGGAGACCCTGCAGAGCAGCAGTAGGGGTGTTATCTCCACGGAGAGCCCCGAAGCTGGGTAAGATTCGCCGGCGTGCATGTCTTCGCCTCATCCCATTTCCAGGCACCGGCGACGTTTTATTGGCTCCCACAATGATAAGCCACCCGTTGGCATATGTCGCACCTACCACCCGACAGTGGCCCGAACCAGTATAAACCTTGTGTCTCTTGTGCAGTTCTTTCAGTAGTCTAGATCTTTGCGAGACGGAGAGGTAGAAGGCGTAATCTCCACACGCACCCCAGAGTTCGAACCTTAAGGGTCTGTCAGAACCCGAAATCCGACATTTGGCGCGCCAGGTAGGGGTGCGCCAGAATTTGTCTTCCACTGCTCAGTGCCCCGTCGCGTCGTCATCACCATGCCCGGCGACCAGGAGGGCAACCCCGACCCGTGGGCTACGTGGCCCGCCCGCGCAGAACCGCTCGCCCCGGGCGACCCCGTGCCCCAGGCAGCTCGCGGTCCACAGGGCGCTGCGGGCCGCGGGCGAAGTAGACAGACGTCGACAACTCTTACACCATGGCAGGCACGGTCGGCAGCAAGGGCCTCCAATCACGCCGCGACCACGACACAGTACACCCGCCGGGAGCAGGCGAACTCGAGGGCCGTGCTCACGGTGGCCCGAGAGTTGCTGCGGTGCAGACTGCTGGAGGGCGGCCACGACGTGCTGCTGGAGTGAGTGGCGGAGCTCCTGGGCTTCGCCGCCTCGGGGGATCACCCCTTCTCCACCCAGCTCCCATCTCAAGCCCAAGGCGACCCGCGCGGGGGCTCCGCGCGCGCCCGCAGGCTCCAAGGCTACTCCGACGCCAGCGAAGCTGTCAGCACCGAACCGGCGGCGGCGCTGCCCCCGTCCCCGGCACGCGAAGAAGAAGGACTCAATGCGACCCACGGCCCCAGTGGGCGGCCGCGCTGCCACCCCACAGTGGGCGTGACAGGCGGGACCGCGTGGCATGCGGGGCACCACGGCGTGGCATTCGAGATGATGGCGCCGGAGGAATACGTGCCCCTCATGATGGACTAAGGACACCCTCACGAGAACGGACAAGGCTCGCTCCTCGGCCCAAGCTGGGGGGATAAGGCACTGGAAGCTTAGCCTTTCCAGGAGCCCCGGAATGGTCCCGCTGGCCACGCTGGAGGCAACGATTATCGGGCACCGCTAATTCTTCAGGAGCAGGTATACGCTAACCATGGATCGCAGGAGGTGCAGATCGCCGCGGCAAGCAGCTGCCCCGCTCCCACAGTCTCCTACCCCTCGGGAGGAGCGCGCAGGGGGCTGCAGGAGAGGGGCCGAGATCCGACATCACCACCGCGGCGTTCGGAGCAAGGTGTTCTCAGGAGGTAGGCCCTCTACTGGGGAGGTGCCTCAGGGCCTGCCCCTGGCGGAGGACCCATGGTCGTCGGGGGAACCGCTGGCGACCGCTCTACCCCATCGTGCGGCGTCCTGGGTTCCGGTCGTTGCCGATGGCACTAGAGTGTGGCGCAAGGCGGGGCCCTCATCTGGCGATATGAAGCAAGGCCAGTACCTATGAAGAAGGCCCGGTGCCTGTGAAGCTCGCCACCCCGTGACACTCTCACGTAATAATGAGTGGGGCGGTACACGCCCCGGAGTCTTAGGGGTGCCGACCTCAGGCCCTGGGGCTCCCTCCCACGCCCAGTGGACAGCACTTAGCTCCGCGCTGGTGATAAGACGTCCAAGACTAGATTAGGTGCCGGACGCAGCCTTTTGTCTGCTTTTATTGCCTTTCCCTTTGACTGTAGCTTTTCCCCCGCTGGATTTAAGTTGGGTTTGAATTTGAGATTTGCGTGTGTTCGGGGAAGGGGTGCTTATTCTCGTTCGAGCCATTTCTCGCGTTCTGGTTACCGCTTCGCCACAGCTGCCTCCCCTCACGAGCCCCTCGCGAGTCGGGTCAGGCCTGGCCCGTGCGCAACCCGAACTGCCGCTGCTGCTCCCTCTTGGGAGGATTTTCGGGTGCCTGTGGAGGTTGTCCTGTTGGGAAAAGGCCCAGAGCCTGTGAAGCAAGGCGAGTGCCTGTGAAGCTATCGCGTTTTGGAAAAGGCCCAGAGCCTGTGAAACAAGGCGAGTGCCTGTGAAGCTATCACGTTTTGGAAAAGGCCCAGAGCCTTTGAAGCAAGGCGAGTGCCTGTGAAGCTATCGCGTTTTGGAAAAGGCCCAGAGCCTGTGAAGCAAGGCGAGTACCTGTGAAGCTATCGCATTTTGAAAAAGGCCCAGAGCCTGTGAAGCAAGGCGAGTGCCTATGAAGCTATCGCGTTTTGGAAAAGGCCCAGAGCCTGTGAAGCAAGGCGAGTGCCTGTGAAGCGATCGCGTTTAGGAAAAGGCCCAGAGCCCGTGAAGAAGGCAAATGCCTGTGAAGCCGTCGCATTGGGGAAAAGGCCCGGAGCTTGTGAAAAAGGCCAACGCCTGTGACGCTCCCCGCCGGTGACACTCTCATATCCTACGGATTCAACTAAAGAACACCCCAGACGTCACGCCCTCCCACAGGCTGCTTCGGGGCTTGCGCGAAACAAAGGTAAACCAGCCAACCACCAGGCGCGGGCGCTCGTGCAATATGACAACTACTAATACGATGAACACAGGTTTTACATGAGGGGCTTCCCCTCCCAAAATGCTCTCACAGCCATCAGGTCAAAAACCTGAGTTCTATTCATTTAGGGTAAAAAAGACAGGAGCGATACACATTCAGTCGGACCAATCCCCCAATGCGTCCTTGGAAGCACCTCCCGAGCCGTCGCTGACGTCGCCGAACTCGCGATCGCTGTCTGCGTCGCCACCAGCGGCGTCAGGGCCGTTCACCGCACCGCCCTCGTCAGCAGCCACGATCACGTCATCATCGTATGAAGCGAAGGCCCTGACAAGGGCGTCCATGTTGTCTTCCACCCAGTGCGCCAGGCCGCCTCGGACGGCCTGGGGAACTGGGGTGATGACGGCGTCAAAATCGAAGTGGGAATCCATGTTCAGGAGATGACTGAAGACACGGGAAAAGGCGCGCCCGAGCAGGGCGCGGCTCCTCTCTTCCACCAACCTGTCGGCCCTGGCTGACCGCGCCTCCAGCTGCGTCACCACGGCGGTGAAGAACTGAAGGTTGCCAGCATAGTTGGCTGTGTGCGGCTCGCCAACAGTCGCCTCACAGATGTTGCCCAAGGCTGCGCTAGCCCTCTCCCGGAGCATGGCAAGCATGGGGCCGTGCACATGCTCCAAGACCTGCCGCTGACATATCTCATCCGCGTTCTGGCACGCGACGCCCTCAGCCTCCTCCACCCGCTGGCGAAGTCGGAGCATCTCGGCCTGGGAGGCGGCTAACTCCCCTTGCGCTACCTCAAGGGCGGCTCGGGAGGCGTCGGCCAGCCGCGTTGCCTCCTCCCGCTTGGCCCTCAAGGCTGCGGTCCTCCCTTCAGCTTCGACCCGGATCAACTCCAGCCTCCCCTCGAACTCGCGCTCGAGGTCTTGGCGCGCCATCGCCACCCAACGTCCGACCTCCTCCAGGACACGAGCTTCCCGTGCGGCGACATCGTCCTCTGCCTGCGTCACCAAGCGCTCCCTCGTCTCCAGCCGCTCGTACTCACGGGTGCGTTCGGCGGCTTCCAGCATCAATGCTTCTTCACGCTTCTGGAGCTCAGCTGGGTCGCCGGAGGCCACCCGCATCGATGCAAGGGCCAACTCGCGCAGCTCCACTTTCTCCTCCAGTGAGTGGCACCGGGCCAGGAGCTCACGAGCCCCCTCCTCCGCCGCCTCTCGCCGTCGGTCAGCTCCTCGGGCCTCCTCGGCGGCCTGGGATCGGGCCACCCGAGAGGCCTCCAGCGACGCCTTCGCCTCTTCATCGTCAATATCACGCTGACGGCGCACGAGGGCGATGGCGGCCTCCAGCTCGCGCGTCCCTGCAGCCAGGTGCAGGCCCTCGGCCTCCAGGCGCGCGTCTTCGTCAGCAAGCTCCTCCCCAAGCAGGTTCACCGCGTCGGTCGCCCTTCGAAGGAACCCTTGGCGGTGAGTGCGGCGCTCCCGGGCGCACTCAAGCACGTCTTCCACACCATCATCTGCCCCAAGCAAGCGCCGGGGGCCACGAATCATCGTTCCTCCTCCGAGCAGGGGGCTGGGGACTAGCGCCCTCGCGATGGCCGGGCGCGCCGCACCAGAAGCCCAGCCTGGAGCCGGCCCGTCCCCAGATGAAGGGCGCAGGGGGCGCCTCAACCAGTCGCAGTCCACGACCAGATGAGAAGCCCACGGCAGGCTGGCTATTCCCCGAGAGGGCCCGCGAAGGAAAATTGGGGGGAATGAAGGGCCGCGGTGCACCTCGGGATGGTCCACCCCTTCAGTCGCCCTCACCACAAGGGTAGAGCTGCTCGGAGCACTTGAGGACGGTAGAGGGGGCGAAGCCAAAGGAGGAGGCACCTCAGCTACTTCCGCGAGCTCGACCGAAAGGGGCCTGCGGAGCAAGGATCAGTGAAAGCAACAAGAGGATCAGGAGCCAGAAAGGGAGAAGACTTACTCGTCAGTGGCGAAGTACTTCCTGCGCTTCAGCACACGACAAGGGAAGTCATCACCCAGGGCCTCCCTTTTCCTCCGGAGGGCCTCAAAGTCCACGTGGAAGCGGCCCAAGAGAAGAGCACAAGGATCAACCCGCGATGAAGACGGAGCATCGGAGCGATCCGCGTCAGGGGCACCTGCCTGGCGCGTGCCGCCCATCACCTCGCCAGAAGACGCGGCTGGGGCCTCCGAGGCCTCAGCCCCAGGCGTTGGGAGCGGCTGCTTGCCACCCTCAGCCTCAGCGGCACGGGTCCGAGGAGCTGTCCCCTCGAGAGCATCACCAGGCGCTGTCACCTCATCGGGAGCCCCCTCGCCCTCCGGCGCCTCCTGCCTCCCTGCTCCGCCACTTGAGGAGGAGTCGCCTTGGCCGATTGGAAGGGCAGTCACCACCACTGGATTCTCACGAGGTCCCTGGAGGCCGGCAGGGCGCAGCCCCCACTCATCAAAGACGGGCATCTGCTTCACGAAGTCAACCCTGCTCTGGCAGAGATACAGCAAGGCCCTTCCCAGTCTGACGCTGCCGGGGTTGGGGTCCCCGGCCAAGGTCAAGAGCGCCGACTTCAGCACCTCAGGAGCCAGGTCCTCTTCTTGGAGCCTCATGCTATCCTCGCGCCCATGGAAGGCCCACATCCGGCGAGAGTGGTGTTGAAGGGGAGCAACACGGCATAACAGAAACTCCTTCACCACCTTGGGTGCTGTCACGCCGAGCTTCCTCAGGAGCGCGAAGCGGTGCCAGACGAAGACGAGCCGGGGGCTCTCGAGCGTCTCCTGGCCCCAACCCGAATTGGGGACAGCAGGCGAGGTCGGCTCCGATAGCAGGGGGCTGGGCACCCCTGCGTCCACATACAGCCACCGCTCGCGGAACCCAACTGCGGGCAGGGGGAGCTTGAAGTCAATCCCAGAGGCCGCGGTCTCAGGCTCGGCAGCGAAGCTCACGCACGCCCAGCATTTGGTAGGGTCTACAAGATGCAGCAAGAAGAAGTGGTGCAGCAAGGCAACCGAAGGAGGGATGCCCACCATGGCTTCGCAAACAAAGGCAAAGACCGAAAGGAGGGTGATGGACTCAGGACTTAGATGCATCATGTGGATCTGATAATGGGAGAGCACATCATTGAAGAAATCAGAAAAGGGGGGAACTAGACCCGCCCACAGGGCGTCGGTAAAATATGGGACCTCGGTAGCTATCCTGTCGATGGAGAAGTGGGGCGCGGGCCAGGCCGTCGTCCTCCCGCACTCATTAAAGATGGTGGCCAGAGCCAAGCTGACCTTGCCCAGGCACTCTTGGTTGAGTATGGTTGACCGGCCGATGGTGGCATACAAGACGGAGGCATGGGTTTCTTCCCTCTCTCCTTCGTCGGAGCCATGGCGATGGGAAGGAGGGGGAAGATTCGAGATTGGATTGGAGGCAGAAGCTGGCGTTCGAAGGAAGGAAGAACAGGGGACGCTCGAGCAACAAGAAGGGGAGCGCCTGTGTGCAACTACAAGTCCGCCTAGCAGGGTGCAGAATAAGGGGGCGTGGGGGAACAGTGCCGCCCATGTCCCATCAACCGCCACGCGGCGCCCAAGGCCGCAGGCTGTTAGGGCCCGCGGCACTTCGCCTTTGCCCTTTCGCCTCTCAGCACGGCCATGTCCGGGCGCGCCTTGGGCCTGGGGGCTACTGTCGGTGTTCTGGGAACGGGGGTCCCCAGACTTGCCTGCCTGCGGCCTGCGGCGTGGCTCAAAGGGGGCCCAGCACGGCCCATCTTCATCAACACAAGACTCAAGACCCTTGCGAGGGGCCAAGCCTCGCGGGGCGGACGACACGGACCTTCCTCAGGCACGGCCTCGTCAGGCTGGCTCGTGAGGAGGCGGAGAGATCAAGGCGGGGTACCTCGCGAGGTGCCCGTGACGCAAGCCATGACGACTCAGGGCGCCAGGCAGGTGCCAGCCCACGCAGCGTCCTCCTTTCCGCTTTGGTGCAAAGGGGGCAAGCGCAGCCGCGGAGTACCGAGGCATCAGGCAAAGGTTGCCATTTTGGTGCAACGAGACCAAGACCAGGAGGACTACGAGAAGGAGGTCACCGTGGAGCCCAAGACGGCGTCATCACCAGAGCTTTGCGCAGGCGAAGACTGCTTTTGTCAGGATAGTTGATACTTCCTGTCCCCCTTCAAATTAGCCCGCCATTGTTGGCTCCTCTTCCCGCTCGATATTTGGGAAGAGGACCAGGGCCTCTATAAATAGGACCAGCCACCCACATAGCAAGAGGCCGGCAAGTAAGAGTAAGGCAGTGAGTGAGAGAGATTGAGAGAGAGAGAGAGAGAAAGAGAAAGGTGGCTGAACTCCTCCCAACAGTTCATCGCCCCAGCCAAGAACAGACCCTCACGAGGCTGTTCTTCCTTGTATCGTTCATCATCATCAGCCCCAAGAGGCAATCCACCCACCACACACTAGAGTAGGGTATGTCGGTGTTCTGGGAACGGGGGTCCCCAGACTTGCCTGCCTGCGGCCTGCGGCGTGGCTCAAATGGGGGCCCATCGCAGCCCATCTTCATCAACACAAGACTCAAGACCCTCGTGAGGGGCCAAGCCTCACGGGGCGGACGACACGGCGCATCCTCAGGCGCAGCCTCATCAGGCTGGCTCGCGACGAGGCGGAGATATCAAGGCAGGGTACCTCGCGAGGTACCCATGACGTAAGCCATGAGGACTCAGGGTGCCAGGAGGGTGCCAGCGTGCAGCGTCCTTCTTTCCTCTTTGGTGCAAAGGGGGCAAGCGCAGCCGCAGAGTACCGAGGCATCAGCCAAAGGTTGCCATTTCAGTGCAACGAGACCAAGACCAGGAGGACTACGAGACGGAGGTCACCATGGAGCCCAGCACAGCGTCATCACCAGAGCCTTTGGCAGGCGAAGACTGCTTTTGTCAGGATAAGTGTACTCGCTGTCCCCCTTAAAATTAGCCCGCCATTGTTGGCTCCCTTCCCGCTCAATAATTGGGAAGAGGACCAGGGCCTCTATAAATAGTACCAGCCACCCACATGGCAAGGGGTTGGCTGGTTCGTCCGGTTCGCAAGTAAAGCGAGAGAGAGAGAGAGAAAGGTGACTGAACTCCTCCTAGCAGTTCGTCACCCCAGCCAAGAACAGACCCTCGTGAGGTGGTTCTTCCTTGTATTGTTCATCATCACCAGCCCCAGGAGGCAATCCACCAACCACACACTGGAGTAGGGTATTACACCACAACGGTGGCCCGAACCAGTATAAATCTTGTGTTCCTTGTGCAGTTCTTTTAGTAGTTTAGATCCTTGCGAGACAGAGGGGTAGAAGGCGTGATCTCCGCGCGCACCCCAGTGTTCGGACCTTAAGGGTCTGCTGGAACCCGTGAATCCGACATTTTGGCGCGCTAGGTAGGGGTGCGCCGGAATTCGTCTTCCACCACTCCGCTCTCCCCCCACCGTCGCATCCATGTCTGACGCTCGTCGGGCCCGCGCCGAGCGCCGGGCCGCTATCGCTTCTCGCGTCGCCCAGACGGCCCCCGTCGGTGGGCGTCCTCGTCGTTCCCCGTTGCCCGCCGTCAACGCCGCCACCGGCCCGGCGGGGGGTGAGCACCAGGCATCGTCTCAGAAACCGTCCGTGCGGCAAGACGGCCGCACCGCTACTCCATCGCTCGCCCCAGCCGGCTCTTCGTCCCACGTGCTCCGTGCACCCTTGGAGGCTCGAGCTGCGCTCATCGCGGCAAACGAACTCCTGCGCTACCGCCCCATCAACGACATCTACGAGGAGTGGCTCGACCGCGTCGCTGAGCTCGTCCGCGCTGCAGGGGGCTCTCCTGCGCCGTCCGCTCCGCTGCGCCGCACTCCGCCCCGCGCGGGCAATGAAGCTCCGGGGGCGTGCCAGCCGCCTCCTCTCCAAGAAGACGCCATGACTCCAAGGCGCGTGGCCCCTGGGCGGAACCCGCTCCGCCAGGCGCCAGCGCAGCAAGAACGGAGCTGCCAAGAAGTCCCTCGCCCGCAGGGAGCTTCCCGGGCGCTCCGGCACGCCAAGACCCCGCTCTGCTCCTAGCTGCAGCGCGTGGGGACCCTCAAGATCGAGCTCTCCACCAGCCGAAGCCTTTCGTGGCCACCGTGGGCTGCCGCGCCTACACCACCGAGCTGCGCAGCGTCGCATGGCCCGACAAGTTCAAGCTGGACCTGCCTCCTCGCTACGACGGCACAACTGATCCCGCAGAGTTCCTCCAGCTCTATGAGTTGGGCATCGAGGCTGCCAGCGGGGACGAGAAGGTCATGGCGAACTGGTTCCCCATGGCGCTGAAGGAAGGAGCTCGCACCTGGCTCCTGAATCTGGCTCCAGGCACGATCTCCTCCTGGGACCAGATGCGCACCCGCTTCATCGCCAACTTTCAAGGTACACGCGACCGGCCACCCGCCGTGAGCGACATGCATCGCATCAAGCAACAACCTGGGGAGACCCTGCAAAAGTACATCCAGCGCTTCAACAGCGCGCACCTCAAGATCCCCAAGGTGTCCGAGGAAGCCATCATCTTGGCCTTCTCCGATGGCGTGCGCGACGTCAAGATGAAGGAGGAGCTGGCGATGGATGAAGACCTCTGCACCTCCCTGGAGCTGTGTACTTGGCCAACAAGTGCGCCAGGGCTGAGGAGGGACGTCTCTCCCTCCTCGAGCTGCCTGCCACGGACCAAGAAGAGAAGAAGCCCAAGGCCAAGGACGTGAAGCGCAAGGGGGCTGCCGTACTCGTAGCTGAACCAGACACCAAGCGGGGCAAGGATCTGCCCGACTCCTCCAGGGGCAGCCGGTACTGTGTGTACCACGACCTCCACACCCACAACACCAACGAATGTCAAGAACTCCGCGCCATGCGAGAAGGAAGGATCGGTCGTCGCCCTGACCATGCTGACCGGGGCTACGGCTGAGGAGGAGGAAGAAACCCAGGGCGCTGGGAAGATCACGGCCCGCGCCACGGGTGGCGCGACCAACCTCGCTAGGACCGCTGGCGGGACCTGCCTTGCGAGGGGGATTGGAGGGATCAGCCTCGTGAGGATCGCCCACATGGCAACGCAGGCCTACCTCCGCTGCCGCCTCAACCAAGGAGGAACGAAAACCGCCATCAAGACGAGGGAGCTGGAGGCTTCCAGGAGCCGCGCGCAATCGCCTGCATCCTGGGCAGGGCTCAAGCCCCAGCCTCTCAATGAATCTTTTGCCCGCGAAGTGAATGCAGTCCTCCCCAAGCTCGAAGCAAGGCGCCCCCTCAGGTGGTCGGTGTGCGCCATCACGTTCAGCTCAGCGGACCAGCTCATGTGCGCGGCCACGGCCGGAGTCCTCCCAATGCTTTGCTCCCCAGTCATCAGCAACATGCTGGTCACCAAGACCCTCATCGACGGAGGGGCAGGGCTCAACGTCCTGTCCGTGGAAACCTTCAACAACCTCCAAGTGCCATACGACCAGCTTCAGCCAACCAAGCCTTTCTCCGGAGTCACCGACGGTTCCACAGTCCCGATCGGGCAGGTCCGCCTCCCTGTCACCTTCGGGGCCCGCAGCAACTACCGCATCGAGCTCATCGACTTCGACGTCGCCCACATCCGCCTGCCGTACAACGCCATCCTCGGGTACCCAGCGCTGGCCAAGTTCATGGCCGTGACTCACCACGGCTACAACGTCCTCAAGATGCCAGGAAGTGGCGGCGTCATCACGGTGCCCTGTGAAGAGAAGGATGCAGTGTGTTCCCTGGAGCGAGCCTTTCAGGCCGCGTTGCTAGAAGACCCAGATCGCGGAAGCAGGAGGCTTCCTGAAACCACCCCCATGAAGAAGAAGACGTCGCCAGGCTCAGCCCCTCAGGAGGCAGGCCCCTCAGGGCCCGTGTCTGCCCGGGAGGACCCTCCTTCCATCGCATAGAAAAGCGCGCCCGGCGCCCTCCTCAGGCAGGGCTCGAGGGCCCTCACCTGGAGGGCCACCGACCTAGCAAGGGTCACGAGGGAGGCGCTTGGGCACCATGTGGAGGCGTGCTTCGAAGCACGTTTCCCTCGAGAAGGAGCCAAGCAAGGAAGGTCAGACCAGCAAGAGTTCGTTGATAAGGCCATTCAAGAACTACAGGAGTCAAGGATCATGAGAGGTTGCCGTCGTCCACCAGCTGTGGCCCCACATCTAGGCGAGGATGGTGGGCTGCACGTCTGCGTCGACATACCAGGGCTCAATCAGATCGCCACGACAGAGCGTCTCTGGCCCTCGCAAGTGGGGCGCTGCGGAGTTCCACCCCACAGCTATGTTCGCATGTCTTACGGCCTGCCGAGCATGGCTGTGGCGTACCAGCGCCTCATGAGGGGCATCATGGAGGCTCAGGAAGACAGGCATTCCGCGGCACTGGCGGAGACGAGGACAGCTCGCGAGGAGTCACCAGTGCCTCGGGAGCCTCCCGAGGCCCCGGGGCCTGGGGGCTCATGAGGATCGGCTTCCACAACCCACCGAGTCTGCTGCACCAACGCCACTTTGCCGACGACATCCTCAGGTGACATCTTCCAAGCCTCATTCCCAGCTGGGAGCGCCCTCCCAGGGTTGCATCACTCCCAGGCCGTGTGGGTCCGTCCCTGCGGCATGTATCTGCTTTTACCTTTCGGTCGTTAGTCTGCCTTGTTGGGGGCGCCCCTCGGGCTGCATCGTCCCCAAGCCGCTTGGGCTAGGCCCAGCGGCGTGTATCTCCCTCGCGTTTATTTCCAACTATGCATTCGCCTATCGCGCTTGATTACTTGATGCCCGTCCGCGGCATCCCTTCTTCTCCATGTCGACTACTTGCACGTTAAAGGGGGGGTGCCTGAGCATTGTGACACTCCAAAAATTTTAATTGGTTTTCATCAAAAACTTTGATGGATTTAAAAAAAAGAGGGCATTTAAAATTTCTTTTCCAAAAATCCTTCCTCTTAAAAACTCCCTTTTCTTTGGCAAGAATTTTATTTTTCTTCAAACTATGGTGTTTGATCTTTTGAAACTTCTTCTTTGTTGGTTCCCTCTCAAATTATTTTGGGAGTTTAATCTTTTTCTTTTAAAAAGAAACTCTATGAAAATTTGGGATTTTAATATCTTGGAAACCACCCCATGACTTTGTATTTTGCCCATATGGTAAAACCCCTCCAAAACCTCCCCTCCTCCTTGTAATCAACCTAAGTTCTCTGTCCCAACTCATCCAAGCAAGTTTTGGATTTTATTCTATTATTTTTCCTCTCAAATCATTTCTGCAAATTATTTGGAGCCTGAGAGATTTTCAAAGCAAGTACCCTTTTGCATTTGAGTTTTGACCTCAAATCAACTCTCCTGGATAGTCCTTTGTACCCACAACCCAGAACCATCTTGATCCACTCCTCCTATTTTCAAATTTTTCAAAATTCAGTCTCTGCAAGTTTGGACCAGATTTGCCAAATTTGGTAAAATTCATATCTACACTTCTCCAAAAATTCCACCAAAATTCAGGCAGCCTACTGGAGCAATGAGTAGCCACTCCACAAAAAATCAGCTCAAGGAAAAATCCCTACATGCCTAGATCATTCTGTCGAACACTTGGCGTGCACTGTTACTGTTCATATTCAGAAAAATTCAGAGTTCAGTGTCGTTTTCGTTCGTCAGTTTCAATCACGCGTTGACAGTGCCCTTGGCACGTTCCTCGCCGCCTCTTCCTCCTGTCTGGAGCACCACACGCGCGCTTGGCGCCTTCCCGGCGTCGGCGGCGCCCGGGCCCGCCTGCGCCGGCGTGTCTTGCGGCGGCCGAACCCCCGTAACGGCCGACAAGTAGAAGAACGGCGGCATAACTCCGTTCCGCGCCGCCCTTTACTCCCTGGCTCTACGCGTGGCTCATGCATGCCAGCGCACGCCCGTGGCACCGTCGCCATGGCCCGGCAAGCACGGAACGTGCTCCCTGCCGCCGACGGGCCCGCGCCGCCCCGTTCTGTCGAGCTCGCCCTAAGCACCAAATCCCAGCCCGATTAGCACCTAAATGGAGCCAGTGGACCTCCACGATGACGCCCAACTCCCTAATCTCCCCCGACCAAGCTCTGCGCCGCCGTAACTTTCACCGGAGATCCCCGTTCACGGCCACCACCTCGGACCGCCTATAAAAAGGGCTCCCGAGCTCACCCTCGAGCACGCACCACCCCTGCACGTCACCAACGCCCCGCCAGGCCACTAGGAGGACCTCGAGGAGGTCTCCTCCCCCAACTCCGGCCGCTCCGATCCGCCTCGGCCTCCACCTCGATTCGCTCCGGTGAGGCCGTCTCCGGCGCCCAAACCCCGTCAGTTACTCCCTCTAGCTACCAAAAGCCTAACCCCCTCCTCAATTTGATCTCTGCAGCTCTCTCCGACGAGGCCCTCGGTCACCCGAACCACCGTCCGCCGGAGCAAGGCACGCCGTCGACGTGGTACTCGCCGGCGACCACCACCACCACCAACCGACGTGGAAAGGTGCCCTGAACATGGAGGTACCCTCCGATCCCCCTGCCTCGCCGTGGATCGCCACCGGCGACCACCGCGGCTCTCGGGCACCGGCGAAACCTGCCGCCTCGTTTGAACATTCAAACCTGACGGGCGGGACCCGCCGTCAGCCTCTCTGTCCTCTCTAAGCGAAGCGTTTTCTGAAAACGCCTTCTGCCAAATACGATTTCCCTCTGGGCTGGCGTAGTTGCTACTGAAACGTTTTCTGTTTTTATAAGCTAGCCCCTGGAAACTTTCTGTTTCATTACAGATGAGTCCCTGGACAAAAACCTTTATAACTTTTAAACAGAATAGTATTTTTGATTGATTCTTTTTCTGTCCTCTTTAAAATTCTGTCTAGTTTTTTATCAGATTTATTTGAAAAATATTTGGAATACTTTTTGTGCACCTCGTGGTATTTACGATAGCGCATATATTTTCTTTATACCATAGATACCGAAGGAGGTGACGGAACCGCAAGCTTCACCGAGCTAGGCTCCGACTACTCCAAACCAGGCAAGCATGTTTGAACTTTTGATATGATGAGTGTCTTGGCATGTTTTGCATTTAGTTAGTCTCATGGCATATTGATGAGCATACCGATGAACGTTATTTCCATGCATTGTTGAGGTTAGTGAGTTCGATGATCCATAAGTGGATGGATGTGAGTATGAATGGCCATGTGTTGGCATGAGGATGGGTAAGATGGCAGTGTTGTAGCATGCCAGTCTTATGCCAGGCTATATGACTACAGTGTCAAACCGTATCGGTCCAGTTCCTCCCATTTCCTTCCCTGTACTACCACATGTTTTCCGCAAGGAATATGGCTTAGTAAGTTGCAAACCGCTTTCCTGGTACACACCAAAAGGAGAGGCCGTGATGATGGTTCCATGGCCCTGGATTAAAGCCAGTCATCTGGTCAGGGGGCATGGGTGTTTCCGGTTGGGACCGAGAGGGGGGCACCCCTTAGAGCGCGCGTATATAAATTTGATCCCATGCTATTCGAGATTGTGATCTCCCCGTCTCAAAAGTTTTTCTTGGACGATGTCTAGGGTGATTCCTAGCATCGAGAGGTAGGATGGGTGTGTACTGGTTAGCTGTGTTTTCTTCCGAAATACCGTAAACGGAACTAGTCCTTCGTGACTACGGAAATCCGTTGGCTGTGGGAAATTTTTGTACAACCTCTGCAGAGTCATATATTCCTTGAATCATCTATTCTATGTCCAAGTTCAGTATCATCTTGTCCTGACAAGTTCCAGTTTTGATGACAGAGACTCCGGTGAATCGCATGAGTGCTAAGTCCGGCTAAATGATTATTCCTGTGGATGGACTAACCCGTTTATTATCATGAAATGAATATTTATTATGACATTATTTCCTTGTGAATAAAAGCCCTTTCTGTGATGTCGCTCAGACGTCCGACTGTGGCATTTCTTTTAAAGCCCTTTCTGCGATGTCGCTCAGACGTCCGACTGTGGCATTTCTTTTAAGCCCTTTCTGCGATGTCGCTCAGACGTCCGACTGTGGCATTTCTTTTAAAGCCCTTTCTGCGATGTCGCTCAGACGTCCGACTGTGGCATTTCTTTTAAGCCCTTTCTGCGATGTCGCTCAGACGTCCGACTGTGGCATTTCTTTTAAAGCCCTTTCTGCGATGTCGCTCAGACGTCCGACTGTGGCATTTCTTTTAAGCCCTTTCTGCGATGTCGCTCAGACGTCCGACTGTGGCATTTCTTTTAAAGCCCTTTCTGCGATGTCGCTCAGACGTCCGACTGTGGCATTTTTTCTAAAGCCCTTTATGTGATGTCGCTCAGACGTCCGACTGTGGCATTTCTTTTAAAGCCCTTTCTGCGATGTCGCACAGACGTCCGACTGTGGCATCATTTCCTTATATTTATTTGTTCACATTTCGAGGCGTCGCTTCAGACACCCGATCGGTTTTCATTTATGTTTTGTTGGGACTTCAGGCGGACGACCGCTGTTTCCCTTTTACTTACTTCGTTATGCTAATTTTTGAATATACATTGGTGAATTAATGGTGACGCATTCAGGCATGCATTTGTTATATCTTACGTCCGAACTGTCTTGCGAGTACTTTCAAAGTACTCACTGGCTTGTTGATTTGGCCAGATGCTGACGAAGGCGATCTCATGGATGAAGAGTTCGATAGCGAGTCCGACGCCTAGAGGAACCCCAGTCAGTCTCGTGCGACCCTGGATTTGGTCACTGTATTATATCCGCTTCCGCTACCAAATAAATTCATCGAGCCTCACCTCGACGCTCGATGGCTGAGACAAGCTCGAGGGCCGGGACCCGAGGACGTAGAGTACCGGCATCTAACCAAATTTTGCAGGGACACATCTCAAGATACGGCCCAGTGCCAGGCGCAACCCGCCTAGAGGTAGGGCCTCGTGAGTCCCGCGCTGGCTCACGGGTGCCCAGATACACCTCACCTAGCCCTACCGTGCCGGCCACGTGTCAGGGCGGGGCTGTACATGCCCCGGGGGCTCCTCCCGGAGGGGAGCCCCCTCCCACGTACCAGTGGAAGCACCATGCTCCGCGCTGGCTGAGGACACTGCCGAGGAGCGGCTATGCCCATACACATACAGAAGCGCTATGCTCCGCGCTGGTGATAAACAACTGAGGGTGGCCTCCAGGCCGCATTAACCTCAGGGAGCCCAGAGCTCATGGGCTGGCCTCATCGCAACGCCTCCCCTCGGGAGTGGCGTGCGAGGGGGCTAGGCACAGGGGCTATGACTGGGTCACGCCCAGACGTACGCCGCCCAGCCAGGCCCCTCGGGCCTGATTCGTCGCGCGTCTCTCCCCGACCAGAGCCAAGGTATGAAGGCCATTTGCGCGTCAAGGGGTACCCCTGAGCATCGCGACTCAGGGGCCTAACTGGTCCCGTAGCCCCTCACTCCTTGGTTCCGAAAGGCTATGCTGGGTGAGGTACACGCGGGGCCGGGCTCTGCAAACGTAGAACGGTAGCCTCGCTTGTAGTTCACCTCATCACCCGCTGTCTGCGCGTCAAGGGGGACTCCTGAGCATCGCGACTCAGGAGCCTAACTGGCTCCGTAGCCCCTCACTCCTTAGTTCCGAAAGGCTATGCTGGGTGAGGTACGTGCGGAGTCAGGCTCTGCAGACGTAGAACGGAAGATACACCTACATCACGCCTCCCTACTTGTTGTTCGCGCGCCAAGGGGGACTCCTGAGCATCGCGACTCAGGAGCCTAACTTGCCACGTGGCCCCTCACTCCTTTGGTCCCGTCCTGGTTTCCGGTCGGGGCTAATGCTGGGTGAGGCATGCGCGGGGCCGGGCTCTGCCGGCGTAGAACACAGGCAAGTTGGGAAGAAAAGCATAAAATTCAAGGAATTTAAAAGCAAATATTACAACCCATACTGTTGTCTTAGTGCCAAACGTAAGTTTAAATGCCTCCCCGAGGCGTGGTGCATGTGCAGGAATTGAAAGAAGAACAGGGATGGAACGGAGTCACTCGTCAGCGGTGAAGCTGTGTGGAGTGGCTTCGCCTCATGGAGCAGCAGGGCCGGCAGCGCCTTGCTTTGGCCTGGTGCTGAAGGCTCGGAACTTCCCCAGCAGCGCCTCCGCGCGCCCCTTCACGGCTTCGACAGCGGCGGCAGCACCCTCGCCGCTCACCGGTTCCAGCAGGCCATCGAGGTTGGCGTTGGGATCGCGAAGGTAGATGTGGGCGAAGACCTGCGTCAGCGCAGCAGAAGACAGGACGCGCGCCTCGGCCTCGGCCGTAGGGCCGATGCCAAGGGCGACATCCCCAAGGGCCTTAACCAGGAAAGGAAGCAACTTGGCGGGGCCGTCCCCGTCACCGGCTAGCGGGCTGTCCAGGCCGCTCTCGTAAAGCGTCTTCAGCGAAGCGCGGGCATCCTTCTCCATGTCCGCGAAGGCCACACGATCCTCGGCGAGGACCCGAGCCTTGGCGTCCAGCTCGGCCTTCGTCACCTCCAACTCCTTCTTCAGCACACCTGAGCGGTCGCGGCGCTTCTTGAGCTTGGCCTCCCGGTCCTCGAGCGCTGCCTTGCGAGCCTTCATGCTTTCTTCTTGTTCCTGGCAAAGACGAACCTCCTCCGCGAGCTGGCCCCACAGGCCTTGCAGCTCGTCCTCCAGCGCCTTGCAACGACCGCGGACTTCAACCACCTCTCCCAGGGCCGCGTCTCGGGCAGCCTTCGCCTCGAGGACGGCCCGCCTCTCCTCGTCACAGGCCATCGAGGCCTGAACCAACGCCGCTCGGATCGAAGCATCAGAGCGAATCCACCCCGAAGCCCGTTCCAGGCGCCCGGCCACCAGGCGAGGGTCGGCGCCGAGAAGATCCTGCCGCAGCCGGTCCAGTCCAGCAACGGCATGCTCCAGGATGGAAGAAGAAGGCGGAGAAACATCGGTGCGCTCCAAGACAACAGGAGGAGTTGGGGAAGCAACGGTCGATGGAACGGGAGGAGAAGGTAGCGGCGGCGAGGCCGCCGTGTCCCGAGGCGGAGTCTGCTGTGCCTCCGCAGCCGTAGCAGCGGCGCCAGACGAGGGCACCTCAGGAATCACTTGGGCCATGGGGGCTGAGCTCGCCCCCGCCAGCATGGCCAGGCCTCCTGAGGGCGACCAGGCAGGAGAAGCCCGCGCGCCGCGGTCACCCCCCTCCACAGGCGGAGACGCTGCCGCGGATGGAGCCTCAGGAGCTTCCTTCGGCCTCTTCGCCATGGGCGCCAGCCTATTCAAGAGAAGCAATCATCAAGCCTCGTCGGCGGAATGAGAAACAAAAGAACAGGGATCAAGCGCTTACGGGTCATCGCCGGTGAGCTCGGGCAGCCTCCGGCCCAACTTGAAGCCTAACAGCCAGCTGGAAGGGTCGACCTTGGAAGCAGAAGGCGCGTCTGCGGACTGCCTCGGGGTAGGGGCAGACCCGCGGGAGATCAGCCCGGTCCTGTCCTTCTTCGGGATCGAGGGCGAGCTCCCACTACCCGGCGCGTCATCGTCATCATCATCATCATCATCGCTCGGCGAAAGGCGGAGGGTACGAGGCGAGCGCCGATGGAGGGGAGCCCTCGACTCTCCATCGGTCGCCCCAGAGTCGGGCCCCTCTCCCCGCTCCTCTTCGTCCTCCTCCTCGCTGGAGTCGCCGGAGGGCACGTCCACCGGTCCTTCGGAAGCCGCCACGGGCAAGAGCCCGTCCCCCTTAAAAACGGGCATGGACTCCACCACCTGCTTCCAGTCATCGCGAAGGAACAAGGGCTTGGGAGCGCCCTTCAACCTTGCCACCTCGCCCCTGACCAGAGATTGAAGAACCGCGGTCACATCCTCTTCGTCCACAGCCTCGGGGCTCGAATAAGGCCTCCACATTGGAGGAGAGTACCGCCGGAGTGGTGCCAGCTGGTGCTCCAGGAACTCCTTCAGCAGCGACGCACCGGTCAACTTCGCCGTGCCGACCGGCCTCAGGTCCGCGTCCATCTTCTCCAGCACCAGTTTCGCGCGGGGGTATGTGAGCTCCGCTCGGCACCAGTAACTGGAGCTCGCGGGCTGCTCCGCGGGCAAGATCAGCCGTGGGTGGATGCGCCCGGCATCTACCAAGACCCACTTGCTCCTGAAGCCCTCAACCCTCTTCCCGGGATTCGAGATGGTAATGGTGCTGCCATACGCGACGAAGCCCGCGCACGCGGAAGGAGAACTGCCGGAGATTCGGAGGAAGAAGTAGCGGCGCAGCAAGGCCACTAAGGGCTGCACCCCTACGTGGGCCTCATAGTAGTAAGCAAAGATCGCCAGGAGAAGAACGGAGTTGGGGTGGAGATGCAGAGCCTGCAAGTTGTAATGGCGGAGGACAAAGAAGAACTCGGAGAAGGGAGACACCAAGCCCGCGGCAACGGAGCTTACAAAGAGAGGATAAAAGGTGCTCCCTCGGCCCTCAGGGGTGGCGGAACCGACCTTAAACACCTCCGTCCCGTCGATGCCCTGCGCCGCCGCCATCCGGCGCAGCCGGGCAAGGCTAGCCTTGGACACATTCGGCGGGTCCAGAGCAGTAGAGTACCAAGCTTCGGCCGGAGGCTGGCGAGGTGCCATGGCTTCCTAGGTCGCGCAGCCAGAGTAGATCTGGAAGTTTGGAGGAAGAAAGGGGAGGCGCAACAAAGGGGATCTGAGCGGCAACCGGAGAAAGCAAAGGCAAAGTCTGGGCAGATGTCGCTCCTTTATCAACCTGCGCGGTTGCTGAAACACCCACGTCCAATCAACCGCCACGCGGCGCCCAAGGCCACAGGCTGTTAGGGCCCGCGACGCTTCGCCCTTGCCCTTTCGCCTCTCGGCACGGCCAAGTTCGTGCGCGCCTTGGGCCCGGGGGCTACTGTCAGCGTTCTGGGAACGGGGGTCCCCAGACTTGCCTGCCTGCAGCCTGCGGCGTGGCTCAAATGGGGGCCCAGCGCAGCCCATCTTCATCAACACAAGACTCAAGACCCTCGCGAGGGGCCAAGCCTCGCGGGGCGGACGACACGGCGCATCCTCAGGCGCAGCCTCATTAGGCTGGCTCGCGAGGAGGCGGAGATATCAAGGCAGGGTACCTCACGAGGTGCCCATGACGTAAGCCATGATGACTCAGGGTGCCAGGCGGGTGCCAGCGCACGCAACGTCCTTCTTTCCTCTTTGGTGCAAAGGGGGCAAGCGCAGCCACGGAGTACCAAGGCATCAGGCAAAGGTTGCCATTTCAGTGCAACGAGACCAAGACCAGGAGGACTACGAGACGGAGGTCACCATGGAGCCCAGCACGGCGTCATCACTAGAGCCTTTGGCAGGCGAAGACTGCTTTTGTCAGGATAAGTGTACTCGCTGTCCCCCTTCAAATTAGCCCGCCATTGTTGGCTCCCTTCCCGCTCAATATTTGGGAAGAGGACCAGGGCCTCTATAAATAGGACCAGCCACCCACATGGCAAGGGGTTGGCTGGTTCGTCCGGTTCGCAAGTAAAGCGAGAGAGAGAGAGAGAGAGAGAGAGAGAGAGAGAGAGAGAAAGGTGACTGAACTCCTCCTAGCAGTTCGTCACCCCAGCCAAGAACAGACCCTCGCGAGGCGGTTCTTCCTTGTATTGTTCATCATCACCAGCCCCAGGAGGCAATCCACCAACCACACACTGGAGTAGGGTATTACACCACAACGGTGGCCCGAACCAATATAAATCTTGTGTTCCTTGTGCAGTTCTTTTAGTAGTTTAGATCCTTGCGAGACGGAGGGGTAGAAGGCGTGATCTCGGCGCGCACCCCAGTGTTCAAACCTTAAGGGTCTGCCGGAACCCGGGAATCCGACAGGCTATTACACCACAACGGTTGCCCGAACCAGTATAAACCTAGTGTCTCTTGTGCAGTTCTCTCAGTAGTCTAGATCTTTGCGAGACGGAGAGGTAGAAGGCGTAATCTCCGCGCGCACCCAGAGTTCGAACCTTGAGGGTCTGCCGGAAGCCGAAATCCGACATGCTTAGAGCTTGTGTTATCTCATTTGGTATGGATTGGGAGAAGTGCCTTCCCTTCGCCGAGTTTGCTTATAACAATAGCTACCAATCCAGCCTCAAGAAAGCTCCTTTTGAGGTTCTGTATGGATGAAGATGTCGAACACCTTTGAACTGGTCAGAAACCGGTGAAAGACAATTCTTTGGACCGGATATGATCCAGGAGGCAGAAGAGCAAGTTCGCATCATTCGTGAGAATTTGAAAACAGCCCAATCTCGTCAAAAGAGCCAGTGTGACTATCGTCATAAGGAAGTGGTTTATGAAGTTGGCGACAAGGCTTACCTTCGGGTTACCCCTTTGAAGGGTACCCATCGATTTGGTATCAGGGGCAAGTTGGCTCCTCGTTACATTGGTCCTTTTCACATTCTCGCTAAACGAGGAGAGGTTGCCTACCAGTTGGAACTACCCCCACATCTTTCTCGAGTACATGATGTCTTCCACGTCTCTCAACTCAGGTGTTGCTTCTCGGATCCCATCCGTGGAGTGGACCACAAAACGCTTGATCTCCAAGATAACCTCACATATCGAGAGTACCCTGTTCGCATTCTTGATCAAGCAGAGCGTGTCACTCGACATCAGAACATCAAGTTTCTCAAGGTTCAGTGGTCTCATCATTCCGAGAGAGAAGCTACCTGGGAGCGTGAAGATCGTCTTCGACTTGAGTACCCCGCTTTCTTTCCGCCAACCCCTAAATCTCGGGACGAGATTTCTTCGAGTGGGGGCGAGTTGTCACATCCCTAGTTCTGGTATGACCTAGACCAACTAGCCATTTGTGCATCATGTTTAAATTCCATTTAAATTTGAAATGGGGATTTGTGAAACCCTGAGAATCATTTCTGGAAATAATCCAGATAAAAATTTCTCCAAAAAGGTCCAAGAAAATATTCATGTTACTCTCCGAAAATATTGGCCAGAGGTAAAAATCAAACCAATATTTTAAGGAACTCATAAATATTTATTTTGGACTTTTGGAGTTAATCCAGTAATTATTTGTGTTGGATAAATA
Organism: Triticum urartu; assembly: GCF_003073215.2. Lineage (NCBI taxonomy): Eukaryota > Viridiplantae > Streptophyta > Magnoliopsida > Poales > Poaceae > Triticum > Triticum urartu. Next base: position 466,835,150 of record NC_053026.1, on the reverse strand, counting down.
TTTTTATATATATGAAATATTGTACAATAATTCTGAATTTTGGTGAGGGGCTTTGGAATAATCCTTTAGGCCCCTGCAAACATTGTCAGAAGAAAATTAATTGATTTAGTATTTTTATTAATTTAAATCAAAGGTCAGAAATTAGAAAATAAAACTAATAAAGGAAAAACCCTTACCTGGGCCTCCTACCTGGTAGCCCAGCGGCCCAGCAGGCCAGCCCAGCCAGCTGGCCGACGCCAGTCGTCGCCTACCTCCTACGAGGAGGACGGCGCGTGCGATCACGCGCCGGCCACCTCGTGCTTCCCCGCTCGCTGCTGGAGGCCCACGACGACGCCACGCATCCCCCTCTGCCCTCTCTCACTCCCTCGAGCTCTCTCCTCTCCCCTGGTGCTCCCTCTCCCGTTTGCCCGAGCGCTGCCGTCGCCGCCGCTCGCCATAGCCGTGCCCCCTGTGCTCCCCGCGCATCGCTGCTGTGTCCTAGAGCTCCGCTCTGTCGCCTTCTTCGTCTTCGTCAAGCCGTGCAGCTGGGGACGCCCTACCTCGACCTCGTTGCCGCCGTTTTCCACCGCGAGCGCCCGAGATCGCCGGCGCTCGTACGTCATCGTCTGGCCTTCCCCGAGCCCGCTTCGACGACCTCTGCGACCGCTGTGAGCTCCATCATCGTTTGCCCCTCTTCCCCTTGCCTCTCGATCACCGCAGCCGCCGTTTCGACCGAAGCCGTAGCACCTCACCGCCGGCCATGGCGCCACCGTGGCCAGGGGCCAGGCCAGCCGCACCCGCGCGCGTCACCGTGCTCCTGGTGACGCCAGGAGGCCGTAGACCCTCTCCGCTTGCCTCCCCATGCTCCGCAGCCCTCGCCCGCACTTGGCCGTGCTCCGGCCGCCGCCGCGAGCCTCCCTCCGGCAAGCTCCGACCGCCCCTCCTCCTCCTATCTACCCCACTAGATGTGGGAGAGCACGGGCTACGCCCCGGTGCTCTCCGCCGTCCTTTTGGTCACCGGAACGGTGATCCCAAGCCCCTCCACCGCGTTCGGCCTCGCCGGTGGCTAAACGACGATGGGGTTGACCGGTCTAGCCCCCCTCAATTGACCTGGGATTTGACTACCCAGGGTCAATGACAGGTGGGGCCCGGCCCTGCTAATGTTTCTGTCAGGATTAGTTTAATATCTAATTAACACTGTTAACTAACTATGACACTGATGTGTGGACCCCACATGTCAGGTTTGACCCGGTCAGCCACGTTGACTCGCTGACATAGTGATGATGTCATGCTGATGCAGTTATTCATTTTCTGGTATTAAAATAAATCAGGAAATTCCAGAAAATATTCAAAACTTCAAAAATTCATAGAAATTCAACTGTAGCTCAGATTGAAATAATTTATAAATGAAAAATTATCAGAAAAATTCAATCTATCCATCTGTACCATTTTCATGCATGACAAACCATCTATACATGCTGTATATATGAAAACACACTTATGGCATATTTAAGAGCTTAATTTGGAGTTGTATTTGAACCCTTGGTTCAAATGGACTTCAACCAAATAAATGCTAGATGCATTAACTCAAATAACATCGCATCTTCATGCCATCTTCATGCATCATATTATTGCATATGATTGTGTATTGATTGCCGACACCGTTCCTTCTCGATAGGTCCTGCTCTGGAGATCGATCCAGAGTACCTGTCTGAGGAGCAGTGCCCCCTTGTTGATCTACCAGGCAAGCAAACCCCCTTGTTCATTCCGATACAATCCCACTCTCTCGCTCCTTCTCTCTTTTATTGCATTAGGGCAACAACGATTCAACTGCTACTTTATGTTGCGGTAGTTGAACCCATTCCTCTACATGACCTGTCATTGCCACAGTAAATAGTTGAAACCCACTAGCATGTGTAGGAGTTGATTGAGCCATGTTTTGTTCCTACCATGCTTTGCCTGCTATTGCTTAGAGTATGTCCGGTCTGATTCATCGGGAATGAATTGGAGTGTTATGATATGTTCTGGTGCTGAGAGTTAAGCGTGTGAACACGATTTGGTAAAGGTAGCGGTGAGAGGCCATGTAGGAGTACATGGTGGGTTGTCTCATTGGGACCGTCCTTAAGAACTGAGTTCTGTGCAAGTTGTCCAATGACTAGCTACTACCACACATTGGGCTCCGGGCGCTCCAAGCTCTCTCAACTTATTTAACGCCTTGAACTCTGTCCAGGAGTTGCAAATAGTTTCTGGTGTTTGTAGGTAGTGCTATTTTTCTACCGAGTGGCACCCGGTAGGGTGGGCTCGGAACAGACTAGCCACAAGTGGCACGGTGTACCAAGTGGCACCCAGATGGTGGGCTTGGGAACCCTGCTCACATCATTTGGGGCCGCGAGCGACACCCCGGCCGGATCTCCTTGCGGGTAGAACCCAAATAGGCGATAAACCTGGACAAGAGTCTTGCGTGGTTAGTCAGGTCGTGGCCGACACCCTCGCCAGGCTTCCGCTTGAAGGTTGCCGAGATACATGACGTGTATATGGTGATAAGTGGTGAGAGCGTGTGTGATGAAGTACACCCCTACAGGGTTATCATGATCTATTCGAATAGCCGTGTCCTCGGTTATGGACTTCTTGGATGCTTACGTGGTACATAGACAACTTAAAGTGGATACTCTAAAATGCTCAAGACAAGTGTGAGTGCTATGGATGGCCTTCTCGTAGGAGAGACAGGGATGAATCCATAGTAGTGTGTTGATGTGGTGATTAGTGGACTCGTGTGCGCTGCCTCGTCTCAAATAAGTTTCTCATTGCCGTAGAACAGGATAGCCACTGAGTCAAAGCTGGCTTGCTGCAACTAAACCCCACATTACCTTTTTGATACAAATGCATGTATGATAGGATCTGATGTAAGTCTTGCTGAGTACCTTTGTACTCACGTTTGCTTTATTTATGTTTTGCAGATGAGACATCTGTCTCACTAGTAGTACCGCTTGGACTTCCTTGTAGGGACTTGTGGATAGTCAGGCTTCTCGACCTTTTTCTTTTGTAGTTGTCTGTACTCAGACATGTAATGCTTCCGTTGCTTGTATGCTCTGAATGATGGGTCATGTGACCCCTGTTTGTATTTATGCTATGTGGCTCTTCTGAGCCTTTATCTATATGAGTTACGTTATGTTGTGATGCCATGTTGTACATCACATACTTGCATGTTATGCGTACGTGTGACGTGTATTGCTATGTGTGGGATCCGACAATCTAGTTGTTTGTCCTTGGCAGCCTCTCTTATGGGGAAATATAGTCTAGTGCTTCCTTGAGCCGTAGTAGTCCGCTACAGCCCGGTTCACCAGAGTCCTGCTAGCCCAGCACTACTGCTTAGAACACTTGACTGGCCGGCATGTGTTCCACTTCGTTCCTATGTCTGTCCCTTCGGGAAATGTCATGCGGTGACTTCCAGAGTCCTGTTAGCCCAGTGCTATAGCCCGGATTCATACGCTGTTGACCGACATGCTTGATGTGATTCATGTTTGCCTGTCTCCATAGGTCTGTGCCGCTTTGGGTTCACGACTAGCCATGTCGGCCCGGGTTCTCTGTCATATGGATGCTAGCGACACTATCATATACGTGAGCCAAAAGGCGCAAACGGTCCCGGGCCATGGTAAGGCGACACCCATGGGGATACCGTGTGTGAGGCCGCAAAGTGATATGAGGTGTTACATGCTAGATCGGTGTGACTTAGAATCGGGGTCCCGACAGTATCCTATGAAGACGCACTTATCCGATTTGGGTTCGAGCTTATCAGGCTAAAGCTTTTTCACATAAGCATCGCAACCCCAAACTTTAATAAACGACAACTTAGGTTTCTTGCCAAACCATAGTTCATACAGTGTCATCTCAATGGATTTAGATGATGTCGTATTTAACGTGAATGCAGCTGCCTCTGATGCATAACCCCAAAACGATAGTGGTAAATCGGTACGAGACATCATAGATCGCACCATATCCAATAAAGTATGGTTACGATGTTCGGACACACCATTACGCTGTGGTGTTCCGGGTGGCGTGAGTTGTGAAACTATTTCACATTGTTTTAAATGAAGGCCAAACTCGTAACTCAAATATTCGCCTTCGTGGTCAGATCATAGAAACTTTATTTTCTTGTTACGATGATTTTCCACTTCATTCTGAAATTCTTTGAACTTTTCAAATGTCTCAGACTTGTGTTTCATTAAGTATATATATCCATATCTGCTCAAATCATTTGTGAAGGTCAGAAAATAATGATACCCGCCACGAGCGTCAACACTCATTGGACCGTATACATCGGTATGTATTATTTCCAATAAGTCAGTGGCTCGCTCCATTGTTCCGGAGAATGGAGTCTTAGTCATCTTGCCCATGAGGCATGGTTCGCAAGCATCAAATGACTCATAATCAAGTGATTCTAAAAGTTCATCCGCATGGAGTTTCTTCATGCGCTTTACACCATTATGACCTAAACGGTAGTGCCACAAATATGTTGCACTATCATTATCAACTTTGCATCTTTTGGCATAAATATTATGAATATGTGTATCACTATGATCGAGATTCAATAAAAATAGACCACTCTTCAAGGGTGCATGACCATAAAAGATATTACTCATATAAATAGAACAACCATTATTCTCTGATTGAAATGAATAACCGTCTCGCATCAAACAAGATCCATATATAATGTTCATGCTCAACACTGGCACCAAATAACAATTATTCAGGTCTAAAACAAATCCCGAAGGTAGATGTAGAGGTAGCGTGCCGATGGCGATCACATCGACCTTGGAACCATTCATGACGCGCATCGTCACCTCATCCTTAGCCAGTCTTCATTTAATCCGTAGCCCCTGTTTCGAGTTGCAAATACTAGCAACAGAACCAGTATCAAGTATCCAGGCACGTATACTACGAGCATTAGTAAGGTACACATCAATAACATGTATATCAAATAGACCTTTGTTCACTTTGCCATCCTTCTTATCCGCCAAATAATTGGGGCAGTTCCGCTTCAAGTGACCAGTCATGTCGTGGACTTAACACGGCAGATGCCCTAGCAAAAGGACTTAGAGGTAGAGCCATCGCAACGTAGTTAGCTTGTAGAGGTTTGTCGGATTTCGGGTTCCGGCAGACCCTCAAGGTTCGAACACTGGGGTGCGCGCGGAGATTACGCCCTCTACCTCTCCGTCTCGCAAAGATCTGTCCTACTAAAGAAACTGCACAAGGGACACAAGATTTATACTGGTTCGGGCCACCTTTGTGGTGTAATACCCTACTCCAGTGTGTGGTTGGTGGATTGCCTCCTGGGGATGATGATGGTAACAATACAAGGAAGAACAGCCTCGTGAGGGTCAGTTCTTGGCTGGGTGATGAACTGCTAGGAGGAGTTCAGCCACCCTTCTCTCTCTCACTCTCTCTGATTTGCTTTCACTTGTCGACCGTTCGAACGAACCTCGCCGAACCGAACTGAGCTGAACCCAACCTAACCGAACCTAACCCCCTTTGCCATGCGGGTGGCTGGTCCTATTTATAGAGGCCCTGGTCCTCTTCCCAAATATCGAGCAGGAAGGGAGCCAACAATGGCGGGCTAATTTTGAAGGGGGACAACAAGTATCAACTATCCTGACAAAAGCAGTCTTCGCCCGCGCAAAGCTCTGGTGATGACGCCGTCCTGGGCTCCACGGTGACCTCCGTCTCATAGTCATCCTGGTCTTGGTCTCGTTACTCCGCGGCTGCGCTTGCCCCCTTTGCACCAAAGAGGAAAGAAGGACGCTGCGCGCGCTGGCGCCCGCCTGGCGCCCTGAGTCGTCATGGCTTGCGTCACGGGCGCCCCGCGAGGTACCCCGCCTTGATCTCTCCGCCTCCTCGTGAGCCAGCCTGACGAGGCCGTGCCTGAGGAAGCTCCATGTCATCCGCCTCGCGAGGCTTGGCCCCTCGCGAGGGTCTTGAGTCTTGTGTTGATGAAGATGGGCCGTGCTGGGCTTCCTTTGAGCCACGCCGCATGCCGCAGGCAGGCAAGTCTGGGGACCCCCGTTCCCAGAACGCCGACAAGGTTAAACGGGGCAAAGGACACGAAGGGGTTACCCAAGTTTGGCCCCCCTCAACGAGGTAAAAGCCTACTCCAGCTTTAGGTTGTATTGCTTGGGTTACGATGACTAGGGAGCGAATACGCTTGACCTAGCCCTCGATTGATTGTTACTTGAGTTAACCTGTCGCCGGGTCACCCCTTTAAATATATAGGCAGATGCTCGATGGCTTACAGAGTCCCAACCGACTCATACAAAACGTGTCCAGCTCGATGACTAACTAAGGTTTCCTTATAATATAAGTTACACATATGGCGGTTCATCCTCTTGGGCCTCAAGTCGCCTCTGGGTCTTGGGCCTTCAATAGGCTTGCTTCATGACCCGCCATCTTCATCTCTAAGTCGCTAGTGGTATGACCCGGCCCCTCCTGGGCGGGTTATACCCAATAGTTACATCCCCAACATTAGGCCCCAAGTTGATTTGAACTTGTTCACATCAATCTTTAGTGCTTGACTCGGCAAAATCTTGTGTCGTCAATTTTTATGAAACTGCTATAACTGAAGGAAATATGCCCTAGAGGCAATAATAAAGTTGTTATTTATATTTCCTTATATCATGATAAATGTTTATTATTCATGCTAGAATTGTATTAACTGGAAACTCAGTACATGTGTGAATACATAGACAAACAGAGTGTCACTAGTATGCCTCTACTTGACTAGCTCGTTGATCAAAGATGGCTAAGTTTCCTAGCCATGGACAAAGAGTTGTCATTTGATAAACGGGATCACATCATTAGAGATTGATGTGATTGACTTGACCCATCCGTTAGCTTAGCACGATGATTGTTTGATTTATGACTATTGCTTTCTCCATAACTTATACATGTTCCTATGACTATGAGATCATGCAACTCCCGAATACCGGAGAAACACTTAGTGTACTATCTGTCGTGGATCTAAGACTGACAGTAGAATGGGGTGTTGTATGAGGAGGCAAGATCCTAGCTATGGAGTAGTTGTACACACGAGTTTTACGAGTTCAGGCCCTTCTTGGAGGAAGTAACATCCCTACGTCTCGGTGCCCTGAGGCGGTCGACTGGATTATATGTGTGTGTGTGTTTACAAAAGTGCGAACCCTTGTCCCAGAGGAGGGGAGTGGCTTATATAGAGTGCGCCAGGACCCCAGCTCCCGTTCGTTACACAGGGTTCAATGTTCATAAAGGTGGGGCATTACTGATAACGTCTACAATAAAGTGTTATAAATGCTCATAATGCTATGGTTTAAGTCACAACCGTTGCAGAGTGGAGGGCTTCTCTTCTGGTTGTCGAGTGTCTTCAAGGTGGTCGAGTGTCTTCAAGGAAGTCGAGTGAGCACATCTTCTTGGTCGAGTGGATGATGTTTTCTCTTTGACCGCTTCTGATTCTTTGTAAAGATGTCCTTGGGGAGGTATGCTAGACAGGTCCATGACCCTACCCTGGGTACATAGCTTCATCATTAGCCCCCGAATGGATCAGGGTTTGAGTGAGGAAGGGGTTGAGAACACTTCTGACCCACTCTTTGTGCTATGAATATGTCTTGTCCTGAAACAATGAGTTGAGGAGACGACGTCGACTCCTTTGTCAGTCACCTTGGTCCATTCTTGGTTGTTGTCGAGTGAACTTTCATGGTTGAATTCCGAATGATGATGTAGAGGGTGTTTGCCTTCAGTATGACAGGTTGTTCCGCTCTCCGCGGATCTTGCGGGATTCGAATTTTGGGAAGCGCGCCAGACGATAGGAAACAAGGTTATCGGGACAGATTAGGTAAGTCTCCTCGATCCCCGCGCCACCTTTTTCTCCACGTACTGTGCGCGTGACTGTTGCGGGATTTTTTTAGATCGCTTGGGTCCACTAGTCAGCCACTCGGTGGAAGGCCTTATAAAAGGTCTCGGGCCAGGCCTCTACTCCGCACGCCCCCATTCTCTCTTCTCTTTCTCCCGATCTCTCCACCACTCTCGCTTCCGCCTCGTCGTCGGACCTCCGCTCGAGCTCGATCTGCCACCATGGGGAAGGATAAGGCGGCGACGCTGGAACGCGCGAAGAAGGCGACCGCGAAGGCGAAGGCCAAGCAGACCAGCTGGGGCGGATCCTCGTCGAGGTCCGGCCTACCGGAGGGCTGGATCCAGGGCGACTGGATCTGCTCGGCAATCACGTAGGACAACCTCGACGACCTGGTGGAGGGGGGATTGATCCCCCACAAGTCGGCTCGGCTCTCGGGGGACGAAACCGAGCCGCAGCCTAGAGAGGGTGAGTGTGTCCTCCTAGCATCCCACGTAGATCGCGGATTCTCGCTGCCTCCCCACCCTTTCTTCCAGGGTTTTTTGAACTTCTTTGGGGCTTAGCTCCACCATTTCACTCCGAACACCATAGTCTATATGGCTGCTTCCGTGTCCATGTGCGAAAACTTCTTGGGCTGTCAACCGCACTGGGGGCTTTTCAAACACATCTTCACTTGCCGCTCCTAGTCGGTCAAAAAGGCCAAGTCGAGTGACGAGAGGACGCGGGTGATCCAGATGTGCGGTGGTCTGGGGATCCAGATGAGGAGCAAGAGTACTTTCCTAGCGATGATCCTACCTGACTCGGTCTGGGGCTGGCAGTCGACTTGGTTTTACTGCAAGGATCATCCAACCCCTGGCCAGTCGATTGGACTTCCTCCTTTTTCCTTGGCTCGAGTGGAGAAGCCTGCTCCCCTGAAGGTAGTTCCAGAAGAGAAGGCGCAGGTCAAGGACCTGGTTGAACGGGTCGTCCAGCTTGTCCGCGACGGAGTGACCGGGATGGATCTGCTGGAGGTCTTTCTCGGTCGACGCATCCAACCTCTTCAGGCGCGCAATCATCCGATGTGGATGTACTCTGGGCTCGTGGATACCACTCGGATCCACTCGGAGGAGGTCAGCGAGGATATCTTGGAGAACTGGTTGAGGGGAATCACGGGCAACAAAGACAACCCTTGGGGATCCAGGAGGGTGATTCCATTCAACAACTCGCGCCAGCCGGAGCAGGTATATTTCTGTTTTATCAAGTATCTTTTCGATTCACCATGTGATGTCCCGTTTGTGGTCGACTGAATGTCATTTGATTGTTATCCTTTCAGGCCCTCATTGAAATGTACTCGATGCCCAACGGAGTGCAGGACCCCGGCGCTGAAGAAGAAGGGAGCGGGGGCGAGAGCGGCGAGGAGCATTCGAAAGCCGAGGAGGACGAGGAGAGCGATGAATCGACCGATGAGGAAGAAGTCGACTCGCCTCCTCGCAGGGAGAGGAGGTCCAAGCACACTAATGACCTGGCACGCGCTCCGGACTTGGTGGCTGCGCCGATTGGGCAATCCTCGAAGCGCCCCAGGCGTCTTCCCCGACACCGATTGAGAAGCCTCCAAAGCAATCCAAGGTCGCGCCGCTTCCAGTGCCAAAAGTGCCGAAAGCCATCTCTTCCAAACCGCCCAAAGCTTTCCTCGGATCAAAGTGACCATTCCTACTATCTCCGGGTAACAATCTGACTTGTCCTTTATGTGGATTGGATTAACTGGGTGTAACCGATTGAATGCGGGCCTTTGCAGTGCTGCTACGTCATGGACCTCTTCATACTAGTACCGGGACGAGGAAATGGAGGATGCGGTAACCTCTAACCCAGGTATGAACTCTTGCGATTTCATTTCTTGATCCTTTTAGGGTCGAGTGGTTCACTTGGGGTCGAATGTTCTGTCTTGCAGCTCGACCCAACATCATTGACCTTCCGGACGACGACGAAGATGTGGCTCCTGAGCCTAGGAAGAGCAAGAAGGTAACAGCTGGCAGGGTGGCTCAACAGGAACCAACTGCAACGCCTCCCGTTTGTCAAGCTGAAGATGCGGGCAGGGCCGCTGTGACGTTCGCTGCACCCTTGCCGAGTGGGCATCCCACGCGGTCGACCACGCCTGTGGTTCCTTCAACTATCCAACTCCACACCACGGAGCCTCAAGCAGCTGCACCTGGGTCGTCTGCACATTTTTTCACCAGCTACCCCATCCCAGAAAACCAGTCGGAAGCGGCTGTGGAAGCCATCCGACAGGCTGATATGATGATGGAGCGGGTGAAGATAGTGCACGAGAGCAGTCAGGCTGCCTATGATGCTAGTGCCGCTCTTCGGGCCAACGTCCAGGTGAGTAGACTTTCCGACTGTTTTTGTTCTCGAAAAATCTTCTTCTGCACAATCTCCTGTTGTTCGCGTTGAATTAAAGCACCCACTGGGTGTTGCTGTCGTTTTTGGTAGTTTCGCTCTTCCACTCAGTCTGGGCGAGTGGGATCAGAACTGGTGGGGGCACGCCAAGTGCACCCACTGGGTGTAGTCCCCGAGACCGCGGTCGACTACTGGCAGTCGACAGTGGTCTAAGTTCTTCTTTTCTTGACGGCGCAATTGTTCTTTCTCTCTCTTTTTTTCTACTCCTTGCACTCGACTCCGGCGGGCCGGGCGAGTGGGATCAGAACCAGTGGGGGCACGCCAAGTGCACCCACTGGGTGTCGTCCCCGAGACCACGGTCGACTGCTGGCAGTCGACAGTGGTCTGAGTTCTTCTTTTCTTGACAGCGCAATTGTTCTTTCTCTCTCTTTTTTTCTACTCCTTGCACTCGACTCCGGCGGGCCGGGCGAGTGGTATCAGAACCGGTGGGGGCACGCCAAGTGCACCCACTGGGTGTCATCCCCGAGACCACGGTCGACTGCTGGCAGTCGACTGGGGTCTGAACAGCTTGTTGTCCACTTCTTTAGGTTTTATTCACTCGAAAATGAACTGCTTTCGAACCTATCGATTGACCTGTCTCTTGCCTCCTACAGAAGTCTTGTACTCTTATCTCCAAGTTTGCCAAACTCGAAGAGAAGCAGAGGCAACTCAACTTAGACTTGAAATTGGCTCAGCAAAATCTGAAAAAAGCTCAAGATGAGGCTGCTGGTATGGAAGGTAACTGATTGCTGACTGAATTTCAATAGATCTCTTTGGTCTCTTTTTTGATTCAATTATTTCTTTTGCAAAGAAAATGAAGTTGGCTCTGGACAAGAAGGACTCGGACCTCACCGCCGCGCAAAAAGCAGCCCAAGACAAAACCGCTCTCGCAGACAAGAAGCTTGCTTCAGTCGGAACGCTTGAAGGAGAGGTGACTAGACTGACATCTTGTCTTAATGAAGCTAACCGCGAAGTGACGACCCTGAAGAAGGATAAGGTCGCCCTGAATGAGAAGTTGGAGTCTGCGATCCGCAAGAGGAACGACACAGAAGCTTATCTGAGGACCCTCGCCAAGAAGCTTTATCTCGTGCTGGGATGTATTTCTTTTAATCCGACTGTGTTGATGCTTGCCATCGGATTTTGCTTGGTTGATTGAACTGACTTTTGGCTGCAGAACTTTGTCAAGACTTTGACGAAGAAACTGGAAGGGTCGAGACGGGTCTGGACCCTATCGCTTCCCCGGTCTGCGACGAAACTGCGATGAACGTGCTCTGATTGGAGTCCCGTATATCCAGCGCCACAAGCTACCTCGCACGCCTGAAGGAGGTTGTCTCTTGAATCGATTCGACGCTTTGGCCGGAGGGGACGCTTCAGAATGATCTGGAATCTCTGATGACTCAACTGAACGAGATCCCTGACCGAGTGCAAGAATGGAAGAAATCCTCCGCCCGGTGTGGTGCTGACGTGGCGCTCTCCCTGGTGCGAGTCCATTGCAAGGAGGTTCGTGAAGACAAGCTGGCTGCGGTCAAACTCGCTAACACCAAAAAGTAGGACTTCCAGTCCTTCATGGAGACTGTCATTGCTGCCGCTACTCGGATCGCTACTGGGATCGATCTGGACTCATTCGTGGAGCCTGCCAGTCCTCCTCCGGCTGAGTGAACAATCTTATGAAACTTGGATACACTTTAAATTTGCCTCGGAATGCCGAGTGGTTTCTGTAACCGTTAAACTACTTCGGGCTTGGTGCCCGAGTACTTTTGATTCGCTGCTTGGAACCTTTTAGTATTTATCTGAATTTAGTTTATCTCCGAATGTACTTGTGTTTGCCTTTGGATGGACTTTGCTTGCTGCACCTCTTCGTCCTTGCGGATAGGGATGGAGCGGACGTTGTATTTGTGCCGCAGCTCCGAAGAAGAAAGTTGCAGTTGACCTGCACCTTGTCGTCCTTGCGGATAGGGATGGGTCTCAAACTTAGGCGAGTACTGGACTGCAGCTAAGCCCCCGAGTGGGAGGATTGCTCTCCACTCGGTAGGATTTTTCCAAACATAGGCGAGTGCTGGACTGTCGTTAAGCCTCGTAGTGAGAGAACTCAGGTGAGTGCTCGACTTCAGCTAAGCCCCCGAGTGGGAGGACTGCTCTCCACTCAGTAGGATTTTTTCAAACTTAGGCGAGTGATGGAATGCCGTTAAGCCTCTTAGTGAGAGAACTTAGGCGAGTGCTCGACTGCAGCTAAGCCTCCGAGTGGGAGGACTGCTCTCCGCTCGGTAGGATTTTTTCAAACTTAGGCGAGTGCTGGACTGCCGTTAAGCCTCTTAGCGAGAGAACTTAGGCGAGTGCTCGACTGCAGCTAAGCCCCCGAGTGGGAGGACTGCTCTCCACTCGGTAGGATTTTTTCAAACTTAGGTGAGTCCTGGACTGCCGTTAAGCCTCTTAGTGAGAGAACTTAGGCAAGTGCTTGACTGTAGCTAAGCCCCCGAGTGGGAGGACTGCTCTCCACTCGGTAGGATTTTTTCAAACTTAGGCGAGTGCTGGACTGCCGTTAAGCCTCTTAGTGAGAGAGCTTAGGCGAGTGCTCGACTGAAGCTAAGCCCCCGAGTGGAAGGATTGCTCTTCACTTGGTAGGATTTTTTCGAACTTAGGCGGAACGGATTCGCGACTAAGCCCACCCACTGGGGGATTTCAGGAGTAAATAAGAACAACCCAATCAAATGAGAGGACCGTAAGCTCTTGTCTTTGATAAACGAATTACAAAAGGTGTTGCTTATTACATTTTATTCGAATGAGTGTTTAAGTATAAAAGGGGCGGACCAGCTCCATGTTCCAAGCCCGTGGCACGTCTTTCTGATGCTTGATACTGTAAAGATGGTATGCTCCGTTGTGGAGAACTTTTGTGACGATGAAGGGGCCTTCCCAAGTTGGAGCGAGCTTGTGTGGTTTCTGCTGATCCACTCGAAGAACCAAGTCTCCTTCTTGAAAGGCCCAACCCCTCACGTTCCTGGCGTGGAATCGACGCAAATCTTGCTGATAAATGGTTGAGCGGATCAAGGCCATCTCTCTTTCCTCCTCTAAGAGATCGACTGAATGTCAGGTCCCCGATTCCAAGTCACATCGATCTAGCCGGTAACACCTCATATCACTTTGCGGCCTCACGCACGGTATTCCCATGGGTGTCGCCTTACCATGGCCCGGGACCGTTTGCGCCTTTTGGCTCACGTATATGATAGTGTCGCTAGCATCCATATGACAGAGAACCCGGGCTGACATGGCTAGTCGTGAACCCAAAGCGGCACTAACCTATGGGGACAGGCATACATGAATCACATCGAGCATGTCGGTCAGCAGCGTGTGAATCCGGGTTGTAGCACTGGGCTAACAAGACTCCGGGAACCCAGGCTGTAGCAGGCTAGGCAGGACTCCGGATGTCACCGCATGACATTTCCTCGAAGGGACAGACACAGGAACGAAGTGAAATACATGCCAGCCAGTCAAGTGTCCTGAGCAGTAGTGCTGGGCTAGCAGGACTCCGGTGAACCGGGCTGTAGCGGACTACTATGGCTCATGGAAGCACTAGACTACATTTCCCCATAAGAGAGGCCGCCAAGGATAAACAACTAGATTGCCGGATCCCACACATACCAAGCATTTCAATCATACACACAATATGCTCGATATGTGTAAATACAACATGGCATCACAACATAACTCTACAACTCAAGTATTTATTCATTAGGCTCCGAGGATCGAGATATTAAAAACATGGGTCTCATGACCCAACAAACATAACATACAAATCAAGCACATGCGGAAGCTTAACATGTCTGAGTACAGACATCTACAAATGGAAAAGGCTAAGAAGCCTGACTATCTACCAGATCCTGCCGAGGGCACAAGATCGTAGCTGAGGTATCAAGCTAAACGTCGAAGTCCACGCGGAACTACTAGCGAGACTGAAGTCTCTCTGCAAAACATAAATTAAGAAAACGTGAGTACAAAGGTACTCAACAAGACTTACATCAGATCTAACTACATATGCATCGGTATCGACAAAGGGGGTGGTGGAATTTAACTGCAGCAAGCCAGCTTTGACTCAGTGGCTAACCTGAACTACGAATGCAAGCAACTCTTTTGAGGTGGCGCACACGAGTCTACATATTCACCATCCAATACACCACTATGGATCCGTTCCCGTCTCCCTACGAGAAGGCCATCCATAGCACTCACACTTATCTTGCGAGTTTTAGAGTATCCACTTTCACTTGTCTATGAACTATGCAAGGGGTCCAAGTTTCCATATCCGAGGAATCCGGCTATTTGCATAGATAATGATAACCCTGTAGGGGTGTACTTCTTCACACACGCTCCCACCACTTACCGTCGTTTACACGACATGTACTCGGCAACCTTCAAGAAGAAGCCCAACGAGGGTGTCGGCCACGGCCTACCTAAACACTTAAGTCTCTAGTCTAGGTTTATCGCCTATTCAGGTTCCATTCGCAGGGAGTCTAGCTGAGGTTTCCACTTACGGCCCCGAACGATGTGAACAGGGTTCCCGAGACACCAAATGGGCGCCTGGTACACCGTGCCATGGTCTATCTACCGCATCATAGCCCACCCCTAGGGTCTGCGCTACGCACGGCCACCAACACATAACCTACAAACACCAGAAACTAGTTGCAACTCCTGGACAGAGTACTAGGGTGATTAAGAAGCCGAGAGGGTCAATTAAGGATCCCAATGAGTGGTAGTAGTTGTTCATGGATCACAGACACAGAACTCAGTTCCTGAGGACGGCTGCAATGAGACAACCCACCATGTACTCCTACATGGCCTCCCACCGCTACCTTTACCAAATCGTGTTCACACGCTTAGCTCACACACAGTAGGACATGTTCATCACTGTTCCAATTCATCCCCGATGAATCAGACCTGACTCAACTCTAAGCAGTAGCAGGCATGACAAATAAGCATGAATGAGTAGGCACATCAAGGCTCAAACAACTCCTACTCATACTAGTGGGTTTCATCTATTTACTGTGGCAATGACAGGTCATGCAGAGGAAAGGGGTTCAACTACCGCAACATGTAACAGTTGAATCGTTATTGTCCTAATGCAGTAAAAGAGAGCAGGAGCGAGAGAGTGGGATTGTATCGGAATGAACAAGGGGTTTTTGCTTGCCTGGCACTCCTAAAGATAATATAGTTCTTCATCGGTGTCATCGATCTCTTCATCGAAACCACGTCTATCGAGAGGGGATAAATACCGGCAACAGAGAAAAACACAATCAATGCAATGCACAATATGATGCATGATCATGACATGTCAATATGTTGTGGTTTGAGCTAATGCAACTAGTAGTAGAAAGGTTTGGGTTGATTTGAACTCAAGTTTCAAATTCAAATTCAAACTATGAATTCCAATAGTGCATTATCATGTTTTGGACTAAACAGTGAGGTTAAGTCGTTCAAACATGCATGAAAATGCCATATTCAGATTCCTTGAATTTTTCTGATAATTTTTCATATATAATTTATCTTATTTGGAATTATAGATAATTTTCTATGAATTTTAGAAGTTTTAGCTATTTTCTGAAAATAAATAAATCATTTAGATTTATTTTAAATCCAGAAAAGCTTCATGACGTCAGCATCGCGTCATCCTTGCGTCAGCTGGTCAAAGGCCCGGTCTAGGGTCAAACCTGATGGCTGGGCCCCACTAGTCAGTGTCACAGTTAACTATTTGGGTTAACTAGACTAACTAAACAACACTGGGCCCACTGGTCAGTGACTAACTAAACTAACTTAATTAAGTTTAGCTCTAACTAACTGGGTTAGTCGGGCGAGGCCTGCATGTCAGTGACTCAAGGGTCAAACAGAGGTCAACCTCGGGTCAAACCCGACGCTAACTGGGCTTTGACCCACTGTGGGGCCTACTGTCAGCGTCTGTTGAGGCCTAAGTGGCAGGGGTTAGCGCTAAACTAATGAAGCCACATCAGCTCACCGGAGTTACGTCGCCGGTGACCAGGAATGCGGCAGAAGTTCGCCGGAATGGCGCTAGGGGCGGTGGCTGGGTGTGCTGAGGGCACCAGAGGGGAGCCCTCACTCGCGCGCATCCAGGGAAGGCACGCGGGAGGCGCGGGGTGGAACGAGCTCGCCGGAGTCGAGCTCGTGGAGGCGCCCGGCATTCGGGCACCTGCGAGTTTGGCGTTGTGGTGCACGGGAGGAGCTGGTGGGTGAAACGTGCTCCTGGGGATGTACTGAGTGCGGTGACGTGCTTGGTTTGGACGGAGGCCGGCCAAAACAACGACGGCGACATGGCCGCCGCCGGCGAGGTCTCGGTCTTGACGGGAATGAGAGCTAGAGCTCGAATTAGCGCACAAGAGTAGGGGGAAATTGTTCAGAGGCTCACAGTGCATCGCATGGATGGGTCGGCAGCTCGGGGGAGGCTCTGGAGACGACAAAGTGGCGACGGCGATCGCCGGAGTCCGAGGAAGAAGACGGAGCTGATGGCGGCGTTGTGGGGGCTCCCACGGGGCGTGGCTCGGTGAGGAGGAAAAGGGGATCGAGGCGGAGCCTCTGAGCGCATCGGCGAGGCGAGGCAGTGGCTGTGGCCACGGCGGTGCGCGTCGGCAGCGACGGTTGCGCTTGGTGGTTGCGCGTAAGAGAAACGGAGGAGGGGGGAGGAGCAAGGGAGAGTGCGAGGGGGTTCCAGGGGCGTGCGTGGTGGCGTTGGAGACGTCCAGGCGATGAGGGGGAAGCGGCAGGAAGCAGGAGGTGGCCGGGCGCGTGCCGGCGTGCCTCGGCCACACGTGCTGTCTATTGGCGCGGGGAGGAAGACGACAGGGGAGGGCCAGGTGGGCTGGGCCGGCCACTTGGGCCGCCAGGTGGCTGCACAGGTGAGTTGGCCCAGGTAAGCTCTCTCTCTTCTCCATTTTCTAAATTGTTTCTGTTTTCTATTTTTCTGCAATTGTTTTGGGTTTAGTTTTAACACCAAACCATTTTATGAAATCCTGAAAATAATTATGTGGCTAGAATTAAAATATCCCAAACCACATAAAATGTTCCAGAATTATTGGACATATATTAATTATATAAAGAATATATATCCAATGCAAATAGTTATTGAATTAATTCAAAGGCCCAAAATAAATGTTTCTGAGGTACCAAAAACATCGGTTTGAATTTTACCTCTTGCCAATATTTTCAGAGACTAAGAGGAAGATTTTCTTGGACTTCTTTGAAGACATTTTAATGTTGATTATTTTTGAACTGGTTTCTGAGGGTTTCAACGAACCTCAATTCAACTTTCAGGAATTTTATACATGATGCATGAGTGCAGATGCAACTCTAAGCCCGTGACACTGAATCTTGCCGGGCTGTGACACTAAGGCTGTGACACTGAATCTTGTCGGGCCTGCTCTGCTTCTGCTTCGGAGAAGAGTTCAACTCGGGGTGCGTTGTGGAGCAAGTCACTTGGTAGAAGAGCTTCGGCTCCATAGACTAAGAAGAAAGGAGTCCTTCCGGTCGACTGATTAGGAGTTGTCCTTAAACCCCACAGAACTGACGGAAGTTCATCAACCCAAGCACCTGCTGCGTGTTTGAGATCACGCATCAGTCGGGGCTTCAGTCCTTTAAGAATTAGGCCATTGACTCTTTCTGCTTGTCCGTTCGACTGCGGGTGAGCAACATAAGCATAGTCGACTCGAGTGCCCTGAGAGGCGCAGAAAATTCTGAACTCATCGAAATCTAAGTTCTATCCGTTGTCCGTGATGATGCTGTGTGGGACTCCATATCTGAACGTCAATTCTCTGATAAAACTGACAGCGGTGCTAGCGTCAAGGTTCTTGATGGGTTTGGCTTCGATCCATTTGGTAAACTTGTCGACTGCAATGAGCACGTGAGTGAAGCCGCTTCTGCCGGTCCTCAGCGGTCCCATGGTGGGTGCCACAGTCCCCAAACAATGAAGGGCCAGACGAGGGGAATGGTCTTCAGGGCTGACGCTGGCTTGTGAGACATATCAGAGTAAAATTGACAGCCTTCACATCTGTCGACTATATCTTTCGCCATCTCATTTGCTCGTGGCCAATAGAATCCAGCTCGGTATGCTTTAGCCACGATGGCCCGAGAGGACGCATGGTGGCCACAGGTCCCCGAGTGGATGTCATTGAGGATCATTCGACCTTCTTCTGGTTATGCACTTCTGACCGACTCCAGTCACACTTTCTCTGAACAGTTGCCCTCTTATCACAGTAAAAGCTTTAGATCGGCAGACGATCTGTCGAGCTTCTTCTTCATCCTCTGGGAGCTCTTTCCTGAGGATGTACGCAATGTAGGGCACCGTCCAATCGGGAGTAATGGCCAGAACCTCCATGATTAGGTCGACCACAGCTAGGACCTCGACTTCAGTTGGATCCGTGGCGCTCTTGGGTTGTGGGGGATCTTCAGTGAAAGGGTCTTCCTGAACTGTCGGCGTGTGAATATGCTCCAAGAACACATTGCTGGGAATGGCTTCTCTCTTGGAGCCTATCTTTGCCAATTCATCGGCTGCTTGATTTTTCAATCGGGGGATGTGGTGGAGTTCTAACCCCTCGAACTTCTTCTCAAGCTTTCTCACCACGTTGCAGTAACCAGTCATAGCTGGGCTTCTGACGTCCCACTCCTTCATCACTTGATTAACTACCAAATCTGAGTCACCGTAGACCATGAGGCAACGGACGCCGAGTGAGATGGCCATGCGCAACCTATACAGGAGTGCTTCGTATTCTGCTTCATTGTTGGAAGAATCAAAGTGAATCTGGAGGACATATCTGAGCTTGTCTCCTCGGGGGGATACCATAACTACTCCAGCACCAGAACCGCTCAACATCTTGGATCCGTCAAAGAACATGGTCCAGTGCTCAGAGTGAACTTGAGTCGGCAGTTGCTGTTCGATCCACTCGGCGAGGAAATCTGCTATTGCTTGGGACTTGATAGCTTTCTTTGCCTCAAACTTGATATCCAAGGGAAGGAGTTCAATCGCCCATTTAGCCACTCGACCAGTTGCATCCCTGTTGTGCAGAATCTCTGACAATGGAGCGTCGCTGACGACTGTAACATAGTGATCTGAGTAGTGTGCAACCTTCTTCGTGGTCATGTAAATTCCATACACAAGCTTCTGATAGTGAGGATATCTCTCCTTTGATGGGATCAGGACTTCAGAAATATAATAAACTAGGCGTTGAACTTTCTATGCTTTTCCTTCTTCTTCCCGCTCGACCGTAAGTACTGTACTGACGACTTGTCCAGTGGCTGCTATATAAAGCAAAAGAGGCTCATTGCTGATTGGAGCAGCAAGCACCGGCTAGGTGGAAAGCAGGGCTTTTAGCTCTGCAAATGCTGTATCAGCTTCTGGAGTCCACTCGAACGTATCTGATTTCTTCATCAGTCGGTAAAGAGGCAGCGCCTTTTCACCGAGGCGAGAAATGAATCGACTTAGGGCGGCCAAGCAACCAGTAAGCTTCTGGACATCATGCACACGCACAGGGCGTTTCATTCAGAGTATAGCGCCTACTTTCTCTGGGTTAGCATCGATTCCTCGTTCGGAAACAAGAAAACTGAGTAACTTTCCGCCTGGAACTCCAAATGTACACTTTGCTGGTTGAGCTTGATATCATACCTTCTGAGGTTGGCAAAGGTTTCAGCAAGGTCGGTCAGCAGGTTGGAACCTTTACGTGACTTGACCACAATGTCATCCATGTATGCTTCCACATTCCGACTGATCTGAGTGAGCAGGCACTTCTGAATCATTCGCATAAATGTGGTTCCAGCGTTCCTGAAGCCGAGTGGCATTGTGACATAACAGAAGCACCTGAATGGGGTGATAAAAGCTGTCTTTATTTTGTCAGGTCCGTACAGACGGATCTGGTGGTACTCGGAGTAGGCATCCAAAAAGGACAAATGCTCGCACCCAGCAGTCGAGTCGACTATCTGATCGATGCGAGGGAGAGGGAAGTGATCTTTTGGGCAGGCCCGATTGATATGCTTGAAATTGATGCACATGCAGAGTGAGTCATCTTTCTTTGGGACCATGACAACATTGGCTAACCACTCGGTGTAGTAAGTCTCTCGGATAAACTCAGCTGCCAAAAGCAGAGCCACCTCTTCGCCGATTGCTTTTCTTTTCTGGACGGCGGACCATCGAAGATGCTCTTTGACCGGTTTCACTTTCGGGTCAACTCGCAAACGATGCTCAGCCAGTCCCCTGGGAACACCTGGCATGTCAGAAGGCTTCCATGCAAAGATGTCCTAGTTCTCACGGAGGAACTGGATGAGCGCTTCTTCCTATTTGGAGTCGAGTGTGGTCGAAATGTGGGTCGGAGCTGCATTGGGGTCCGTCGGGTGAATGTGAACAGACTCCGTCTTGCTAGACGACTGGAATGCTGAATCCGTGGCTGGCTTCTTGGCTTGCAATAAGTCACTTGGGTCTGCATTTTTCTGGTATTCTTGCAATTCTGCCATGGCCATCTGGGCATCAGTGATCTTGGAGCCCTTTTGGAAACACTCTTCCGCATTTTTCCGATTACCAGAGATAGTGATCACTCCTCTGGGACCAGGCATCTTCAGTTTGAGGTACACGTAACAAGGTCAAGCCATGAATCGTGCATAAGCTGGCCTGCCCAGAAATGCATGATACGCACTCTAAAAATGTCAACTTTTCTTTGCGGTAATTTTTGGCATCACCGAAAACCACGTCGAGTGCAATCTGACTGAGGGACGCAGCCTTCCTGCCTGGGATGACCCCATGGAAACTCATATGGCTTTCACTGAGTCTGGACATCGGAATTCCCATTCCTTTCAACGTTTCTGCATACAAAATGTTCAGGCCACTGCCACCGTCCATCAGGACCTTTGTCAGTCGAGTGCCTTCGACCACCGGGTCGACCACCAGCACTTGCCTCCCAGGGGTGGCGATGTGCGCTGGGTGATCAGACTGGTCGAACATAATGGCAGTCTACGACCATTTCAAGTAATTGGGTGTCGCCGGAGCGACCATGTTCACTTCTCTGTTGATGACTTTCAATAGACTCTTGTTTTCAACATCAGCGAAAATCATCAAAGTGGAATTCACGTGAGGATAACCATGATCATCTTCCCCTTCACTCTCAGCCTTGTCTGCCTCCTTCTCCTTTTCCTTGGGCTGTTTCTCTCGGAACTGCTGGATCAGGAGCTAACACTGTCGAGTGGTATGCTTCGGGTAAATGAAATTACTTTCTTCGTCTTTTTTGTGTGGATATGGCACGGCAGATCCAACACGTCATTTCCATCTTGATCTTTTACTTTCTTGGGGTTCCACGGCCCTTTGGGCTTCCCCTTGAACTTTCCTTGAACCACAGCCAAGGCCTCACCCGGAGCAGCTGGTTCGGCCTTGCGTTTTTGTTTCCGACTGGAGTTTCCTCCCCCGGCTTCGTGGGCGACTGCTTTGTGCTTGCCGCTCCGCAGTCGCTCCTCCTCTTCACCATTGGCATACTTGGTGGCGATTTCCATCATCCGAGTCAAAGTCATGTTTCCTATCTGACCGAATTTTAGATTCAACTCCCGATACCTGACGCCTTCCTTGAAAGCACAAATTGCCTGATGTTCAGACACATCTTCCACCGTGTGGTGCAGGGTAATACACCTCTGGATATAATCTCTCAAAGTTTCATTCGGTTTCTGGATGCAACACTGTAATTCTGTCAAACCTGCTGACCACTTGCAAGTACCCTCAAACATTCTGACAAACACTCAGGCGAGATCTTCCCAAGTATAGATGCTGCCAGGCGCCAACTAATTCAGCCACGCCCTAGCCGAGCCCTCCAACATTAGAGGAAGGTGTTTCATGGCCACCTCATCATTGCTGCCACCAATCTGGATAGCCACTCGGTAGTCTTCGAGCCAGGTGTCAGGCTTGGACTCTCCGGTGAACTTACTGACTCCAGTCGCCAACCTAAAGTTGGGGGGAATCACTGCAGCTCTGATAGCTCTGCTGAAGCACTCTGGGCCAGAGACATGCACCCTGTTGCTGGTTTGCGGGCCTCTGTCATGGCCATCTCGGTGAGCTCTATTTCTGTCGACCAAGCCTTGTACGAGAATAGATCTCGCATCAAAGCCTGGCTCCCTGGGGTCGACTGGAATACCTCTTCCGACGTTGTTAGGGCGCCTGTCTTCATGTGGCTGCGGCACGTACGACCCACTCCTTGGAGGAGGCGTGGGCACTCGACGGTGACCATCGCGATCGGCTCGACGATCATACTGCTCCTGGTTTCTGTACTGATCACGCCGCTCTCCACGTCCCTCACACCTCGGGGGAGATCTCGGGCTATGGGCCGACTGGACCGTATCTGCGACCACAGATCTGCTATGGATCCTATCCCGCGACTGAGACACGGCCGTATTCTGCTCTCCTGCTGCCCGGAGCAAGGCCCTGATCTGCGCCACACCTCGGCCAGCTTCTGACTAGGAAGGTTGAATCGACTCTGCTATCCGGGCCGCAGCTGCTAGGTTTTGGATCGGTGTCCGGTATACCTGAGCCGGAGGTGGAAAAAGTTGGCGTCGGCTGGACTCAGGAGCACGTTGACGAGCGCGATCGTCGAGTGCACGCTGTAGGTTCTCCAGCCGAGTGCACTCAACCAGATTGGCCAAGCGAGCCTGTTCCAAGGCCTGGGCTTCGGGAGTTTCTCCAACTATAGGATTATGCAGGGCATCCATGTTTCGGCGACGAAGTTCTTCTCTCTGCTGCGAGGAGAGAGGCTCGGGGCAGTACTCCTCGTGAACGCGTGACGGATCTCCGTTCCCGTCACCTCCGTCTTCACGATCGACGCCAGGAGGACCGCGTGGTCCATTGACCATCAGGACTTCCGCTGCCGAGTCATTGCTACCGCACTCGGATGCAGTCTCTACGGAGCCAGTCGACAGATCGAACAGGCTGTAGAGAGACTCGTCAGGCTCGACCGCCACGACTTGAGGGGTGGCCGACTGGCGGGCCACCTCATGCTTCAGCCACCGTTGAACCCTCAACCGGCCGGTGCGCTTGTTTCGGCAAGTCGCAGGTAGGGGAAAGCCGTTGGAGTCGACTGGTACTGGGTCGACGGTTGGCGCAGGAGGACGCCGCGGACGTACGCACGAAAGTGCGTCGCCCCGCGGGCGGGGAGCGCGTCGACTTTGAGTGGTGCCTCCTGAAGCCAAGCAGAGTCGTCGGCGACAAACACGAGCGCGCCGAGACGGATCTCGCGGCCCTCAGCCAAACCTCCGCCTGGAACCATGATGATGGGGATCGGAAAAATTGCAACTTCTGTAATAAGTCGCTAAGACACCTGCCCAAGGTGGGCGCCAACTGTCGTGGATCTAAGACTGATAGTAGAATGGGGGTAGGTATGAGGAGGCAAGATCCTAGCTATGGAGTAGTTGTACACACGAGTTTTACGAGTTCAGGCCCTTCTCGGAGGAAGTAACAGCCCTGAGGCGGTCGATTGGATTATATGTGTGTGTGTGTTTACAAAAGTGTGAACCCTTGTCCCAGAGGATGGGGGTTGCTTATATAGAGTGCGCCAGGACCCCAGCTCCCCTCCGTTACACAGGGTTCAATGTTCATAAAGGTGGGGCGTTACTGGTAACGTCTACAATAAAGTGTTATAAATGCTCATAATGCTATGATTTAAGTTACGACCGTTGCAGAGTGGAGGGCTTCTTGTGGTCGAGTGGATGATGTTTTCTCTTCGACTGCTTCTGATTCTTTGTAAAGACGTCCTTGGGGAGGGTATGCTGGACAGGTCCGCGACCCTACCCTAGGTATATAGCTTCATCACTATCAAATGTCACAACGTAACTGGGTGACTATAAAGATGCTCTATAGATGTCTCCGATGGTGTTTGTTGAGTTGTTATAGACCGAGATTAGGATTTGTCACTCCGAGTATCGGAGAGGTATCTCTGGGCCCTCTTGGTAATGCACATCACTATAAGCCTTGCAAGCAATGTGACTAATGAGTTAGTTGCAGGATGATGCATTACGGCACAAGTAAAGAGACTTGATGGTAACGAGATTGAACTAGGTATTGAGATACTGATGTTCGAATCTCGGACAAGTAACATACCGATGACAAAGGGAACAACGTATGTTGTTATGCGGTTTGACCGATAAAGATCTTCGTAGAATATGTGGGAGCCAATATGAACATCCAGGTTCCGCTATTGGTTATTGACCGGAGATGTGTGTCGGACATGTCTACATAGTTCTCGAACCCGTAGCGTCCGCACGCTTAATGTTCGGTATTATGAGTTTATGTGTTTTGATGTACCGTAGGTAGTTCAGAGTCCTGAATATGATCACGGACATGACGAGGAGTCTCAAAATGGTCAAGACATAAAGATTGATATATTGGACAACTATATTCGGACACCGGAAGTGTTCCGGGTGATTTCAGAGAAAACTGGAGTGTCGGAGGGTTACCGGACCCCCCCCCCCCCCGGGGGGAAATATTGGGCCTACATGGGCCATAGGGAATAGGGGAGGCAGCCCACAAGGGGCAGCCGCGCCCCCTCCCTATAGGGAGTCCAAATTGGACTAGGGTGGGGGGTGCGCCCCTGTTTCCTTCTCCTCTTCCTCTTCTTTCCCTCTTTCCCCTTCTCCTCCTAGTAGGACTAGGAAAGGAGGAATCCTACTCCTACTAGGAGGAGGATTCTTCCTCCCTTGGCGGACCCCTAGGGCCGGCCGGCCTCCCCCTTCTCCTTTATATACGAGGGGAGGGGGCACCCTAGGACACACAAGTTGATTTCTTTTAGCCGTGTGCGGTGCTCCCCTCCATCGTAATCCACCTCGGTCATATTGTCATAGTGCTTAGGCGAAGCCCTGCGCCGGTAGCTTCATCATCACCATCATCACGCTGTCGTGCTGACGAAGCTCTCACGCGACACTCAGCTGGATCAAGAGTTCGTGGGACGTCACAGAGCTGAACGTGTGCATATCGCGGAGGTGCCATACTTTCGATGCTAGGATAGGTTGGATCATGAAGACATTCGACTACATCAACCGCGTTGTCATAACGCTTCCGCTTACGGTCTACAAGGGTACATAGACAACACTATCCCCTCTTGTTGCTATGCAACACCTAGATAGATCTTGCGTGTGTGTAGGAAATTTTCTGAAATTACTGCGTTCCCCAACAGTGGCATCCGAGCCAGGTCTATGCGTAGATGTTATATGCACGAGTAGAACACAAAGGAGTTATGGGCGTGGGTATATACATATTGCTTGCCGTCACTAGTTGATTCTTGATTCACCGGTATTGTTGGATGAAGCGGCTCATATCGACATTACGCGTACGCTTACGCGAGACTGGTTCTATCGACGTGCTTCGAACACAGGTGGCTGGTGGGTGTCAGTTTCTCCAATTTTAGTTGAATCGGATTCAATGAACAAGGTTCTTTTTGAAGATCAAAAAGTAATCACTATACCGCGTTGTGGTTTTTCATGCATAGGTAAGAATGGTTCTTGCTCAGCCCGTAGCAGCCACGTAAAACTTGCAACAACAAAGTAGATGACGTCTAACTTTTTTTGCAGGGCATGTTGTGATGTGATATGGTCAAGACATGATGCTAAATTTTATTGTATGAGATGATCATGTTTTGTAAAAGAATTATCGGCAATTGGGAGGAGCCATATGGTTGTCGCTTTATTTTATGAAATGCAATCGCCATGTAATTCCTTTGCTTTATCACTAAGCGGTAGTGATAGTCGTAGTAGCAATAGTTGGCGAGACGACAACGATGCTTCGATGGACATCAAGGTGTCAAGCCGGTGAAGATGGTGATCATGAAGGTGCTTTGGAGATGGAGATCAAAGGCACAAGATGATGATGGCCATATCATATCACTTATATTGATTGCATGTGATGTTTATCCTTTATGCATCTTATTTTACTTAGTTCGGCGGTAGCATTATAAGATGATCTCTCACTAAATTTCAAGGTACAAGTGTTCTCCCTGAGTATGCACCGTTGCTACAGTTCGTCGTGCAGAGACACCACGTGATGATCGTGTGTGATAAGCTCTACGTTCACATACAATAGGTGCAAGCCAGTTTTGCACACGCAGAATACTCGGGATGGACTTGATGAGCCTAGCATATGCAGATATGGCCTCGGAACACTGAGACCGAAAGGTCGAGCGTGAATCATATATTAGATATGATCAACCATTGAAAACTACTCCATCTCACGTGATGATCGGACATGGTTTAGTTGATATGGATCACGTGATCACTTAGATAATTAGAGAGTTGTCTATCTAAGTGGGAGTTCTTAAGTAATTTGATTAATTGTACTTTAATTTATCATGAACTTAGTACCTGATAGTATTTTACATGTCTATGTTGTTGTAGATAGATGGCCCATGCTGTTGTTCCATTGAATTTTAATGCGTTCCTAGAGAAAGCTAAGTTGAAAGAGGATGTTAGCAACTACACGGACATGGTCCGTAACTTGAGGATTATCCTCTCATTGTTGCACAGAAGAATTATGTCCTGGAAGCACAGCTAGGTGACAAACCCACTTCAGGAGCAACGCCAGATTTTGTGAACACCTGGCACAACAAAGCTGATGACTACTCGATAGTTTAGTGTGCCATGCTTTACGGCTTAGAACCGGGACTTCAACGACGTTTTGAACGTCATGGAGCATATGAGATGTTCCAGGAGTTGAAGTTAATATTTCAAGCAAATGCTCAGATTGAGAGATATGAAGTCTCCAATAAGTTCTATAGCTGCAAAATGGAGGAGAATAGTTCTGTCAGTGAACATATACTCGGAATGTCTGGGTACCACAACCACTTGACTCAGCTAGGAGTTAATCTTCCTGATGATAGTGTCATTGACAGAGTTCTTCAATCATTGCCACCAAGCTATAGGAGCTTCATGATGAACTATAATATGCAAGGGATGGATAAGACTATTCCCAAGCTCTTCGCAATGCTAAAGGCTGCATAGGTAGAAATCAAGAAGGAGCATCAAGTGTTGATGGTCAACAAGACCACTAGTTTCAAGAAAAAGGGTAAAGGGAAGAAGGGGAGTTTCAAGAAGAACAGCGAGCCAGTTGCTACTCAAGTGAAGAAACCCAAGTCTGGACCTAAGCCTGAAACTGAGTGCTTCTATTGCAAAGGGATTGGTCACTGGAAGCGGAACTACCCCAAGTATTTGGCGGAGAAGAAGGATTGCAAAGTGAAAGGTATATTTGATATACATGTTATTGATGTGTAGCTTACTAATGCTCGTAGTAGTGCCTGGGTATTTGATACTAGTTCAGTTGCTAACATTTGCAACTCGAAACAGGGGCTACGGATTAAGCCAAGATTGGCTAAGGACGAGGTGAAGATGCGCGTGGGAAATGGTTCCAAAGTCGATGTGATCGCCGTCGGCATGCTACCTCTACATCTACCTCCGAGATTAGTTTTAGACCTAAATCATTGTTATTTGGTGCCAGCGTTGAGTATGAACATTATATCTGGATCTTGTTTGATGCGAGACGGTCATTCATTTAAATTAGAGAATATAATGGTTGTTCTATTTGTATGACTAATATCTTTTATGGTCATGCACCCTTGATGAGTGGTCTATTTTTACTAAATCTTGATAGTAGTGATACACATATTCATAGTATTGAAGCCAAAATATGCAGATTTGATAATGATAGTATTGAAGCCAAAATGTGGCATTGCCTTTTGGGTCATATTGGTGTGAAGCGCATGAAGAAACTCCATTCTGATGGACTTCTGGAATGACTTGATTATGAATCACTTGGTACTTGCGAACCATGCCTCATGGGCAAGATGACTAAAACTCCAATCTCCGGAACAATGGAGCGAGCAACACAGTTATTGAAAATCATACATATTGATGTATGTGGTCCAATGAACATTGAGGCTCGCGACGGATATCGTTATTTTCTCACCGTCACGGACCATTTGAGCAGATATGGGTATATCTACTTGATGAAACATAAGTCTGAAACATTTGAAAAATTCAAAGAATTTCAGAGTGAAGTGGAAAATCATCGTAACAAGAAAATTAAGTTCCTACGATCTAATCATGGAGGTGAATATTTGAGTTATGAGTTCGGTCTTCATTTGAAACAATGCAGAATAGTTTCGCAACTCGCGCCGCCGGGAACGCCACAACGTAATGGTGTGTCCTAACATCGTAATTGCATTTTATTAGATATGGTACGGTCTATGATGTCTCTCACTGATTTACCGCTATCGTTTTGGGGTTATCACTACTAGGAAAAGGGCTACTAGTGGCGCACCAGTTTTGCCTACTAATGGCGCACTACTGGTGCGCCACTAGTACCACGTCACTAGTATATTTTAGTAATGGCGCACCACAGGTGCGCCATTAGTATCTGGTATACTAATGGCGCACCACATGGAAGTGCGCCATTAGTAACAATTTTTTTTAAAAATAGTTTTTTTCTTAATATCAGGTCACTATTTCACATATGAGATATCCAACACATATATATATACAACAAGCATCCATATAACAATCATATCCAACGCACAAGTTTCATCATATATACATACATAGCCAACACATAGTTCTATCGTTACATATTACAAAAGTTTCACATTGTTCATCATCCAACACCGTTATTCATCAATTCACAAAAGTTTCACATTGATACAAAATAAAAACACAAATGGAAAAGAAGCACTCCATCCATGCAAGCTTCCATGAATTAAATCAAATCTGCAAAATGATAAACAAGAAGTTAGAAGAAGAAGAAGAAGAAGAAGAATACTAGAAGAATACTAGAAGAAGAAGAACACTAGAAGAATACTAGAAGAAGAATAAGAAGAAGAATAAGAAGACTATAAGCTTATTATGTAAACATGATCATTTTGTGCTAACATAAGTAATTTTGGAGCTAACATATAGGAAACTAAGCATAAAAGCTCTAAGTTAGCATATTAGAGCCAACTTAGGTAAAATGAAGCTAACCTATGTCATTTTGGAAAAGAAAAAGAATAAGAAGATTAAGAAGAAGACTATAAGCTTATTATGTAAACTTGATCATTTTGTGCTGACATAAGTTATTTTGGAGCTAACCTATAGGAAACTAAGCATATAAGCTCTAAGTTAGCATATTAGAGCCAACTTAGGTAAAATGAAGCTAACATACGTCATTTTGGAAAAGAAGAAGAATAAGAAGAAGACTATAAGTTTATTATGTAAACTTGATCATTTTGTGCTAACATAAGTAATTTTGGAGCTAACCTATAGGAAAGTAAGCATATTAGAGATAACATAGGTAACTAAGTATATATATATATATCATTTTGGAGGTCTGACATACCTGACATAGTTCAGTTCTCATTGTTCTTCTCCTTCTCCTTCCTCAGCCTGATGCGCCAAGAGCGGCAAGGCGGTGGAGGCAGCTGTGGGATGTAGTCTTCTACCACAATTGGCGTGGTCATGTCGCCCAGCTGTGGGATCGCCGGCGCCACCACTGATGCGTGGTCATGGTCAGGCACAACCACCATCGCGAGGCCACCTTCAGGAAAGACGGGCACGACCATCGCTAGGTCATCCTCAGCCACCACCATCTCTTGCCCATGGTCAGCCACCACCATCTCTTGCCCATGGTCAGCCACCACCATCTCTTGCCCTTGGTCAGCCACCACCAGTGCTAGGTCATCCTCAGCCTGATGCCCATCATCATCCTGCAGCTCCTCATCCCCACTCTGCTCCTCTTTTCCCCCACTCCAGTCCGGATCATCCTTCTTGTTGTCAGAATCTGTCGGGGATATACCCCGTGGCGTAAACCGGCCGGAAGTATAACCCGGCCGGACTTGGCGGTTTACTTGAGACCCGGCTGAGACTTGACGATTCACTAGTGACCCGTTTGGACCTGGCCGTTTACGATTCATTGGTAATCCGGCAGGCAGGTCAGAGGAGCGACAAGACCCGGTGGCCCAACGGGCGGTTCATGAAGGCCGGTTCATACTATGGTGGGCCGGTTTAAGAGGAAAGGCATGAGGAATATTTACCTTACAAGGAGTTAAGACCATGACTTGTATCCGGTTTGTATTAGAGATAGACTAGTCCTAATCCTAATAGGACTCCACATGTAAACCGCCCCTTCAACAAATATAAGGAGGGGCAGGGCTCCCCAAAGGGGAACAAGCAAGAAGAAACAATCTTAGGGCTAGACACAAAGAGGAGAGCCGGTTTACGGCGACTCCCTCGTGATGATAATGAGACCTAGCCTCAAACAGCATGTAGGGCTATTACCGGATGATGTTTCCCGGGGCCCGAAGCTGTCTAAATCCTTGTCTTGCGTGTTGATCCGCCATGAGTCTCTCGTTCCACTCAACCCCTCTCAAGCTACCACATAGATGCATTGGCCTCGCGACTAAGTCCTGACACTAAGGACATCTGCCATGACAAATCCACAGCAGTTGGCGCCCACCGTGGGGCTTGCGCACAGTGGTGTTGAGTTCTTGAAGGGATCTTTTCTAGGGTTCGAGAAGTTCAAAAAAAATTCCGGCTCAAACCGGCGTGGAAAGTTCACATCAAGTTTATCAGTAAGATTAATGAAGTGTTTTACTGCGGTGGGGTAAGAGATTAAGGCTATTTTGGGTTATCTGTGTGTGCCACCGTCGCGTTGTACGATCCGCTGAGATCGACAGAGGTTCAAGAGAGTTTCGACGGTTTGCTGTGCGTCGTATCCAGCGATCAATTCAATCGCAATTTCCGCCAAGACGTCAAGTGCCAGGAAGGAAAGCTACTTCGAGTCACGGCGGCTTAAGTTTTCTCGTAGAAGACAGTTAGAAACAGACAGAGACACGGATTTGCCCTCACGTGAAGAAAAAAAAAAAAAGAATCTAGAAGTGAATACAGAGTTGACCCGGTTTCCGCGCTGCCTTCCTTGCCAGGCGTGGCCTCTGAGCCGCCGTGGTCGATCCCCCCGAGGCTTGCCCCTACGGCCTCTTCGCTCCCCCCGCCGCCGGAGCATCACCGGTCCGCTCCTCCGTTGCGGATTTGCCGGGGCCATCTGAGCCGTATCTGCTGCGGAGGCTATCGTGTGCTGCCCTGAGTGGCCGCTGCTCCTCCAACTTGTTGATCGAGCCCGACCTCCGCAATCCCTACGCCAGCTCCGCGCCGCCTATGTGGTTTGCCTTGTTCGAGCCGCCGCGACCGGCGTTGAGCCGCCCGGCCACGCGGATGCCTCAGCTGTTGCCCTGCGCCTCCGCCTCAAGCACTACCGGTCTACCGTTTGCTTCTGCTCCTCCGGCCACTAAGCCGCCCGTGCGGATTATGCCGCGCCGCCTGATTGCTGTTGTTGCCTTGCGCCTTGAGCCAGTGGCGGCGCCAGGAAATGATGGCTGGGTATTCATCCAAAATTTTTTTTTGCTCTAAATGAGGCATATGAACCAAACAACACAGAAAAAACAGTAGTGCTAGCTGTAGATTGCTCTCAACCTCAACGGAAAAAGCAGTTGGTGTGGATGCAGAACTTATTTTCCTTGCCTTTGAAGATTTGTCCCACAATTCAAACAAGCTAAAATCTTTCTTCTTCATCTACATCACAATCACATAAACAAAGTAGAAATCAGTGGCAGTGGCACTGCGGCATCAAATCCATCACATAAACATCCTCCTTCTTCAAACTCCAATGTCCATTTAGTTCAATTTCAGTTTACAAACAACTCTTCAGATTTCTTAAAAAAACAGAGAACAAAGAGCCAAAAAATACCTTGGTGGAGAACTGGAGCTGTGCTGCAGTGCTGGTCTGCTGGAGGAGACGCCGAGACGGTCAGCAGTGGAGCCGTCGACAGAGCACTGGAGGCCGGCCGGATCTCAGACTCAGAGGCGGAGGAGAAGGAGAGTAGGAGACAGTTCGGGGAGGGGAGGGGCGGAGTGGCAGTACTGGATCTGGATCCACCGAGGGGAGGGAAGGAGAGGGCCGGCCGGACTTGATCCGCCGCTGCTGCCGCGGCCCGGCTGCTAGGCGCTAGGTTTGGGAGGAATCGGGGGAGGGGAAGGGAGATTGAAATTGGTCGCTGTCGATAGGTTCCTCGCTTCGCCCGCGCGTACAGCCAGACGCACGTCTGGACGTCTGGTTCGCTGCGTGACTGTCCTCTGCTTGGGCTGGGCCAGTATTAGATGTGTATATTGATACTTTTTTGGACCTAAATCTTGTGTATTCCAGGGAATACCCAGGAAGACCCCAGCGCCGCCACTGCCTTGAGCCGTGGTGCGGGAGACGCTGGTGAGCGGTTCTATTTACAATCACATCAAGCATGCAGATTCGCTTTCAAGAAAAGCTTGCAAGGTATTATTACCATACAGTAATTTCTTTTTAATACTAACTATTTGGTTGTGTTTGCATCGCACTATCGACAGTGAGCAGGGCAAGGCGGTGTTGGTCGTCCGAGGCTGAGTGGGCTGTACTACCATCGCTAAGCCACCTTCGCGGATCTACCTCACTGCTCCGACCGTGCAGCTGAGCCGCCCCCGCCTCTGTTGCGTGGCCTCAACTCTATTTCTGCTCCGGGTCGCTGAACGCCCCAAGTAGTCTCTGCCAGAATCGCCTCTGTCACGATAAAACGGATTGTCCCTCGTTCAAACAAATCAGGTGATATCCATCCAAGTTTGTTTTATTAGCAAATGTTGTTTTGTCAAAAAACAAGTTTATCTTTTGCCTTGGTCTACAATATTGTTTATGCAGGGCAATTATTTATGACAAAAAAAATGATATTATACCTCGGAGATGGAGGCAGCCCAATATCTTTTGGCACGGGTGGTCATCGTTACTCGGCGAACTCCCGCGCCGATTTACAACGCCGTGGCCGTCTCTCGTGGTCGCACCGGTTCACAGCGACACGGACAACTCGCCCGTCCACCCTCGCGGCCGTTTCACGCTTCCGCGCCGGTCTACAACGTAGAGGACAATTTGCTCGTCCGCGCCGGTTTACAACACCGGGCCGGCTCATCTGCTTAGCTCCCGCGGCCGACTCACCTGTGAGTAATTTTAGCTTCACCCGGTGATCATCAACTCCGCGGTGATAATCTCTGACCTGACGCATCAGGGGAAATCCATCCAGTATATTTTTGTATTATATATTGCTTTATTTTAAAAAAGAGGAGCCATTACTTTGTCTTGCAAGTTCTTCAATGTAGGACAAATTAAAGCACAAAGCTCTGAATCTCTCAAATCCGGTTTAAGAATTTCCGATTCAAAAAGGAATTAACTTCTCGCAAGTTCGAGTTTAAGAGGCCATCAGAAAATTTCCGGGTCATCAGAAAGTATTCTGGTTTACAATCCGGTTCAATGGAAAGATGTCTTCCACGAGCTCTGAAGCTCTCAATATCCGGTTTAACATCCGGTTCAAGAAGGATTTATCTCTTGCGAAAAGTTAAACGGTGCCAAAGAGGACCTGCTGCCATGATGCGCGGTTCAAACATGGGTATCATGCCTTAATTGGCTTATCATATTCTTGATCACTTGGGGGCTTTGGTCGTATCCGAACCATAGCTACACCTCTTGATCGGCGCAATGCCACAATA
Source organism: Triticum urartu (assembly GCF_003073215.2). NCBI lineage: Eukaryota > Viridiplantae > Streptophyta > Magnoliopsida > Poales > Poaceae > Triticum > Triticum urartu. The sequence continues at coordinate 466,801,309 of NC_053026.1, read as the reverse complement.
TCACTTGGGGGCTTGGTCGCGTCTGAACCATAGCAACGCCATCTGGTAGGCGAAAAGCCACAATATCATTTGGGGACTTGTGGTCACGTCTGAACCATAGTCACGCCTCTTGATAGGCGAGAGCCACCAGATCACTTGGGGACTTGGTCACGTCTGAACCAGTCATGCCTCTTGATCGGCCTAAAGCCACAGAATCACTTGGGGGCTTGGTCGAACCCGAACCATTGCCATGCCACTTGATCGGCATAAATGCCACGGTTTCATTTGGGGACCTGGCTGACTTGAACCATAGCTACACCTATCGGGAGCTTGGTCGTGTCCGACCATGGTAACACCATCTGATCAGCTCAAATAAGCCTTTTTTGCAAATGGTTTTGTCATTGCCTTTGTTTCAATATTTTCCTTGATAACTATTTCTTTTATTGCGTTTTTAAACCGACAAAGTTTTAAACCGGTTCAAACTGTCAATTACAAATTGAAGGAACATGGGTCAAATTTTAACCCGGAGACTATCTGCCCGGTTTGATTTCCTGTTACCATCCTATTATGGAGTAAACCGGTGATTATCAACCCAGCTCGGCTTTCAACTACAAGTTATCAGTACACGATCAAGTTATAATCTGGAGACTATCAGCCCGGTCTGGTTTGACTACGAGTCGCCAGTATTATATATGGTTAAACCGGTGTTTATCACAACCCGGTACGGTTTTATCATAAACCGGCACAATATGGAAGGAGTTATCAGTAATCAAGATTTGGGTTATCACCCTTACTACAAAAAGATGGTAAAACCAACAATGTGATTCAATGTCACAGGTATGATATATTTCATATTTGATTATTCTTAAGTGCAGCCTTGGTTATAAACCCGGGTTATATGTTGGGCATTATGACCCGTCCGGCAGTAAACCGCCAGGACACTTTAAACTTGTTGTATGCAGAAACAGGTTTGTTAAACCGGCCTGGTTTTGGACTATAAGTCGCTAGTATATATATTTGGATTGCGCCATTGGAATCATGCGCTTATAAATCATTGGGTCATATTATTCAAATAGCCAAACTTGGCTGAATTTTCATTATGATATTGAATGAATAAGGTTTTCATACCGGATTATATTATCTTGAATAGCCAACATGGCTGGATTTTTATGGTTATTAATAATCGGTATTATTAAGTTTTCAAAGTCGCTTTAGCGCAATGGCTATTATTTTATCAAAGGATATGATTTATTCTACAATGAAAGGAATAGTCCCGAGTCGTTGCAGGCTTACAACCCGGCACTTGGGGGCTACAGTATTCAAATTGAGATTACATGCAAGTCTCATGTCGCTGCAAGCATGCACCATGACACTTGGGGGCTAATGCAAAGTCATTTTTACTAGTCTTATTGAAGATCCGACTCATCACATTATAATGAGCCGGCCCTTGGGGGCTACCAATTGCTCCTGTCAACAATTCAAGGTACACAAGTTTTCGTCCATAATATTGAAGAATCCATTGCTCAGTTGGTAAAGCACAAAGCTCTTAACCTTGTGGACGTGGGTTCAAGCCCTACAATGGAAGCTACATTATAATATGTTATTTTCATTAAAGTATATATATCAAGTCCCGGTTCAGTATTATCTTACTAAGCCGGCCTTTGGGGGCTACATGTTGCTTTTCAAAGTTTACAAGATTATATTTACAAAGTCCCTGTTCATTATTGCATAATGACCTGGCCCTTGGGGGCTACACTGGTTGAAGTTTTTATGAGCATCAAGCAATTACAAGTCCCAGGTTACTGCAAACATGACAACCCGGCACTTGGGGGCTACATATATGGAGTATTCAGTTTATATAATTGAGATGAACAAACCGGATTTCTTCAAGGTTGAAACACTTATTGGAGCAAGTCTTAAGTTGTCACTATGTTCTCCTCTTAAGACTTGGGGGCTACAGGTATTATGCATATAAAGGAGGAATATCTTCATCAGTTTTGAGCAAATCAGGAAGATCAATTACATAACCCGGTGTTGACAACAATTTATGACCCGGTGCCATCAATATTTATAAACCGGCCATTTTGGTAATATTAAACCGGCAAGTTTTACATCTTAAAACCGGCTGAATATCAGATAAGTATTTCAAGACCCATATTTCTTGAACCGGCGCTTTGGGAGCTGAGTCAAAGGAGTTATTCTTCACGATATTTCTCGGTGACAAACCAAGGTCGGCAAATTGATTATGAAGCTGGTCTGTTGACCCGGACTTCCCAGAAGGAGGAAATAACAAGGACTTAAGGGTGATAAGGTGCCGGTCTACAAGAATTCTTAACCCGGAGCACAACCTGCCAAATTTGTTCTTGTGTTTATTTTACAGGATCAGTTTAACATGGATAAATCCAAATTAAACTGGGGGCTAATTTCGGGGATATACCCCGCGTCGTAAACCGGCCGGACGTATAACCCGGCCGGACTTGGCGGTTTACTTGAGACCCGGCTGAGACTTGACGATTCATTGGTGACCCGTTTGGACCTGGCGGTTTACGATTCATTGGTAATCCGGCAGGCGGGTCAGAGGAGCGACAAGACCCGGTGGCCCAACGGGCGGTTCATGAAGGCCGGTTCATACTATGGTGGGCCGGTTTAAGAGGAAAGGCATGAGGAATATTTACCTTACAAGGAGTTAAGACCAGGACTTGTATCCAGTTTGTATTAGAGATAGACTAGTCCTAATCCTAATAGGACTCCACATGTAAACCGCCCCTTCAACATATATAAGGAGGGGTAGTGCTCCCCAAAGGGGAACAAGCAAGAAGAAACAATCTTAGGGCTAGACACAAAGAGGAGAGCCGGTTTACGGCGACTCCCTCGTGATGATAATGAGACCTAGCCTCAAACAGCATGTAGGGCTATTACCGAATGATGTTTCCCGGGGCCCGAAGCTGTCTAAATCCTTGTCTTGCGTGTTGATCCGCCCTGCGTCTCTCGTTCCACTCAACCCCTCTCAAGCTACCACATAGATGCGTTGGCCTCGCGACTAAGTCTTGACACTAAGGACATCTACCGTGACAAATCCACGACAGAATCGCTGCTCCTTTCGCTAAAGCCAGAATCGCTGTTACTTTTGCTACAGCCATAATCGCTGCTGCTTTGGCTATAGCCAGTGTCGCTGCTGCTGCTCCCATTGCCCGTCCAAATGCAACAATGACCGTTAACAATCGATGTGAGACAAAGCCAAATGTAGAGGAATAAGAAGAGGCAGAACGTATTGGCATCTTCGTCGTCAGCGTAGCGCATGCGACACATAGTCACGTTGAAAACCTTCACAATGAGCATTGTGGCGTCATCGTCGTACCTGAAGAGAAGAAAGTACCCGATCCGCAGGTCGTAGGCACTGTAGAACTTCTCCCAGCCACGGCACAGGTACATGTGGCCCTCCTCGATCACCAACTCCACGTCCCACAGCCTGCGAACCCCACTGCGGGCTTGTCAGAGCTTCACATTATCTGGCGGATCTTCACCCAGCATGTTCATAAAAGTGTCAGGCAGCCTCTGCAATTTGGGATAAGGAGTGATGTAGCAAACAACAGAGTAATCATAATGAGATGGGTGAAGGGGAGATCTCTCATTTTATATACCTGCCTCGTGGCTGGTACTGAAGTCCCAAGTATGATACTCAAGAACTCGAAAGCATCCAACTCGTACTCCGGTGAGGCAGAGCGGCGGTGGCTGCTTCCCCCCATCTCTGATAAGCAGCAGAAGCGACCAATTAGTACCCTTACAACATTATCATACAACATTATAGCAGCATAAATTTTGAGCAGAAGATAATCAACTACACCAATGCACTTGTGGACATATGATGGCTCTAGTTGAATTTATTAGTATGACTAGTCGTCAAAAAATGCAAAGTAGGCAACTAGCTAGCAGTATAAAAACATTCATCTAAAGAAAAGAAAAAACTAGCTAGCAGTATGATGGCTCGGTCAGTATACATGGACTGAGACTTCAGAATGGGACATCAGTGCGAAACTTTTTTTTGCTGAATAGTGTATCTAGCTTATGGTCTGGAAGTTTGCATTGTATACACGAGACAAAGTTGCTCACCTATTATTCTAAACTTAGCAATTATAGATGGTTTTTCTTAGGCAAGGCCATGAGCTCCAGCACTCTTTATAAGTAGAAGAAACTTGTTTGGTTATTTATAAATAAAAGAACAAAAACCAGTTTAGATAAACATCAGGGAAAAATACATGCAAGAGGTTGTAGACAGAGTTAGTCTAGGTAGAAAGCAAAATCAAGGGGCATTATCCGTAAGCGCAATTACAATTTTACAAATAGCATCAATAAAACAAATAAACTCAAATTATGAGGCGAGATAAAGCTGCATAGGTATGAAAAGAAGTAGTCTGCACTGTCAAAATTCAGAGACTAATTACCATTAGACACATCAGCTATTTCGGTGTCACTAGGTTCAGCAGCAATGTCATCTTTAATCACATCACTAGATTTAACAATTCTAGACGACTTGTCTTCCTCTTGATATCTTGGAACTAGAAAATCACAAACATATTTAAAGCCTGTATATTTTTCTAAATGAACTCTTCCGTTGCAGCCTCCAACTTAAGCCAGACAGCCAGGTCACCCAACTCATGAATGGGTTATCATCCCTAACTAATGCCAAGAGGTCCTGGTGTGCACCTTTCCAAGAAAGAGAAAAAATTACCACTGATACTTGCTGCACTGCGTCCGCTTTCAGGCTGCTTAGCTACGTGTTATGCATTCCACCGGTTAGATTTACACACATTTGTAAGGCCGCTACGAAGGAGATATCTATGTCTTACGGAAACTGCATTTTGCCAACAAGGAACGATCTCAAGGTACAAAGGAACCCACAAGATTGGCAGCATGTTTAAGTTTTACGACACTCATCCTACCATAATCCTACCATAATCAGTACTAACTCCCTCCCCTTGCACCCTGCAATTTACGCTAACCAAGCACCTGCATCTACAGATGCTCCATCCACTTATGCAGAATAGAATCGATCACACAAGACACAAGGTTAAGAAGAATAGAATCAATCACACACACATACACGAGAAATTTGCACTAAAAAACAATGGCTGGACAAAATACATAGTGGAGGCACGGCCCGAGCATAGTGCAGGCGCGGTTGCGGTGTAGTGAGCGCACCTGGGCGGGGCCAGGGCGCGGCCAGGGGCCGAGGGGAGCACGGCCACGGGGGGCGGCAACCAGGAGCCGGGGCGCGGTGGTGCGACACTCTACGGCGACGAAATCGAAGGGGGGGAGGGGAACCGGTGCAGCTCACTGAGAGGAAGACGATGGCGAGCACGTGCGGGGCCGGGGTTGACGAGGTGACGCGGATCGATGGTGAGGCCGCGGTGGCCGGAGGTTGAAGAAGGCGCAGACGCCGAAGACCGTGGAGGCGTCGGTGTCGTAGAGGCGCCGGAGACCTTGCCCTGCGAGACAGAGAAGGGGTCGTCAGCCCCGGCGCAGGCGGGGGGCAAGGGGAGGAGGAGGAGGGGGCCGGGGGCGAGCTGCGCTCGCTGCTCGCTCGACGCTAGAAGAGCGCAGACGGAGAGTCCGGCGGGGCGGGGCACGGGGGGGCGTGGGCCGGCCGGGATCCGGGTCGAGCGGCCGCCGGCGGCGGGTGTGGGCGACGGGCCAGGCTGGGGCAGGGGCGGGGCGTGGCGCGGCGGGTGGCTGTGGATGTGGGCGACGCGAGGAGTGGGCAAGGGTGGAGGAGGGGTCACGGGGCAGGGAGGGGCTCGTAATAACTACAATTTTTATGTTTTCGCAAACACTAAGCGCACGGGTTGGCGCCATTCATCACTAGTAATCGGCGCACATACACGGGCGCCATAGAACAAATTGTTTTATTTTTTTTTCAAAACTACTAATGGCGCACCACACACCAGGTGCGCCATTAGTAATATATTACTAATGGTGCACGAACACATGGTGCGCTATTAGAATATAGTAATGGCGCACCACATGTCTGGTGCGCCATTAGTGGCCATATCATCTATAGCCCTTTTCCTAGTAGTGTATGCTTTAGAGATGGCTGCATTCACGTTAAATAGGGGACCATCAAAATCCTTTGAGACGACACCTTATGAACTGTGGTTTGGCAAGAAACCCAAGTTGTCGTTTCTTAAAGTTTGGGGCTGTGATGCTTATGTGAAAAAGCTTCAACCTGATAAGCTCGAACCCAAATAGGAGAAATGTGTCTTCATAGGATACTCAAAAGAGATTGTTGGGTACACCTTCTATCACTGATCCGAAGGCAAGATATTCGTTGCTAAGAATGAATCCTTTCTAGAGAAGGAGTTTCTCTTGAAAGAAGTGAGTGGGAGGAAAGTAGAACTTGATGAGGTAATTGTACCTACTCCCTTATTGGAAAATAGTTCATCACTGAAATCAGTTCTAGTGATTCCTACACCAGTAAGTGAGGAAGCTAATGATGATGACCATGAAACTTCTGATGAAGTTACTACCGAACCTCATAGGTCAACCAAAGTGAGACCCGCACCAGGGTGGTACGGTAATCCTATTCTGGAGGTCATGTTACTTGACCATGATGAACCTACGAACTATGAGGAAGCAACGATGAGCCCAGATTCCGAAAAATGGCTTGAGGCCATGAAATCTGAGATGGGATCCATGTATGAGAACAAGGTGTGGACTTTGGTTGACTTGCCCGATGATTGGCAGGCCATAGAGAATAAATGGATCTTCAAGAAGAAGAATTACGCTGACGGTAATGTTACTTTCTACAAAGCTCGACTTGTTGCAAAAGGTTTTCAACAAGTTCAAGGAGTTGACTACGATGAGACCGTCTCACCCGTAGCGATGCTTAAGTCCGTCCGAATCATGTTAGCAATTGCTGCATTTTATGATTATGAAATATGGCAAATGGATGTCAAAACTGCATTCCTTAATGGATATCTTTAAGAAGAGTTGTATATGATGCAACTAGAAGGTTTTATTGATCCTAAAGGTGCTAACAAAGTGTGCAGGCACCAGCGACCCATTTATGGAATGGTGCAAGCATGTCGGAGTTGGAATATACGCTTTGATAGTGTGATCAAAGCATATGGTTTTGTACAGACTTTTGGAGAAGCCTGTATTTACAAGAAAGTGAGTGGGAGCTCTGTAGCATTTCTGATATTATATGTAGATGACATGGTGTTGATCAGAAATGATACTGAATTTATGAATAGCATAGAAGGATACTTGAATAAGAATTTTTCAATGAAAGACCTTGGTGAAGCTGCTTATATATTGGGCATCAAGATCTATAGAGATAGATCAAGACGCTTAATTGGACTTTCACAAAGCACATACCTTGATAAAGTTGTGAAGAATTTCAAAATGGATCAAGCAAAGAAAGGGTTCTTGCTTGTGTTACAAGGTGTGAAGTTGAGTCAGACTCAATGCCCGACCACTACAGAAGATAGAGAGAAAATGAAAGTCATTCCATATGCTTCAGCCATAGGTTCTATCATGTATTTAATGTTGTGTACTAGACCTGATGTGTGCCTTGCTATTAGTTTAGCAGGGAGGTACCAAAGTAATCCAGGAGTGGATCACTGGATAGCGGTCAAGAACATCCTGAAATACCTGAAAAGAACTAAGGATATGTTTCTCGTTTAATACCTAGTGTCGATGAAGTTCCAAGCAGAGCGTCGTGGCGGAATCTACGTGTGAAGCGGAGTACATAGCTGCTTCGGAAGTAGCAAATGAAGGAGTCTCGATGAAGGAGTTCATATCCGATCTAGGTTTAATACCTAGTGCATCGGGTCCAATGAAAATCTTTTGTGACAATACTAGTGCAATTGCCTTGGGAAAGTGTGGGAGTCCTGGATTAGGGGGTCTCCGGACAGCTGGACTATATCGATTGGCCGGACTGTTAGACTATGAAGATACAGGATTGAAGACTTCGTCTCGTGTCCGGATGGGACTCTACTTAGCGTGAAAGGCAAGCTAGGCAATACGGATATGTACATCTCCTCCTTTGTAACCGACCTTGTGTAACCCTAACTTCTCCGGTGTCTATATAAATCGAAGAGGTTTTAGTCTGTAGGACAACATACAATCATACCATAGGCTAGCTTCTAGGGTTTAGCCTCTCTGATCTCGTGGTAGATCTACTCTTGTACTACCCATATCATCAATATTAATCAAGCAGGACGTAGGGTTTTACCTCCATCAAGAGGGCCCGAACCTGGGTAAAACATTGTGTCCCCTGCCTCCTGTTACCATCCAGCCTAGACGCATAGTTCGGGACCCCCTACCCGAGATCCGCCAGTTTTGACACCGACATTGGTGCTTTCATTGAGAGTTCCTCTGTGTCGTCGCCATTAGGCTTGATGGCTCCTACTATCATCGATAGCGATGCAGTCCAGGGTGAGACTTCTCTCCCCGGACAGATCTTCGTGTTTGGTGGCTTTGCACTGCGGGCCAATTCGCTTGGCCATCTAGAGTAGATCAAAAGTTACGCCCCTTGCCACCAGGTCAGGTTTGGAAGCTTAAACAACATGGCCGATGTCCGCGGAGACTTGATCTTCGACGAATTCGAGCCTCTTCCTTGTGCGTCACGCGGTCACGATGTGTACGATTTAGCTCTACCATCGGACAGTGTTCAGGAGATCGCACCGGCAGCCGCTCTGACCCTTAATTCGGAGCCAGTTGTGCCTTCCGCGGACGGGTGGATGGACCCTGCCACGGAGGCCTTACCCTCAGCGGCGATCAAGCTGAACATCGACCTTACCTTGCATGAGAGCTGTGTTGATAAACTGCCGGATCCTTCTCCGGCCACGGACTCCAAACCGCCTGCGCCCGTTCCTATCAAATCTGATTGGGCGCCGATCATGGAGTTTACCTCCGCAGATATTTTTCAGCACTCACCCTTTGGTGACATCCTGAACTCGTTAAGGTCTCTCTCCTTATCAGGAGGATCTTGGCCGAACTATGTCCGGTAGGAGAGGGATGCGAACGACAAAGAAATTCGCGACCCACCCACCACCCACTTAGTAGCCACTGTCGATGACTTAACCAACATGCTCGACTTCGACTCTGAAGACATCGACGGTATGGACGACGATGCGAGAGACAAAGAGGAACCACTGCCCACAGGGCACTGGACGTCCACCTCATCACATGACGTATACATGCTGGACACACCGAAGGAAAACGACGACGAGGAACGGAAGGACGCAATGAAGGGATGTCCCCTCGAGAAGCAGTCAAAGCGGTGGCGTAAGCGCCGCCCCAAATCCCGCCTCGACAGAAATAATGATCATACAGACCCAGCGTTAGAGCAGGGCGAACCACTGCCGGACCACGGCAACACGGAGAATCAAACCGAACAAACCAACTCTGTCAAGGATAATAGTCCGGAGGACATAACACCGGACAGATACCTGGAGCAACAAAATGCCCATCAAAGGCTAGTTGCCACCGCGAGGAGTCTAAAAAGGCAGAAGCAAAGGCTCAAGGCGGCTCAAGACACACTCCAAATCAGATGGAGTAAAGTACTCAACACAGCAGCGAAGTATGGCGGTAATCGCCTCACCAAGAGCTACCCGAAGCGGAAGTTGCTACCTGAATTCGATGAGGAGGCCTTAGATCCCCCACAACCAAAAATTAAAATTGAAAGTGCTAGTGATCGACTAGAGGGGGGGTGAATAGGCGATTTTTATGAAAGTCTTCAAAACATGGAAGTTTCGAAAACAAACGATAGAAATAAACCTATTACCATGCAGCAGAAGGTAGACTACACTAGGCAAACCATAGTCAAGTATTCAATGAAGTGAAAGCACAATGACTAATAGCAGCTAGGCAGTAAGGATTAGGTAGGAAGATATTGTAAAGCCAATCAGAACAAGTAATCACTCAGTGAAGCCAAATGGTGATGCAATCGTACAATGACTTCACAAGGACCAACAGTAAGTAAAAGGAAGGGAAGGATGAAACCAGTGACTCGTTAAAGACAATGATTTGTTGGACCAGTTCCAGTTGCTGTGACAACTGTACGTCTGGTTAGGGAGGCTGAGATTCAACTCAGGAGACCTCGTCTTCACCTTATTCCCCTTGAGCTAAGGACACCTAGTCCTCGCCCAATCACTCTGGTAAGTCTTCAAGGTAGACTTCCGAACCTTCACAGACTTCGTTCACCGGCGATCCACAATGACTCTTGGATGCTCAGAACGCGACGCCTAACCGGCTGGAGGATTCACAGTCCTCAAGTGCAATAAGTCTTCAGATCACACAGACAAGAAGACTTAAGTGATGCCTAACACTCTTTGGATTTGGGTGGTTAGGGCTTTATCCTCTCAAGGAATTCTCTCTCAAAGGCTTCGAGTTTGGTTGCTCTCAAATGACAAAAGTCATACTTTAACTCTGAGCAGCCAACCATTTATGGTTGTAGGGGGTGGGCTATTTATAGCCACTAGGCAACCCGACCTGATTTGTCCGAAATGACCCTGGGTCACTAAGGAACTGACACGTGTTCCAACGGTCAGATTTCAAACACACACGACAACTTTACTTGGGCTACAAGCAAAGTTGACTTGTCCAACTCTGAACAATATTCGCTCTCATAGTCTTCACTCGAAGACATAGGATTTTGGTTAAGCATCACTTCAGTCATTCTGACTGGTTTTCTTGGACCCCACTTAACAGTACGGTGGTTCCTATGACTCAACAAAGAAGAAAAAGAACTATGAAAGATCTAAGTCTTCGTGCTCCATAGTCTTCATCCGATGTCTTCTCTTGTCATAGTCTTCAATGTGAATGTCTTCACATACCACCTTTGACTTCAGTGTCTTCATACATTTTTAGGTGTCATCTCTGGTAGGAAAACCGAATCAATGAGGGACTTCTACCTATGTTATCCTGCAATTCTCACAAACACATTAGTCCCTCAACTAGGTTTGTCGTCAATACTCCAAAACCAACTAGAGGTGGCACTAGATGCACTTACAAAGTTGGCTTACAATCGCCACTTCACACAATACATAAACATAGCATTACATCATCCAGAATACAATCAAGGTCCGACTACTGAACCAAAATAAAGACAACCCCAAATGCATAGATCCGCGATCGCCCCAACTGGGCTCCTCTATTGATCATCCGAAAAAGACACATAGTAGCGTCCAGAATCTTCGTCGAACTCCCACTTGAGTTCGGTCGCGTCCCCTGCACTGGCATAATTGGCACCTGCATCTGGTTTTGGAAGTAATCTGTGAGTCACGGGGACTCAGCAATCTCACACCCTCGCGATCAAGACTATTAAGCTTATAGGTAGGCAAAAGGTATGAGGTGGAGCTGCAGCAAGCACCAGCATATATGGTGGCTAACTTACGCAAATGAGAGCGAGAAGAGAAGCAAAGCACAGTCGATAAACTATCATGATCAAGAAGTGATCCTGAAAGTACTTACGTTCAAGCCTAACACGAGACTGTGTTCTCTTCCTGGGCTCCACAGAAAAGAGACCATCACGGCTACACACGCGGTTGATTCATTTTAATTAAGTTAAATTTCAGGTTCTCTACAACCGGACATTAACAAATTCCCATCTACCCATAACCGCGGGCATGGCTTTTGAAAGCTCAAAACCCTGCAGGGGTGTCCCAACTTAGCCCATCACAAGCTCTCACGGTCAACGAAGGATATTCCTTCTCCCAGGAAGACCCGATCAGAGTCGGAATCCCGGTTACAAGACATTTCGACAATGGTAAAACAAGACCAGCAAAGCCGCCCGATGTGCCGACAAATCCCGATAGGACTCGCACGTATCTCATTCTCAGGGCACACCGGATGAGCACTTCGTACAACTAAAACCAAACCTCGAGTTTCCCTGAGGGGGCGCTGCAAAGGACTCTAGTTTGGACCAACACTCAGAGGAGCACTGGCCCGGGGGTTTAAAATAAAGATGACCCTTGAGTCCGCGGAACCCAAGGGAAAAAGGCTTAGGTGGCAAATGGTAAAACCAAGGTTGGGCCTTGCTGGAGGAGTTTTATTCAAGGCGAACTGTCAAGGGGTTCCCATTATAACCCAACTGTGTAAGGAACGCAAAATCAAGGAATGTAACACCAGTATGACGGAAAACTAGGGCGGCAAGAGTGGAACAAAACACCAGGCATAAGGCCGAGCCTTCCACCCTTTACCAAGTATATAGATGCATTAAAGTAAACAAGATATAATAATGATATCCCAACAATAAACATGTTCCAACAAGGAACAAACTCCATCTTCACCTGCAACTAGCAATGCTATAAGAGGGGCTGAGCAAAGCGGTAACATAGCCAAACAACGGTTTGCTAGGAAAATGTGGGTTAGGGGCTTGTCATGGCAATATGGGAGGCATGATATAGCAAGTGTTAGGTATCGCGGCATAGCGGAAAAGCGAGCAACTAGCAAGCAAAGATAGAAGTGATTTCGAGGGTATGGTCATCTTGCCTGCAAAGTTCTCTAAGTTGACGTAAGCTTGATCGTCGTAAGCATACTCAATGGGTTCCTCGATCACGAACTCGTCTCCCGGCTCTACCCAAAGCAAGAACACAAGCAAAGGAAACAACAATCAACCACGGTGCAATGCGCAAGCAACATGATGCAAAACATGGCATGATATGCGGAATGTGATATGCAATGCATATGCGTGCTTCGGAAGGGAAAGATTGAACCAGGCATCAACTTGGCAAAACAAGTGCGCCGCTGGAAAGATGAGTTGATTTCGGTCGAAAATGATATAAAGATCACTAGAAACGGATGCACGGTTTGCAAATGGCAAGCAAAACAAGAATGGCATAATTCTGCGATTAACAACACGATGCCATCTAGAATGCAACAAGAAACTAAGCTACTGTACTCCAACATAGCAACAAAGCACATGGCAGTGATCTTCTCCAGACGCTTGACAAAAGATGAACACTGAGATACAGCTAAATCACACAAGAGCAGGTTCAAACAAGCATGGCAAAAGTGCACAAGATATCACCATCACAACTTAGTGAAAATATTAACATGCCAGGAATTAACATCAGGAAGCAATGTTTAGAACAAGATAAAAACATGCTACAGGATCAAAACATAGAAATACAAGGCATGGCATGAATCTACTCAAAGCATATAACAAAAGTCTCTTACTGACCATAAGCCAAAAAGGGTCAGAAGATATGATGGCACCCATGTAAACTTAGCAAGGTTCGTTAACAGATTCAGACATAGCAGAAAACTGGACATGGCAAAAACAGATTTATGAAGGCCTCTTTGCGAGCTTGATTCACTCACCACAAGGCATTGCATGAGAAGATAAGCATAGCAGTAGTAATAAGACATGTTCATGAAGCTAACCATGGCAAGAACAATCTCATATAATGCATGGATCAACTACAACAACCTTGGCAAAATTTATTAACACGTAAACAATCTGCCAGGAACATTTTATAGCAAAAGTAGAACAAGATTGAGTCATGCTACGACACTCCATAAATGCAAACAGGGGCATGGATTGATAGCGCACAACCATATGCCCAAATCATCCTTACTGAATATACTCAAATGAAGCATGGATCTCACTGTAGCAACATGAACACATGGCATTAAAATAACAGCAGGGAAAATGACTTACTGATATTCTAAGTCCCTGAAAACAGCAATAACACGAGAGCTACTTTGCATGCTTGTTCTAGTCACCAAAAGGATCACAAAAATACATGGCATAAACCTCTGTAAAGATGGCATGGCATAGCCCTAAACACATGTAGAGCTCATGCCCATATGCAGCATACAATAATCATGGCAAAAATGAGAAATGCTCAAGATCTGCCAAGTAACATGAACTAACATTTTATAGCACTCTTGCCTCAACCATTTGGGCATCAAGATGGACTCACACAAGCAGGTCACAATGGAACAAAATGAAGAGCACATCCAGATGAACAATTTGATATATTATGTGGAAGAAACGGAGCTACGACGACAGAGTTATGACATGTCGGAGAGTGCTTCACAATAATGCAGAAAATGACTTAGAAATATCTCGGGGTCAACCTCAGATTTCAGATCTAGGGTTCCTCGCACGTGGATCGAGGATGGCCGAGGTTGGGCTCGCCGGAGAAGGCAGGGGCAGCGGCCGGAGTTCGGGGCGGCGCGGTTCGGGACGGGCACCGGAGCACGGTGGCGGAGATCGCGGCACGGCGCCGGGCGAGGCGACCTGCGACGGCGGCGCGCCGTTGCGGCGACGGTGGAGACGTGCCGGCGGCGGAGAAAGCGGAAGGCGGCGGAGAGGCGAGCCGGGCGGTGCGGTTCGGCTGCTGGAGGCGCGAGCGCTCGGGCGCGCGGGCGGGCCGGGGGGCCTCCCACGGGCTTGGGCGGGCCGGCGCTGGTGGCGGGGCACCACGTGGCGTCACGCGGTTGGACGGGCGGCAGTGGCGGACGCGTCCGGCTCCGCCTGTACGTGTCCGGCAGCGACGGGGGATGAAATTAGGGTTTCAGGACCCGGATTTTGAACGGGGAGGACAAATATATAGGTAGAGGGAACTAGGAGAGTCCAAATGAGGTGCGGTTTTTGGCCACGCGATCGTGATCGAATGCCCGAGAGGATAGAGGGGGTTTGGATGGGTAATTGGGCCACTTTGTAGGGGTGTTGGGCTGCAACACTCATGAGGCCTTTACGGTTCCTCGGTTAACCGTTGGAGTATCAAACGGACTCCAAATGGCACGAAACTTGACAGGCGGTCTACCGGTGGTGTACCAAGGCTGCTTGGCAAATCTCGGTACATTCTGAGAAAGTTTAAAACCCACACACGAAAAGAGGCAAAAGGGGGCGCCGGAGGACGTAGGAGTGCCGGATTGCAAAACGGACAACGGGGAAAATGCTCGGATGCATGAGACGAACACGTATGTAAATGCGATGCACATGATGACATGATATGACATGGACAAAATGAAAAAAAAGGCAAAAACTCAACCACAAATCTCATAACTTAGAGCCGAAAATGGCAAGAGTCGGAGTACAAATATGGCAAATTACATCCGGGGCTTTACACCAGTTCCCAGAATGCTGACAGTCTTCTTTACAAATAATTTGGGGGCTTGCGGCTCATTGAGCATAGCTATGACTACCCTACTAATCCGTCTTATGCGCCTTGATTGAAATATTACTTGGGGGCTCCTCATTAATGAACAAGAGCTTTGTTGTCCCTTGTAATTGGCTTGGACGCCAGGTGTATTCACCAAAAATCCGAGTTATCCTACCTTTGTATGCTTGCCACTCCGACCAGGTAATCCTGGAATGACTTGTCGTACTCTTGACAATCAATCTTATAAAGACCCTGAACTTGTCAAAGTTAAGATGGAGATTGGTCATGTGAGGCTCGGCTTACAGGTTTGAATTAAGGATTAACTCAGTGGTTGTGCGGCCCTTGAATAACACTTGATATTGAGGCTTGGCAGCCTATGAATGACTTATTTTTTTTCTTTTCTGGGTTGTATTTACGTTGAACATTTTTTGAGGTTCATCTTTTGTACCATATTGGTATATGGTTGAAAATTGATTAGGGCCATGTCTCCTTGATCCTTATGATTCATATTTGAATCTATCTGGTGTTTCACTAAACTCGACTGGCTTTGGACATTAAGTCGCTAGTGAGTGATGATTATGTGCTTGGGGTTCTGCACTCTAAAATTTGGGATGTTACCCTTTGCTGTCTATGGCGTTGTAAGCCGACAGTATGAATAAATTGCATAGGGTGCTGCACTCTGACTTTTTGGGTTGTCACCCTTATTACGTGCGGCGTTGTAAGCCAACAGTATGAACAAGTATCACATGTATGATATTTACTTTGTTATGGTTATATGAGGTTTTGATAAACCCACACTGGTTATGGACGATAGTCACCATTGGATTTTCTATGGGGCATTATGACCTGCCTTGGGGTAAGCCGCCAGGGCACTTGCTCTTTGTTCGAATGCAGGGCTTATGACCACATGATCAGCAAGGTTGGCAATGATTATGAGTGTCAACATTGGATTTTCAAATCAGATTGAACGGCTCATAAGTATTATGCAAATAAAGACACATGATGGCGTGGTAGATCATGGTTTGTCAACTAGCCTATTACAAGGCATCATGCGGCCCAAAAGAATAAGTGTTTTGAGACACACGACATCCAAATGCTATGGCTGATAAACCGGCTCAGGGATCAAGACTCCTGGTCTTGGCGGGTCGAGGCCTTCGGGTCATCTTACACCGGTTCATCTTCTTCTTATTTATCTGTTGGCTGGAAGTCAGATGTGGCCCAATTGATCCCAGTCAAAGCTTTGAACACAACTTCGTCATCAATAAGTGTTGACGAGTCAATATCAGGGGCAAAGGTGTGCCTACAAATTGGCGGAGTAAGATCCTAGGCTTCATGAATCGATGCCTTTACCTTCTTATTTTCAGCATCATAAACCGCCTGATACTG
Organism: Triticum urartu; assembly: GCF_003073215.2. Taxonomy (NCBI): domain Eukaryota; kingdom Viridiplantae; phylum Streptophyta; class Magnoliopsida; order Poales; family Poaceae; genus Triticum; species Triticum urartu. The sequence continues at coordinate 466,784,825 of NC_053026.1, read as the reverse complement.
GGATAGGTCCGTCTCTTTAGCCAGCTTGCATGCTAATGGACGCATTCCCCTTACTATGTTGGAAAAGTCAGCGGCACTGAAGAGAGAGACCCATCTTCTTTTATGCTTGGGCAGCCATTGGCCAAGTCTTCTAGATCAAGATCTGCTTGCCACGCCTTTGCCCGACTTAATGCAGTGATGGCACCGGCTCGGGCGGCTGATCGCTTCAACTCTTCTTTGCGGCAACACAAATAGCCTCTCCAGCACTTCCTTGATAAGAGAAGGTGAGGAATTTTTGTGTAAGGCGGCAGATATGGCTCGTTGAGTGCCAGTGTATAATTGTTCCATGAGAGTATTTGTGGCTTTGAGTTTGACACACATATCTTGTCCAAGGTTGGAGCTTCTCGGGCATGCATCAATGAAAAAGTGTTGGTAAACCGGGTAATGATTGATATACATTGCTACAGAAAGAATGAAGTAACAGTGTTACTTAGCAAAGATGGCGGCTGTCATGGTGTTAATTTGATGTTTTAAACCAGAAAGCTCATCAGCTACGGGCTTAAGTGCAGCCTCTGATTCCTCTGCTCTTTTCAACAGAGTTGTCTTCTCAGTATCCCAGTTTGTCTTGTCATCCTTGAAGTCCTTTTTTAACTTCTCCATCTCTTCCAAGGCGGTTGTCAATTCTGATTTGGCCTTGGGAGATTTAGATTGTTGAGACTTGATATTTTGCTGAAGACCGGCGACTTGAGATTCCTTAACATTTAGCTCCACCTGTAGTATGCAAATTATAGGCAACATTACAATCATTTTATTTAAAGTCGCAAGCACAATACAAGTATTTCACTTGGCACTTGGGGGCTAATGCACATTGCTCTTTTCTGAAGGCAATTCCATGATGACCCTGTGTCGGTGCGGAACGACACCTATGGGATCACGAGAATCCCAACTACGGTTAGCGGGGCGCAGGGTCGTGAGAAGAGCGGATCAAGCAGATAGCACACGGTTCGTTTATCCAGGTTCGAGCCGCAAGGATGCGTAAAACCCTACTCCTGCTTTGGTGGATTGTGTATTTGTGTTCTTGAGCTGACTATGGGGCGTGAGGAGCTCCAAAATGCCGAATCCCTCTCTTGGTCGCCTCGGGCCTCCTTTTATAGGAAAAGGGGTGGCCATAGTGGCACACAGGAGGTGGAAAGGGAACAGTGATGCGAGGTTATCCCTCGCATTACATGACAAGGCGCATTTAATGCGTCCTGCTTAGGTGTCCTTGCTTTATCGGGGACAGGGGAGAGATCTGCCTCGTCCATCGTCGCCGCTCCTTCTTGTGTTGACACGCGCCCTGGCCAGCGACGCCTGCGATGCCACGTAGGTAGGAAGGCAGCTAAGGTGGCGCAGTGGTGGGTCTTCACGAAGATCTGCAGGCCGCCACGCAGGTGCCTGCCCAGCTGGTTGGGTTGGCGGCTGCATGCATGCGGTGGTGGAGGCTCAGTCGGCGTGGGCTTGATGGTGGCCCTGCGGGTGTCCTCGGCAAGGGTCTTGCCGAGGCGCCTGCTGTCATCCCTAGCAAGGCGCTTGCCGGGGGACTTGTGGTCTTCCTTGGCTGGGATCCCACCAAGGGTTGTCGTCTCCTTAGTGCGTATCCGGTCTTGAATGTCTTCACAAAGATTTGCATGTCACCACCGGGATGTCTCCCGAATCCTTGCCCTTTGGGGGCAACGGACTCAAGGGTGATTCGCCCCGTAGGCGCAGGACGAGTCGCCGCCGCAAGGGTCTTGCCGGGGCTGCTAGAACTGTCTCCCGGCAAGGATCTTGCCGGGGGAGTTCGCTTCGTCCCATTTGTCCTTTGTGGTCTTGGTCTTGGCGTCGTGGTTCTCTCGAGCTTCGGTCTTACCCTGGCTCACCTCCCTTGCCTTGCTTGGTGTGGAGGTGCCCGTGGCTCAGACTGCCCGTGCACAGTTATAGGGGTACAAAAAGTGTACCCCTCTTTTTGTACACCGACAAGAGCCCCCGGGCCTGGGCCACACATAAGCGCAACACATTGTTTGGGCTAGGCCCAAAAACGGTGCACGGGCAGGAGGGGCGGTTTTTACCGCGGTAAGATTCTTCGCGCGCTGCGCTTCCCACGTCTCTCGCGCGTGGCGCGGCGTGGGGAGGCGCGTGTGACGTGGGCGGCATGCGTGGGGTTGGTTCCCACAGGCATGCATCACGTCGTAGTAAAGGGGGCGGTTCACGGCTTCCCCATAAACGGAGGGAGGCGTGGAGGCGCGGCCAATTTACTAAATGGGGCCGAGGCGCGGTCCTCGAGGCGTCCACTCCCCACGATCGTGGGGTGGGGAGAGGTCGTCTCACCTGTCCCCTCAGTTCTGAACGTCCGCCACGTGTCTCCCATGCGCTTGGGGTGGCAAACGGTGGAGGCGCAGGGAGCCAGGGCAGCGGGCACACTCAACAGTGCCTTGGTGGAGGCGCAAGGAGCGGTCATCAGCAAGGCTGGGGAGCTCTCCGAAGCGCAAAACTCCATCAGAGAGCTCAAGCTGAAGCTGGAGGATCTCGAGAAGATGCTGTCGGAGAGCAGGGCTCGGGAGGAGACCTTGACCAGGAGCCTGGAGGAGGAGAAGCAGCTGCGGGCGAACGAGGCCGCCTCCCGCCAGGATTATGTGGCGGGCGAGAACAGATGGATTAGCCATCTGGAGGAGGTCGCCGGCAGGGTCACCTCGCAGTTGGCCACCACGGGGATGCCAAACATGAGGTACGCCCCTGAGCGCAGCGGGACCGTCAACACCAAGTTGACCCTGTTCTTCGAGGGTGTCCTCGGAGCCTTGGCTTATCTTCACTCCAACCGAGCGGCCACGTTGGCCGGGGAAGCCCGGCGACTTTGCCGGGGGGTCATGACCAAGGTCCTCACCAAGATGGCGTACTGGAATCCCGACCTCGACTTTGGTGCTGTGATGGATAGCTTGCCGGAGGGTGTTGACCTCACGGTGCTCAAGGAGCGCATCAAGCCCGTCATCAGTAGCATCGACGAAATCAAGAGGGTGGAAGGCCAGCGCCGGGATTAGGCATCCCGTTCTTCACCGCCGCTGCAGGTTCACGACCAAGACAAATTTCATCTTTAGTTAGAACCGCAGCAATGATGTGATGTAATATAACTTTGCAGTACTTTTAATTTCATGCACGTTATTTCCTCATTCAATTCCTCTTTGTATGCGCGCCCTACGCCGATTGGGTAGGCTCGCCGGCGCGGAAGCCCCGAGCGGCGTTTTGGGGACGGATCCCCATGGGCCTGCTGGGTACGCGTGCTGCCGGGCGAGCCACCTTTCCGTTCCGAACGCAGCCACTCGAACTATCGAGCTTGACTCGAGTCAGAATCGAGAGCATTGTTGGTCGCGGAAGGTTACTCTGCCATTCTCGACGCAGCCGCTTGAGCTGTTGAGCGGACTCGAAACAGGGCAAGGGCGTTGCCGATCATGGGAGAGCCCCTTGGCGTGCAGGTTTCTCATACAAAGGCGTGACATCTCCGGGGGGAATAACCTCATATAAAAAGGATAGAACAAATAAGGGTTCAGTGCAACTTAGCTCCTGTTTGTAGTCACTCGAGCGCTGATCTTCCGGCCTCCATCCGTCTCCAAGAGCCACGAAGACGAAGGAGTGCTGAGCTGATTGCTAGAGCCGATTCTCACAACTGCGCCCCCTACCTGGCGCGCCAAAGATGTCGGTGCGGAATGACACCTATGGGATCACCAGAATCCCTACTACGGTTAGCGGGGCGCGGGGTCGTGAGAAGAGCGGATCAAGCAGATAGCACACGGTTCGTTTATCCAGGTTCGGGCCGCAAGGATGCGTAAAACCCTACTCCTGCTTTGGTGGATTGTGTATTTGTGTTCTTGAGCTGGCTATGGGGCGTGAGGAGCTCCAAAATGCCGAATCCCTCTCCTGGTCGCCTCGGACCTCCTTTTATAGGAAAAGGGGTGGCCACAGTGGCACACAGGAGGTGGAAAGGGAACAGTGATGTGAGGTTATCCCTCGCATTACATGACAAGGTGCATTTAATGCGTCCTGCTTAGGTGTCCTTGCTTTATCGGGGATGGGGGAGAGATCTGCCTCGTCCGTCATCGCCGCTCCTTCTTGTGTTGACACGCGCCCTGGCCAGCGACGCCTGCGATGCCACGTAGGTAGGAAGGCAGCTAAGGTGGCGCAGTGGTGGGTCTTCACGAAGATCTGCAGGCCGCCACGCAGGTGCCTGCCCAGCTGGTTGGGTTGGCGGCTGCATGCATGCGGTGGTGGAGGCTCAGTCGGCATGGGCCTGATGGTGGCCCTGCGGGTGTCCTCGGCAAGGGCCTTGCCGGGGCCCCGGCAAGGGTCTTGCCGAGGCGCCTGCTGTCATCCCCGGCAAGGCGCTTGCCGGGGGCCTTGAGGTCTTCCTCGGCTGGGATCCCGCCAAGGGTTGTCATCTCCTTAGTGCGTATCCAGTCTTGAATGTATTCACAAAGATCTGCATGTCGCCACGGGGATGTCTCCCGAATCCTTGCCCTTTGGGGGCAGTGGACTCAAGGGTGATTCGCCCCGTAGGCGCGGGACGAGTCGCCGCTGCAAGGTCTTGCCGGCACTGCTAGAACTGTCTCCCGGCAAGGATCTTGCCGGGGGAGTCCGCTTTGTCCCCTTTGTCCTTTGTGGTCTTGGCATCGTGGTTCTCTCGAGCTTCGGTCTTACCCTGGCTCACCTCCCTTGCCTTGCTTGGTGTGGAGGTGCCCGTGGCTCAGACTGCCCGTGCACTGTTATAGGGGTACAAAAAGTGTACCCCTCTTTTTGTACACTGACACCCTGCTACACTATTATGACTATAGCCGACTCATGGGGGCTACATACTTGGATTTTATTGATAATTATGGTGCTAAGTCCCGGCTTATCCATGCTGATTAAGCCGGCCCTTGGGGGCTACAGGTGCAAAAGTTGCTCACTACTATTCGAAGTTCCGGCTTAACTTGACAGTTTAAGCCAGCCCTTGGGGGCTTCGTGTTTTCATCTTGATATCTATAAGGCTATCTAAAAGTCTACAACATATTCAGTTCTATCATATTCAGTAGACTTGGCGGCCGATAGAAGTATATTTACATGAAGAAGACTATAGTGTTTACCTCAAATCATTCCTTAATAAGATTGACTAAGCCGGCCTCAAAGTCGCGGCTTGTGTGCAGATGGTTTAGATACCCAAAGTGGATCTCTTGAGCGCTATATTAAGCATAGCTTTCCAAATTTGCTGACCATTTGCCTTTGTCAGCAAAGGATAACTCTTCCTTAGCACTGTGATTTGACAAGACAGTAGGGTTGCCCGGTACCGTGTAACCAAGCCCAGTAATGACAACATCATCATCCTTTTCTTCAGTAGGCTTGACGGGACTTGGCGGCTTGGTAGTGGCCGGATCAACATCCATATGATCGATGATGACGTTGTGCTTCTCTGATGGTGGGTCATCAATGGTGGCCTCAGCAGCTTGGAGAGAAGTTTCTGTTGTTTGCCTCTCCGGTTCATTAAGGTCTTCAGCTATTTTGGTCACCTTCATCTTTTTGCTGGGCTTTGCCATAGCTCTGAAAATGAAGCACAAGACGGGGTTAATACGACAATTGAGTGGATGATTGAAAGTAGAGATTTAACATTCTTACCCGGGCACGGTCTTGAAGACTGGGATTTGAATTCTTGTTGAGTCGCCGGAAGAGGAATGAGATCTTCCCTGGTAATTTGAGTGAGAAGGGATAAGAGGTTGTCGAAGCAGACCCGCCTCGGGATAATCTAAGTCAGAAATCGGTGAAACCTCTGGATGATGAGCTTCATGCTACTGCTTCTTCAAAATAAAGTTGGGATCCAAATAAGCTAAAGGATGAGAAAACCTTACTTTCCAGCTTGCTTGACGAATTTTCTGTCTTCGCAGAGGCCCTGAGTCGGACGAAAGGATAGTTACCTCTTCACCATCTGCGTGGCTGCCCTCCGTGTCATCCTGATAGTGATCATTGTCAATAAGATGTATAAAAAATGAGCCAATGGAATCAAGTTATACCTCCCACTCAATATCACCCAAGTCAAAAGTCTCGGAGGTGTTTGTCTTCTTCTTGGCGGGCTTTTTCTAAGCCTTATTCTTCGTCCGGTTTGTCTTGCCCCGCTTATCCTGCAGCTTCTTATTCCAAAAAGGAGAATCGGCCTGTGGAAATCAAATGATTATAAGAGGATTGTTTAAAGTGAGAATATGATTCAACTAAGAATTGTTACAAACTTACAGCTGGTGGCTTGTTGAGAATGCAGAAAGGATTCAGTCCGGCTTTCCTGGAATTTGAAAAGCTCTCGTTCAATAGAGACTTGGTCATGTTATTGATATCCTCGTCATTCAACTGAATCTGGCAGTGGCGTTGTGGATCTTTCAAGTCGCAGGTATACTCGCACATTAAGCTGGGGCGACGGCTTAAGGGCAGAATTCTCCAGGCGACCCAGCATCAAACCAGATCGATTTTGGTCAAGCCGTTGGCCATTAAGGCTCGGATCTTTGAAAAGACGATCATATATTTTTTCCGTTCCGCTGTGTTGATACGGTCTGGAAGAGGATGCCTGTTGCTAAGTTGGATGTCACGATAACCCGACATTGGGTTTTCCTGTTCTGGAGAAGTGTCTTGGCAATAAAACCAAGTTTGGTTCCAATCCTTGGGATGAATGGGCAGTTTGGCGGCTGGGAAAGTGACTTCTTTCTGCCTTTGAATAGAGATGCCACCTAATTCTAGGCTAGGCCCGTCTGTGAACTCGGTCTGTCGGTTTAAATAGTAAAATTCCCTGAATAGTTATATAGTGGGTTCCTGTTGAAGGTACACCTCATAGAACACTTGAAAGTTGCAGATGTTTCAAATGGAATTTAGCCCAATATCTTGAGGATGGAGCTTGAAAAAGTGCAACACATCACGGAATAATTTTGAACCGGGAGGGCTAAAACCCCAAAGCAAGTGATCCATGAAGACAATTACTTCACCATCCCTGGGCTCAGGAGGGGTTTCTGTGCCTGGGACCCTCCAATGGATGACGTCTTTTTTGGCTAGGACGCCTGTCTGGATATACTCATTCAATTCTTCCTCGGTGACCCAGGAAACGACCCAGTTGCATGCGGTGATAGTCTTAGTCATTTTTGAGGATGAAGGCCTAAAGGATTATCGTAGCTAAGCTGGACCATGGATTCAAAAGTAAAAGTTCTATAAAAGGCCAGCGCGTTAAGCCGGAAGATAAACACTGAGGTATGCGCATGTACATATCGACGGCTTAAAAGGGGACTAATGGTACCTTGGTGGGTTACGGTTTATCAGTTAAGCCGCCCAAATAGTTATGTTTTAGAGTGAGGAATTGCTAAGTGTTGGATAAATAGATTCTAAAGTTTGGTGCTATCATTTTGGATCTGTGTGGCAATTCAGAAAACAAAATAAATTCTAGACTTAAATTAAGTTTAGTGGAAGAACTCATGCGTTCAGATGGATCTTGTGCAGGAAAAGTATCTGTTATGATTGGAAAAAGATGCTAGAACTACTACTGTGCGTTTTTAGTGTCATATTCAGAATCAACTACACGATCTAGAGAAGAACAGGGAAGAACAGAGAAGAACTCCGATGAATAGCGGAACCCTAATGCCTGTTGGTGCTGATGGACAACGGAGAAGTGCTATGATTTCTGGACACGTTTAGGTTGATGCAGCGGCCTGGCTTCGAGCTATTGAAGAAGGTCAACGGCGGTGGTGGATCTCTGGTCGCGGTAGCGTTGCGAGGAGGTAGACGAAGAGGCAGCGACAGGGGATAAAAGTGAAAACAAAGGACCCCTGTCCCTATTTATAAGGCAATGGATGGATGGCGTGTGCGGGAATCGAGGAGGACAAAAAATGATTATGTAACTGCACGGGCGCCTCGAATTTCGGAAGGTCCATTAAATATAAAGATCTGTTGGTGCGAAGTTAATGCAAGGTGACGTCCTAAAGGGTTAACGGGATCCGATGAGCTGACCTCATGGCGGGCTATTATTGGGGAACACAGTAATTTAAAAAAAATCCTACGCGCACGCAAGATCTATCTAGGTGATGCATAGAAACGAGAGGGGAGAGTGTTGTCTACGTACCCTTGTAGACAGTAAGCAGAAGCGTTTATGACAACGCGGTTGATGTAGTCGAACGTCTTCACGGTCCAACCGATCCTAGCACCGAAAGTACGGCACCTCTGCAATCTACACACGTTCAGCTCGGTGACATCCCATGAACTCTTGATCCAGCTGAGTGTCGAGGGAGAGATTCGTCAGCAAGACGGCGTGATGACGGTGATGATGAAGCTACCAGCACAGGGCTTCGCCTAAGCACTACGACAATAAGACTGAGGTGGATTATGGTGGAGGGGGTGTCACAGCCCCAGTTCAGCCCTTGCTTGACATTGCTTGTTCTTCATGCCATCATGTTTTAATTCCAAAGAAACTTGAAATGGGGATTGTTTAAACCCTAGCACCAAATGAAATTCACTAGGTTCAACTAAAAATATTCTTAGTGAATCCAAATGGCTTTAAAAAATGTTCATCATTTTTGGAAAATGCTGTAAACAGTACCAGAGGTGATGCACATTTTTCCATGACATATTTGGGCTCTGAATTAAATCATACCTTATTTGCTTTTGGGCATTTAAATTTTATATATTATTCTAAATGTCCAAATATTCATGAACTGAAATGTTTGCCGTTGGAAATAATCCAAACAGAGGCCATAAGAAGTCTCATGAATTTTGAAAATGCTCTGGCATTTTTAATAAAGTCAAAAGCAAACAGAATAAATAGAAAACAGAAAGAATTAGAAAAGAGAGAGAGAGAGAGAAGAGTTTACCTGGCGCTTACCTGGCCGGCCCACCACTATAGCAGCCCAGCTGGGCAAAGTCAGCCCAGCCCACCACCACAGCCGCCATCGTCTTCAATCTCCTGCCAGTAGGCAGGAGGGCGTGTGGCCCGACGCGCCCGCCCACGCGCCTGGCCATGTCCTGCTTCCCGTCGCTGCCCCGATGCCCAGGACGTCGCCACGCACCCCCTGGCCCCTCTCGCTCACTCCCTCGAGCTCATCCCCCTCCTCTTTTCTCTCTCTCGCACGCACCCGAGTACGCCCGTCGCCGCCGCTCGCCGTAGACGCAGCCACCGCCTACCCCGCGCCTCTCCGACGTGTCCCTGTGCTCCGCCCCGGCCCCCTCTTCCTCCTCACCGAGCCGCGTGATGCCGGAAGCCATAAAACGCTGGCCACGCCATCTCTTTCAACCTCGGTCCGCGAGATCACCGGCGACCGCACGCCATCACCAACCCGTCACCGAGCCCACCGAGCTGCTCTACGTGACCCCAGTGAGCTCCTGCTCCGAATCCCCCTCCTCCCCGCCATTATTTCGAGCTCATACCACTGACTCCTTGCTGACCGAGCTCAACGCCGCTCGGGCTCGTCGCCGGCGCCGCTCCGATGCCCATTTGGTCGCGCCAACGTGCCAAACGACACCGCCGCATCGCGTAGTGCCTTGCTCGCGCTTTAGTTCGCGTGTTTGCTCGCTGCAGCCATTTTCCCGTGCACAGCCGAACTCCGGCCACCGCTGTTGAGCTCGCCGGCGTCGTTTACGTCGTCCACGTATCCAGCAACTTGCACCACTAGATGCGGCAGCTCCCCAGCTTCACGTAGATGGCCTCCGCCGTCATTCTGGTCGCCGGAGTGCAAATCCCGCACCCTCCGACGCGTCTGCTGCCACCGGCGGCTACACACCGGCGCGTTAGCCCCAGTTGACCAGGGGTTTGACCTCCCCTGGCTCAATGACAGGTGGGGCCGCCCTGCTAAGTAACCTAGATTAGGATTAACTAAACCTAGCTAACTTAGCTTAGCTACTGACATGCGGGCCCCGCCCGGCTAACTAAGTTAGTTAGGGCTAATACTATTTAGGTTAGTCGCTGACCAGTGGGCCCAGCCCAGTTAGTTAGGGCTAACTAACTTGGTTAGTTGACTGGGTCACTAACTAGTGGGTCCCACTGGTCAGGTTTGACCTGGTCGACGCCTTTGACCTGCTGACGTCACCCCGACGTCATGCTGACGCAGTATATGCTTCTGGGATTTTAAATAAGTCAGAAATGATTTATTTATTTTCAGAAAATACCCAAAACTTCTAAAAATCATAGAAATTCAACCGTAACTCCAAATGAAATAAATTATATATGAAAAATTATCAGAAAAATCCAATCTACCCATTTATGCTACTTTCATGCATGTTCGACCAACTTATACCCCTGTATAAGTGAAAACATGATAATGGCATTTTAAATACCCCTTATGGAGTTTGCATATGAACCCTTGGTTCATATGGACTTCATTTAAATTGTTGCTAGTTGCATTAGCTCAAACCACAGCATATTGACATGTCATGATCATGCATCATATTGTGCATTACATTGATTGTGTTTCTTTCTCTGTTGCCGGTATTTGTCCCCTCTCGATAGACGTGGTTTCGACGATGAGATCGATGACACCGATGAAGAACTATATTATCTTCAGGAGTGCCAGGCAAGCAAAACCCCCTTGTTCATTCCGATACAAACCCACTCTCTCGCTCCTGCTCTCTTTTTTACTGCATTAGGACAACAACGATTCATCTGTTACATGCTGCAGTAGTTGAACCCCTTTCCGTTGCATGACCTGTCATTTCCACAGTAAATAGATGAAACCCACTAGCATGAGTAGGAGTTGTTTGAGCCCTGATGTGCCTACTCATTCATGTTTGCTTGTCATGCCTGGTATTGCTTGGAGTTGTGTCAGGTCTGATTCATCGGGAATGAATTGGAAAGTTGTGAACATGCCCTACTGTGTGTGAGCTAAGTGTGTGAACACGATTTGGTAAAGGTAGCGGTGAGAGGCCATGTAGGAGTACATGGTGGGTTGTCTCATTGAAACCATTCTCAGGAACTGAGTTCTGCGTTTGTGATCCATGGAAAAACTACTACCACACATTAGGCCCGGAAAGAAGACCCCGCTCGACTTACTGACCCCTCTCGTCCTCTGTCCAGGAGTTGCAACTAGTTTCTGGTGTTTATAGGATATGTGTTGGCGGCCGTGCGTAGTGCTAACCCTAGAGGTGGGCTATGATGCGGTAGATACACTGTGACCGGGTATGCGGGGCGCCCGTTTGGCGTCTCGAGACCCTGTACACATCGTTTGGGGCCGTTGAGGACACCCCGGCCAGATTTCCTTGCGGATGGAACCTGAATAGGCGATAAACCTGGACTAGAGACTTGTGCTGTTAGTCAGGTCGTAGTCTACACCCACATCGGCTTTCGCTTGAAGTCTACCGAGCACATGTCGTGTGCAGACGCTAAGTGGTGGAAACATGTGTGATGAAGTACACCCCTGCAGGGTATAAAACTATTCGAATAGCCGCATCCGCGGTAAAGGACTTCTGGGTTGCCTATAACAGTTCATAGACAAGTGAAAGTGGATACTCTAAAATGCGCAAGATAAGCGTGAGTGCTATGGATGGCGTTCTCGTAGGGAGACGGGAGCGGATCCATAGTGGTGTATTGATATGGTGAATATGTGGACTCGCGTGCGCCACCTCAAAAGAGTTACTTGCAGTCGTAGTTTAAGATAGCCACCGAGTCAAAGCTGGCTTGCTGTAGTTAAACTCCACCACCCCCCTGTTGATACCGATGCATATGTAGCTAGTTCTGATGTAAGTCTTGCTGAGAACTTCTGTACTCACGTTTGCTTAATTTATGTTTTGCAGAGAGACTTCAGTCTCGCTAGTAGTTTCGCGTGGACTTCGACGTTTAGCTTGATACCTCAGCTACGATCTTGTGCCCTCGACAGGATCTGGTAGATAGTCAGGCTTCTTAGCATTTTTCATTTGTAGATGTCTGTACTCAGACATGTTAAGCTTCCGCTTGTGCCTTGATTTGTATGCTATGATTGTTGGGTCATGAGACCCATGTTTGTAATATCTCGCTCCTCGGAGCCTAATGAATAAATACTTGAGTTGTAGAGTTATGTTGTGATGCCATGTTGTATTTACACATATCGAGCATATTGTGTGTATGATTGAAATGCTTGGTATGTGTGGGATCCAACAATCTAGTTGTTTATCCTTGGCAGACTCTCTTATGGGGAAATGTAGTCTAGTGCTTCCATGAGACATAGTAGTCCGCTACAGCCCGGTTCACCGGAGTCCTGTTAGCCCAGCACTACTGCTCAGGACACTTGACTGGACGGCATGTGTTTCACTTTGTTCCTGTGTCTGTCCCTTCGGGGAAATGTCACGCGGTGACATCCGGAGTCCTGCCTAGCCTGCTACAGCCCGGGTTCCCGGAGTCCTGTTAGCCCAGTGCTACAGCCCGGATTCACACGCTGCTGACCGACATGCTCGATGTGATTCATGTATGCCTGTCCCCATAGGTTCGTGCCGCTTTGGGTTCACGACTAGCCATGTCGGCCCGGGTTCCCTGTTATATGGATGCTAGTGACACTATCATATACGTGAGCCAAAAGGCGCAAACGGTCCCGGGCCATGGTAAGGCGACACCCGTGGGAATACCGTGCGTGAGGCCGCAAAGTGATATGAAGTGTTACCGGCTAGATCGATGTGACTTGGAATCGGGGTCCTGACAGGGGGGCACCGCACACGGCTAAAAGCAATTAACTTGTGTGTCCTAGGGTGCCCCCTGCCCCCGTATATAAAGGATCAAGGGGGAGGCCGACTGGCCCTAGGCGCACGCCAAGGGAGGAGGAATCCTCTTCCTAGTAGGAGTAGGATTCCTTCTTTCCTAGTCCTACTAGGAGGAGAAGGGGAAAGAGGGAAAGGAGAGGAAGAGGAGAAGGACAGGGGGCGTGCCCCCTCCCTAGTCCAATTCGGACTCCCTATAGGGAGGGGACACGGCTGCCCCTTGTGGGCTACCTCCCCTCTTCCCTATGGCCCATGTAGGCCCAATCTTTCCCCAGGTAACCCTCCGGCACTCTGGTTTTCTCTGAAATCACCCGAAACACTTCTGTGTCTGAATGTAGTTGTCCAATATATCAATCTTTATGTCTCGACCATTTAGAGACTCCTCGTCATGTCCGTGATCATATCCAGGACTCCGAACTACCTTCGGTACATCAAAACACATAAACTCATAATATCGATCATCACCGAATGTTAAGCATGCGGACCCTACGGGTTCGAGAACTATGTAGACATGGCCGAGACATGTCTCCGGTCAATAACCAATAGCGGAACCAGGATGTTCATATTGGCTCCCACATATTCTATGAAGATCTTTATCGGTCAAACCGCAGAGCAACATACGTTGTTCCCTTTGTCATCGGTATGTTACTTGCCCGAGATTCAATCGTCGGTATCTCGATACCTAGTTCTATCTCGTTACCGGCAAGTCTCTTTACTTGTTCCATAATGCATCATCCCGCAACTAACTTATTAGTCACATTGCTTGCAAGGCTTATAGTGATGTGCATTACCAAGAGGGCCTAGAGATACCTCTCTGATACTCGGAGTGACAAATCCTAATCTCGATCTATGCCAACTCAACAAACACCGTCGAAGACACCTGTAGAGCATCTTTATGGTCATCCAGTTACATTGTTACGTTTGATACCACACTAAGTATTCCTTTGGTATTCGGGAGTTGCATGATCTCATAGTCATAGGAAGATGTATAAGTTATGGAGAAAGCTATAGTAGTAAACTAAATGATCATCGTGCTAAGCTAACGGATGGGTCAAGTCAATCACATCATCATCTAATGATGTGATCCCATTTATCAAATGACAACTCTTTGCCCATGGCTAGGAAACTTAACCATCTTTGATCAACGAGCTAGTCAAGTAGAGGCATACTAGTGACACTCTGTTTGTCTATGTATTCAAACATGTACTAAGTTTCCGGTTAATACAATTCTAGCATGAATAATAAACATTTATTATGATATAAGGAAATATAAATAACAACTTTATTATTGCCTCTAGAGAATATTTCCTTCAGTCTCCCACTTGCACTAGAGTCAATAATCTTGATTACATTGTAATTATTCTAACACCCATGGAGTCTTGGTGTTGATCATGTTTTGCTCGTGAGAGAGGCTTAGTCAACGGGTCTGCAACATTCAGATCCGTATGTATCTTGCAAATCTCTATGTATCCCTCCTTGACTTGATCGCAGATGGAATTGAAGCATCTCTTGATGTGCTTGGTTCTTTTGTGAAATCTGAATTCCTTTCTGTTGGTGTCAAAACCGGCGGATCTCAGGTAGGGGGTCCCGAACTGTGCATGTAGGCCAGATGGTAATAGGAGGCAGGGGACACAATGTTTTACCCAGGTTTGGGCCCTCCTGATGGAGGTTAAACCCTACGTCCTACTTGATTAATATTGATGATATGGGTAGTACAAGAGTAGATCTACCACGAGATCAGAGAGGCTAAACCCTAGAAGCTAGCCTATGGTATGATTGTATGTTGTCCTACGGACTAAAACCTCTCCAGTTTATATAGACATCGGAGAAGTTAGGGTTACACAAAGTCGGTTACAAAGGAGGAGATATACATATCCGTATTGCCTAGCTTGCCTTCCACGCCAAGTAGAGTCCCATCCGGACATGATACGAAGTCTTCAATCCTATATCTTCATAGTCTAACAGTCCGGCCAATCGATATAGTCCGGCTGTCCGAAGACCCCCTAATCCAGGACTCCCATAGTAGCCCCTGAACCAGGCTTTTAATGACAATGAGTCCGGCGCGCAGTATTGTCTTGTGCATTGCAAGGCGGGTTCCTCCTCCGAATACACCACGGAAGAATTTTGAATATAAGGATGTGTCCGACCCTGTGAAATAAGTTCCACATACCACCGTAGAGAATAATATTTCCAGAAATCTTAATCTGCTGACACGTTTTGGCAACATGACATCATGCCATAGCCCGGTGCTTATTCGAACCATTTTTCTTCAACCAACTCCACACATAACGCGAGGCGGTTTCTTGACACGTCTTGTCAAAGCAAAGATCGTGTTCCTCTAATTATGGGATTCTCATTAATACGGTCGTGGGTAACCCAACCGTGTCTAGGACTCCTAGATTATAGGCAAGTCCAAACGGCCACGGCGAGGACGCTTGATATCACCCTCTTTATAAAGGGACAAGGTTTTCGCTTTTTCCCTCTTCGTGCTCAAACGAACCCATCCCCCGCCTCGAGTTCTAACACCCAAAGCCTAGGTCAGGTGCTCCGGATCTTCAATCATGTCCGGATCCAGCCTTCAAGGCCGATGGATGCCCTCCTCCGTTACGGAAGAGGATATCAAGAAGTTGAGAGAGGCCAAATACCTGACCGCCGAGGTTTCGCATCGCCTGCCTGCTCGAGGGCAGGTCGTCCCCACTCCCGAACCCAACGAGAACGTCGTGTTTGTCTCCCACTTCCTCCGAGGCCTGGGCCTCACTCTGAATCCCTTCGTCAGGGGTTTGATGTTCTATTACGGGCTAGATTTCCACGATCTAGCTCCGGACTCCTTTCTCCACATCTCAACATTTATTGTCGTGTGTGAGGCCTTCCTCCGCATTACCCCTCACTTCGGCCTGTGGCTCAAGACTTTTGAAGTGAAGCCGAAGATGATCGAGGGGCACCATGCAGCGTGCGGAGGCGCGTCAATAAGCAAGTTGGCAGGAGCTCCATGGCCGATAGGTTCCTTTCCAGAGGTGTCCGGATTATGGCAACGTGAGTGGTTTTACATCACGGCTCCCAGAAGTGCCAAGTGGGCGGCTGCCCCTGCTTTCTGCTCGCCCCCCCACCACAACTGATGTCATGGATTTGCAGAGGACTGAGCTGGGGTCCAGCCAAGGACGTGCCTATACTACAAAGCCGCATTCAAGATCTCTTCGAAGGAGATTTTAATTTGGTTGTGGTTGTGCAAGTTATGCTGGTTTGTCGAGTCCAGCCCTGCAAACGCCGGCCCCTTCGCTTATGTGAGTTCAACCCAGAAGGACCGCATGCTATTCAAAGTTTCCTCGACCTGACGCACGAGGAAATGTACAAGTTATTCTTCAGACCTCAAATAGAGTGTCCTGATACTACCGAGGACGTGGGCCTGAGCAGTAACCGCGTCGCCAAACAAGTAATTAATCCTCTAGCCGAACACACCGTCTTTTATTCATCATGACGTCATCTTTGAGAAATCGCTCTTTGACCAGGACTGGCTAACAAAAGCGAAGATGATTCGATGTTCGAAATCCGGTGCTGGAGAAGATGCTCGAGCTCGCACCTTACCCGGAGCCCTCGAAGGAAGATACAGGGGGGAATAATATGGGCGAAAGCGGGCCCCAATCACTACCCGTTCCAACAGAAGGAATGAGCGCCTCCATAAAGGAGGATAACCGGGGGAGGAAGGGGACTGCTTCTGAGGATCCGGAAGCCGAGGCCTCCAAACGAGAGAAGAAGTCTCCAATAGAGGGTCCTGCCTCGGGGGGTGCTCTTGCCGCACAAAGTCCGCGGGGGGATCAGCACTCCAACGACTCGTAAGTGATTCAAAAAATACTTTAATAGTGAAGGTATACTACCTTTCCTCTAAGGAAAATAACTGCCGCATATATCACGCAGTTCGGGTCTTAGCCCTTCTCAGCTGAGCTCATCTTCGGGGGATCTTCTTCCGGAGATGATGGAGAGCGAAACTCCTCCCCCGAATTCCTCCGCTGAAGACGCGGGCGACCCCGAAGTGTCGTTACGGAGGGCCTCTCCAGATCCGGTGAGGCCAGAATATAATCCCATAGTCATCCGAAGTCCCCAGCGTCTGGCTCTCGAAGAGAGAAAACAAAAGAGTCCGGCACCGTCTGGTATGCGGTCGAACGTTTTGAGGGAGCTGTTGGAGCGAGCGGCCATCTCAGAAGAACACCGTACGCTAATGGGTACAGTGATGGAGAGAATTTGGTCCGCCGAAAGCGGATTACATGAAGCCTTTATGAGTCTACTAACAGGCTTTGAGGTACGTGAAATGATATTTGATAGTACCGCACATGTTAGGTGTGCCCTGTGTAGATAGTAGCCCCTGAGACTCTGGTTCCCATCGAGAACAGCGGCGAACAAAGGATCATAGTCCCAGGTAATAACCAGACTGCCTTTATGTGCAGGTGGTGGAAGCTCCGGTGGCTAGCCGGACTAGTGAGTTTGCCGAATTAAAGCGGCAACTGGATGCGGCAGACGCCGACATCGAGCTTGTTAACAAGCAACTTGATGAATCACAGGGTAAGTAATGTTTTCTGGTGAATGTCACATAATAAGAGCAGCCTGATGCCAGTATCTTTAATATGTTGTGACTGCAGACAGAGCTGCCACCGTGGAGACCCTTCGGGCGGAACTTGCCCGAGCCAAGGAACAAGCGAGGGTTAGTAACGCGGCTGCTTTGAAGGCGGCCGAAGAGTTAAGAGCCGAGAAGGCCGCCCATTGCGAAAGCAAAGAAAAGATGGCCAAGATGGCCGTATAATTAAAAGGCACTGCCGACCATTGCAAGTTCCTTGAAGAAAAGAACCGAGTGAAGGCAGCGGACCTTGAGAAGGCCATGATGGCGACCAAAGACACTTGCTCTGCTATGAGGGCGAAGAAGGAGGAGCTGCGCGAAGCCGGGGATATTGCGGCTGGGAAGCCCTTTCTGCTGCAGAGGAAGTTCGGAGATCCACGGTATGCCCCTCTAGATCGGCTGTGGAGTTCGGCAGACGCATATATGGACTTGGCGGGAAGCGCTGTCGATGCGGTCGAATACTTCCGAGATCAGTCAGATCGTGAAGTAGACAAGCTGTTCTGATCGCAATTCAATGCTCCAGAGCGTCTACTTCCATTGACTAATCAGCTAGCCAAATGGGCCGAACTTAATAGGTTGTCCGGACTCGCCATGAGGTCCGTTGTAGACCATTTGTGGCCGGAGAAGCCGAAGCCGAACAACTATTTCAGCTTAGTGCAGCAGTTCCTTGGTGCGGTGCCGTGCATCAACACGATGAAAAGGTCGGTGTGCATAGAAGGCTCGCGGATGGCCTTTGCCTGTGTCAAGGCATAGTGGGCGGAGATGGATGCTACCACTGTTGCGGCGCAAGGTTCGGCCATAGGCCGAGTAGCTGCCAAGCACTATTTTGAAGAGGTTCTTGAGGGTGCTCGTTTGATAGGGTCCCAGTGCTCGAAGAATATTATGTTTGAGTGACATGTATTCCCATTGTAAACACAATGTTTTTATGAAATATAGTAAGTTTGTATTTATACTTTTGCTGAAAAGTAATATGATGCCTCATGTGCGTCCGTTTATGTATATATGTATATAACCTCAAAGATTGCAGTCGTCGGCTTCAACCCCCACGCATATAATGCAGAGGTGCTCGCAAAAAACGCGTGTTCACACTTAACCCAACGTCTTGGTCCTATTAAGGAGGTGATAGCGCAGCAAACGAGGCAACCGGACTATAATGCTTTAACACTTTCACTTAGCCATAGGAGTTTGACAGTGGGGCTACTAGATAGCCCCTGGTGGCTCCACACTCTCCCGATCTCGGGGTGCGTACATGCCTGGCCGGAAAATGGCCCTTCGTTAAGGAGGAGGAATTCTAACATTTTGATACGTCATCGAGTGGTTGACCAGTCTCACGCTGTATCATGATAGTCAGTTTTCGGCTTTCTCTACTGAGGTGCTCGTCCGGATGAACCAGGGCACAATCGCAGTATTTCTCCTGGTGCTACCTTAGCCGATAAAGCGGAACGTAAGGCACCAAAACACAGGAGCCGGGAAAACCCAACATTTGACCAAAGACAATGATTCGGAGCTGATGCATATAAGGCCAAACTCGCGACGCCAAACACTCCCTAAGGTATTCGATCTTTATGGTATAAACCGGGCCAAAATAGTTCCCTTTGTAAGAAGCCCCTTCTGTATAGGTACGTGCATTATTCTGACGTGGCCACATGCCAAGACGTCAGCATCCTTCTCAATTGTGCTGAGAATTCGAGGGATGTGTATCAACAAGAGACAGTAAAAAAGGTTTACGCAGGACCTTAATCTAAAAAGAATCCTTGGAGCGGGTCCCTGCTGCACGTCTGCACCTGTGTCTCCGTTGTGCCGTATCCTAGGCGGGTGTAGCACGATGGTCATCTGTAAAAGAGAGAAACTTAGGTGAAAAAGGTGTCATGCAAAAAGGTGGTTTTTTAAAGAAACCACATATAATTAAAAATGAGTAAAAAAAGTCCACTTGTCTGCGCACGTTGAGCCGCTTGTATTTGTAATAGGGGTGTGGCCCTACATCCAGTATGAATTACATATAGCTGCGCCGGACTCGTCTAACCATGTCCGTGGTCTTGACGACCTATCAAATTCTTTAGTTGGTGAGGCCGTTTTTAGTGTGCAGTTGCTAAGGCAGTCGCATTCTTTTCGGTGCACAAAGATCGCTTAATATTTCCATTCACCATGATGATGCCACGTGGATGGGGCATCTTGAGCGTGAGGGAAGCGTAATGCGGTATTGCATTAAAGCGAGCAAAAGGTTCGTGTCCAAGTAGTGCTTGATAACCACTTTGGAACAGAGCAATGTGGAAGGTTAAATGTTCGCTACGGAAGTTATCGGGGAAGCCGAATATAACTTTTAGTAGGAGGGAGCCCATGCAGTGAGCCCCTGGGCCTGGCGTTACTCCTTTAAAGGTAGTGTTGCTATGGCGGATTTTCGTTGGGTCTATCCCCATTTCGCGGATTGTATCCTGGTATCTCTGGTTTAAACTGCTGCCACCGTCCATCAGGACTCGTGTAAAGTGGTATCCGTCAATTATTGGGTCTAATACCAGGGCAGCCCATCCTGCCCACCGGATACTTGCTGAGTAATCACGATGGTCGAAAGTGATCATTTGAGACGACCAGTGGCAGGACTTCACTGTGATAGGCCCTTGGGCATGTCTCTCTGGGAGTGCCATTTTGCTTCCTTTGATCACGTGTAACACGTTGACAATTTTGACTTCTGGTGGAAACTTCTTTTGTTCCCCAGTGTCTTGCTTGAGAGGCTCATCCTCGTCTTTGCTTGGTGTATCCTCCCCCTTGTGTACGGCGTTGAGCTTGCCGGACTGCTTCAAGACCCAACATTCTCTGTGGGTATGATTAGTGGGTTTACCAGGGATGCTATGGATCTGACATACTTGGTCTAGAATTTTGTTTAGGCTGGACAGTTCGTCTCTGGCGCCTTTAGAGGGCGGCTTTTGCTGACTTGGCCGAGAGCTTTTGAATCCGGCGTTTACTGCCGTGCTCTTCATGTTGTCTTCTTTATTCCTGCGTTTGTTATTGTTGTTGCGCCGTGATTTCCCGTTTCCATCTCTAGCTTCGGATGTACTGGGGTCACTGGTGTTGCATCTGGCTAGCCAGCTATCCTCACCCGCGCAAAAGCGAGTCATGAGGCTTGTTAATGCTGCCATTGTTCTCGGCTTTTCCTGGCCGAGGTGTCTGGCAAGCCATTCGTCATGGACGCTATG
Source organism: Triticum urartu (assembly GCF_003073215.2). Classification (NCBI taxonomy): domain Eukaryota; kingdom Viridiplantae; phylum Streptophyta; class Magnoliopsida; order Poales; family Poaceae; genus Triticum; species Triticum urartu. Next base: position 466,764,335 of record NC_053026.1, on the reverse strand, counting down.
CTTAAAAGCTGCTAAGGCTTCGGCGTCCGGGCAATCGACTATTTGGTTCTTTTTAGTAAGAAACCTGTTCCAAAGCTTTCAGGCTGACTCTCCGGGCCGTTGAGTTATATAACTCAAATCGTTCGCGTCCGGAGGTCGGACATAAGTCCCTTAAAAATTTGCCCGAAAAGCGTCTTCGAGTTCTTCCCAGCTTCCAATGGAGTTTTCGGGGAGGCTTTTAAGCCAGTGCCGAGCTGGCCCTTTGAGTTTGAGGGGCAAGTATTTAATGGCGTGGAGATCGTCTCCGCGAGCCAGATGGATGTGGAGGATATAGTCCTCAATCCAGACCCCAGGGTCTGTTGTTCCGTCGTATGCCTCTATGTTTACGGGTTTGAATCCCTCTGGAAATTCATGGTCCAGCACCTCATCGGTGAAACATAGGGGGTGTGCGGCGCCCCTATATATAGGCGTGCCGTGGTGTTCGGATGTTTGGTGTGTTGCATCGTGTGCTGGAGCGCACTTGCGCGGTCCATAGATGGATCTAGTTGCTCCGTCCTTTTGATGCAAGCACTTGCGTGGATCGCGTATTAGCTTCTGTGCGGCATTGCTTGCCGCTGCATGTTGGCCGTGAGGTCGTCTATTCGGCCGGGTGGCCATTTTTGTAAGTGCATCTAGTGCCACCCCTAGTTGGTTTTGGAGTATTGGACAAACCTAGTTGAGGGACTAATGTGTTTGTGAGAATTCCAGGATAACACAGGTAGAAGTCCCTCATTGATTCGGTTTTCCTACAAGAGATGACCCCTAAAAATGTATGAAGACACTGAAGTCAAAGGTGGTATGTGAAGACATTCACATTGAAGACTATGACAAGAGAAGACATCGCATGAAGACTATGGAGCGCGAAGACTTAGATCTTTCGTAGTTCTTTTTCTTCTTTGTTGAGTCATAGGAACCACCGTACTGTTAAGTGGGGTCCAAGAAAACCAGTCAGAATGACTGAAGTGATGCTTAACCAAAATCCTATGTCTTTGAGTGAAGACTATGAGAGCGAATCTTGTTCAGAGTTGGACAAGTCAGCTTTGCTTGTAGCCCAAGTAAAATTGCTGTGTGTGTTTGAAATCTGACCATTGGAACACGTGTCAATTCCTTAGTGACCCAGGGTCATTTCGGACAAATCAGGTCGGGTTGCCTAGTGGCTATAAATAGCCCACCCCCTACAACCATAAATGGTTGGCTGCTCAGAGTTAAAGTACGGCTTTTGTCGTTTGAGAGCAACCCACCTCGAAGCCTTTGGGAGGATAAAGCCCTAACCACCCAGAGCCAAAGAGTGTTAGGCATCACTTAAGTCTTCTTGTCTGTGTGATCTGAAGACTTACTACACTTGAGGACTGTGAATCCTCCAGCCGGTTAGGCGTCGCGTTCTGAGCATCCAAGAGTCATTGTGGATCGCCGGTGAACGAAGTCTATGAAGGTTCGGAAGTCTACCTTGAAGACTTACCAGAGTGATTAGGCGAGGACTGGGTGTCCTTAGCTCAAGGGGAATAAGGTGAAGACGAGGTCTTCTGAGTTGAATCTCAGCCTCCCTAACTAGACGTACAGTTGTCACAACAACTGGAACTAGTCCAACAAATCATTGTCTTCAACAATCACTGGTTTCATCCTTCCCTTCCCTTTACTTACTGTTGGTCCTTGTGAAGTCATTGTATGATTGCATCACCATTTGGCCTCACTGAGTGATTACTTGTTCTGATTGGCTTTACAATATCTTCCTACCTGATCCTTACTGCCTAGCTGCTATTAGTCATTGTGCTTTCACTTCATTGAATACTTGACTATGGTTTGCCTAGTGTAGTCTACCATCCGCTGCATGGTAATAGGTTTATTTCTATCGTTTGTTTTCGAAACTTCCATGTTTTGAAGACTTTCATAAAAATCGCCTATTCACCACCCCCTCTAGTCGATCACTAGCACTTTCAATTGGTATCAGAGCAAGGTACTCCCTTGTTCTGTGTGATTCGGTTTAACCACCTGGAGTTTTAGCTATGTCGACTGCAGGGATAATCAAAGTCTCCGTTGCGTGCCCCGTCTTCGATGGAACTGAATATCTCTACTAGAAGAATAAGATGCGCATGCATCTTGAAGCCATTGATGTCGACCTATGGTAGGTCGTCAAGAACGGCGTTCCCAAGGCTGGAGAAGGTGTCACTGCTGCTGATGTCAAGAAGTTCGTTCAACTGGACTCTACTGCCAAGAATATCATCTGTGGTCATCTGACCAAAGGACAGTATGGCCGCGTGAGTGCTTTGGAAACATCTAAGCTAGTCTGGGACAGGCTCTCCAAGGTCAACGAAGGCGTCTCAACCCAGAGAGATCAGAGAATCAGTGTCCTTCGCAACCTCTTCAACCGCTTCAAGAGAAATGACGATGAGAATGTCCAGCTCACGTTTGATCGACTCACTGACATCACAAATGAGCTTCAAGCCCTCGGCGCTACTGAGATCACCAAGCATGAAGTCGTCAAGACACTCCTAAGATCACTTGACAGTTCGTTTGACACCCTAGCCCTGATGATTCAAGAACGTCCTGATTTCAAGACACTCGATCCATCTAACATACTTGAAAGACTCAACACACACGAGTTTCAGCTTTCTGAGAAAAGAGACATCTACGATCCCAACTATGGGCGAACTCGTGCCTTCAAGGCAAAGGCTGTCTCCTCATCTGAAGAAGAGTCTGACAGCAGTTCTGATGATCCTGAAGACATTGGAAGGGAGCTTGCTATGCTTGGGAAGAAGTTCCAAAAATTCACCAAGAAGAAAGGCTTCAGAAAGTCTTCACGATCAAGCTCAAGGAATGATGAAGCTTCTGCTCATGACTACAAGAAGAGAACATGTCACAAGTGCAAGAAACCTGGTCACTACATCTCTGAGTGTCCACAGTGGGACAATGAGAACAAGAAGAAGAAGAAGAGCAAGGAATATGACTCTGACGACAAGAAGAAGAAGAAATACTCAAAATCTTCTTCCATGTCTTCCTCCAAGTCTTCATCACACAAGAAGAGCTCATCTGGCAAGGCACGTGCATTTGTTGGCAAGGAAATGGACTCTGAGGATGAGTCCGCTTCTGAGGAGGCGGAGGTGGAGTCTGAGGAGTCCTCCGATTCTGGCGTTGCAAGTCTAGCTATAGCCTACGTTGCCAAGTTCATCTTCAACACTGAAGACAATGACTTCATCCCCGACACCGATGCAAATGACAAGGACTACTGCGCTCCGTCCTACTGCTTCATGGCACGTGGTGCCAACGTAAACACACGCACTACTCACTATCAAACATCCAGTGACGATGACTCTGATTGTGGTTCCAAACCCAGCTACAAAACACTTGCTAAAATTGCAACTGAACAACAGAAAACCATGGAACACATTCAAAAACTATTAGACAAAAGTGATGATCTGTTAGTCCTTAATTGAAGACATAAAAAATCTTCACGTTAAGTATGAGGAACTTAAAATTCGTCATGAAACGCTCTCATCAGCTCATGAAAGGCTTTCCTATGATTATCTTCAAAGGAAGCAAGATCTTGAGAAATTGAGAGCGGCTCATGAAGATCTTCAAAAGGAAAATGAGTCACTTCACGCCGAACAGATCAGTTCAGCTCAGGAAGGATTTGAACCACCATGTCTTAAATGCATTGAGCGTGATAACGCTACTTCTGTTGCTGAATGCTCTACTGCTGCTACTGTTGCAATATCTTCAACTGTTGATGTGGAAACTAACCCCTCTGCTGAGGACACCACTGCTATTGCTGATGAGAATGCTAGGTTGAAGACACTGCTTGAAACAGGGATGTACAAAAGTCTCAAAGGGCATCAGACACTTTGTGATGTCCTCAAAAGGCAGATCCTGAACCAAAACCCTAGGAAAGAGGGTGTTGGGTTCGTAAGGAAAATGAATGCTGATGGCTCTTACTGGAAACCTGAGCAGTACCCCAAAACCACATGGGTAGCTACAAAGGAACCATCAGCAGATCCATCCACTCTATCTGGCTTCACTTGTGCTAACCCCATTGTTATTGATGAATCCTTTGATGCAAACTATAAACTTTTTAAGAATCAGAATGGTGAAGTGTTTGCCAGGTACATTGGTACTAACTGCAGGAATGGACCACCTATGAAGAAGATCTAGGTGCCGAAAAGGTGTTTGGAAAATCTTCCTGTGAATGTCATCATGACACCACAGGTGAAGAAGACAAACCCCAGAACACAGGCTTCATATGGTCCAAAGGCTTCATACAGACAGAGGACTCACCGGAGTCAAACTAACATAAATGTTTTACAGGGAAGCCATACTCAGGCCTATGAATATGAGTGCGGTCCTTTAAACCACCATATTCATAAGACCAAGAACTATTCTGCTTATTCTTATGAGTACTACTGTCCACCTGCAAGACTTTTTGCTAGGGCTCCAAAGCCAAAGTTCTCAGATGCTGCACTTAGACTCATTGCTTCGAAGCCACCCCTGAAGATGTGGGTGGCTAAGAAAGCTTAACTCTCTTTTGCAGGGAAAGGTCTCCAGCCAAAAACCAAAATCGTCTGACACTATTGCTGGGGACCTTAAACATCTTGTAGGGTGCAAGATCAAATGCCCAAATGGTCTTACTATGTACTTTGTTTCTAAATCGCTTGCAACTTGCCCTATCAGTCCTAATCTCGGCCTAAGCTTTAATAATCCACTGGTTCGTCAAATGTTTTTGCTTCACAATTCTCTTCATGAAGCCTATCCCCCTAACTGCATGGTAGGGTGCGACACCAGCTGCTTCAGAATGGATTATTGATAGTGGGTGTACAAATCACATGACTGGCAAGCGAAACCTTCTCATGGACTCAACTTTACGTCCATCAGACAAAAGTCACATCAGATTTGCTGACACTGGTAAAAGCAAGGTATTGGGTCTAGGTAGAGTTGCAATCTCAAAGGATCAACACATGGATAAAGTCATGCTTCTTGAATCCCTTGGTTTCAACTTAATGTCTGTTTCAATTCTTTGTGATTTAAACATGATTGTGATGTTCGGAAAATATCGTTGCCTTGTACTAATGGAATCTGACAAGTCTCTAGTGTTTGAAGGGTATCGAAAAGCTGATTTGTATGTGGTAGATTTCTCAGCAGGACCACAACTTGCAGTATGTCTTCTAGCAAAAGCTTCTGAATGCTGGCTCTGGCATCGAAGGCTAGGGCATGCTGGCATGAGGAACCTCCACACCCTTGCAAGGAAGAAGCATGTCATAGGCATCGAGGGCATCAAGTTCAAGAAGGATCACTTATGCGGTGCCTGTGAAGCAGGAAAGATGACGAGGGCCAAGCATCCCTCGAAGACAATCATGACAATGACTCAACCCTTCGAACTGCTACACATGGATCTTTTCGGTCCCACTCATTACTCAACTCTTACTACTACGGCTTGTCTCTATGGCTTTGTCATTGTTGATGATTATTCAAGATATACTTGGGTGCATATAATCCTTTACAATACTGAAGTGCAGGATGTCTTCAGACACTTCGCCAATCGAGCAATGAACAACTATGGCGCCAAGATAAAGCACATCAGAAGTGACAATGGCACTGAATTTAAGAACACTGGCCTTGATACATATCTTGATACTTTGGGCATCACACATCAATTCTCAGCTCCGTACACGACACAGCAGAATGGCGTCGTCGAACGCAAGAACAGAACACTTATTGAGATGGCTCGAACGATGCTTGATGAATACAAGACTCCAAGAAAATTCTGGCCTGAAGCCATTGACACTGCATGCCATATCATCAACCATGTTTATCTTCACAAGATTCTGAACAAGACATACTATGAGCTCCTTACTCGCAAGAAGCCAAATGTCAGCTACTTCAGAGTATTTGGCGCTAAGTGCTGGATCAAGGATCCACATCACACTTCAAAATTTGCACCAAAAGCACATGAGGGTTTTATGCTTGGATATGGAAAGGATTCGCACTCCTACAGAGTCTTTAATCTCTTTCATTACAAAGTGGTTGAAACAGTGGATGTGCGGTTCTATGAAACTAACGGCTCACAAAGAGAGCAGCTGCCAAATGTGCTAGATGAAGTTCCATCCAGTGAATCAATTAAACTTATGGGAACTGGAGAAATCATACCTTCTGAAGCTCAATCCGAAGAAGAACTCATCATCTATGCACCTGATCAACATGAAGATAATGCTCAGCCTGAAGACAATCCCTCTAACAATGACAATGATCAGCAAGAGCAAAATCTTCGTCCTGTACATCCTCGTGTTGCAAATGAAGTGCGGATTGACAGAATACTTGACAGCATCAATGCACCTGGTCCACTCACTCGTTCAAGGGCAACTCAAGCTAGAAAATTTCTGTGGGCACTTCGCATTCATCTCAATAACAGAACCGATGAAATGTTGAAGAAGCCTTCATGGAACCTGAATGGATTCAAGCTATGCAAGAAGAGCTTCAACAGTTTGAGCTGAATAATGTATGGGAACTGGTTAAGCGTCCCGATCCTCGGAAGCACAATATAATAGGCACCAAATGGATATATCGCAACAAGCAAGGTGAGCATGGTCAAGTTGTCAGAAACAAAGCTCGTCTCGTTGCTCAAGGATACACTCAAGTTGAAGGGATTGACTTCGATGAAACATTTGCTCCTGTGGCTAGACTTGAAGCCATACGCATACTGCTAGCCTATGCAAATCATCATAACAAACTTCTATATCAAATGGATGTGAAGAGCGCTTTTTCTCAATGGAACGATTGAAGATGAAGTGTATGTCGCACAACCACCTGGCTTTGAAGATCCAAAACATCATGACATGGTATACAAGTTCAACAAGGCACTGTATGGCCTCAAACAAGCCCCTCGGGCTTGGTATGACACACTCAAAGACTTCCTGAAGAGCAAAGGCTTCAAATATGGTTCCCTCGACCCCACTCTCTTCATGAAGACATATGATGGTGAACTGTTTGTGTGCCAAATATATGTGGATGACATTATCTTCGGCTGCACCAATCAAAAATACAGTGAAGAGTTTGGATATATGATGCAAGAGCAATATCAGATGTCCATGATGGGTGAGCTGAAGTTCTTCCTTGGTCTTCAAATACGTCAGCAACACAACGACATCTTTATATCTCAAGAGAAGTATCTCAAAGATTTCCTGAAGAAGTTTGGTATGCAAGACTGCAAAGGTTTGACAACGCCAATGTCAGCCAAACATCATCTGGGTCCCGACGACAATGGTAAAGAGTTCGATCAAAAGGTATACCGCTCCATGATTGGTTCCTTACTTTATCTATGTGCATCAAGGCCAGATATTATGCTTAGTGTTTGCATATGTGCTCGATTCCAAGCGGCACCAAAGGAATCGCATCACTTAGCTGTGAAGCGAATTCTTCGATATTTGGCTTACACCCCAACTCTAGGATTATGGTATCCAAAGGGCTCAGAGTTTGATCTGGTTGGTTTCTCGGATGCTGATTATGCTGGTGACAAGGTGGATCGCAAGTCTACATCAGGCACATGTCATTTTCTGGGACGATCACTTGTCTGTTGGTCTTCAAAGAAGCAGAACTATGTATCTCTCTCTACTGGTGAATCTGAATACATTGCTGCTGGATCTTGCTGCGCTCAGCTTCTGTGGATGAAGCAAACACTCAAAGACTATGGCATTCATCTGAAGCAAGTGCCACTCTACTGCAACAACGAAAGCGCCATCAAGATTGCCAACAACCCAGTTCAGCACTCGAAGACAAAGCACATCAAAATTCGTCATCACTTTCTCAGAGATCATGTTGTGAAGGAAGATATTGATATCATAAACGTCAACACGGAAGAGCAATTGGCAGATATCTTCACCAAGCCCTTGGATGAGAAGAGATTTTGCAAGTTACGGTGTGAGCTAAATATCTTGGAATCCTCAAATGTCCTGTGACCAGGCACACATCCTAACACTTATGCATATTGATGACTTAGATGTGCAACACACGAAGTAAAGTATATCTTCAATCAATGAAGACATACATTCTAAGTGTGAATACATTAATGTGGAATTTGACTTCGGAGCACCACGATAATTGTGCGCCGTGTCTGGGTCTAATACTTCCTTTACGGTGGGTAACGCCACCACCAAATTCTTCTGTTTGAAGTGTTTTACCCATGACGTTACATTTGCTATGTCTTCACATTTTGTTTGCCTTCATTCTCAACTTGTCCTCATGATTATCTTCACTATGTTGATTTGATTGTCTTTTTCACATATATATATACATAGTGTTTTGTCCTCTACAGCATTCACTTATAGCTATGTCTTCTTGTTGAATCTTTTGAACTAAGTGAATGTGATCGGACCCTAACCTCTCTATGCTTTCTATCTCAAACTCTATCTCTCCAAATCATGTGCATTCTATTGAAACTGTCGAATGTCTTCTCTGCGTCCTTGTCAGCAAAAGATACAGAGACAAACATTAAGTCCGTTTTCAATGCCAATTCCTTCACCTGAAACCCGGGGAAGTGGGAACGACCACCCGACAATCCAGGCGTGCGTGGGAATGTGGAACAACCTCCGATAGCTTGCATGTTGGCCACATGTTCTTCAGATGTGAATCGCTAGGGGCACCTGTGTAATAACGTTGTGCCCTCCCTGTCCCTATAAATACACGCCTCACCACAATCATTATCCTTCTTCCACTCTCGCACGAACCCTAGCGCCACCGCTAGCCCTCGACGACGCCGGCGACGAAGCGCTTAGCTGCCGTGACCTCTCCGACGCCGTCTTCATGCCGGCCGCGGACATCATCTTCTCCGCCGTTGCCGTAGGTGTCCTCCGTCGCCAAGTTAGGGAACGGACGATCGAACTGCTCGGCCTCCTCTTCCACTCCATCTAGCAGTTTCTTGTGTGGTAAATAAAACTCCCTTTTTACGGCCTCTTTGATCCTATAGATTCATCACTTTATACTACAAGCAGTTTTTGTTCACACAAGTTGGATCCACTTCATACTGCATCTCATATTATGCCTAGTATGTCAACTTTTGCTTCACAAAGTAGTTAGATTCCTCACTTGTACTGATCTGTGGATTCGTACAAATCTGGAACCAACTCCTTATCTGTGAGTGAATGTCTTCGCATGATGAGGTCAATGTCTTCTAAACTAATTTATCTTCAAAATCTTCTGAGAATGCATATGACCTCTTCCCCTTCCCTCGCACCTTAATGCTGTCACAGGTACTTGTCCATGGGAGAATCCCTTGGTTCTCATAGTGTGCATTCATTTGCAGAATTCTTACAGCATCACATAAATTCTCCCGAAGCTAGTTCCTGTTTGTCCAGCAAGCGAAAGCCCTTGAAGGGTGGCAGAAAGCGTCGAGGTGAGACATCAAGAGATCAGCCCGATGACCTCTCAGAACTGTACTAGACAGATCCAGAAGAGGATTACAATCAGCGCAAGACACGAATCCAATGGATTCGACGATATTGGGCAGAACAGTGGTTCAAGTACAGATTTGTGACAAAGGAATATGCTGAAAAGAATGCCATCAAGCGACCATGGGGAGACATCCTATACAAAAATCTTCAACCCAGGTCCAGAGATGAAGCCATTGAACAAGGCTTCTATCCCTGCATGGTCCGTGGACCACAGCCTGCGGATGCTGACCCATCGTCACTGCTCTGGTGTCGTGACGACAATCTGTTCAAGCGCAACTTCCAGTTTGCCCAGAATTCGGCGAAGCAGAACAAGAAGTCATTGGGACTAGACTTCAACCCTGGTCCCTCTGCTCCCCGTGCAGATGGCACCCGCGATGCCGAACCCAATGTCGTCGGTCCGTTCTACAACCTGGGTGGCCTCATCACTCACATCGTTGTTCAAGGTGCCAAAGTGGATCATTCTGATGATGATGCTGACACTGATGAAGCCCCAGCTCCTACTCCAAAGTCGTAGAAGTCAAAGCTGCCTAAAGGTTCAAAGCCTGCTCAGCACCAAAAATCTCACGGACGAAGCCACTGGCTACTGCACCTCCTGAAGACAGTGCGCAGTCTGAAGATCTGTCACGCATCTCCAAGCCCCCGAGAGTCAAGATGCCTCTGCCACATACCAGCCAAGAACTGACTGCTGCTGCTATTCTACGCAACGATACCATTGATCTATCCAGTGATGAAGATCTTGCAGATGACGCTCTTGAGCAACCGATCAAGAGCAAAGAAGAAGCAGAAATCTTCAACAATTTGCCTCTCTTTGACGTGGCAATCATCCATGACTTCATCGATGAGTGGTTCGACACGCCCAACCTTAGCTTTGAAGATCTGCAACTTCCCATTGGCCTCAGTGTCGCTTTCCATGGCGCCATTGCTTCAGAGTTAGCTATAGCCCAGCACATCGTTGAACTGAAGCAGAAGATTGACTTTGAGAAAGCTCAGTTCAAGAAGCATATGGCCAAGCTCAGTGTGCAAGAGGTCAAGAACTTCAAGATCATGCTGCACGAGCTCAAAGAAGCCTTTCTCAAGAAGCATGAAGAAGCTCAAGGTTCTCGTGACACTACAAGAAATGTGTCAACTTGTGACCACCACTATTGGTCACTGAATGGTCACAAATTTCCATTTGTGACCTTTTTGTGACCAAAAACATAAGGTCAAAAGCTAGCCGTCATAAACTGACTATAGCGACCTTTCTTCTGGAATGGTCGTAGACGTTTATGACCAAAATACATCTACTGTGGCGTTTCGGTCACTAGCAACCTCCCCAGGCCACGTAGGCATCCAGCGTGGCAAGCTGATGTGGCACAAGATTCAGCCCGGTCCAATTCAGTTTTCTACATGGGCCTAGCCCAACAATTCGGCCTTTTTACTGTATAATTTTTCCCTATTAATTTGGTTGACTAAATGGGCCAAGCCCAAATTTTAGCCTTTTTATTTCTGGGCCATGGCCTCTTATAATGCATTTCTTATTAGTTTTTGTTCTTCCAGAAAAATATTGTTTGGGCCATGGCCTTTTCACCCCAGACCACGTTTGTGCCATGTTTATTTCTGTGTCATGGCCAATTCAGGCCCAATACTATCATGGCAATTGAGTAATTTTCACAATCTGGCATTAAAGCAACATGTACACAGGGAATACAAAATTTCATTACACAGGAATTGTTCAACACGCAGATTTGGTACATCTGGTACTGTCCTAACAATGTCCTAACAATGTCTACATAATTTGCCTTATCTCACTACTACATAACATTGTCCAACATGTAGGAGCACATCCGGTACTGTCCTAACAATGTCTTCATTGCTCCCTCTAATGGGCAAGTTCTCCAGGTGCGATAATTTGCCTTCCTACAAGAATAGAACATTACATGAATAGATCAATTGAGGAGGAAACATTAAAACAGGCTGAAAGCATCACACATACAAATAATAACAGCATACATTAATGTATAAAATAATAAAAATATCTATAACCAGGGCTATTTCTAGCCAACCTGTGTGCATGAATCATAATAGATCAAGCAAAAGATGTATAACCATCAGCAAACAGCAAATATTAGTGAAAGGGGTCAATTTCTAGTACTCGTCATTTTTGCAAAGTGAGCAAGAACGATGATATTTTCCTACACATACTTTTTGATTTTTCCTTAGTCCTATAGTGATCTGCTCACTCCAATTCTATCTACTCAACACATTCACATGCAACATGGATAATCAGGAAGCATCTACTCAAATAAGGGATTAGAATGCAACATGGACAACTATGCCCTATGAAACAGTTCACGTATCAAGAACCATCAAAGTAAATAAGAAACTGGTATAGAACACCAACTCAATCACCTTCACAGCAATGAAATCATGGATAATTCTTCTATTTAATTGAAGTTCTCTAAGCTTCTTCCCCCATTGAAAGCAATCTACAAAAGAATTGAGAACAAGGTCACTGCTAGTCAATACCAGTAATACCTCTACAGCAATTCGGAAATATAATCACTGCTGGTCAATACCAGTAAAGGACATGCTTTTTCAGAGGGGTAATCACATCATTGACAATTAATAGTCAAAAAGTCAGACGATTGACAATATTAAGCTGTAACTAAAACATTCTGGTGGCTTAGTGGGCATATCTAAGCACAGGAAAGGGGGGCATTTCTCAATCAAACTGAAGAAAGATGCACATCATTCATTCATTCAGTAAGAAGTATAGATCCCTGTAGCTGTAGGTGCACGCATGGTGTAACAAAGATGAGTAATCATTAGGAAGCATTTCAGAGTTGTGCAGTTACTAGTGCATGGTCCTGTGTTTACCCCAACGCACGCCAACCATGGGCACGAGAAAATTGGTACACAAGCCACTAATAGTCTGCTAGTCTTACTTAGAACATATGGTGGCACATGATGGCAGGCAGTAGTATGTATACATGAGAACAAGCACCACAAAACGACACAACTAAATTTTTCACTCAAGTTAGACCCCATTTTTATGGATGATCACCGATTTGCATGCATTTTTATCTTTCTAGATATTTTTAATCATACCACTATACCACTATACCAGCACCACTAGTTACTACTCTTAATAATGATAAACCTACGTAAGTAGACAGTAGACAAAAGTTACTCGTCACATCACCCCCCAACTGATTGATTAACAAAAGGAAAACACAAGTAATAATTGAGAAGAAAACCACATGATGCTAGACTGAGCTAAGCTATTGTTGTCATCATGCATGTAACAGCCGGCCGGCCGTAGTTGTCAAGGTCGATCATGGGAAGGTGCCGTTGAGAGTGGGCAAGTCCGGTCATGCCATCATCGAGGCCGAATCATGGATGGTCTGCTAGAGTTATCACAAGCAAACTTACACATACACATGCAGTTTTAATTAATTAAATGATTAGGCAGCAAAGGCAATTGGAAATCTAGGAGTTGACTTGGATCGGGAACAAGCATATCGGACCACAAGATTTAATTAATTAAGTAACCAAAATTTACTTAGCCCAGGAATAGAAAAGCAAAGCTAGATGTACATAAACAGTCTGGCAATTACCTTCTCAACATACTGCTCCCTCATAACTAGGCTGACATTCTCCTTCTTGAATGCAGTCTCAAGAATCTGAAAATCACAATTCGTAGTGTTAGCTTGTAAAAGAATCGATACTGCTAGTTCTGGGTATTCCTAAGTGAATCATTCAAGCGCCAAAATCCAATGGCATGCAGGTCCTACACCCGCCAGGATTGTCAACTTCTCATCAAATCCAACAAAACACCAACTGAAGAGAACTGTGAGGCATCAAAAGTAAAGCTAACTATGTCATGGCAACCACAACAAATAATTCTCCAACAACAAAAGTAACAGCATACCATAGGGCTGCCAAATCGAGCAATAGTGTTAAGTAAATTTCCTCAAATGCTTGCTAGTAAGGATTGCAATAGTCGAGCTGCTGCAGTGATGCAATAGTGCCAAATCAATGGTGCACAACTGCATCAAATCGAGCAATAGTGCCAAAGCACTTCACCTACTCATGCCAAAGTGCACCCAAATGTCTCTATTAGTCCATCAGCATCTAAATCAAACTCCACATGCATGCTAGTAAGGGAATCCACCGGCAAACGAACGAAGATTTGGTCATGAGCCAAACCCACGATGGACGGTGCAAAGATGGTACCTCGAAGGTGCTGGAGCCGGACTGGAGGAGGTCGGGCTGGCCGTCCTGGCGGGGCAGCGTGCTGCGGTAGATGACGTCGCCGCAGTCCATCACGGTGCGGGGCAGGCCCACCACCTCCACCAGCTGCCGCCCCACCTTGGCCCCGAGCTCCGCCGATGCCATCACCTGCCGGACCAACGCCGCCACGGCGGGGGGCGCCCGGCGGCGCCGGCGGAGGCGGAGACTCCTGGAGCCGCTTGACGAGCACCTGGCCGACGGAGGCGGAGACGTCAGCCACTAGATGTGGTGCCTCGCCGATCTGTGCGCGGTGGGAGAGGAGGAGGAAGGACGCCGCGGCGGGGCTAAGGTTGGGGGAGATGAGGAGGTCGTGGGCGGTGGGGATGGGGGAGGCCGGCGGCGGGGTAGGGGTTGGGATGGCAGAGAGAGGGAGGTATGGGTCGGGGAGAGGGAGATTGTGAGGTGAGGGAAGGGGATAGGATGGCGGCGGCTGCGTATGGATCTGGGAGAGAGGGAACGGAGCAGGGGAGGTGGTGGATCTGGCCACCGGGCGTCGAGGGAACGGAGCAGGGGAGGGGGTGGATCTGGCCGCCGCCATGGCCATGGCCATGCCATGCGGCTAGGTCTATGTCATAAGCGAGGAGGGAGCGTGGATCCGACCGCGGCCTTGGGAGAAAAGGGGAGGGGAGGGGTTGCCGGCGGCCAGGGTTGGGGGAGGGGACGAAGGACGACACTGGTGGCGGCTGGGTGGTTGGGGACCGAGAGGGTTGGGGGTGGCGGCTGTGGGACGAGAGGGGGAGAGTGGATCGGGGGAGAAGAGTGGACCGGGGAAGCTAGGGTTTGGGTGAGAGGGTGAGATCTGCCGTTGGATCCAGAAGCATCCGACGGTGGTTGATGCATGATCCGCGTGATATGCCTATGGACCAATCAGAACGCACCAAACAGTTTGACGATTTTTTGACCAAATAAATTGGTCGTGATTGATTACATACAATTTTTTCATTCCTTTTTTCAATGCTTAAAATGAGCTTTTTTGTGAAAGACCTATCCAATATTTTTTCAAATGATGTCATATTTTGCACAATTTTCATCTTAGATTGGCAAACAACATTGACAAAGGGAGTTTCCATTTTCTTGGACGAAAAAACCATTTTCCATTTTTCGAGTGCCCAAAGGAGTTTTTTTGTGAAGGACCTCCAAATAATTGTTGCAAAATTGGACCAAATCATTTTTCTAAAATACTAGGCCATATTTAATGCACAATTGACAAAATGGTTGTGTGTAAAAAGTTTTGATCCACCTCTCGTGAAAAAGACAAATTTCCGTCGATTCAGGTGGAAGCGGGTCAAATTTGAACTGCAGCTGCCTCATAGTTTGCTATTTATTTTTTCCAAAAATCATTTCTAGGTACATAAGTACCTATTTAATCATAGAAAGACCAAAAAAATTCCAAGATTCAACCACTAACTAGGAACGGTCATTCCCGCCGTTTTGACCGCATTTTGAAACGAGCATAAAAAATTCAAAAAAAAATTAAAAAATAGGGAAACCTTCGCATTGTGTCATTATATGTGTCTAAGTTCCCAGGAAAAATAACAAATTTGTAATACGGCAATTATTTTAAAAAAGTGTTCTCAGAAACGAGCTATCACGTATGGAGATCCATGGCTTTCAAGCCAAATGATCAATCTTATGGCCACATCCATGGCATAGTTTGTTCAAATGATCTCATATTGTGCACAAGGGTGCATATTGGAATGGCAAACAATGTTGCCTAAGGAAGTTGTCACTTTCTTTGGACGAAAAAACATTTTCCATTTTTTGAGTGCCCAAAAGGAGGTTTTTTAGTGAAGACCTACCAAATAATTGTTGCAAAATTGGACCAAATCATTTTTCTAAAATACTAGGACATATTTAATGCACAATTAACCAAATGGTTGGGTGTAAAAAGTTTTGATCCACCTCTCATGAAAAAGACAAATTTCCGCCGATTCAGTTGGAAGCGGGTCAAATTTGAACTGTAGCTACCTTGTAGTTTGCTCTTTATTTTTTTTCAAAAATCATTTCTAGGTACATAAGTATCTATTTAATCATAGAAACACCAAAAAAGTTCCAAGATTCAACCACTAGCTAGGAACGGTCATTCCTGCCGTTTTGACCGCATTTTGAAACGGGCATAAAAAATTCAAAAAAAATCAAAAAATTGGGAAACCTTCGCATTGTGTCATTGTATGTGGCCAAGTTCCTAGGAAAAATAACAAACTTGTAATACGGCAATTATTTTAAAAAAGTGTTCTCGGAAACGAGCTATCACGTGTGGAGATCCATGGCTTTCAAGCTAAATGATCAATCTTATGGCCACATCCATGGCATACATTGTTCAAATGATCTCATATTGTGCACAAGGGTGCATATTGGAATGGCAAACAATGTTGCCTAAGGAAGTTGTCACTTTCTTTGGACGAAAAAACCATTTTCCATTTTTTGAGTGCCCAAAAGGAGGGGTTTTTTTGAAGGACCTACCATATATTTGTTGCAAAATTGGACCAAATCATTTTTCTAAAATACTAGGACATATTTAATGCACAATTGACCAAATGGTTGGGTGTAAAAAGTTTTGATCCACCTCTCATGAAAAAGACAAATTTTCGCCGATTCAGCTGGAAGCGGGTCAAATTTGAACTGTAGCTACCTTGTAGTTTGCTCTTTATTTTTTTCAAAAATCATTTCTAGGTACATAAGTATCTATTTAATCATAGAGACACCAAAAAAAGTTCCAAGATTCAACCACTAGCTAGGAACGGTCATTCCCGCTGTTTTGACCGCATTTTGAAACGGGCATAAAAAATTCAAAAAAATTCAAAAAATTGGGAAACCTTCGCATTGTGTCATTGTATGTGGCCAAGTTCATAGGAAAAATAACAAACTTGTAATACGACAATTATTTTAAAAAAGTGTTCTCAGAAACGAGCTATCACGTGTGGAGATCAATGGCTTTCAAGCCAAATGATCAATCTTATGGCCACATTCATGGCATAGTTTGTTCAAATGATATCATATTTTGCACAAGGGTGCATATTGGAATGGCAAACAATGTTGCTTAAGGAAGTTTTCATTTTCTTTGGACGAAAAAACCATTTTCCATTTTTCGAGTGCCCCAAAGGAGGTTTTTTTGTGAAGGACCTCCCAAATAATTGTTGCAAAATTGGACCAAATCATTTTTCTTAAATACTAGGCCATATTTAATGCACAATTGACAAAATGGTTGGGTGTAAAAAGTTTTGAACCACCACTCGTGAAAAAGACAAATTTCCGCCGATTCAGCAGGAAGCGGGTCAAATTTGAACTGCAGCTGTCTCATAGTTTGCTATTTATTTTTTCCAAAAATCATTTCTAGGTACATAAGTACCTATTTAAGCATAAATACATGGTTTGGTGGCGATACGTCGAGGTTTGGGCGGTGGCCGAGGGCCCCAACTCTAGAGCGCGTAAACTCGCATGCCCGCCGTGTGGTCACCGCGTGACCCTGGCATTGCCATGTGTTCTGGGCGGCATAGGCATGTCTAGTGGGTTGGGCACTCCCCAGGTAGGTGCCAGGAAGAAAATTACAACATAAGATTCTCACGAGGAGACCGATCGATGCTCAAACATAAATAAGCAGCCAAGTGTTTGATTAGCGGTATGGGAAATGCACATGGCCAATGGGCGTGAGTTTTGGCCGAGGATGATCATCTACTAAGGAGAATGTATTCACAAATTTTTAGCTCAAAAGGAGGATCCTAGGTGGTACTTGCTCTGCAAAGTACCACACTGGACAAAAATATGAATGTTGAAGCTGGGCTCAAAATAATGAATGGATTGAGCTGAAATTTGGTGGAGGATGGTTATTTGGGCATAGGAAAGCATTGTAGAAAATTGATATCATCTTGACATGCCAAAGTAGTACTTCCTTCACAATGCTCTTCTATGGACAAAAACTTGGGAAAACTAGTGAGAGAGATTGGATAAATTAAATGAGCTAAAAATTGGTGTAGGTACGTTACATAGGTATGGTCATGCGCTGGTAAATTTTCAGATCATTTGGGTAAGCCTAGCTAGTACTTACTTCACAAAGCTTCTCTCGAGGTAGAAACTTTGGAAATTTCCCGAGAAAGATTTACTAGGAAAATTGAGCTGAATATTATCATGTGGCAATGATTTGGGTATGGAAGAGTGCCCGAAAAGTTTGAGGGTAATAGGAGGGGTCTATATAACACTTGCTTTGCAACGTGCCAATTTGGCCATAAAATATAAATTGAACCTGGGATCACATAGATGATTTGACTGAGCTGCAATTTGGAGGAGGGTGATAATTTGGGCATATGAAGGAACTGTATAAATTTCATGTCATTTAGAGATATAAAAAAGGTACTTCCTTCACAATACTTCTAGGTGGACAAAAACTTTGGAAATTTGCCGAGGAAGATTTGCTAGGCAAATGGAGCTGAATTTTGTCATGCGGTAATGATTTGGATAGGAAAGAGTGCCCAAAAATTCCGAGGGCAATCAAGAATACATAAATAGCACTTCCTTCATAAAGTGTTGTTGTGAACAGAATAGGAAAATGAATATTGTTGAATTAGTTTTGAACTAGGCAAGGAAGGATTTTTTACATATTTGATGAAGATATGCCCCAAAGAATTTATGAGATTTTTTGCGAATTTTGGGAATGATAGAAATATAGGTTGCTTCACTACCTAGGGCAAAAACTGCCACATGGACATGACACATAGGCAAAACTGATGAGATGGCGCCTAGTCATCACAACCCACCACAATCTACAAGGCTATGACCATCTATATTGGTCATTAACAACTAGAAATAAGGCAGCGGACTAGCACTGTTTGCTTTGTGACCATTTTGTGTAAGGAAATTACGACCTTTCTGACCAAAATGGTCGCAATGGTTTAGGGTTTGGAGCCCCCTGAACAGCTTTTGACCAATTGGTCTAAAATGGTCATAAATTTATGACCAATTCTTCGAGGATCACTGACAGAAGGTCATAAGTTGACATATTTCTTGTAGTGTGAGCGCATGAAGAGCCTGGCTGACAAGTGTGTGCAAGCCTACAATGAGGCTGAGAAGCGCAAGGCTCTTGGGCATCCTGGCATTGACCCCAGGATGGCTGCAAAGCAGAAGAAGAAGAAGAAGAAGAAGAAGAAGAAGAAGAAGAAGAAGAAGAAGAAGAAGAAGAAGCCCGCTATGGCCGAACCCGACGCACCAAGGCAGGAAGCACATCCCATTGTCTTCCCAACCAGCATGACTAGCTCGAAGCCAAAGGCCAGGTCTACCGCTTCAGACCTGAAGAAGATGAGGACAGCTGAGGCTGAAGCCAGAAAGAGGAAACATCCTGAAACCTCTGCTGCTGCTCCCTCTAAAAAGAAGCGCAAGACCAAGAAGGAACGGGCTGCTCCCACAGAGCCCTTAATTGTTGAACCTATCTCCATGGTTCGCCCTGCCGCTGAACATCAAGAGCACCAACTGACTATCCATGAGCCTGCTTTCATAGAGGCTCATGAAGCTGAAGACATACCAGCAGCTGATCCCACCGCTGCTGAAGACATTGGTCATCATGACCATGTTGAAGATGATGTAGTTCTTCCTCAGATCGAGCACCAACAGGTATCATTGCCTGTGCTTACGCACAGCGAACTAATCAGCATTAGTTGTCCTCTGACGCCAATTGCTCAGGATGCAACATGGGTTGATCACCCACAACAACAACAAGTCAAACCACCCCGGCAAGAAGAAGAAGATGACTTTGAGGCCCAGCCAACTCCATCTCCAAAGGCGTCGCCTGCGTTACGCAGGCTTCGCAAAGGACCAAGGTCTCAAGTCTTCGAGTCTGAAGCTAAAACTGCTGAAGACATTTCGGCTACATCAGCCGATGACACCCAAGAAGAAGAACGTGTTCCTACTCCCCCAACTACTGAAGAAGCTGTTCTCGAGGAGAACGTGTTTGTGCCCGACCCTCCAGCTCATCAAGTGGAGGTAGAAAATCTTGAGGCTGCCACCACCAACACCAATGAAGCCACTGACGTTGTCATGGCTGAAGCAAATGTGGAGCCTGCACCAACCCAAGAACCAGAAGTCAGCGAAGCCAATGATACTACTGCTTCTATCCCTGCGCCTGCTGCTGGTCCTCAGTTTGACTATCAGATTGAGCATAGGCCTTAGGTACAGAAGCCAATGCCAAGATTGCCCAGGTTTCCAGGTCCTGCAACAGCACCTGGATCCTTCAATGTCAACGGCTTCAAAGCAGACAACACCTTCTTCAATAGCTCCAAGAACCCCTACTCAAGGGAACGAATATCTTCTGATCGGTTCTGGAGCTATCCGCAGCGAAGCTATTACTCCTGCATTCTGTACAATCAAGGTCGCATCTTCCCACATATGCGTCTTGACACCGAAGCTGTCGGTGTTCTGGGAACGGGGGTCCCCAGACTTGCCTGCCTGCAGCATGCGGCGTGGCTCAAAGGAGGCCCAGCACGGCCCATCTTCATCAACACGAGACTCAAGACCCTCGCGAGGGGCAAAGCCTCACGAGGCGGACGACACGGAGCTTCCTTAGGCACGGCCTCGTCAGGCTGGCTCGCGAGGAGGCGGAGAGATCAAGGCGGGGTGCCCGTGACGCAAGCCATGACGACTCAGGGCGCCAGGCGGGTGCCAGTGCGCGCAGCGTCCTTCTTTCCTCTTTGGTGCAAAGGGGGCAAGCGCAGCCGCGGAGTACCGAGGCATCAGGCAAAGGTTGCCATTTCGGTGCAACGAGACCAAGACCAGGAGGACTACGAGACGGAGGTCACCGTGGAGCCCAGGACGGCGTCATCACCAGAGCTTTGCACATGCGAAGACTGCTTTTGTCAGGGCCTCTATAAATAGGACCAGCCACCCACATAGCGGGGGGGTTGGGTTCTGTTCGGGGTTGGGTTCTGTTTGGGGGTTGGGTTCTGTTCGGTCGGTTCGGTTCTGTTCAGTTCGGTCGGTTCGGTTCGTTCGATCGGTAGGAAGCAGAGTAAGAGAGAGAGAGAAAGGTGGCTGAACTCCTCCTAGCAGTTCATCACCCCAGCCAAGAACAGGCCCTCGCGAGGCTGTTCTTCCTTGTATTGTTCATCATCATCAGCCCTAGGAGGCAATCCACCAACCATACACTGGAGTAGGGTATTACACCACAACGGTGGCCCGAACCAGTATAAATCTTGTGTCCCTTGTGCAGTTCTTTTAGTAGTTTAGATCTTTGCGAGGCGGGGAGGTAGAAGGTGTAATCTCCGCTCGCACCCCAGTGTTCGAACCTTAAGGGTCTGTCGAAACCCGAAATCCGACATTTGGCGTGCCAGGTACGGGTGCGCCGGAATTCGTCTTCCACCGCTCCGTGCCCCGTCGCGTCGTCATCACCATGCCCGGCGACCAGGAGGGCAACCCCGACCCATGGGCTGCGTGGCCCGTCCGCGCGGAACCGCTCGCCTCGAGCGACCCCGTGCCCCAGGCAGCTCGCGGTCCGCAGGGCACTCCGGGCCGCGGGCGACGCAGACAGACTTCGGCAACTCTTACGCCGCGGCAGGCGCGGTCGGCAGCAAGGGCCTCCAATCACGCCGCGACCACGACACCCTACACCCGCCGGGAGCAGGCGAACTCGAGGGCCGCGCTCACGGTGGCCCGAGAGCTGCTGCGGTGCAGACTGCTGGAGGGCGGCCACGACGTGCTGCTGGAGCGAGTGGCGGAGCTCCTGGGCTTCGTCGCCTCGAGGGCTCACCCCTTCTCCACCCAACTCCCATCTCAAGCCCAGGGTGACCCGCGCGGGGGCTCCGCGCGCGCCCGCGGGATCCAAGGCTACTCCGACGCCAGCGAAGCTGTCAGCACCGGACCGGCGGCGGCGCTGCCCCCGCCCCCGGCCCACGAAGAAGAAGGACTCAACACGACCCGCGGCTCCGGTGGGCGGCCGTGTTGCCACCCCGCAGTGGGCATGACAGGTGGGACCGCGTGGCATGCGGGGCATCACGGCGTGGCACTCGGGATGACGGCGACGGAGGAATACGTGCCCCTCATGATGGACCAAAGACACCCTCACGAGAACGGACAAGGCTCGCTCCTCGGCCCAAGCTGGGGGGACGAGGCAATGGAAGCTGAGCCTTTCCAGGAGCCCCGGGACGGACCCGCTGGCCACGCTGGAGGCAATGATTATCGGGCACCGCTAATTCTTCAAGAGCAGGTATACGCTAATCATGGATCGCAGGAGGTGCAGGTCACTGTGGCAAGCAGCTGCCCCGCTCCCACAGTCTCCTACCCCTCGGGAGGAGGGCGTAGGGGGCTGCAGGAGAGGGGCCAAGATCCAACATCACCACCGCGGCGTTGGGAGCAAGGCATTCTCAGGAGGTAGGCCCTCTGCTGGGGAGGTGCCTCAGGGCCTGCCCCTGGCGGAGGACCCGTGGTCGTCGGGGGAACCGCTGGTGACCGCTCTACCCCATCGGGCGGCGTCCTGGGTTCCGGTCGTTGCTGATGGCACTAGAGTGTGGCGCAAGGCGGGGCCCTCGTCTGGCGGTATGAAGCAAGGCCAGTACCTGTGAAGAAGGCTCGGTGCCTGTGAAGCTCGCCGCCCCATGACACTCTCACGTAATAATGAGTGGGGCTGTACATGCCCCGGAGTCTCAGGGGTGCCGGCCTCAGGCCCTGGGGCTCCCTCCCACGCCCAGTGGACAGCACTTAGCTCCGCGCTGGTGAGAAGACGTCCAAGACTAGACTAGATGCCGGACGCGGCCTTTTGTCTGCTTTCATTGCCTTTCCCTTTGGCTGCAGCTTTCCCCTCGCTGGATTTAAGTTGGATTTGAATTTGAGATTTGCGCGTGTTTGGGGAAGGGGTGCTTATTCTTGCTCGAGCCTTTTCTCGCGTTCTGGTTACCGCTTCACCACAGCTGCCTCCCCTCGCGAGCCCCTCACGAGTCCGGTCAGGCCTGGCTCGTGCGCAACCCAAACTGCCGTTGTTGCTCCCTCTCGGGAGGATTTTCGGGTGCCTGCGGAGGTTGTCCTGTTTGGAAAAGGCCCAGAGCCTGTGAAGCAAGGCAAGTGCCTGTGAAGCTATCGCGCTCAGGAAAGGCCCAGAGCCTGTGAAGCAAGGCGAGTGCCTGTGAAGCTATCGCGCTCAAGGAAAGGCCCAGAGCCTGTGAAGCAAGGCGAGTGCCTGTGAAGCTATCGCGCTCAAGGAAAGGCCCAAAGCCTGTGAAGCAAGGCGAGTGCTTGTGAAGCTCTCGCGCTCAGGAAAAGGCCCAGATCCTGTGAAGCAAGGCGAGTGCCTGTGAAGCTCTTGCGCTCAGGAAAAGGCCCAGAGCCTGTGAAGCAAGGCGAGTGCCTGTGAAGCTATCGTGCTCAAGGAAAGGCCCAGAGCCTGTGAATCAAGGCGAGTGCCTGTGAAGCTATCGCGCTGAAGGAAAGGCCCAGAGCCTATGAAGCAAGGTGAGTGCCTGTGAAGCTCTCGCATTCAGGAAAAGGCCCAGAGCCTGTGAAGAAGGCCAACGCTTGTGAAGCTCCACGCCAGCGACACTCTCATATCCAACAGATCCAACTAAAGAACACCAAGGGCGTCACGCCCTCCCACAGGCTGCTTCGGGGCTTGCGCAAAACAAAGGTAAACCTGCCAACCGCCCGGTGCGGGTGCTCGTGTAATATGACAACTACTGATACGATGAACATAGGTTCTACATGAGGGGCTTCCCCTCCCAAAATGCTCTCACAGCCATCAGGTCAAAAACCCGAGTTCTATTCATGCAGGGTAAAAAAGACAGGATCGATACGCACTCAGTCGGACCAATCCCCTAATGCGTCCCCGGAAGCACCTCGCGAGCCTTCGCTAGGGTCACCGAATTCGCCATCGTCGTCTGCGTCGCCGCCAGCGGCTTCAGGGCCGCTCGCCGTGCCGCCCTCGTCAGCACCCACGATCACGTCATCATCGTCCGAAGCGAAGGCCCTGACAAGGGCGTCCACGTTGTCTTCCACCC